>NC_051308.1:100056101-101256101 GCF_015220235.1 Choloepus didactylus
CAGCAGAAAATGTGAGGCAGCAGAAGTCAATCGAACCCCAATGAACTGGCTCTCCCTGCTATCCCTGGAGACACACACACATACACCCACACTGTATATTGTAGAATTACTATTTATGGTGTGATAGGAGCTCTCTCTATCTTATATTTTGAATACAGGGTTTGAGTCTCTAAGTATTTAACACTTTGCCTCTCAAATCCTGCTAGCCTATCTGTATCATGAAAAGTAACTTTGCTTTTCTTGACAAACCAACAATAAAAAAGGAAATGAATGATGCCAACCCCACTGATCACATTGGCTAGACTTCTTGATTTTGAATTTAGAATGGTGGGTAGATCACTTTTCACGGGCTGCTGGGTAAGAATCATTCTAATACTCATGATCTGTGTATATTTTAGTAGGTGGAGTCAGAAATGGTCCTGTTCTGATTTATAAATCTTATCTTCCAGCTCTCAACCAATCAAAGCAAAATTCAAAAGCAGTCTAGCTCTGGCATGCCCTAGTGCAGAATTTCTCCATCAAAACACAGAGTATCCCCTTCCTTGGTAGCTCTGTAGCTCAGATCAAGCTCTAGGATACTTAAATATCACCAAGGTCCAGCAAATTTCTCCACTCAAAGGATTCTTAATTATCTCACTGCTGCTATAATCCTGAGACAAAGAGAAAACAATAAACACAATGGTGCTTAGCTCAGTCTTCATGTGGAAGCTGGCAAATACTTTCATTTCTGGTCTGCCCATGGTCATTCAAGATTCAGAGGTATAGTTACTTGCTTAAAGTCACACACAATTGATGGCTGTTCAAATATAACATCTAGCAAGCAGACCAAAAAATATACAAGAATACATGGTCATATGATATCCATAACAGACCAAGAATATAAACATAATCAAACTTATCTTGGCAAGTAACTCCAGCCTTACCTTTTTGTACTTAAAATTATAAATATGAAATACATATATGTGTGTGTGTGTGTGTATACAGTTTGTACATCTACAGATGCCACATTTATATTAGTAGGATTATAAACCTATTATGCTCTGCAGCCTTGACCTGCTGAAAGAAACAATATCAATCTCAGTTACTGGTATTTTAAATCAGGAAATAGAATCAGCATTATTTACGGGTAAAAAAAAACAAAATTTAGAGTCAGAAGATCTGAATTTGAGCCAGTACTCAGTGATTTAGGTGTTGGATACTCTCTGGAAACTCACTTAACTTCTTTAGGCCTTAGTTCCTCACCGGGACAAAAGAAAGAACTTTATCTCCTCGAAGACTTGTGGCAAGAATAAAAGAAGAAAATGCAGTGATTCCCAAAAGAATTTTGAGTAACATGAAACCCTTTCTTTAATATTACTTGGAAGCCCGATATGTAAAATAGATCAAATTGTCCCTACTCCATAAGAAAAGTGGGGTCCTGTAATGGCTCTCCTTCCAGCCCTCGGCCTCACCCCCATTCCCTTCACCTATGTGCAACCACGTGGGTCCCAACGAATTCTTTGAGAAACACTAGAGATAATGCATGCAAATGCAACATAAAATTGCCACTGTCGAAATAAGGACTGGCAAGTCTCTAGACAAGAATAACTGAGAGGAAAAAAAAGACAACTATTCACCATAATTTTCTCAAATTACATTTAAAATTTTTATTCTTTGTTATCACGTTCATCTATAAATTCATGCTAAGAGACAGACTTGTGAGTGATGTGCTTCATATGACTATACCGTCTGCTCTCAACCTCTTGCACTATACTAAGATGCCAAACACAGGAAAAAAATACTTCTGAAAGCTAAAAGCTGACTTTTCTAGCTTTTCTTTGGCCATATGAAAACTAAACATTTGATTTCAAAGTATTTAGGACGGCCACTTAAACATATCAGAGGTATATTTTCCTATTGTAAAAGTAATCATAAGCTTTTCGGGATAATGCCAAGGGCTGTGTTTGAACAGCAGATCAGTAGTTGTTTGACTCTGATATTTATGATGCATGAGGAGGCCAGTGGGGAGAACAAGGGGAAGTTTGTAAGTTCATGACTCAATAATGCTAACTTCAGCTGCCCTGAAAAGTAAAGGTACATGGAAGAGCCTGGAGCACAGGAATACGTTATTAGTAACTTTGAGTCATGTGCGCACACATGAAAGCATGCTATGGGACTTTTCTCAAGGCTTCTCGAAAGGTCTTCCCATAGATGCTGGGTCATCACTGTTACTGTCCTTGTTATACTTTATAGCAAGAGTAAATTCTCTTTGGCAGAAAAATGCTTAGAATCTTTGGCCCAGCCTATAGCTTGACTATGTTTATTACTAATTCCTACTGAATTGATACTTCTACTATTCTACTACTACCTTCTTTGGGTATTTTAAATTTAGATGACCGAGCTCAGTTGGAAGATCCCACATTACTTCACAAAGTTACTGTGCTGAAAAGTAGTGATGTTTAAAAGGTGCAGCATTTGTAGTCCTCTGAGCACTCTGTAACATGTTAACCATTACAGCGCTTTGGTGAAGAAGCATTATTAGCCCAATTTTATAAGGGCAGAAACATGGGCGTAGATACAACTATTATTAAGATGAAATATCATTTGTGTAGAGCTCGATGCTTTATAAAGCACTTTTAACAAACAGTCTGCAATGATAAGGAAAAGTCCCAGGGCAGCGTTGGGAACACACAGAATTCAGTAATCCTAATTTCCAGCCCATTGCTCAGTCTGTGGCCCATGCTTTCCATCTATTTTTCACTGTAAAGTTTAAGTTCCTTGCTCTGATATTCTTCCTTGGAGAGCCAATGTGGCATAATGGGAAAAATGTGGCTTTTAATATCAGCTTAGCCACTCACTAGATGTGTGACCCTGAGCAACTCACTTCATCTCTCAGATTCAGTCTCCCCACCTTTAAAACAAGAAAAAAAATACTACTTGCAAATTTGGTGTAGAAAATAAAAATACTAACTTGCAAGTCTGGTAAATTACATGCCATAGAGTCAAGGAAATGACAGGTAATCAACCAAAATACAATCCCTGTCCCACACCTCTTGTCTTCTTAAACAAGATACTGGGCCCAAATAGCTCTGCTAAGATTTGGAACCTATGTAAAATGTGTGCCTATGCTGTTGAATAAAAATCTCCTCAGATTACCCATTTATTTACTACTTCCTGAGCCACAGCTCTCTAAGAGCAGAGGCCACATTTGCAACATCTTTCTACTAACCTTTATAGATCTGAGCATATACAGTATTGAGGAAGAGTGGGGAGAAAGTATTTATCGAGCAATTGTTACATTCCAGGCACTGTTCTAAACACTGGGAATGCAGAGGTGATCCAGACAGATTGGGATGTTCTCCCACAGGTAAGACACAGATATGCAAGTCTTCGGACTCCTTATTTTTAAGTAAGACAATACTCCTGCTATTTAGGGCTGTTGCAAGGATATAATGAGGCAATGGATCTCAATGCACTTGTTCCCTTATGAAGGTTATATAAATATGCCAGAGTAAACACGAGCATTGTTGTTTTATATAAGAGGAGTTCTGTTCAATAACTATTTGCTTATTGAGCATATATATAAACAAGATTGTTTTAGTTTCCCATACAGTTGGTTGGCTTAATAAGAGAAATTTATTGGCTCATGGCTTCAGAGGCTAGAAGGCTTGCTTCCTCCCGGGGGCAGTATCTTCTGGCTGTCTCGCAAAATTTGGGGTTTCTTGGCTTTTCTATCACATGGCAATGTGATGGCGATGTCTTCTTTCTCCTCCGGGCGGGTTCTGGCCACACCTGTGGCTTCTCTCTCCAGCTGACTTTCACTCAGTTTATAAAGGACTCCAGTAATCTGGATTAAAGTCCAACCTCTTTCAGTTGGGCCACACCTTAACTGAAGTAATATCTTGAAGATATCTTAGTTATAATGGAGCTGCACCCACTAGAATGTGTACCAAGACTAAAAACATGACCAAACTGGGGTACAAAGCTCAATCCAACACAAAGATGTTGTGGTTGGAAGTTCTTCAGTAGTAAACACATGAAGTTTTTGATATCTCAAGCCAAACACAAGGTAGCAAGGCAATGTGGGATAGAGAAGAGGGCATCTTCCAAAATTGCAAAATTAGGCTAGGATAAAACCTAGAATAACAATCTGTCACATAACTCTGAATTTCTGAAACACTGATGTGATGGAAATCCAGCAGTCATGCTGAGCTATAAGGTGATTTTGAGGGTGAAAGCGAAAAGCAAACTGATGCCTTTATGAGGCGCCTGGTTCCTGATAACTCACCTTTGGAATTCTAGTCTACTAGACGTTGTTTAAACCACCATTATTTTTTTTTTATGCTATTAGTAGAAAGACTTAATCCTAACTGATACAATGCTGGTAAGCTGTCTGGATTTTTTTTGGAATCAATTTTGGAAACATGAAAGATGATACACAGCCTCAGAGAAAGCCTCTAATGAATTTTGAGGGGCCCTGCATATGTTTATGCAGAAGTACAGGTTGGAAATATGTCACTTCCAACAGCATTAGAGGGAAGTATTTGAGAAAAAGCTCAAAATATGAATGGCTAGACTGGGAGTGTCCGATCCTTAAGTCTAGGGGAAAAAAAAAAAAAAAAGAGTAAAAAGGAACAATTCACCATGTCAGCCTCAACCAAAATTCTAAAACTTTGTAGTGAATAAAGGAAATGAATAAAACAGATCAATAGAACCATTATCAATTTTGTTATCATGGCAATAAATATTACTATTATTCTGGTTGTTCTATTATGTTGCCATTGATTGGGTGTTTGTGAGGAAGGAGTCGTAACACAACTGAAATACCACCATGAACACCCCCTGTAGGCTAGCTGGCTCTCTCTGAGTTTGCTCCCCAACTGGTCCTGGCTCCCAAGGATCTTCTTCACTGGCTTACATTGCTCTGTGCAGGGAACTGAGCCCATAGCAGGAGAGTGGATCATATTATTGGAGTCAAAGCTAGGTGCCTCTACTTTTGTCCAGTAACCAGTATGCAAAGCCATGACATCTCTGCTCTATTATGAAGTTATTCATTACTATTTCACATCCATCATTGTCAATTGCTCTGCAATCACTTCCAGAAGCCATGCCTCTAGCATTTTCAAACAGCAAACTGCCTAGGGCTGTCAACACTCAGTCTGTAGATATCTAAAGAAAAGCCCAAGTTGGGTTACACTGATCTCTATATGGGTTGTTTTGTTTTGTTAGTCCGCAGAAGTTATCTGGTCTTATTTTGTAAAAGTCGAAAGTTAGGACAAGATTAGTTTAAAAATTGAATGCTTTTATGTTCCCATTTCCTCAAGTAAATGACTGAGTTCTAATGAAGATATTAGCCTCAATGTCTTTTTTGGGGGGTGGTGGGGACGGGATCTATAAAATAGGTCTACTACTGTACTGGAAATTAGTTCTTGATTCTGAGTTTTGAATATATAACAGGTCCTCTAGTCCATAAGTAATATAATTACCCAGTAGCTTGAACCTTTATTGAAGCCTTTTCTCCCTCTACCACAGATAGAATAAAGTATCTGCAGGTTTCCCTATTCTAGTGTTTCTCCGGAAATCAAGAGTAGGAAAGCTACCCTGCTCTTTGTGAATCCCTAGAAGACTCCTCTTCAAAGATGGGTATTTTTAATTTGGCTTCTAAATGAAAACCACAACTCTCAGCTTTTCCTCTTGCCATAAATTTGTATTTTTCCAGATGGGATACAATTTGTCACAGAAAGGTTAAAGAAATTTCTACTTTAAAAGAATTAAATCATTGGCTGTTAGCTCCAGGTTTACAAGCCCCTCTCGGAATTGATGGTGACATTTTTCGCTGTAACATAGGTGATTTTCACCCTAGTACTTCATTGTGGTTTCGGTGGTTCATAAATCAAGCGCGCACACACACACACACACACACATACTGAATTAACCCCCCTAAGATACCAGCCTCACAAAGTTGTCTTCATCTAAAGATATAACTATGACAATGACCAGGGGATTTATTAAAACACTCTCACCATTTATTAGAACAGTAAGGTGAAAAAAAAGAAACTAAAGTTTGGCTACCATCCCACCAACTCACAGGGATGCACACCCCATTTTTGCATTATTTCCCTGTAAAGATATTACAAGCAAACGACAGGGGCAAGGATAAAACCCAGTATCCCATCATTCTTTCACTCTTTTGGATCTAAAACATATCTTACTAATAGGACTCCTTCTGGCTACTTTGAGGAGGACGCTTATTAACAAGGATTGTTATTTATAACCTTGAAAATCTGTCTAGCACTCTTTGGAATGGTGAAGACACAGATATGAATCATATGAATGCTGAATCACTAAGAAGAATTTACTAACAAGTCCTCCCTGACCCACTGAGCCCAGAGACATCTTCATGCTCAGTGGATGCTGTTCTCACTTCATGACCCTCAAATAGTCATGAGGACTGCTTGGACAACTTTTGTGCTTATGTCTTTGACAATCTGCCCAACAATCTAAACCTCAGCTAAGATAAGCAAAACTAATAATTCCCACACAGTGGCAAAGAGGAACAGGGAGAAAGGGCTGTTTATTGCTGCAATAACACACAAACACATGTACATAAATTAGCATTCTTTAGATTTTCATTTTTACTTAGGCTGCTTTATTTAACAGTGTTCAACAGTTTAGAAATCTTTATCCTGTATCTTGTAACGGATGATCACTATCCACAGGCAGAAACAGTTGTTCTGTTCTGTCCTCCCATAGCATTTTGCAAATATCTATATTATAAGATACATTTTATAATACACTGAAAAAAGTTGAATATGTGTGTCCTCTATATCAATTGTCCTTGAAACCAAAGATGATGTCTTATTCATGCCTGTACATAATAGATACACATCCAATATTTTATGGATGGAGTAATGAATTCATCTTATATTCCAAGCACCAAATACAATCCTTGGCACATCTGAGGTGTTCAGTATACTAATTCCACATTACACAAACCCTTATTAGTGGGGTCTGAACTTTGAGGTGTTTTTCTTTTTTTAAATATTTGTTCACCAAAATGATCATGGTTGTTTTGTTTTGTTTCCATCCATAGATCCTCTCTCTGCCACCATCAACTATTAGTAATATAGCTGGCTAATATGTGGGGTCAAGTCTATTGCCACTAGACTGAGTTCCTTGAAGGCAGAACTGAGTCTTCTTATATTTTGTATCCTTTCCATACTATAATTTAAAATGTAATTTTTTTCATCATGTAGTTCAGCACATAGAAATCATATGGCATGAAGCAATGGCTCCAAATGATTTTCTCATGGTCACAGATCACAGTAAAGATAACTATGGACTACATGGATAAAAACATAGCACTAAACCCATGATACTGGTCATGAATAGGATGCTCTAATGGCCTCTGCTAACTAGCCATAGGCTTTCATCACCATCTCATTCTTTCCTGCATCCTCCATCCTCCAGCTTAAGTCCTTTACTTACACTTCTTTTTTTCCTTTGCCCACATTTATATCAAATTCTGTCTCTTCTTCAGATACAAAATCTTTAAAATGAAACTTACCTTACTTACCCTTATGTCTGTGGGGCTAGTTGCTACTATATCTTCTTCCACAAATGAAGAGATTTCCATTAGGTGCATTTTTTTTTTTTTTAACCTGAATACCTCTAGTACTTGGGCTTAGAGAAAATGGACCCAAGAATTAAAATATAAAATTTCCATAGAATAGTTCAATATAATCTTATTTTGTCTATGAGATCTCAGATAAATGAATACTAATGTTTAAGGAAACACACTTCAAACCCTGCAGCAAGAACTGCGTCCAAACCCAGAAAAGGGGATGGCATTGTGCTGCTTAAATGAAAAGGAAGAAAAAAGGCAAGAGGGGGAAAAAAAGTATAATCATGTAAACTTTTAAAGACAGCAATTTAAGCAAATTGCCATATCTGCTTTTAGAAATGAAAGGGGAAGAAAAATGCTCATTTCTTTTGAGGTAAAATTGAGTAGGTCAATAGCTGTGACAATCCTCTCAATAACCACTAACAAAAGACCAGGTTGGGTGGTTAGGGAAGCCGCTCAATAGCAGGTATTCATTGAATCTTGGAATAATTTCGCTTACCACAAGCTGTGAGAAAGAACCAAGCACTGTGTAGAATATAGCCTGCTAGGTAACACATCAGCAGCCGAGGTGGAAAAATAAAACCCACAACCAAATATTTCTTGAGCTTTATAGCATGATTATTTACTCAAAGGCAGGGAGCTGAATGTGGAGCCCATTTAATGCACATGAGGAAGAGAGACGGTTTTATAAGAAAGAACATACAGACTGGGTATGCAAGTGAATGCATGCCTATGATGGATTTACATCAGGGGATCCTTACATATTATTTAAGACATTTTACCCATAGACAATATGAGTGGTGGTGAATTTTCTGCACTAGAGCTTCTGATGTCTACATTCATCTATTCAAGAATTTATGGAGCACCTATTGTCTACATGGCAGTATTAAATAGCACAGTGACTATGAAGAAGTACAGAAAATATACTCCAAATTTGTAAGGGACCTATATCAAAATTGATATCACTAAAGAGACCAACCTCCAACCAACTAGAAACAACTGAAAAGCTGTAAAAATATTATCCAAACTGGATGGCATTACAGCATAATTTATATAAATAATAGTGGCATGCATAAGGTTTAAGGGAGTTAAGGGTATAGATACTTAGGAGATATTAGAGACCTCAGTAGGATGTTAGAGAAACCAGGAAACGTAATATACTGGCAGCAAAACCATGTGCCTATTTTTTCCTTAAATAACTGCGCTACTCAACTAGATAAACTGCTAGTTAAGACCTGTACATTTTAGGAAATATTTTAGTCTAGTGTTATTTAATCTTAAATAATGGAATCATTTGAGCTATTCATCTAAGCACAAAGCAGCTTTACAGAACATGAGAAGCTTATATCAACTGGTCATGCCTATTTCTATCACTATACTATGCAATATCTCATCTAACTTGGCCTTTATGGAAAAGATGGTATGGTCTTATTCAAGAACAGCTAAAGCTATAACCATTTTGAAAAAGCTTTGTAGTTTCTCATAAAATTAAATATATACTACCATATGATCCAGATATTTAAATAAGAGAAGTGAAAACATGTTCACACAAAGATTTATATGCAAATGTTCACAGCAGCTTTATTCAGAAGTGCCCCCAAATGGAAATGACTCAAATGTCCATCAATGGATGAGTCAGTAAGCTAATTATTGTTAGCCACACAATGAAATACTACTCAGCAACAAAAGGAACAAACTACTCAGCCAAGCAACAATATGGATGCATCTCAAAACATTATGTTGAGCAAAAGAAGCCTGACACAAAAGACTACTTATTGGATAATTCCATTTACATGAAATTCTCAGCAGAGACGAAATTAATCTGTAATAACAGAAGCAGATCACTAATTACCTGGGGCCAGGGATGGTGGTGGGGGATTGACTGTGAAGGGGTATGAGGAGAACTTTGGGGATGATAAAAATGTTCAATATCTTGATCTGGGTGGTGATAAGGAGGGTACATATATCTGTCAAGATCATCAAACTGTATACAGAATATAGGTGTGTTTATTGTATGTACATTATACCTCAAGAGTTGGGTAAAAAAAAACTGAAAAGAAAAAAAAAATACTGAAGTAAAATGTTTTCCTAATTTTAACTAATTTATTTCTTGGTTTAGAGGACTGGCTGAGTTCACATGTGACTCACGTTAATCTAACTTCAAATAAATGATCATTGTGAGACCTGAAAAGTTTGTCAGCACAGGGATCATCTAAGGAGCTTTTCTCAGGGGCTTTGCCATCAGGGGCTGAGAAAAGCATAGAGTGGCTGACTTCTCAGGAATGCAAAAAGTTAAGGCAAGGAAATGCTCAGACACTACTGCTGGGCGTGTCCACTTGGACACAAACCTTTCTTCCTTGTCTCCTTGCATCTCAGTCAAAGACATAACATCTTGGTTCACCCCATAGGCCTCCTAAACAACTATGGAAAGTACTTCCCAGGAACTGAAAATCAGAGGCTCAAGGAATTCACATTATATCTATTTTCTGGCTCCACCATATTCCCTCTCTACTTTCCTTCAATAAAATGAAACTCTAGGCTTCACTTAAGGAAGTGTTAGAAGTACACTGGACAATGAAAAACACACACAGCATTTTCACTCTCTTTACTACCCTCATTCTCCCTGATTTTTGTGTAAGTTTTTCTCTCCTTCCTTTCTTTCCATACTGCTTTGCTGGCCTTCTTTCTATGTCTCTTTCCTCCATCTGTCCATTTGTCTGCCTTATATTTGTTTGACAATTATTTTGCTGACTTTCGGTGCATTTCCTAGCTTGAGCCTTTGTGAAAATGTATGTATTTTCTGCAGGATAATGCATACGTCATAGTTCCTTATGTGGCCTTTTCCCGTTTCTTTCTTTGGGTAGCAGAGGAGTGGATTTTTCTTAGAGAAAAGAAAAGAAAGATGAAAGGAAGAATTAGGTTGAGAAGCGAGAGCGTGGAATGAGAGAGGAAGGTGTCAATTAAAAAAATGAACCCCCACTGCATCCCTCTCTTGACAGGTGGGGTGAGTGGAGCTGACAGCCATTGCATTTGCTGGCTTTGGTGGAACCCTCATGCCTTGTCGTCTCCTGAGCTCAAAAGAAGTGATTCCATGGCCGGCGGACCCACTCACACATTTTTCCTTGGTGTTCCAATGCCTCTCCCAGCAGCTATTTCTAATAATGGTAATTATAATGATGTGAGGCTTAAGCAGGGCAATTCTGGCCTGAAGGCAGATTGTAATGAAGTAGTCAGGGTGAAGGGAAGGGACGGGGCAGTAGTGGGAGGGGGTTGCATGGGGCACACTCAGGCCTTACATAGCTTTGTCTAGTCAAGTGCAGCCAAGGCGGCTTCATCCTTGGAGCCCGAAGTTTTGTCCTGCGGGATATTCGGAAACCTGCTTCTGCGAGGCAAGGAGGATCACTTACATCCACAGTCAGGCCATGCAGCCTCCCGGGCAGCTCTGGGCACCGGGAGGCTTCCCCAGCCTGTGGCCCAGGCTGGCGGCTGCTCTCTCGACCGTGGCTCAAATCCCCGCCCTTCTGCTTTGTCCAGCCCCTCCCTGTTCCCTCACCATAGATAATACTGTCCTAAAAGCCCTGGCCAGGATCCAATTACTGCTGATATACATCTTCCCTTGACTCCAAATGACTCTTCCTGCCATTGAAGGATACCCCGGAATGCTGAAAACTTGTCTTGATGGTAGAGTTAATGGTCACGCGGTCCTTGTCACTGAGGGAATGGCCTTAGGGGGAGTCTTGATGGGTCTCTCTAGTCATCAGTGTTACCCCACCTCTCTGCTCTGCCCTTATTAAAGCCATTCGTTCTGAAAGCTAAATGAATATGTTTCATCTTCAAATGCTAGAAAACAATAGCAGGCAGCCAGCGATCAGTATAGAACAATGCTGGCTTAATCACTATTCTCTTTCCTTCTCGCTCTTCTCTCTCAATTGCTCTTTTCAGCTTTGTTCCTGCTTTCATCAGTGAGGCCCCTTATATATGACTCCACGATCTGTACACGCGGGTATCAGCACACACATTCAGGCACACACAAATCTGTGATTTTTTACAGTAAGTTTCTGAAGGGCAAAAACATACATATTCTATATATGTGTAACACTCATAATTTAATCTCTCTATATAAATACAGACCATGCATATTCATGCATGTCTATTTTTGGACTCTAAATATTCAGTAAATTCCTATGTTGTCAAGTGTTGAATGAATAAATACTTACATCTAAATACTTCATTTTACAAAAGTGATATATATTTTTTTCAAATATTGTGGTGATGTAAAGATGGAACACATTTACAATGAAACTGAAATACAGATGAGTGACAAGCTATGGTGAATACATAAGACTATACAATATAATGTGAATAACTGAATAATACATGCAAACAAATTAAGCACTCACATTGAATTTTAATTTGAGAAGAGCATTCTTGTAATAGCATTAATGAATGACAGAAGCCTTTGGACTGTTCTATATTTCGCTTTGCTTTCACCGCATATCTATAGCTCTTGCTATCCAGTATGCAAAAGAAGAAGTCGTGATGTTGTCCCTTTATTCCACCTTTCCCTACTTCAGAGATATCTCTGAAGTAACTGATTTCACTGGCAGAAGGACAGTATGTAAAGATGTCCTCTCAGATCACAGCACCATTGTATACAATTTCATCTGTCCATTCCTTTCCCCTCGCATCCTATCTAGGCACTTGAGCAAATGCCACCTCTAAGAGAGAAAAATGTTTATTATGTTGAACATTAGTAATGGCATATTATTAATTTTATCACACTGTAATTCACCACAGGTAATTTATTACCATGTTATCTGCAGTGCCTAGTACTGTGTGGGACAAGCAGCAAGTACTCAATAAATGCTTGTTAAATGAACTACATAGAGTCATTTCATATATTAGGGGGAAAATACCCAATCCCTAACTTCATGAGTTAGCACATGGCAAGTAAGGGCAGACACATTATCTTGATGGTGATGGCTTGCAATATCACAAACAAAAATCACTTTAAAGGAGAATTCAAATAGTGAAGTTAATTATTTGGACAAGAAACAACAGGATGTTAAGCAATTCAGCATTGCAGTCTTTATATTTTCTGTATTTTAAAAGTGCAAATGATTTGTCCATTGACGTTGATTCTGGTTTATTATGTACAAGAAATGCTTCCTTCAAATCATTACTGGGAATCTGAACTTCCAGTAATATACTTCATGCAACAAAATTCCAGGAAAAAAAGAGAAAGCAGATAACTTCAAAGTAGATAGTAGTAGCATCTGATGTATCTGGAATCTATGTAAAGTACACCCTCACTGAAATAACATATGTTCAATGTCCATTAAAATCATGATCAGCAAACACAGTGAAAAACACATGCACGCATACAAACATGAGTCCACCCTTACACAACAGAGCTATATATGTCAAGTAAATATGCTAAAGCCCCACAATCCACTTGCAAATTAGCCAAACAAAGAAAAAATTAATAGAATATTTCTGTGGACTCAGCAAAAAACAAACAGAGAGGTCTATTGAAAAAAGAAAGTTTAATTGTATAAGTTATTTTCCTTTAGGTTGTCAACAGGTTTGGTGTAAGATTTTAAACTATTTCATAAAACTTAAAATCACACTCTAATTAATTCAAATATACAGCTGTTTAATATTTGTCTTACAATTATTAAATATTTTAATTGGATAAATTAAAGAAATACTCATTTCAATGTTTCTTTAGCCCCAAATTAAGATTTCCTTTATACTTGTGCAGCATCCCTTAGTCAATATGGAGATGTCCTTACTTATGTTATATGTAAGCAGGTTACTTTTTGCAAGTGAGTATAGTCCATAGAGTAAATGCATACTACATATTATGCTCAGTGTTCCTTTTCTGCACCGACAATGCATCTTCTGGAATTTTAAAACCAAAAAAGGCCTTCTTTGAACTTCACTTTGAAACCACCCAGTCCCAGGATTTTCTTAAATGACTCAAAGCCTGGCCTCACACACAAGGAGAAAAATCCTCTTATGTAATGGTAAAAGTGGCAAGAGAAACAAAAATGACCCAAAGACGCACAGGACCAAGTGCTCTGTCAGTCAGCAGGCAGGGGATACCGAGTGTATCAGGGGCAGCACTACATCCAGGGATATCCAACAATGAATGAGACACAAGGTTCACCTTCAAGGAATTCTCAGACTAGCACAAGGGTCACAAACACCCAGAGAGGGATAAGATCACCCAACAAATGTGTGCGATGATATCCATGTATAATCAATCTGATAGGGAAACACCTACATTTCAGGGCCTGGTGGGGAAAGAGCAGTCCATTTAAGGAGAACAAAAGCATTTCCAGTCACAGAATCCAAGGGAGTGAAGTTTCTGAGAAGACATAATGAAGAAAACGTTGAATACAGCACAGAAAGGGATCCAAAAAGAAGAGGACTGAAAACGTCTCATTGTGTTAAGCAACCGTGGGGCTTTGTTGACATTACCTAGAACAGTTTCAGTAGAAGACAGAGACAAAGGAAGGCTGGAGGGGTTGAGAAAGTGTAGATTTTTGTCTGAGACTGTGAACGATATGGGGAAGGGAAAGACTATATATAGCTAGAGAAAGAGGGAGTCAAGGAAATGTTTCATTAGGTTGAGAGAGACTTCAGCATGCCCATAGGCTAGAGGGAAAGAAACACTTGAAAGGGAGATATTGAAGACACAGAAGACAGAGAATGATGAATAAAATGAAGGACCAGTAAAGAAAGAGGAGGCTAGTAGTGTCTAAACGGCACAAGAAGAGGAATCACCTTTATTCAGGAAATGGAATAGCTCTTTCACCGAGAAAGGAGACAAGGAAAAAAACGGATGTGGATACATTTGGAAGTAATGTAGGGAGAGATTGAGGGAATTCATGATTAAAGGCTTTAATTTTCTTTGTGAACTGGAAGGTAAGGTTATCAGTTGGGAGAAAGTTGAATTCAGGACATAAGGAGGAAGGCAATGTTTTTGATTAGTCACTAAGGTTAATTAACTTCTCTAAAACAAGTGAAAGCATTAACAAAGTTGAGCGCCTAGGTGTAGTCGGAGATCAGACATTTGGGGTAGCAGTAATCCTATGTGTAGCCTTAGATACAGTGGGCTTAACCATTCCTTCAGCCATCCCTACTACAAAAACCAAGAAGACTGTGTTTCAAAAGGGAAAGCAGAACTCAGAACAAATGGCTGAACTAATACTGATTTTCAGCATCCTCTTTTATTTTTACTCCAATTACTTCTGGTGAACACCAACCATGCCTCAGCACTGATAGGAAATTTTGGCTTCTTCACAGCTCACAAATACCACAGTGCAATAACAGAAAAAGAAGACCAGCTCCTACATTTGCTGATAAAGGTTGGTGGTACTTTACTCATCTCTTTGCAGGTCATCCAGGCCGTCTCCCCAACACCATCCCTGCCCTTCTGGTTGCCCCCTGTGCAATGAAGTGCCTGTTAGTTGACACACCGTGAGGGCCTGAGCACTGACCCTTCCTGCACCTCTGGCCCTTGCATCTCACTGGTGATGCTGGAAGGTCAGGAAGCTTTGTGACAGCAGGGGCCCCAGGCGATACAGAGACCTGCAGAGCTCACACAGGCCGCCGAGCCTGTGCTCACTTCTGTGGCAGACTTCATAAGGCTCCGCTCTTTGACTGGCGTTGAGTTTATGTGAAAGTAATTAACAGTAATTAATCCTTAATTACAGTAATTAGCCAAGTCGCAGTAAATTAAACCACATCTGGAGCAGATGAGGGCTTCCGAATGGGAGGCAAAGAGAGGCGACAATCGGGGAGATGCTGAATTCATCTGACAGCATCTGATTAAGTCTACCTGTTGCAGGCAGCCTCATTTGCATGTTGTTTTTGTTTGCATTTCCCAGTAACCCTTTCAATGGCATTCATAGTGTGGACCTCTTGGTCCCTGCTTAAATACCAGTTAGGCGGCCCTGCTGCCATCAGAGGAAGGAGTCCCTTCATATCCAGCAGGGTGGTTGGGTTTGCCTGGGCTTTATTTATATGTTTCCCCCCTCCCTCCTAACAAACAAAAATATAAATAGCAGGGACCTCATCAAGTGACAGGCTGAAATCAGAGGAGAAGCCAAGAGAGGCTTTTTTTTTTTTTGGCTGATGGAAAGGGAAGATGATAGAAGCCATTAACATATCTGATGGAGGAAGGGAAGCAGAGTGTAGGCAAGAAGGCAAAAGATACTTGCAAAAATAGGTCAAGCGGGTTGTCCTCTTGCAGAGAAGTCTCCAGAGCCTACAGAAAAGGGGCCCAGCCTTCAGAAGACCTGCTGCTGACATGCCACAGACAGACACAAGCCTGCCCACGCACACACACTTGCAGGCATGCAGAATGCATGAGTCCTTGATTTTTCTGACCTCACTCTGATAGGCACTATCCATCCTTATATATATACATGTTATTTTTTTTCGTATCAAAAAAGAAAATTAAGGCATGCAGAAAAACATGGTGATGAAAATAAAATTCACCTCAAATGCCATTATCTGGAGCCAAGTGTTGACAAATCTTAAAAGGAGAGAAAACATGGCAACATATTGGGATAAATGGTTATTCTATCTGCTTCTTTAGCACCAAGGGGAAAGAGACAGTTGAGTTAATCTGCTGTTATATCCTGTCTGTGCTCCAGACTTGGTCAACTTGCAGAAAATGGTACTTTTTCTAGGGAGCTGACCTTGGAGCCTCACCTGCCAGTGTAGTCCGCTCCGAATGTAACAGCTGCGGTAGCTAAAGCAAGGAGAGCAGAGAAAACACAGATCACTTTGCTTCAGTAACACCTCTCATTGGGGGTGACTGAGCTTTCTTGGAGGGGATGGGTGGATATTGGGGAAAAAAGGTGAGAAGAAGGAACCAGCTTCCCTAAAATCTTATACCCAACTGGGTTATAAGACCCAGGATGAGAAAGACACTAAGTGGTTTCATCCCTACCATACACAGAGCAGTCCCAAGAGCCACACTTCTGCTCCCTAGGGCGTGCCCTACAGATGTCAGGACATACACTGGCTTCTGGGCATGCAGTTGGCATCACGGGGTCACAGCCAACAAGGCGTGAGCTTCGAGTTCCCCATCTGGAAGTGATGGTTCTGTACCAGTCTGTCCACATTCTCTTTCCCCACCAATGCCACTAACTCCAGGACTAACAGTCAGGGTTCAGGTACACAGAATAGAGCACAACTGACTTACAAGACATGGATTCATCAACTCCATATTCTAACAAGCTAATCGAACTGTCATTTCTAACCTCCAACAAATCCCAACTCTGCTTTATGCTACCCTCAAACTGAAGCCCTTGAGGACTTATCCCAACAATAATAAGTGGCTCTGCTGCTTACTAGTGTGTAACATGGGATGAGTTTAGAAACTTAGGTCTATTTCTAAATATGTGAAATAGGAATAGTGTTGGTACCTACCACCATTCAATTTTGGGGAAGACTAAATGAGGTAATCAATGTAAAATGCTTACCCCAGTGCCTAATGCATAGTAGTAGTAGTAATAATAGTAGTAGTAAGTCCTTTTCTTACTACACATATACTGCAGGGCAGTACAGTATACAGGTTAAAAGTGCAGATACTGGAGCCAGACTGGCCTCTCATTAGGTTGAGTGAGTAAATATGCTACTTATGAGCTGTGTGATCTTGGGCAACTTAATTACCTCCTCTGGGCCTTAGGATCCTTAACTATAAAAGAGGAATAATAATTATGCCTACCTCATCTGGTTCTTTAAACGTTAAATGACGTGCCTAAAAAGTGCTGAGAATAATGCCCAGCATATAGTAAGTTCTATTTAAATGCTACCTGTTATTATTATTAATTATACACACAGACACATATACATGTATATCTTGACATAATACTTGTGAAATCTTTATATCTATATTAAAAGCATTTGTACTTTATTTGTGAATCCCTAAAGAGCAGACCCAGCCTATTGCTATCCTTCTAGATGGATTCTTAATAAATACTTCTTGATGGATAAGGAAAAGAAGGGAGAAGAAAAATGAAGGCACAAATATAAACACATGGATAAATGGAAAAGGTAATTCAGCAGGTCAAATCAGACCATTTCCTAGTGAGTGAATCTATCAACAGGATATCATTTAAGGAAAATTCACCTTTTATCAATAAAAGTATTCCAATGATTTGAAACACACTGTCAAAATTTATTTCCTACTTACTACAAGAATTCAGCCAAAATACTTTTATTTTTGCTTTTATAAACCTCTAAGGTAAGTTACCAAATATTCCTGGATGCTGCCTTGCAAATTCTGCCTTCCAAATGCACGTGAACCACCTTTATTTAGATGCCCTATAAAAAGTATAGCAAAGGGAAGTGGCTATTGCAAAAAGGGAAGTTGAGCAGAGAAGACTCTAAAGGCCTGACACAATGCTGAGGAGCCTACCAGCAGTAACCTTACAATTATCTTGTGGTTTCCTAGAAGTTATAATGAGCTGACCCACTTGGCATATCAAATTCCTCCTGACTGGTTTTGCAGTTCTCACCCATGCAGAGACACGGCTCTACGAAGAAAAATAACAGGCCATTTAAACTGAAATATGTTGCAGTGGGTGGAGAGAATACCGGGAAAGAGATGCATCCTGCAGTTAAAAATTACTCAATGACTCTCAACTGGTATTGTAGAGTTAAAATCAGGGGCCTTGAGCAAAAATATGCATTTTGGGGAAAATAAACAAATCTTTGGCTGAGAGAGGTCCCTCCCTTCTGTTGACTGAAGTATGCTTAGTTAACATTAATACCCATATTTTCTGCTTTTCTTCCAATTTCATTATTCTGGCCTTGTCTAAATCAAAGATATGTTATAATTTTGAATAATGGGCTATATGCTGCCTGTGGGGAAATGTTATGGTGATAATAAATAATTTCTGAAAATTATGAATTACTTCTCCCCTTTCAGCTTTCTTTTGGAAAACAAGTAAATTATAGGCTTGTACAGGAAGTGGGGACATATTTGTGCAGGACCTCTTTAACACTTGTGGGTTTGCTTATTTCTCCAACAAGCAGGGCCTGAAATGGCTCCCCTGTTTTGAACATCACTGCACCAATTCTCCCCAGAGGAAAAGGAATGCTAACCTGGATGTGGGGGGAAGATCTCTGGTGCTAAACAACAAGACTGTACCCTGAATCCAAATTCTAGCAGCTGACACAAGCAAAAGGCCTCATGGCAAGTGGGGCACCAAAAGTTTGGTGACGGTAGCACAACATGGTGAAAGTAATTAACAGTACTCAAATATATGCCTCAACATGATTAAAAAGGCAACTGTTAGATTGTATCTATGGTAACAGGATACAAATCCTTTTAAAGAAATACATGGAACTATGCTACAATAAACAGTGAACTCTAGGTTAAACCATGGACTCTAGTTAATAGAACAATTATAAAAATGTGCTAGCATCAATTGTAACAAATGCTCCACACCAATGGAAGTTCTTAATAATAGAGTGTTCTACGGGAATCCTATATTTTATGCATGATTGCTTAGTAAACACCAAACTTCTCTAATAAAAAAGGAAAAGCAGTAGGATCTCCTGGCGACCTCGCTGGCCCCTTCCCCACCCCTCACTGACTTAGTGCACAGACAGTCCACACTCCCAGTGTGTAGATCCCTGGTCCTGGTTCAGCTGAGAAAAGAGTAAACCTCGTTCATATACTGGGAGCATGTGGGTCTGGCTCAGTCTCTCCCATGGTGGCCTAAGGGACTGGCCATCCCAGGACTTTCCCTGTATGTGGAAGGCAGTTCATCAAGCTCTCTTACAGAACACTGAGGGAGAGCAGTCAAGTCATGCTGCCCGGGGCAAAGGCTTGTTAGCTGTAGAACATACGGTGCAGTGCCCTGGATGGCGAGGAAACTTTCCTAGGGTAGAAGGGAACTTTATATCCATATAAATAGAGGAATTCCTAAATCCACATGCACAGGACCAAGAGAAGAGGCAGGCACAGAAAAACCAGAGAGGCCCCTACGCTTTGGCCTGGAGCCATTCTCTAAACTCCCTGTATGGATAAGCCAAGAAGGAGAGCACTTGCACAGATCAATCTGTAAAGACTGGGAAAAGCATTTTTCTTTTTCCCTTCTTCTTCTTCTTCTTTTTTTCTGTTTTTTTTTTTTTTTTTTTTTTTGTTTGTTTTTTGTTTCTTTTGTTTTTGGTTAGCTCCTGGCATTCAAGGAAAGCTCTGTCACAACACTAACTGGATACGAGCTTAAGGACCAGACACCTCAGAATCTAAATTCCAGCAATGACACATTAAAATATCAAAATATCCAGGTTTCAACAAAAGATTTAAAAAGATACAAAACATACAAAGAAGCATGAAATGATGGCCCCAAGCAAAGGACAAGATTAAAGCATTAGAAACCATCAATGAGGAGGACCAGACCTGAGGCATACCGGAAACTTACTTTTAAAAAGAAGATCCTACATATGCTCAAAGAGCTAAAGGAAAACATGGACTAAGGACTAAATAAAATTAGGAAAATGATAGATGAACACAAAGGATATATCATTACAGAGATGGAAATTATGAAAAGGAGCCCAACAGAGCTGAAGACCACAATAACAGAAATTAAAAACTCCCTAGTAAGGTTCAACAGCAAATTGGAACTGGTAGAAGAAAGAATCAGAAAACTTGGAAGTAAGATGATTGAAATCATGCAATCTGAGGAAAAGAAGGAAGAAAGATTTAAGAAAAGTGACCAGAGCCTGAGGAACCTGGAACACCATCAAGAGTGGCAATATATATATTGTGGGACTCCCAGAAAGTGAAGAAAGAAAGGACAGAGAGAATATTCAAAGAAATAACAGCTGTAAACTTCCCAAATTTAAGAAAAAAACATGAATATACACATCCAAAACGTTTGAGGAACTCTGAACAGGATAAACCCAAAGAGACTCAAAGCTGTAGCATGTTATAATCAAACTCTAATGCCAAAGATAAAGTGAAAATTCTTAAAGCCACAAGAGAGAAGCAATGTGTCATGTCCAAGGGAGCCTCAATAAGAGTAAGTGCTGATTTCTCACTGGAAACCATGGAAGGCGGTGGGATGACATATTTAAAGTGCTGAAAGCAAACAAATGCCAACCAAGAATTCTAGATCTGGCAAAACTATCTTTCAAAAATGAGGGAGAGATTAAGACATTCCCAGATAAACAAAAAATGAGGGAGTTTGTCACCACTATATCAGCCCTACAAGAGATGCTAAAGAGAGTTCTGCAAGTTGAAAGGAAAGGACAATGGACAGTAGATTGAAGCTGCATGAAGAAACAGAGATCTCAGATGAGAGTAATGACACGAGTAACTATAAAGGCCTGTACTGTTGTATTTTTGTTTGTAGTTCCGCTTTTTACTTCCTAAAGGAGCTAAAAGGCAAATGCATAAAATGTAATGCATAAACATGTAATTTATGACAAGAACTACATAAAGGTGGGGGGACAGAGTGATAGAGGAATGTAATTTGTGTATAGTATTGAAGTTAATCTGGTATCAAAGCAAACGGGATTGTTATAGATTTAAGATGTTGAATTTAGGCCCCATGGGAAACCACAAAGAAAACATCAGAGAAGACACAAACTCACAGAAACAAGAAGTAGAGTATAGGTTGCCAGGGGTGAGGAAGGGGCAATGAGGAGTTAATGCAAAATGAGCGTAGGATTTCTGTTTGGGGAGAAGGCAAAGTTTTGGTAATGGGAGATGGTGAGGGTACCGTAATATTGTGAATGTGATGAATCGCATTGAATGGTATGCTAAGGAATTGCTGAGATGGGAATGTTTATGTTGTATACATATTCCTACAATTACAAAAAAAGAAAAGGCAACTAAAAAGAAAATGACAATTAAAGGCCATACATCATCCACAATGGGATCTAGCAAAGGAGAGGAAAAGGCTTATAGGGACATTACTGGAATATTTGAGAAAATTGGAATATGCACTGTAAATTTATATCAGTGTTAAATTTCTTGAAATCGATAATTGCACTTAAGGTGAATACATAAGTGAATATCCTTGTTTTTAGGAAATGTACATGGTAATATTAAGTGTTTAAGGACCATGATGTATACAACCTATACTCAAGTGTTCAGAAAATGAATTTATCAATAGATATAGACAGAGAGAGAGAGAGAGAAAGGAAGAGAGGGAGAGGGAGGGGGAGAGTGGGGGACAGAGAGAGAGAGAGAGTGAGGAGGAGGGAGGGAGGGAGGAGAGAAAATATGATCCAACAAATGTGGCAAAATATTAAAATTGGTGAGTGGATCTGGGTATCTGGGAGGGGGTACAGATATGCTGGTGTTCTCTTTTGGGGTTTGTATTATCCTTGTAACTGTGCTTTAAATTTGAAAGTATTTAAAAATTTAAAAATTAAAAAAGAGAGAGAGAGAACTACAACCCTCTGCTCCCAATGACAGAACCACTAAATGAAGGTTACGGGCCCTATTTCCTTTCTAAACTATAGGAGTTCTTGCAAAATCTACTTTATTAAAATGTTTTATATATGAATTGTATTACTCCAAATCATAACCAAATCCAGTTTCATTAATATGACAGAGTGAGTGGCAAATAAAATTAAGCAGCCGTAACCCCTGTCTTCTAGTACCTTATAATCAAAAACAACAATATTGCGCAGATTTTTTTAAGATCCTAAGAAAGACATTAAAGACACATATTAAACAAATACGTAAATTAAATAAGTTAATTACTGAATTTCATTACATGTTCATTACATGAATGTCAGGGGGGTGAGTGCCATAACTCACTCAGGAGCTGCTAAAGGGTCAAAATATTTATCCCTCAGGGTCTGTAACTTGACAAAGCCTAAGCCTGGTGTTGAGCTTTAGCAAAACCATAACACCATATTGCACTCCTCAAACATCTGACCAAAATGAAGCGATCACAAAGAGTAGCTGGGGGGAACCCAGAAAACTGAAGGGAAGGCCTCCTCCTGCATTATGGAGGCACAAGGGCATCTCTGGTAGAGAGTGGACACTAAGATAGACGCTGAGCCCCCACTACGCCTCGATCCAAAGGGAGCGTGACGACGTCACTTCCGCCTAGATGGGCCTCAGTTTCTTTCTGTTTAAAATGCAGTCTACCATCTACATAAAAAGGTTGCTATAAAGAACTATCCAAAGAATGTCTGTGGGCAACCATAGCCTCTATTTGAAAAGCTGTTTCAGTGTGAGGTACTGGGCCACTTTTACTAGTGAAGTATTACTTTGTCATTACAGGTATTAGGAAGTAATTCCCTAACCAAAGACTTTTAAAAGACCATTTCTAATCCATAGACCTCCGTTTTATTCTTGTAGACTTCCAATAAAGTGCAAATTCAATGATGAGGAAGTGGCCATGTAATTCCGTGATGTGGTTTCAGCATGCACCCATCCATATAACCAGATGTGACCAGGTGTTTTGTTTCGTTTTGTTTTGTTGGTTACTTCATTGGTTCCAGCCATATTTACGACTGAATGCAACCTGACTGATTAAACCAATATATGGCAAGCTAAGTACTCACCGTCTGCATGGCTAAACATCTGGGCCAGCAGGGTCACTGCCCAGTTTTTCAATTGCTGCACAAGCAGATTTAGAATCCATGATTCCCATTCCACCCCATTCTCCCTACACTAAACCCATGGAAGAAAAAGGTCAGAGTCTCAGTAAGTTCTATCAACTTATGCAAATCAGAAAGATCCTGTTCTCTGGAGAAGGCAGCTGTGGGTTGACAAAAATGTTTGCATGGGAAAAAAAAAAAGAAGAAGAAAGAAAAAAAGAAAAAAAAAAAAACCTCACAGGTAAACACTGTGCACAAACTCTGACCATTCTATGAGTCCAAAATGGCTTTCAATCATGTCAAAAACATTCAATTCTTAAGGTAAAAATGGACATACAAGAAATTTCACTAATCTAACACTTTTCAGGCAAGACAGCATCTAAATCACTCGGGGGTGGGGGTGGGTGTCAATTTCTAAGAAGGAAATTCCAGAAGCTCTTGGGTTCCAAATTTCTAAATCCTGGGGTTGTCAGAGATTCCTTATACCACTGAAAAGTAAGAAAAACAAATCCCACTATGGTGTCAACCATTCCAGTTGTCTTGGACAAGTCACTTTATCTCTCTGCCTTGGCTTTCTGGCCAAGAAATGATGGAAAGCTACTTCATACTGAGGATTTATTCATGTAAGCAAAGTACTTTAAAGATAGGAAGCCAGGCCTATTACAAGACCATTATTTTTGCCCTGAAATGCTCTTGCTATGGGTTGGGCATCAGATGTTCCTGATTAAGTGTGTCAGTCTGAAAATGTTAGACATGCAGTGGTTTCTGATGTGTTTACGGGTAATCAGCCAGTCTGGCTGAAACCATCAGTGGCTGAAACCTTACCTGCAGGGAAGCAGAAAGATGCCACGGAAGTTAAGGTCATGCAAGCAGAGGCAAGTTAGGGGAAATACGTAGATCAAGAGAGGAGTGCAGAGGATTAGTTTGCAGACAGTCATTGCATTGAGAGGCCCTAGAACCCAAAGGAGGTTTCTCACTGGTATAATTTTCCCTGGTGTGTCTGTGTAATGTTTGCCAACAGGGGCAGACAAAGTTACTATATTAGGGACAGATAAATATTCTGAGGACCAAAGAATGAGAAGCCAACTGAGCTTCATTTCAACCCAAACCTTTTGGGGCTTATGCATCATTAGTCTGCATCATGGCTTCCAGCCATTTGCCCTTAGAACAAGAACTCTCAAAGGCCCAACAAAGAAGAATGGACAACGGCAGATTCCTGTTTTGCCTTCTCATTCCCTCTGAGTCACTACTGAGAAGTCAGTGTGGTGCTTGGGTGGCCATAAGTGCCAGAAGGGATTTTCTAATGAAAAGCACAATCCAAAGATGCCTCTGTTTACTACAGCACCACAGCATTTGTCATTCAAAAACCAAGCGGCACCCAAAGGACCTGTGTAGACAACCCTAAAGATACAATAAAGGGTATGCAGCAAATGTCTGCAGGAAACATGCAAAACACTCAGCAAGTTGCAGAACCACCACCAGTAATAAGCAGGACGACCTAGAGAGGCAGCAAAGGACAAACATCACAAAGTAGCCGGAAAGTGGCAAGCAGCGGAAGCAGCAATCTGTGGACCAATCTCCATCTCTGAACGAGGCATTGGTCTCTTTTCCCATTACTCTGTTGCTACTGGAATAGGACTAAAAGTATCTCTCTTAGCCTATTACAAAGGGCAGCTAGAAGGAAGAATAAGATGCTAGATATGAAATGTACCATCACTGTGGTCTAGAGGAAGACATCTGAATTTGTTGCTTTATCTGTGTGCATATGTGAGAGAGACAGAGAACCCTTGTGAGGGAAGAATCTATAGGCCTGCAAGCTCAGTGAAACACCTGAATTTCTGGATTTGATTTATGCCCACTCCCCACCCCCCCACCCCATGAAGTGCAGAAATGAGTGAAGGTTCTGATGGAGCTCTCGGCAGGACCCCCTGCTACAGACAGATAACCCAGTAACATCCAACAGTCTCCCTTCTCCTTGGAACAAAAGATTATTCTGGGGTGAGGGAAGGGTGAATCAAAACCAATTAAATCCCTTTTGAGCTTCTTAGAAGAACAGACCAAGTTTTTGGACAAAGTCCCTTGTCACAGGTAAGCACATGAATCCAGGGAGACCCTCAGGCTTGCTCCACCTAACCCATATGCCGATTTACACTGTTTGGGGATAGAAGCTGAGTTCAGTAAACACTCCCCACACTTCAGCTCCTTCCAGCCTGTGGGCTCTGGCCCTTCTTCTCATCTGCACGGTTCAAATTAATTATACACTTTAATTTCATGAATTATTAATTTGATTCTGACTCGGCAGCTTATGATTATCCAGCGCTACAGACTATACAATTCCAGCTTCATTAAAATATCACCAGCTGCCTGAGAGACAGACATTAAATAGGGGAGAGCAATAATAAAATTAAGCTTCCGGCGCATAGCAACAGAGTCTTCCTCAGCCACAGGCAGTGCAGGGCTCTGCTGCCTGGCTGGCCCAGGCAGAATGGAAAAAGTCCTTTTAGGCAAGTCCACGCCCCTTCTCAGAATGTGTTTCTTGGCCTTCCACAATGCACACAACTTCAGATGGTCAGATGGCATGGGGGGCAGCAGGGAGGGGGGTTGTACATTCATCTGTCTATCTCCCTCTCCAAGCCCTTCCATTTGCCCATCACCCACATTCATCCAACATTAACTCTTTGATGACTGCCAATGCTCCAAGCACAACCAGGCTGGCCACCACCCAGCATCCACCGTAGTGCCATGCTGCTGCCAGTTGGGCAGACAGAGCAAAGCCAAAGCCTCTAAGAAGTTAGCCCAAGCTACGTCTTTTCACTGAGTCTCTCTTTCCTCTCTTTTGCTATTTAGTTTAAGAAGAGGCTGGATGACAAATGGAAAGGGACTGGGTTTTAGCTGCAGCTTACAGTGCTACCAATGCTGTCAGTTACTTCACCATTCAGAGATTAAATATACATAATGCCTAGTCGAGGGCCTGGCACATCATAAGTGTGAGTTTCCTTACCCCCATCTTTGCTTTTATAAAACAAGGGAACTGAGCTCAGACTCTCCATAGATTCTTTTGAAGCTGACTTCTACACCTCTGTGTGGAAGACTCCTACCCATCATGTGAACCCAAACCAGATTTGATGTCTCCCTCCCTCAGAAATCCCTTGCTTACAATTAACCAAGAGTATTAGAATATTAGATCTGTATAACTCAACAAGATCACTGCCCTGGGGGTTTGCTGTGTCCTCCTGGAAGACATCATGGGCACTTGCTCTTCGGAAAGAGGTGCTGGGAGGAATGTCCTCGCTCTTTGATTGTCACACCCTTCTTCAAGAAATTCATGAAATCACTGGCTGTCAAGGCACGGTCCCAGCTGAGGGAGCATTATGGATGTATGACAAAGGAAGACAATGACCAGAACAAAGAAGAGAATGAGGAATGGACTTCTGATGGGGGCGGGGGAGGGGGGTAAAGGAGGAGGTAAAGGAGGAGGGAGCGAAAAGAGAAAGGGAGAGAGGGCGGGATATACAAGCACCTTTTTTCTTCTGCCTTGTGTAGAAAAGCCCATTTAAGAATGCAGTGTCCTCTGTGGAATAATACACTCTTTCAAATAAATAAAACCATAGCACTTCCTCCCAGCAACTTTGTGGCAAAACAATTTGTGGACGGAAAATGTTGGAATTTAGACATTCCATTTAGCTGCTTCAGAAATCTAAGGACCCCGAACCTTGTGGGATTTGAAATCGATGGAATTAATTAAGGGAGCTGTCCAGTGCGCTCCACTAAGTAATCAGCAGGTACAGTAGACCTGAAAGTCTATAAAGAAAAATGGAACGGGATGACATTGAAGAAGGCGGCAGAGAATAAAAAATGAGCATCCAAGTGGGAAAGACACACACACACACACACACACACACACACACACACACACAGCCACTGATCGCGGCATAAGAGATTAAGGCTTCGGTGAGCAGCAAGAAGATTCTGTAACAGAATTCTGGTTACAGAGCATGAGCAGAAGCCCTGAAGATATCTATAACCAGTGACGGCCAGACACAGCCACAACAGGGGACCACCTGCCAGGGAGCCTGGAGCTGAGAGTAGGTCCAGGGATAAAATACAAGACTGGCTTTAAAAGATGCTAGTATTGTACAGTATACAGGTCATTTTCTACCATATTATATCCTACTTATTGTCTGTTTCTTTCAATAGAATGGAAGCTCTATGAGGGCAAGGACTTTGTTTTGTTCACTGTAGTATCCACAGTGCCTAGAACATAGCTTGTCACACACACACAAAAAAGATGATCTATTCATTTTTATTAAAATGGAGGAACGAATGAAGCATTTTAAGCAAATATGTGTACCCCCTTTCGTCCGAATGGGACTCCCCATTTCCTTGGGGCAAACCAGGGCCAGGTGGAGAGAGCGGGAACTCACAGACAGACTCTTCAGAAGCTAAATAAAATGTTCAGGGTTTGTACCTGTAGAACATGGGTGAACCTCTGATAACTTGATTTTTCATGCCAATGACAACAAATGGGAAAATGAGAGAATCTAGATAAATGTTTTTTAAGCCATTCTACAGTGGAAAATAATTGCACTCTCTTGACAAAGCACTGTAGCTCAAGTGGTTCAATAGCTTTTGCTTTTACATCATTATCCTCCTCTCTTCCTCCATACTCTTCCAACCCTGTACAGGAAAAACCAACAAAAAACCAAAAACATACTGACACCCTATTTTACAGATGAGTTACTGAAATTTGGAGCAGTGTTCTAAAAAGAAATCTGGCCACACCAAGAATCAAGTAGAAAATCTAAGAATCTTTAGCCCCCTATTTCATGTGCAACCAAGTCAGATGTTGGGTCAAGGGTCAGTGGGGGTAAAGAACAGTGAGTTTCATGTTCCTTGGTGCTCAGCTGACCTTTCCACCACAAAGCAAAACTAGAAATAGTCCCCTGCATGACAACTCCAAGAAGCAAATTCCAGAAATGGGAGTGGACAGTCTCCCACAAACTTGAATGTGTGCAGGCTCTCGGATTCGGAAGAAACCTTGCTTGTCTAGTCATCTTCCCTTTAGTTCAAGTATAGGATGTAACACCGACTAAAGATATTGTGCCATTCCTTTGAAGAAAGAACTCCCCTCCCCCTGTCCATGAGGATTCTACTGAAATTTGTCTTTTGCTGCAAAAAGTCCTAAGCCAACCCCAGTTTCAATATAGAGGTAGCACCTTCCTTGCACCAGAGATCACAGACCAAACAAGAAACGATTCACTGGGCATCTCTGGTGCCTTATTAGTCATCTCATACTTCCTTGCCCCAGCATCACTTGCTACACATAATAATAAGATGTCAAGTAGGGCCTACTAGAGGCCACCACTAATATTTCTCCGTGTTGGGTCCCCAGTTTGGGCACTGGCAGAAGGCATCCTTGAGGAACTTCTGTTTATGTCAGCAGATGTTAAGCCTGAGAAGAAGCAGCTTTGGTTTCTGTAACTTCCTTCAAATGAAGTTAGAAGCCTCCAGAGCTCTTGTATACGTAATAGAGATCTAGGAGTGTCACTTCCTTTGCAGCCAGCACTATAATGTGGCAAGTGAATGCTGACTTTCTTTGCAGAGTATAAAATGTCAGTCATGTTGCCAAGAGTCTCTCAGAGGGGTCAGCAGGTAACATCAGGATTCCTGGCCCTATGGGGGGATTTCACACTCAGAAAAAATCCAGCAGTCTCTGCCACCTACAAGCTTAGAATCCAGCCAGGGTGAAGTTTCCCATGAGCCCAGATACAGTATCTGAAAAACTGCCTGTGGTCATTAGAACCACAGGACTGTGGGAAAAAAAATAAAAATATGCAGAACAATGAAGGAAGGATTTTCTGAAAGAGAAAACAATCTTTCATCATTTCCCTTGTCTTCACTACAGAAACACAGCATGGGACCTGCCTGGACGTGGGGACTTTCCAGTTCCCATGTGAAGCTGGACATTTGGCATTCGGTACAAATTAGTTCCTCAAAATCAGAATCAATTGTCATAAAATGTAGGGAAGTATTTTCCCACGGGGCAAGCATTTGCGGTAAAACTGGAAATGTTCAACTTGATTATAATGCTTTACGAAAAGGTCAGTGTGGGATTTCAGAGCTTTACCTTGAGGATGTTAACTCTGTTTGCAGGCAGGATGAAATGCAGAGAGTCAAGTTGCCCAGGCTTGCCATGTCCATATCGCTCTGATGACATGTCATAGGGCCAGCAGCAGACTGTGTGCTTCAGAAAACAAATGCATGCATACACATGCCCACTGAGCACACACACATACACACATGCCAATCCACATGCTTTCAGGAGCCAAAGCACCTCTAGATTTGGTGACAGCAAAAGTGTGCCATCACAGGCATGTTCATTGAATAGACCAAAAACAATGTGATGATATAATAATCTAAAGCAACAGATCTCAATTCAGTGAAGCATGGCATAGAATCACCTGGGGAGATTTTCGAAAATACATATATCTGGTCTTCCCTACATCCAGTGATACTGATCTAGGACATGAACAATTTTTAAAAGGTCTCCAGATAGTTCTGACATGCCATACACCTACTCCCTGGTTTCCTATAATTACCACATTTACCACTCCAATTAAGAGTCCAAAACTTCCAAATACTAAGGGCCAGGTAAAAATGGCCACCACTTCCTGATGTTTAGGTTCTGGTTGTACACTTGTCATAGAATTTCATCACATTTGGAATCAAGATTCACAATCTACATGTTACCCTGGACATAGAACCATTGACTTCTCAATTTTCCTTCTAACAGGATAAAGAACAGACAAGAATTTCTCCTAACCGTAAACTTCTGATTTAAACCTGAATGAATGGATAGAAAAATGGGTCAACATTGAGTCACTCACTCTTAGGACACTCCCTGACAATTTATTTCCCCTCACAGACCAGCATTCCTGGATAGGTACCTTTTTCAGATCTTCATAGCCCTGTTTCTTGTTCAGTTTATCAGATCTAAGGGGGTCAGAGCCCAGAAAAAAAGGCTGGATAGCTTTTTGAAACACTTTTGTCATCAACCAAAAGTTGTCCTTTGGCCAGATCCTGAAGGTTAGCCCCTCCTCTTACAGTAAATTCAAGTGTGATTCAACTTGGGGGGAGGGGGAGAGTAACCATGAAGACCAGAAAAACAGGACTGCATTCTCAAGTTTCAAAACAACCAAACTATGCCTTACTTGAATGTCATGACATTCGTACATCGTAAAATCTGGAATTCTGAAATAGTCTTCTCTTTCAAAACTAGTTCCATCCACAAAGATAAGAGTCTTTCACTATCTCCACCATCTTAATACAACATCTGGATGGTCAAAGTGTCAAAAGCATTACTGAGCCAGACAATCTCTGTCATCCAAAACAGTAGAGGTGGATTTGGCCCATCCCAAGGCCTGGGTAACTCAGGGTTTGGCTGCTCATTTGCTCCTAGATCAATACCACACAAATACTCATCATGTGATAATAATTAGCACAGTGAAATTATGGAAACATTTTCAAGACTGTATCTGCCACCCAAGTCCTAAACTCTCCTGGTTGTCAACTATTGCTCTTGGATTCATACCTACCAGAGTTAGTCTCACGAGGAGCAGTGTCCAAAATGTCAAAGGTCACCACAAGCCGTCCACACAGAGGCTGTCAGAGTTCTCGATTATGATCCAACCGGGGCTTCCAACAGGGAGCAGAAGCTTTTCAACCCAGGCATTGCTGTCTATCTGGTGGGTGGTGGTGACAGATCCTTTGACCAAAAACAACCCTGATCTGCCAAAATTACCTTGAATGTGCTAGGATGCCAACACTACAAAATACTATTATATTTTATGTATGTGGGAAAGTTTAGTCAAAGAAGGTAAACTCACTGTATTATTGATAACCTCATGTGGAAATACAACTAGCATTTTCATGAAGGTATTCATAGATCAGGATTCAGACTCCCAAATGTATGATTTAAAGCATGTGTGACCTTTGCAAGCTGTGTAACTATTTTGAACTTCACCTTCTGAATCTATATAAATGGGGATAATATTATCTACCTTGATATTCTTTTGAGGATTAAATAAAACAGCAAATACATCTGACACATAGTAAGTACTTAATGAAAGACTGCTAATGCCTTAAGAGTCACCATCGCTATGACTATTAATAGGGATTTATCTTCTCTTTGAGGTTATGCTTGGTGTTAGGTGTTAGTGATGGGGAAGAACTGGATCAGGAGCTGGAGATCTAAGACTATGCATTTTGCTTACTCCTCTGAAACCACAGTCTCCCCCTAGTGGAGACCCATTAATTTGTTTGTTTTTTAGCTCCACCTCTGAGGTGTTCAGCCAAGGCATGCCTGTTTCCAGGCAGGGCCGGATGAAACAAATGCTTCATTTTGTTTCTAGGTCAGAAATGAGCCCCTGGTCCATGTAGGGGATGTGTCTAGAGTGTGTTTGTTCTAACTTTCTGGAGCCAACACACACCTGCCAAAGTAGCTGGGATGCTGTCTTCCCACCATCCCAGAGCTACTGAAAGGAACTCCCAGCTGCTGCTGGAAGTATTTTTAGCTGCATTATTTATTTGAACACCTGCCTGATAATCCTAGACAGAGGTCAGTCTAGGAGGGGAGGGGACACTGGGATTCCCAAGGATTCTTTCCCAATATGGGCACATTCGTTAGTCTGTATCCATCCTGTGGCCAAGAAGGGCCTTCCTTCTCCCAAAGTCTGGTTCTGATCACACCACACACCAGGTGGAGAGAAGTCTCCAAAGAAACACCTCCAATTGCATGTTCTTATGCAGAGGCTCTCAAGGAACCCAAGAGCTTAACACTAATGCCATACCGGTGCATGCACAAGGGACAGTATCTCACCCAGGCAGCTATTAAGACATTAGCTACCAGCAGCTGTCCTTCCTGTGCTGGCAAACTACTAACCAAGATGGTTTCCTTTATTTTTACCAGTAGGAAAACTGAGATACGGTGAGAACTGTGACCAAAATGGCATCCTCTCTCCTACTTCTCTGCTTTTGCTTATTTGGTTCTTCTCAGATGTAATGTCCATTCTTCTCCCTTCTGCTGACTCAAATCCTACCCATTTTTCAGTTCATACTAGCCCCAATTCCTCTCCCCACCACCATCAATTCCCCACTATCACTACCCTGCAACTTAACTGCTCTCTGCCTCCTAAACTACTTGTCCTTTTTATAGTCTTTAACATTTTAATCATGCTCCATATTGTACTGCCTGACATCCAGTACATGCTCAACAAATTGAAAGAATATTTAGATCTTGTAAGAAAGGAATTAGTACGTCTTGACCTTTATTATTACTTCTTAAGTGATTTTTAACTCAGTACTAGGCACATACCAGGTGCTGAACAGAAGCTTGTAAACTGACTGAAAGCCCTCTCTCAAAGCCACATTGCAATCTACCATTATAAAAAGGGTTATAGTTCAAAATTCTTGTTGCTGGCTCTCGGGTTTGTGGCACCAGGTCATGCTTTTTCTGCACATTCAGCTTTGAGCTAAATTGCCTAATTTCTCAATATTTAGGCTTCATATTCTGTTCAAGGGGGTAAGGATCATATTATTTATTTAAGTCACAGAGTTTTAAATGACTGTATGTTCATGAAAGATTTTGAGATCCAGGAATGACTGATGCCATATTTAGTTCAGAGCACCACTGCTTTACATAGACCAGAGGTGGTGTGTTCAGAGACAGACACATAAAAACACTGCTTAGCAGTCACCACACATACCATTTTCATATGATCTGAAAACATCTTGCTAGCATAATTCATAAGCAGAATGTCTTTATATTTAATGACCCAAATATGCCAGTCACATGCCTCTGAAAATCAAGCTACCTTCCCAAACACTGCAATTTTCTATTACTCCTTCTCTCCCAAATCTCTCTGCCTTAGATTTGGACCTCTCTGAATTGCTCCTCTGGGAAGACCAAGTGGGTAACAGGCCTTTGTGGGTGCTCATCTTGTGAGGTAGGGATGAGAGGAGGCTGGGGGTATAAATGGTTCCAGCAAAACGAGTTACAGTTCCAGTGATACAGATTTTTAACTGACCAACAGACTTGACACTTTGAGAAGACTTTATCCTAGCCCATATTTCCAAGCCAAAGGAATCAACTCTGATAATTCACAGACTCATATATTTTGGGAGGGAACTTACTTAACAGTCATCCAGTCCTACTTCCTACTTTGAAGGCACAGACCATTCAAACAAAAGTAGACCTTGTACACTTATTCATTCATTTTACAAATATTTATCCAGTACCTACTATGATCCAGGTGTTATTCCAGGCACTGGAATGTAGCAGGAAACAAGCTGGATAAGGTCCCACCCACAGTTCCATATAAGTTTTCATCCTCTCTTCAGACAAATGAAAAAACCCACAGCAACAAACTGGAGAAGGTTCTCCGGCAGGTAACAATGCACTAATCCTTGCTACAAACAAACTTCAAGTCCCTCAGGATCACTAGGCCTGTGCAAGGCTTCATGAACAATCAACTGTACAAAACACAAACACACACACACAAATTCCCATGACTCAATCAGGCCTCTGCAGTACTGAAAGGTCTTCCATCAGAACTACCAAAGACATCATCATCACTTTTCACTGCTTCTCCTGAAAGAGATTTAGGAAACAAATGGCTGAGAATGTACGCACAACTTAGAAAAAGTATTTAATGAAAGAGTCATCACTTTAGAAACCCAATTAAAAGTCATATTCATTCATTCATTCATTCATTCAACTATTCAATATTCAACATTTATTGAGCAGCTTTGTGTGCAAAGCGCCCTATTAGTTAGGTGCCTTGGGAAATACTGAGATGAATGGCACCATCCCAGCTCTCAAAGAACTTAAAAATCAATTGGGAAATTACAATATTCATTTTACAGATGAATAAACAGTGGCTTGGACAGTCAAGGGCTTTATTTCAAATGGTTCAGCCTCTAACTAAATCATAATATAAAGGCATTAAAAAGATGAAAAAGCACTGAGCTAGATGGCAGGATATCCTAGTTCTAGTTCTGGTTCAGACTCATTAGGCAGGTCCAATCCCTTCTCTTGGTTTTACCTCATCAACAAAAAATGAGGTATCTTTAGAACACGTCCTTTCAGCTCTCAAGATTTTAGAATTCTAACATTTATGACCAATGAAAGAACTCAGTCTCTTGGCGAAAGGAATGCATTGTAATGAGAACTGTTATTTAAAGAATTTAAAGTACTACTTGAAGGAATATGGGAGCTATTCCGTTCCATTGGCCATTGTCTACTCAGAAGACACTCAGTTCCAACTGGGAATATGTCCTCTTCTGCAGATTTTTTAACTGGCAGCCATCTTAGCAACAATGCCAAAGAAAGCTGGAGCCCTTTCTTACATCTCCCTTAAGTCCCTGCCAAGTGTCCATAACACAGGGCAATAAGTGTTTACAAGAGCTATGTTGTTCCTTGTAAGAATAACTGCTCCAAAGATAATGTAAGCAGTCTACGTGTGATTTGACAAATGGGGGCCTAGCCTACGTGTAAAGAACTCTTAATTAAAGGTTTAATGGCCAATGAGAGGATTGAACTAGATCATATGTAAGGTCCCTTCCAGCTTTAGCTTTCTATATTACTATGAATTCTGTGAGGACAATGTAAAAGATTCCTTTATTGAGTTAATTAGTGAAATTAGGATGTTAATCAAAATTATTTATATTCAGTTTGTCGGTAGTAGTTTCCAAACTGAAGAAAAAGAGTTAGTATACAAAAACCTCATTTTGGATTTTTAAAAACAGACTGTTTAATAATTTCATTACATTTTGAAACAGTCCCACCCCCCACCCCCTGTAGAGATTTCCTCTGAACTTGGTGGCTGTATCTTAAATTGCCAATCAGCTGGCCATTTCACAACACCAGAGCTATAAATCATATAATTAAAGATCTAAAAGACAGAAAGACTGGATGTGGAGCCTTTTGCTTATATTTAGTTTTTCCCTTACTGCTTCGACATATCATTTGGCCTTAACACTTTTATAGTGTGGCCCTAGAGACACAGGTGGTTCTTATTTCAGGCAGTGTGAGTGGTTCTGCTATTCAAAGATGAATGAATAAGGCGGCCTTGTAAATAGATTAGCATAATAATGGTAATAATGCTTTCTGCTGCCTTCTGTGCCTACTTCAATCTGTGGGCCCCTGAAAATACCTCCCCTCCTCCATGCACTGGTCTCCTTTCCCCTCTTTCCCACCACCTGATTGTACTATTTTGGCCTTGGGAAGACAAAAGTGAATCACCAGTCAAGCAGCTGCAAGAGAGGATGGGAGGAGGGAAGAGAGGGGGAGCAGAGAGAGACAGACAGACCGACAGAGAAAGAGGAGGTGAGGAGCAAACAGTAAAAAGCCTAATATAGTTTAAGATAGGAAGGTTTATGCAGAATGAATTGGGAAAACACAGACTTCGCTATTCAACACGGACAAGACCTTCAATCTTCTTTTTATGACATTTGCTGTCTATCACCATTGTATCTTTCCTCCTTTTTATTTTAATCACATGCTTGACCTCATACACCTATATTTATATCTCAAATTCCTAATTGTTTTAGAACCACGCATAGGTCCAGGCCCAGATGTAATGTAAGAATTTTGGAGAATTAGGTGCAGAACCTTAAGCCAGTGGCAGATTGGGCTTTTATCTATCAGTGTAGAGGGACAAGTACAAGGAGCCTTTACCAAGTCCAAGGACTTTGCCAAGACGCAGAAATCCGGACCTCTCTGAAGACTTAAAATCCCTCCCTGGGGTTGGGAGTTAGTAGCAGTAAATCAATGACTCAGTGGGGGCTTCAGTTTACATACCTCCTTGTGTTTTTAGTCAATGTCCTTTCTCATAGACATTCATTGACTTACTATGTGTTCCTGCTCTCTCACCCTAACCCTTCATCTGGCCTATAAGGACGTGGGAGGATGATGAGTGACAGGTGGTCAGGAAAAGTCCTTCTAGGAAGCTGCCATGAAGACCTCTGGGAAAACGGATAAAGGAAGCAAGCAAAGGGCAGTCCCTGCAGCAGCAGGGAATGTGCGAAAGGAGGCATCTCACACAACCCCAGCACCCAGGCCTGCCTGTTCAAAAGGAAACTGCCAGAGCAGGGAGATCCCAAGACGAACAGGCAACAGGGCCCACACACCAGGCCAGGAAACACAGCCACTTCCCTTCCTTTGTCTCCTAAGACCTGTGCATGTTTTCCCTCATTTGAAGGGAGCCGGGAGCACTGGAAGCTGGGCTGACCCTCTGGCTCTCGTGTTGATTAACATCCCCCCTCTGCCTTGCTCTGACCCCCTCGGGGGCACACATCACCACCCACCCCACCTCCTTCCTCCGCGCCTTCTGATACCAACCGGGAAAAGGGAATCTAAAAATAAAGCCCGGGCCAGTGTGTACCTCTCGATTGGGCTCCTGTGCTCACAGATCTGCTTATTTTGGCCTATCTCTCCCCGGCGATAAGACTGCTAACAGCCTGTTATCAGCCAGTCGGTGAAAATGTGCTCCAGCCTGATTAGGCCTCAGTCTTTGCCAAGGTTATAAACAGCCGTTATCGTTTTCCCGAACAGAATAATCCGGACAGTATCAGCTCAGAAACATATGGGCCACACAGAGAAGATAGCCGCTGACGGACACTTCATTTTAATTGTAACGAGTGGGTAGCAGCAGCCTGCAGACAGCAGACAGAGAGCTGCCCGATTGGCAGCAGGACTTTTTTTTTTTTTTTTTTTTTCCTTTTTTAATCCTTTCTTCCTTCCCTGGTTTCTAACGCCTAAGCTGCTTTCGTATTCTGGGTGGCATAATGAACTGGGCCCTATCCCAGATGTTACCACTCATCAAGTATGACCCTGCCCTGCAAGGCAGATGGGACCCTTCCGATTCTCTTATGGAAACAACGGCAAAGGGGAGCAGAGGGGAACCAATACAACTCTCTCTGTTCTTCAGCCCCCAATTCTATTTCAGTAACCTTCCCTCTCACCCCATCCAGATCTTCCCCCCAGAGCCATGCTTTCTTGAAGATCCCTATCTAAGAATGCCTCATTCTCAGTGCCCTGTACAGAGTGCAGGTCCTTAACCTGAGTTGGCTGAGTATTTATGAATGGAGCACGTTAATATCATTTCCTTCATCCTTCCACAGCTAGACATACATATGCATCAACTAAAATTAAGCTTGTGTGAGACAAGCCCATGCATGTGGGGATTTTCTGTCCTGAAAGCAATTTCAAAAATCCGGTTTCTCACCATGGTACCTTTTGTGACAAGACTAGTTTCTCAAGCTTGTCACAAAATGTCAACTAGCTGGCGTTCGGAGGATAAGGAGGGGGGCCTAACAGCAAGAGAGGGCTGTGATGATAAAAGTTTTGGTGAAAGGGTTCACCTCTCTGCTTCCAGGTCAGTAGACGTCTGGGTTGCCAGCGTTTAGCCCTGGGTCACGCTGTTGGCGAACAGCCAGCAGTCACCCTGTTCTTTCATAGGGTGATGATTTTTTTTTCCCCCTTCACGTGTCACAAGAAACAAAGTGGTAGGAAAGGTGTGGAGTGAAAGGGAGAAGAGGTCGATAGTAAGAGGGTACAGGAAAAGCAGTGCCTTCTCCTTCCATTCAGCAGCAGGCTCGTTCTGTACTGTCACTGGTCTTGCTGTGTGTGACGTTGTCGCTGTGGCTCTTACACTAGGGCGCACACCTGGCTGGCCAGATGGGGTCAACAAGAACAGGTGTGGCACAGAGGAGGACAGACGCTGCTGTCCCATCTTGAACCCAGCCATCCTTTTTCACTCTTCAACATTCACATCTCATAATATTTCAAATAATTAACTATCCTCAACTTGGGCTTCCTTTTCTGACCCTTTCCTCTGTTCTCCTCACCTCTCTTTCTTAAACCCTCAAGCTTCTCTTCCCTTTGACCACAGAAAGCCAGCACTTTCCACCGCCCTTCCTCCACACAGTTAAATTCAAGCATTGGAGAAGCCCCCAGTATAAATTCCATATCTGGTGGCTTTCTCCTAAGGAAGAAAGGAAAGAACCGAAAGGAAAACAACTAGAGCAAGTCAAAAGGAATTCCTTCTAAACTGTGAGCGTCCCTCTTTTGGGGGGCATCAGTTTGCAGTTCTGCAGAGAAAGGATAATGACATTGCTTTGCCCAGTACGAAACAGTAACAACTGCTAATATTTATTGATGCACGTGTCAAGCACTGCTCTAAGTACTCTACATAAATTTATTAATTTAATCCTCCAAATAATTCTGATCCTTTCACACCCAAGTAGCCTGCCCACTGGCTGCGACTATCAATTCAGCGGCTCCTGGGTCCACAGCAGCCTCACATCCAAGGAAAACTCTTGTCCACTGCCTCTGAAGGTGGGTGCCTCAGTTCTCCTGCCCGCTCACTCTCTTTGCACAACCTGGGCAGATTTTACGATTCTGGTTCAAGGGAAGCCCGCACATCAGGACAGAACACTCTGGTCATGAGGAGACTTCTAATATTTCACTCTCAGCTGAAAATGGACTCCAAGGCAATGTTTCTGTAATAATATCAAATTCAAAAGGAAAGAGGAAGGAAATTTTGCTGCCAGCCAAACCAAGCTTGAGGCACGTTTTTGTTTTAATTCTTTTTTTTTCATGACTTTTCAACACCTGCCTTCACTCTTGCACTCACCCAACAAAATACGGCTCGGGTTGCTTTTCATTCTTATCAAGAGACTGGTCAGCAGATCTAGGCAAGAAACTCAGTGTGGGTGGTCTGTGTGCAATGTCTTGGTGGTCTTGAGTTCAGTCCCCTGGACAAGGTTTCAAGGTTACAGCGGTCTTTCCCTAATTGCCATCAGAACCTGAAAAGATGTTGGAAACATGAGAAACCCCCTCTGAATCCATGAACCAGCCAGGCAGTAGTTTATTCAACTTAAAGTGCTTTCTTTTTTTATTTTTCTACTTTTGTTTTCTTAGCCTTACTATTTCAATGGACCCAGCTTTGTTCTTCTACCATTTCAGGCTAACAAGACCAGCAGGTTTCCTAAAACAAGCAGCTGGGCCTCTTTCTCTGGGGGAGGGGGAGTCTGCTTCCCATTTTGTCCCTGGCCCCTTCTGCCCATTGGCTTCCACTTAAGTCAAAAGGAGCTGGCTTGCTCAGAGTCACACAACAGAGGCAGATGGAGCCTTAAGGGTAGTAGATGGTGACAAAAATAGCCACACGAAGTTGAGTGCGCAGTGGCCGTCCAGTCTCTCCTTTGCTGCGGACACTGTGGGCTGACAGGCCCCACGAGCACTGTGCCCACCTTCTCAGAGCACCTGTGACACCCTCACCATTGCATGACTGTGAGCCGCCAGAGGGGGAGAGGGGCCTATCCTCCTCCAGTCCATACCCCAGAAGCCAGCACAGAACCTGGCATACAGTCAACACAATAAATGGTGGTTGGAAGGAAAGGATGGATTCAGCCCAAACCTGCCCAGATGGGGTGCGTAAGGCACTCTGAAGACAGCCAGGGTTCAAACCCTGGCTCTACCCCCATTTTATAACTCTGACTTGATTACTTCTTTAGCCTCAGTTTGCCCCATCTCTAAGATGGGACTAATCATAGTACCTGAGCAATAGATATGCTATTAGGACTACGTACGTAAAAAGCACATAGCAGAGCACCTAACACATAAGTGTTTGTTAAATGAATGACTATCCCTCACTCATCCACAACTGCTCCTTATATAGCTACTATGTGGTAGTCAACACCCTCTGAGCAAAGAAAAGGCTGCAGCCAAGAACTTCGGTTCAGATCCCTGCTTTGTTAGACTCCAACAGTCATTCAGTCTTTCTGCTGCCGTGGCCTGGGTCAGGCTGAGGATCGCTGCCTTCCCTAACTGACCGGTAGGTGGCTATGAGACAGCAGGACCTACCAGACGTGGACATATGCAGAAAAGCAAAATTCAGACTATCAACTCATTCACCAAGGCATCGTCTGTCAAAGCCACATGGAGCCTAGCACTCTCCAGAACTTGCTGCCTGCCCCAGGACACCTCTGGCTCTCTGGGGCTTAGCCAATGCTCTTCGCCTTAGATTTGAGCCTCCAATCAAGACAGTGTAATCCAAAGCATCTGCTTGGCCCAAAGTCCTTACCATGTTCTCTGCTGAGATTGAAATGAAATCACCCTTAAGTGATAACACCCAGACAACCTCCCACTTGCCCAAAATGCCATTTTCCGGAGGACGCATGGCTTCTCCCTCTGGGAGCAGCAAATTCTCATTTTCATTTCCTCTCACTATCCTTCCAGTCTCTGGAGATTTTTAATTTTTTTCTTTTCCCAAAAAGGGCAGCTTTAGTTTGAGACTCTTAAAAAAAGCTCATTTGCATTCCCAAGACAAGCTCTTAAGCATAAATTCATTTCAGCGTGGGGGTCTTATTCTCTTCCCTTCCTCTCACTATGAAGCTGGGGAGAATTCATAAACAGCTCTGGTGGTTTTAACATGATGCAGGATTACAAGGGATTCGGGCTTTTCTTTTCCTCTCTCTCTCTCTCTCTCTCTCTCTCTCTCTCTCTCTCTCTCTCTCTCTCTCGCTCTTTTTCACACACACACACACACACACTAAAACAATGGTTTTAGTCTCATTAGCTACAATACTATTCTCATCTCTTCCATCTCTAGACACGCCCTACCCCCGGCTCAGTCGATGCTTTCTTTCTTGGCCTCCTGCGGGAACACTGACAAATAAAGTAACAAAATATTCATATGGTAAGGCACATCGAAACCTTGGGAAGATTTAAGCCTGGGCTTCACGTCACGGATGCTCCCTCCCATAATCTGTATTCCATCTCAGTGTCAGCGGATCTGTGATCAGAATATCCAGGGTCTCATAAAAGATTCAGGGCTCACTGACTTCCCTGACATTTGCTGTCTCATGTCGTTCCTGTTTCCCTTCAGCCTCCAAAGAGTCCACAGTCCCTTTCAACTCGCTGCTGCAGATGGCAAACTTGATATTCAAGTAACTCAGAACAAGTGCAGGACCTAGATCTTCCTGGGAATTTAGTTGTGACTGGGGTTAGGGTTCTTGTTTCCTTTAGAGACTTCTCTTGTCTGGTTGAGGGTTTTTCTAAGATACATTCCTTCTGCTTCCTCCATGGCACCTGGAAGTAGAGCTATATATCCAGGAGGTTAAGGAGACCTGTGCTCTGGAGTGCAGGAGTGGGTATGCCCTACCGAGTGTGTGTGCATCTTCCAGGTTCTCATTGCTTTTAAAACCAGAGGCTGAATTATTTAACCTTGTAAAGCACTGAGGCTGGGTTGAGCACACTCTCCAATGGCCCATGATTCAAGATTAACATTAACTGTGTGTGACTCCATGAAGCCAGGAGGACACAGCTATCATTCATGGGGACCACACTGGTATGGATATCAGTAATTTTTAAATTCGAGCAATGTATAGCATGATTTAAGGAACCCAGGTATAAGTAAGTGGGTAATTATGAGCAGATTAGCCCTTTGGTTTACTAAGAGGATCAACACAGATTTCTTAGCCAGACCCACTCCCAAATTTCCAGTATGATTTACTTTCCAATCACACAATGTACACTCGGCTTATCAGAAAGATATTTAGTGAATAAAGTGAGTTATACCATACTTCTTAAGGATATCACACATCTTCACAAAAGGAAATCTCTGATACACCTCTAGTTTAGGGAACCAAAGACCTTTAGTGATGGCAAGCAGACGAGACAAGACACGTAGTCCTATGGCTAACACAGCCCAGCCATCAGAGGCTAGAGGGCAGGAAAGAACCTCTATTTAATAACAGAATGGAGACACTTTTAAGATACCCCTTAGCAAGCCACAAGTATTAGAAATTAAAAAAAAAAAAAAAAAAAATCAAGCATAGCAGGCAGTCAAAATCCAAAGGCCTATTATAATTTAAATTCTTTTGAAAACATATTAGCTTAATTATTTCTGTAAATGCTATGGCCATTAAACAAATTAACACAACATCCAGATCAAAGTACCATTTACATGTAGGTACTTGCATAACATTAAGTAGCAGGAAGGTGAACAGATGCCATAACAACTTCTCTGAACATTTTTAATGCATCTGCTACTAAAACCTTCTGAAGAGGTTAAAAGATTCTAAAACACAAATTGAAAATAAAAGGCAAGTGGATGGTACCTCAAAATTAAACATGCCAAATGAGAAAATTATAATCCAAATCTTCGCTGTACTTCTCAAATCTTTCACACATATGTGTATAATAAGCATATGAAAAATCAAAGAGTCAAATATGCAAGTGGTTAATCCTAAAACAATATAAAAATATGCAATCCAGTTTCATAAATGAATATACCAATACATACCTTCTCTCAAAAGTAAGCAAGCAAACAGGGCATCTCCTATTACATAGTAATGTGCCCCTGAAAAGTTATATGCAAAGTTTTAAAGACTGAGTTATGTTTTACATTCTTTGGGAACACAACACATTATTTAAAAGAAGTCAACAGTCAAATATTTCTGAAAGTAAATAATCCTTCTCTAATTCATGTGATCTGGCAATATTCAGTGTTCACATATTAGACTGATTTAGTGTGGGGCACTTCTGATTGCTTTCTAAAGTGCTATTTATTACCAAACCCAGCCTATATGTAAAGAGTTTACAAAACGCATTTATTTCTAAAATTTATTTTTTTCCCAAAATACATCATAATACGCTATAGATGAGCGGTTCTCAACCAGAAGCTATTTTGCTCCCCAGGGAACATGTGAGAATGTCTGGAAACATTTTCAGTTGTCACAGTGGTGGTGGGTGCTATTGGCATCTAGTGGGGAGAGGCCAGAGATGCTTCCAAACACCTTACAGTCCCCCACAACAAAGAATTATCCAGCCTAAAATGCCAACAGTGCTGAGGTTGAGAAACCCTGGTCTAGATTATCACAGACATTACAAAATCCCTCATACCATGTCCACAAAAAACTTTAAAGAACTGAAAAAGAAGTTGGAAAACATACAAGAGAACTTTTTAAAGTGCTATTTTGAATATCGAAAGTATAGCTGCTTTTTGTGGCTGCCATGATATATTACTTCACCATAAAATGGGCTCTTAAAACCTACCACCTGCACTTGCAATATGCCCACATACTGAGAACACTGGAAAATCAGCAAGGATCTGAGAGGAAAACATTTACTCTGCAACATCCTTCAACGACCAGAGGAATATCCAGACGGGCTGTGTTAAAATCAAATAAAGTAAGATACAACAAAAGTTAACTTTTTAGCCAGTAAAAAAAAATAAACTCTTCTGGTATGGAGAGTCCTACACGTATGCGTGTATCCATCCACATGCTCAATTCTATAGCATCAGTGATCTGACACTCAATAATATAATAATATTATTTTTGAGATCAGTTAACGTATAAAACGTCTTTAATATTAATAAGTCTTGTAACTAGCAGTTTCTCATAGCTCCGAATTCTTGAGCACAACTAGAAAGGGCACTTATCCTGAAAAATCTAATAAATTTACAGTTTTATATACTTCCTTCAATTGTAAAAGTCTTGTTCAATAAACTTTAAAATGCCACTATAGAGCAATAACACAGACAGTATAAACCCAGCCCTGGGAAAGCTGTGCAACCAGAAATTGTTCCCCTTTCTGCTAGAGCAATAAAGTTTTATATGTTTGAACTGACTGTAAAAAGGTTTGAATGTTGGCAACTGGGGAATAATCTGTCTTCTTTATAGTTATTATCATATTTCCCACAAGACCCCTTGGTCTGTGTCAATCCTTCTTGTATATGACACCTTTGTACTGTCAGCGAAAGCAAGACTACTTTACTTTTTTTTTTTTAACTGTAGGACTTGTATCTGTTTTCCTTCAGATTACAGCTAACAGGAATAAATTATTTCTGACAAGCATCTATTGCAGCATTTTACCAAATAAAGCTGGTTGTGAGCTGCTTTTCCAAAGGAGGAGGGGAGAGGGGCCTCCTCCTTACTCCTTCTCTCTCTTTCTCAACTGATTCAAATGCAATTCAGGGATGGTTAAATTGGAGGGGATGTCAATAAAAAGAGATTTGTAGGAAAGTTGCTCAGAATGCCAGAGCCCCTTGTTATGTGGTGGTTTGGTCCTCATGGGTGCTATTGGATCTGTGTGTAGACAGAGCTTAGGAAAAGGTAGGCAGTGGAACCATCCCTTTTTCCTCAGTCCCTCTCTCAGGTCTGAGAGAATCTGCTTCTTGGTTTCAGGCAGAAAGCAGAGTTCAGCCAGCAGAAGGGGCTAGGGTTTCCAGGCTCTGATTAGCAGGCAGTGAGGAAAGCTGTGACTATGACCAGTGGGGGCAGATACCCAAGCTGTCACATGTGAGCTTCAGCTCTCGGCTAACAGGTCATCTCAGTTGAAATGAGTTTAGGTTCATGGTAGTCAGCAAAGTGTCAGTGTGTATGTGTATGGGGGTGGAGGGGTGAAGTCTCCCCACTACCGTAGCTCTATGACAGATACATGGATCCATACTCAGTAATAAATTACACACAAACCAGCCATACTAAATGCATTCTCCACTCTCTCCCAACTCTCCACCCACATCTCAACGTTTCTCTGCCTTCCAGCTTTTAGAATCTACGAGGTGGGGAAGTCAGAGGGGAAAAAGAATGGATATTTGCAGAGAGCAGGTTTTAAAAAATCAAAAGACTTTACATGGTTGGACATTAGCAGAACTGACAGCGTGAGTTTTATCTCTGTACTCTGGAATAGACAGTCTCTCCCACAGACCATGAGAAGAGGATGGCCAGTCACACGAGCATTGGCACATATGCATATCTGCACAATGACATATCATTGTGAGTGCACACACTCACACTCAAACATAATTCTGCCAACTCAAAATGAATAGTCAACTCAGACATGGATGCTTTGGCACAGAAAGGTAAATGCCAAAATAATATCTACACATGTATCAACTCTACCAGAATGACTGAGGCAATGCAAATAAAATTGAGTAAATGCAATTACATCTCAGTGACCTTGGCAAAAGCCTCATGCTCATGAAAGTGAGATCCGGACATCCCCTTATTTTCTCCACACTATCCCCATCTCTATGAATGTTTAAGACCACATTATGACGTGTTCCCCTTGCCCAGTTCAGACAACAAACATTTTAATCTGTATCTGGTAGGCATCAAAAAAAATCTCATCCAGGTTAATTCCCTAACAACACTGGGAACAACCAGGAAGAACAAAGTGAACTGCTTCCACCCCTAGAAATGCTACACAAGCTACACCTGTTAACAGTTGTAGCCACATGTATCTTAATATCCCTTACATGGCAGCTACCCACTGAAAAACCACAGATCCATAATAACATATTTTGTTTTTATTTTTATTTTTTTTTTACTTTCTTCATGTCCTCTTCATGCACTTTGTCTATGTGGTTAAAGTTTAAAAACTATCTGAATTTAAACAGGTTTTTGATATACATCAAAAGTTCCTGGATTAAGGTAACACGCCAGAGTGACATTAATAAAGGAAAATAGATGCTATTTTTAAAAACTTTTTTATGTACAACAGAGATATAGAAAAGTACACAAACCACAAGTACACAGCTCAATGAAAAACTTATGGAATGGGTTACAAATTTGTACATCATCCTTTGTGCAGGCTCCACATTAATAGCCTCTTGTATTGTTATTTTTTTATATATGTGCTGCTGACATGAGCACATGAGGCAGCATTTTAAAGGCTCTCACATGGCAAGACTTTCCATTTCAGGACCAGTGACTAGACATCACCACCAGTGGAATGGGAGACGTGTGGAGATAGAGGTATTGTCCAAAGAGTGAGGTGTGTACCACGGGCATCTGTGTCATCAAAGGGGTTTATGAAAGGCAGATTTCCAGGCCTCACATCAAACCTGCTGGGGTAGGGCCTGTGAATTTTGCCTTTTAGAAACATCCAGGGATTCTTAAGAACCACTGAGCTTGGCTAATGAACCAACCAACTGCCTTCCTAAATCCCTATCATACTCCCTTGTTCAAAGATGAAAGGCCACTGCCCTGACTCCCAAGGCTTCAAGCACACACATGTCTGAGATAACAGTTGATGAAGTTCAAAGAATGGCACTGGGTGACCAACAAGGAAAACATACTGTCCTGCAAACCTGGCCCCAGTCTGCCTTTCTCCTGAACTCTATATTCTACATATCCTATGATTCTATTCATCCTAATGAAATAAATTGCAGAGCGGCAAAAAGCTTCCTGCAAAGATCAAGAATTGGATCCCCATTCCTTATTTCCGTACTTGCAAACTTCAAGCAAATCAGGGATTTGTATCCGACTGGGTCCTAGAATGAATCTTCCCTCATGAACCCAATATGATTTGGCTTTTTTAGTGACATATTTGAAGAGAATATCCTACGGTTGCAGAGGAGTTCAGGATAACTCTGTAATAGAGTCTCAGCTTTTAGAACAAGTGAGGGGCAAAAGAATTCACTAACTCAAGCCAGACTCACTTTTCACAGAGTCTGGTGTTATTATTCCACAGCTTATAGATTCCGATCATTATTTTTTATATGTAGAACGTTACCAAGATATAAACGGAACAGAAAAGATCAGTAGGGAACATGCACCATCACTACTACTGCTGCTTTTATGACTTTCATTATCATTACTATTACTACTACTATTACTACTACTGTTACTACTATTACTATTACTATTACAACTACTACAACTAACAACTTCCTATGCATACCATGTGTCAGGCACCATCCTAAATCCTGTAGATGCACTGTCTCATTTAAACATCAGAGCTACACTTACTTAAATACACTAACTATATCTTTCAATAAGAGACAAGATCTTATCCCCGGCTGGTGCTATCTTTCACTTACACATAGCATTTATTTCCATTCCAGTTACCCAAGGCCAAATGTAAGAATGTCTAAGCATGCAGAGCAGACAAGGGCAGCAAGAGAACTTTTCTATTAAAAAGCATCAATAAGTTGAAGAATTAACAAGAGAAGTTATGTGCTATATGCCTTGGGACAACAAGACACCTGAGATAAGGCATTTGGCTGTAAGAAGCTGCTAAACTAGTGAGGAAGACCCACAAATAAGCAAAAGGAAACTATAAATCATAAAAGCATTATATAATGGATGGATGGCAGATGATTGGCAAAGAAGGCAGTGTGATGCCAAATGTAAGAAAAAGATTTATACAGGACAGATCTTTTTTCCCAAGAAGATGTTCATATCCTTCTCATATGGAACAATCAGACAAACAAAGAAGACTATATGGCCCGGTGTTACACACAGCAGCAGACTCGAGGAATCAAGAGAAGGGAAAATTCAATGCAAAATGCAGTTGTTGGGGAAAGTGAGAAGAAGCTAATCTTGAAGGATGGGTAGAGAACAGATATATAAAGAGGGTGAAAAGAAAAAAGCAACTCAGGAGGAAAGGATGGGGAGCATAAGCAGGAGAGAGCAAGGAGATCAACCTCCCAGCAACAGAGTTGGGCCCATGAGCGAAGAATAGAAATAGGCCAAAGACAGCCAGAAGGCACTAGCCCCTCACCTAACCAAAGGGCAGTACGTGCTAACCTGAGACCTGGAGCAGACCAGACCACACATGACAAGATGCCAGCCAGCCTGGCTCCTTCGGCTGCTGTGGAAACACCAAGCACCTTTGAAAGCAAAATGCCAGGCACAAAATCCCCAGGATCTGTATCATCATCTCACCACAGTAAGAAAAGGGCCCCTGGTGTCTTGACTTCATAGGCAGCAGCCAGATCTCAGAAAAGGAAGTTGGGCTGATGGACATTTTAGATGGACAAGTCCCAGGGAAAGATCCAGGAGTTGCTGGAGGTGGGATTTGTGCTTCAGTAGGAAGAACTTTAAAAACTAAATCAAGGCCAGTGACAGATGCTTCCTAAGGGTCCTACCAATGCTGAAATTCAGCGCTTCTGTGAAATCTTGGAATGGGAGAGGGAAGACTACCACAAGTCTGAGGTGATCAAGTTTGCCTGCATGAGTGTTTGTGGCTCCCAATGACCCAGCGCCGACAATATAAACATCTAGCCAAGGTTTATATTGTTGCGGATATAACCAACACTGAAAGCAATGAGACATGATCGAACATCAAACAAGAATAACAATGCATGGGTAAAAGCAAGTGAAGCTGTAGACTTGCAAACATTATTTCTCAGGCAAAGTTCTTCACCTTATTTTTTAATACTTTACATTTATTATGATAATACTGTGCTATTTGCACAATGTCTCACAGCCTGTCAACAGGCTATGGTTATGTTTAATCTTGTTAATAAATTTATGAGGTGTCATTCTTCCCAAGTTATAGATGAAGAAACTAACACCTAGAGAGGTTACATGACTTGTTCAAGGTCACACAGCAGGTAACGGCCAGCGCTAGACAAGGGTTAAACCAACTGTGCCCTCATAATTTACTAAACTCTTGCTATATGCAAGACATAGGGCTGGCCTGCAAAGATGGGTGGGAAGGGTCACAGGAACAATACAAGGGGGAAAACACCTTGTTCACTGAACCTGGCAACCTTTCGGTTCACTTCACCCATCTCAGCCACCCTGGCTAGCCCCTTCCATCACCCCATCTGATGCAGGGTCTCCACCTGACTGGACAAGGAGGTAATAAAGGTGACCACATCTGCTCCTATCCTTTCCACCTTACAGCAAAGCTATGACATTCTGGTCAGCGAGTGGGAAACTAGGCATTTGCTACCTAACGTGGCAGAGAATCTTTGGGGGGCCACTAAGGAACACACGCAGCATGAATTTCCTTCTTTTCCAAGTAACCAAAGCACTTCTCTTAAGTCTTCAATGGAGAAATCAACAGAGCCTCAAGCTTCCCCAGAAATGCCCTCCCTGTCTCTCCCTAGCCCAGCGACCACGGCATGTTCCGTCTCACATAGCCACAGGGATCCCTCACCCCTCAGGAGTTGCCAAGGCTGTCTGATGTACAAGCTGCTAATATAGCATTATTAAGAACGCGTTTGTCTCCATCCTCTAAGCATGCCTGCTTCCCTGCCTGAAGGAAAGCTGCACACAGGGTCCCACTGAGGGACATGGTGAGAAGCCCTGGAACCCACAAAGGGAGATCAGCATGCCAAGGGTTAAGCACACCCTGTAATAAGCATCTCTGTTCTGGCATGTTGCAAAAGCCCATTACCTCCCGCCACATTACCTCATTCATTTCTTATATGCGGATGGTTTATTTTCCCATGAGCACCCTGGCTCTCAGTATTAAGTCCCCTCCTTCGCCTCTATTTCTCTATCCATCACATTTAACACTCTGACAGTAACAGTCTATAATGTTTCTATTCTACAAAACCGCTCTGTCAACTCCGGGCTTCCAGAGCAGCAACTGAGGAAAATAAATAACATCAACGCCAGGGACGACAGCATCACAGCTCCCTTTCTGCTGGGCTTTTTTATTTTATATTATTCTACAAAGAGAGAAAAAAATAAAGGGGATAGGGAGAGGTGGAAGCAAAGAGGAGAAGGAATTTCCTTCTCCCCCAATAGACACTTAACAGACCTAAGGAAGGGTCTCGGCATTTCCCTCTCAGACAAAGAAGTGATTTCCCCCTCTCCTCTGTCTTCCCCTGGCCCCCTACTTTTCATTTTCATGGTGGTTTAAGAGAGGGCTGATATTTACTGCACTGCACTCCCACTACCTGCCACCATAGAAGCAAAGCAGCACAGAGTCAAGTGTGTGTGCGACACCCATCCACGGTATAGGGCAATTCATAAATTTTTGTCATCTTTTCCAGAGCAAGAGTCCAGTGAGGAGGCACAAGGCAGTCCTCGGGTCTACAACCTTTGTTCTTGGGGAGACTCTGGAACCAAGGAGCCAACAGATATGCAGGAAAATGTTAAGTACTGAAAAAATAAATCACTCTGGAAAGCTGCCTTGTCTCCATATTACTAGGACTTCACTGAAACTTTTTTTATTTTAATCATTGTGGATAGAAATCTTTTAAAAACATGCTACATTTCCATCTAGCTTCTTTAAAACTAGATAGATGTATAGAAAGATAGATGGATGGATGGATGGATATCCTGAACTTAATTTGACCACCTCTTCATGACCCACATCATTTATCATTATGAATGCTGATGACCACCCAGGCTCACCGCTATGTGGGAGTCTCCATGCCTGATTCTACATAAACTCATCTGCTGGGCCTTTTATATTCTTGAGTTTCCTTTTTATAGTTCACCTGCCTCCCCCTTGCTGTAACTAAACCTTCCCGAAGTTCTCATGTGTTGAGAAATCTCGCCTCCCCCTCCTGAGGCAGTACAGTGTTAATAGTTAACTGGGACACTGGCACAGACCATGGAAGCCAAACATGACCATGTATTGGTTATGGGCTCTAATAACAGTTTCTGAACCCTTCCAGACTGTGTCCTCACGTGGAAAATGGGGACAATCGTGGTCCCTACTTCTTGGGGTTGCTGGTTGCATTACCTGAGTTAATGAACGTGAAGTATTTAGGATTGCATCTACAGTTAGTAAGAACTCAGTAACTGTTAGTGGTTACCATGTGTATTTTCTGGTATAGGCTGGGAAACCAGATAACCATACAGTTAGAGTCATGATCAAGCAAGAGTAAGGGGGTTTTGAGATGCGGCCTTAGGGCACTCTCATGAGTCAACTGCACAGGCTTAAGTTCGTGAGGGCATTTATTTTGGTTACCTAGAAGCCTTCTGTGCTAATGTCTGTCCTGGATTCTCAGTTGTTTCAGATGGGTCTGGCTGCCAACATCAAGTTCTGAATGGTGAGACACCACTGTAGAGTGACTAATCCAGGGTAAGAAAAGAATGAGGGAACCGAGAACAAAGCAAAAAGAAATGACTAAAGACCTTTCACTGAATAGAGCCAAACACAATTCTGCAATTTCTTCTATTCAACCTCAAAAGGCTATTTAAAAGAGCAAGAATGTGAGGTACCATGTGTAAGATTGCTTTGATAAGTATGAAATACTCAGTGTATTACTATTTTTATCAACAGGACCATTATTATTACTCAACTTTGTACCCTAGAACAGTTGACTTATTTTTAAAAGTATTTTTAAGTATCAAGGCTTTGAGAGGTGGGAGTCTTGCCTTCACTCTCAACTAATACCCAAAGGGCCATGGAATTTCTTTTTCCCATCTCAGGTAGGGCAGAATAGAGAAGAAGACACACTGAGGGCCCGGCCCTCAGAATTATGGGTACCCTGGAAGATTCATTCACATCTACTCCCCAGAACCTGCTTTTTTAACCCTCCCTGAACAGAAGAGTCAGACTCCAGAAAATCCAAGGTGCTTACAGCCATGCTTCGGTATAATACCTGCATCCCAACCAAATGGCAAATGTGAGGAAAGTTAAGACCGAATGGGATCTAGCATGTCTGACACCAGGAGGTAAGGAGGGACTGGTTCCTGATACTTCATTTCTTGTCTAGTTCAATTCCAAATATCATAAACAATCCAACCTAGTGAGGCAAAGAGCACTTTTGCTTTTATGACCTTTTCTTTGGCTGGGGGAGGCAAGGTAGGGACCACAATCAGCTAAATGACATTATTCCATTATTTTAAATGATCATATTTCATTACTGCTGCACATAGTACTCCTTGGCACTTTAATTTTTCTATTTCTGTGACAGAAAGGCAAAGGTGACCTCATGCCACCAAATGGCTAAAGGTGTCCCCAGGGAAAGAGTAAGCCTTTCATATAATTTCTTTCCAACAAATGAATATTGAGAACTCTGATGAATAAAAGAAAGCAATGGAGGGAAAATACATAGGTGGGCACACTTCCTGCTTTCCAAAGTTTATAATTTAATGAAGAGAGAGGGACACATGAACAAATCACTGAAATTAAGGGTTGAATAAAGGGGGGATAAAATACGTGCTAATTAAAGCTACAGGTATTTTATTATAGGAACATGGTAGTAGGGGTGATTAATCTGGATGGGGTCTTAGTAGAGCTTTTATATTTTCATAGAAAAAGTGATATTTGGGAGGCAAATATCATAATAGCTTTTAGTTATTAAGGGCTCATTCAATCTAGGTTTTGCAGTCATTCAACCTAGGTTCATATCCTGGCTCTGCCAATTCCTAGATCGGTGATGTAGGACGAATTATTTAACCCCCTTAAGTTGAGTTTATTTGTCCATATAATGGGGACAATGATAGTACATACCTCACAGATTTTGCACTGAGGACTAAATGAGATAATGAATGTGAAGCAACACAGTGCCTGATATAGAAGTCTTAAATAAGTATTAGCTATTATTATAATCTTTCCCCAAACACGAAGTAGATGGTATTATTATCCCCACTTTTAGTATTGAGAAAACAGAGGGATGGAGAAATAAGGTAACCTGCCAAAATCACACAGCATGTGGAGGATCCAGGACACAAATTCAGGTCAGTCTGACTCTAAAATTCAACTTCTTTCCCACTATAATTTTAGCCTGGTCCACTGTTATTCAACACACTCTGACCTCCCACCAGAAAATAGGTCCCTGGGCCTAGAGGGCTCAGTCTAGCAATCGCCTGAAGATAGGGCATGATTCTAGCACAGAGAATGTCAGAGAGACAAAGCCAACAAGGAAATCAACAATTATATGGACATTATCACAATATGCCATGAAACTGAAAGAAGTACTACAATCTGGAGTAAACAAAACTCTACCTGGCATCCAAATCCTCTCCCCTTCCTAATTTCCTCATTCTTATTAATGCCAAACCCATTCTCCCAGGTAACCACATCAGAAAATCTATAAACATGAACACAGAGACTTTGAGATAAAAAATGTCTCAGAGTTTGTCTAGCTCAAACTTGCACAGTGCAGCAAACTCCCCTGTTGCAAGCCTGGCAAAGCCTCATTTCCGACAGTTACATGATAAAGCTGGCAACTGTGACCACACCCTCCAGCCACTGGGGACAGTTAAAATTGTTAGAAAGTTGTTCCTTATATGAGTCATTTTCTATCTCAAACTTTCTCTGGAATCCAAATTAATAAACGAATTTACAAGATTCGGTCATTCTTTACTCATCCCTTTCCTTCAACCTCTATAACCAGGTGATCACCAGGATCTTTCAAAAACTCTTTCAAAACAATCTGAACCTTTTCATTATCAAAATACCATTCTCTTGCTCAGACCCCATGACCTTTTGCTCTTGGCCAAAATCCCTGGCTTCAATCTCTGTACACTCGAGTACATCTTCCACATTTCTACCCGACTAAAGTCCGTAAATTTGGTTTCAGCACCGTCAGCTTTGCTTAAATAACCACTGGGTCTCCATTTCTTACCAACAAGTCTAAACCTCTCTGCTGTATTTCCAGTGCCACTGTCAATGTCAACTATACAGGACTTACTCTACCTAATACATCTTCTTTCCCATATTTTCCAATATACATCCTCCAACTTGGTTTAGGCAACCATTTCATAGGACAGTCTCACAAACATATCATACACTAAGAAACGAGGCATATATAAGTTTTATGTAACACGCCCAGGGCCATATAACTCCTCGTGGATGAGATGGGACTAGAATCTAACTCCTCAGACTCCCTGTCAAAGGCTTTCCCTCTAACCCACCAAGCTATGGGATGGGACTAATTGCCCACCCCTGGAGAATGTTGGGATCAGGGTATAAGATGGTATCCATATGATACCCTATGGATTATTGATTATGGTAAACTTAGTATATGTCCTGGTTTGTCCTAAAAAATGACAGAAGAATCTGAAAAGGCATTAGCCTGGACCAACCCAAGTGTCCATCAGTACTTGAATGGCTAAACAAAACAGGGCATTATCCATACAATGGAACATTATTCAGCCATAGAAAGGAATGAAGTTCTGATACATGCTACAACATGGATGAGCCGCAAATAAGTTATAAGTGAAATAAGCCAGACACAAAAGGACAAATATTGTATGATTCAAGTTATACAAATTATCTAGGATAAGCTAATTCATAGACAGAAAGCAGATTAGAGGTTGCCAGGTCTGGGCAGAGGGGGAATGGGCAGTTATTGCTTAATGGATATAGAGTTCTCTTTGAGGTGATGAAAATGTTTTAGTAATGGAAAGCGGTGACGGTTGTACAACAATGTAAAAGCAGTGCCACTGAACTGTCCCCATAAAATGGTTAAAATGGCAAATTTTATGTTATTTCTATGTCACCACAATAAAAAAGGGGGTGGTGGTGGTGGTGATATTAACTTCCAGGTGCTTGCTTGGGAAAATAAACATGCAAAAAATAAAACAGCATGCAAAAGTCAAACTCACAAAGACCATATAATATGGGTTTCAATGAAGGAAAATATAAGGCAAAGTGAGTTCAAAGAGGATAGAATATCTAGGAAAGAGTCAGGATATTTAGGGAAGGCTTCTGCTAAGAGCTGAATGATTTAGCAAGCAGGAGTTTTCCATTAAGATGATAGGTATAGGGAAATCATGGTAGAAGAGACAATCTACAATGATGTAAGAAAAACAGAGGCAGGTGTTAAGGATCACAGGTAACTCAGTATGGTTATAGCATAGGATGAGAAAGAAGAAACCGGTAGAAAACAGGCCTGGAGAAATAGCCAAGGGCCAGATCACAAGGGTAACATAGGTTATGCCAAGGAATTTGGATTTTGTCCTGCAGACTTCAACCTTATGCCCATTCCTACATGCATGCTCTGTGATGATAAGATTTAAGGCACACTCTCAAGGGTGTGGCCACAGAAATACACAATTTCCAACAGGCTATGACACCCTTCATTTTCTTGCACTGAAGAAAGCAAATGGGAATTCAAGTGAGTGGAAGTGACATTGTTATCGTGAGCGCTTGAGTTAGTTGAAGATTTTAAATAATTTTCAAACCTCAGGTCTTAGACCATTATTAATATCAAAATTACTTGTGACACATTTCACAATCAATCATGGCACAAGACTTTTGAGATCCAGAACTGCAGCTTTTGACTGGGCTGCCAATGAAAAATTCTGAATAGGGGTTTTGCAAGCAGGTTTGCATCCTAGAAGGAGCATCCTGGTAGGTCGTAGAGGGGACAGGCAGTTTGAAGACATGAATGGCAGAGGTATCGGCTAGGAGGCCAGTAGAGCCGTCGGGTAAGAGACGGTGAGGGCCCGACCTAGGACTGTGGCAGATGGGGAGGCGGGAATGATAGGGGAGATAGATGGGTGGCATTGAGTTTTCTCTTCCCTCACCTGGCACAAAGCCTGGCATAAAATGTTCAATAAATGCTTGTTGGTAAACTCAACACAAATTTGTCGATGATTAGATGGCAGTAGGGTGGGGGACTGAAAAAAATGTTAAAAATCTGATGTGAATATGAGGTTTCTGGATTGGGCAGCCAGGGCAGAAGAGGAATACAGGAGGAAGGGCAGTACAGGCAGGGGGGCTGTTGAGTTCTGCACTGGATGTGTTGATTTTGAGGAGCCTCCTGAACGTGGATGTAGAGATGCTTGCTAGGCTGTTATATGTACGGATCTGAAACTCACAAAACCAATCTGGGCTTGAAATACAGGTTTTAAATTAACAATTTTTCAATAAATATTTACCAAATACTGCTTTATGCTGATCACTGAGGATACAGGGGTTGACAAGAGTGAGTCATGAGTATTCAGGGGATAAACGAAGCCATGAGGAATGGTGGGGATTATATTTTAGTGATGGGTTAAGGAAAAGGCACCACTGAAGTTTACTGAGAAGGCCCAGCCAGAGAGATCTATTCTTTGTTGGCTGTGTGATACTCAAGAAAAGCCCTTGCTATGAACTGGCTGAGCGTGGAGAACGAAAGTGTGTGAAAGCAGCAGAGGGAAGAGCCAGTGGCACAGGATCTACTGCTCTGCCAACTGAAGCAGCTTAATGTAGAGATCAAGGAACAAATGGCGGTGGGAAAGTGGGGTGGGGGGTAAGAAAGGGAAGCTCTGAAGTTAACTTAGCATAAATGTCTATCCAGAGACAGGAGGCACCTACAGAATTGCAGCTTTTGACCTGGAGGATGCCAATAAAACGGCATGTTTTGCCCTCTCAAATACACCCCATCCTTAAATTTACAAGACCAATTTACAAGACTAAATTTACAAGACCAAGAACTATGGGTGATTTCAGTGACAGACTTGCCCTCAGGTATAGCACTAATTTTATTAACTCCCTTGTTTCTCAGCAGGAACCCAGAGTGCATCAGGCCCTCCCTAAGGACCAGGTTAAGGTCATCTGTTTCATGCTTCCTCCCTTCTCCAACCAGACTTGTCAAACAGCAAGCATGAACTGCAGGGCCAATTCAGAGATGCCTCCTGGCATATCTTCAAGCACTGTTCCACTGTTCCTAGTAGTTGACACGGTGCTGTGTACTGCACAGCAGCGTTGAGAGGGCCCCCAACTCAGATCCTCTCTCTTCTTCTAGAGGCCTTGGTACACACATGGAAACACTGGCAAATGGAGATCCGAGAATGCCCCATCAGATCCCATAGACACAAAACCCTCTGGGGAATGCACGATGGGCCAAGGTTCACAGAAGACATATGCTGTGGTGGAAAGAACCCAATCTGGATTTAGTCTTGACTCTACAATTTCCTACACAACCTTAGGTAAGTTACTTAAGCTCTCTGTGCCTCAGTTTCCTTATGAGGAATTAGGACCTAATAAAAAATGCTTCCCTTACAAGGTTATGGTGACAATTAGGTAAGCTAATTGTCCTTAAAGATTTTTTTAATATTATTTTTAAATAGATAATGCATTTATGACATAAAGAAATATACATATATTTTTGAAACTGCCCTGTGAGTTTGAAATTATTTCAAAATAATAAGTTTAAAGAAAAATAAATACATTTAAAATAGATACATTATGATTACCACATACTCATGAGTCTCACCACCCCTACACCCCTGTCTCCAATCACCCTACACCCCTGTCTCCAATCACCCCGTTACCCATCCTCATGCTGGTCTCTACAGATAACCAGTTTTACTCATTTCTTGTTTATCTTCTCAGTGGTTTTGAAAGGATTATTTTAAATGTAAAGCACTGTGTAAATTAGTTATTATTGTAATGGAAAAGTGGAAGGGGAGGTGTGGGAAGGGGATGGATAGTTGTGTTATCTACAAGGGGCCCAATTTCCTTCATAAAAACCTGCCTTATTACTACCATAGTTCACACTGATCCCTTTCATTCATTCATTTATTCATCCATTCAACCAATTATTTGTTAAGTGCCTGCTATATTCAAGACACTGGACTCAGCAACAGTATTAAGGAATGCTAAAATTAAAAAGTGCATCTACAGCATTCTTGAGCTCACCCCATCCTCATTTATACTGATCCTCACCCTTAACACTATTCATTTCGGCCTGGGTATAAGCCACCAGTGGGCAATGGCCACATATGTTTTTTTGGTATTTCCAATAGCTATAGGGCAGTACACATGAATATCTACAGGAGATGGTCAAACTGCTGAGTTGCGCTGGTCATGGGCAAGAAACCTCCTTGGGTGGTGGTGCAATTGCCAGTGAGGCAATCATGGGCCCAGCAGCATTTCTACCAGCCATTGAGAAAATCCAAGATTGCCTGCAGACCCTTTGCTCTTTACCAAGGTCTTGGGGTAGGCTACCGCCAGGGAAATGCTTCAGCCTCAGATGTGGCTGGATGGGACAGAGAGAATGTGTCTCCAGGTCCTTACCTGGCAAGTGGAAATGACAGAGCAGGAAGAGAAGAGGAAGGGAGCTTAGAAGACCTTAAAAACATAGTTCAAACTGTGAAAGAGAGAAAATTAGTCCTCAGATGAAAAATGCTATATGCCAACTACTCTCAAATATGATTTGTGTTGGGTCAGGATGTGCTAATCAAACAACTACTGCTCCTGCCCAGACATTCAAACACCACCACCACCTTTTTTTTAAGTTTAACAACTCTCAATCATTTTAGCACATCCTTGGACTGCCCTTCTGAACCCGCTGCATTCTCAAGGACTGGGAATCTGAATCCTCCTCTTTTGCCACCAAGTGGCTTTGTGACCTTGAACTGTAATGTAATACACTCTTCTCCCTGTCTCCATTGCTTCATCTGTAGAATGGGGACAATGATTCCTGCTCCACCCGCCATGTGAGACGCTGATGACACTCAAATGGGCTCATATACATTGAATACACTTGTGTTATAAAAACAAAATGTATTACTGGTATTAGAATAATTATTAGTTCTCCAGGAAAGAAAAACCATTCTTTCTAAATGACTCGTTTTCAAGGTAAGGACCGACTAATCACTGACACAGCAGTCATTTCTTTTTCTTTCCTTTTCTGACCTTTGAACCCTAGAGGGACCACCCTGGCCTCTTCTCACAGCAGACCTGACAACCACTTCCAAAAAATATAATGTTAAAGATTAATTCCAAATACAAGCACAGAGTCTCTTCTATTCCTTCTCCACCAACCTTTGTATCTGGCTGTCTGATATGCCTTCTTCCCCACAGACCCCCAGGCCCTCCCTCTCTAACCCCTAGCCCACATCCTATGCAGCAGAGATGATAACCGATAATGAAAACCTGCGGCCTGCAGACACGGGAGACGAGAGCAGCAGAGGGGAGGCCGAGGAGGAGCCGGTCAGGATGCATGTAATCAGAAGGGTTATCTAATGCTAGTTTCATTCTAATTGAGTCAGTACCATATGTCACCCTGCAATAACATCGCAAGCAGCATGCAACTGAATACATATTTAATTCACATAATGGGTACAGCAGTAGAAGTAATCAAGGCAGTTTGCCATAAGCCATAAAGAAATGTAGCTTGTTCCTATCAAGAAACATTTGGCACTTAGGGAGAGAACTGTATCACCAGTGAGATTGGAACTGCATTACTGCAGAAGCTCAGAAGCTCAAGGGGGAAGGGGGAGGAGATGATGAGGGGAGCAGAGGCATGGGGGGGGAGGGAGAGAGGAAGAGAGAGAGAGAGAGAGAGAGAGAGAGAGAGAGAGAGAGAGAGAGAGAGGAGGAGGAAAGGGAGAAAGAAATAAAAGGATAAAAACACCAAAGAGATTAAAGCCAGAACATCGATTCCCTGCAAATGAAAATCAATGAAGGAATATTGTCAGCACATCGCTGGCCATCTCAATATAATTAACAGTAATGCATATATTGGCAGAAGCTTAATGATTTAATGTTAAATGCACCCCAGAATTTCCAGTCCTTCTCATTCTCCTCTGGCCCAACCAATGTCCCAAGAAATAAATGCAGCTATGGAGGGTCAGGAAAAAAAATTTTTTTCATACCTCTTCATCTGGATTGGCATCTGACAGAAACCTGCTTGCCCATTCCCTTCATTTCCTCCCTCAAGGAGATGATTAATATGGCTGGGCAATGCTCATCAATATCTTTGGACAGATCAACTGGAGTTTTCATTAAACCCATATTAATGTCCCAGATACACAGCTGTGGACAGGTTATTCTTAAAAAAAAAAAAAAAGTAGAAGAAGATGAAGGAGAGAGACAGCAAGAACGAGAGAGAGAGAAAGACAGCAAGAGAAAGAAGGAAGGAAGGAAGGAAGGAAGGAAGGAAGGAAGGAAGGAAGGGAGGAGGGAGGAAGGGAGGAAAGGAAATTTCCTCCACCTTGCTTAAAGTATTTGTCTGGAATTAACAGGAAACCTGGCCCCTTCCCTCATTAGAGTTTCTTCCACCAACATGTTTTGATGTATATTTCATGAGGATAAACAAACATTCATTTCACTTTGGGAAGGTGTTTGCCGTAATGTATTGTCAGCGTAGCCAGCAATGAGGGGACATTAATTTCAATTCTGGTGTTTAAACACTTTGGCGAGTCCCAATTACTCATTCCTTGGCTCCATATCAGGAGGCCGGAGGAAGGTCGCTGGCTCCCCGAGCCGTCCTAGTCGCCAGTCGCCAAAGGGAGGCCCGGCTCCACCCTCCAGCCAGCTTGGCTCTCCTCGGACTGGAGGGAGCGGGAACGGGGGACATGGGATTGTTACCCTCCCATTCTTCAGCCAGGCAGAAAAACAATAGGAAAATGAAAGGTCACTATAGGAAATACCCAACCTTGCATTACAGTGCAAATAAGAGTTCAGGAAATGAAATTATATTTTTTCTTGGCCTAAATCTGAGCATGCCAACCATTTAATGGAAAAGAACAAAGCCTTGAAATATTCTAAGAAGGGAGAGATTATGGGAAGAAAATCTTTAAAATAGATGCGTAGGAGGTCATGGCCCATTTGCAACTGGACAGGGTCACTGTGGCAGCTTCCAGACACCCCAGGGCTCTTTACAAATGTGTGTGGCAGCCTCTTCCATTCTCCAGAGGATCAGGGATGGAGAGCCCATATATCACATGAGAAAACATGTGAATCAGCTTTGCTAAGCTAGAGAACTAAGACAATATCAGGGGTCATTATTCGCTTATATCTCCATTTCTGACAGCACCTGCAACTTTAGCTAAATGTTCTTTCGCAATGGGCCAAACCTCTCTTTCAAGCTGTAACTGATCTGACACACAGTCAAGTACACCAGAGAATCTCTCTACTTACAGGAGCTCGTTAGCAAATACTTCACCAAACCAAAGAATCCTTTTTAATAATGTGAATAACTACCCCCAAATCTATCTGAAAAGTTATTTCCAGTTAATGATAAACTGTCTAGGGCAGATGCCCATGTGTTTCAAAGATATAGCTCTGGCTAAGGTGGAGAAAATGAAGATGGAGAGAAGGCAGAGATGATGGGCTCAGGAATGAGGGAAGAAGACCTGAGAAAGGTGGAAGGCCCCCAGTCAAGGCTGGCTCCAGGAGAGCACCACAGGGTGTCCCAAAGGGCAGGGTCATGGACTCATGAGACATCTTGGGGGTATCACAACCTACAAAGTCCCAAAGCAGGTGCCCGAAGCCGGGCAAACTGGGGAGATTTAGTGAGCTCTGAACATCATGAAACCAGTAAGGAGAAAGAAACACCACCTGGTTCTTATCAAAGTCACTTCTTCCTTAAGTGAGTGCCAACTCCACAGTTTCTTCAGATACATTTTCTAAAAAGAACACAACCAAGTATCGGAAGCCAACGCTGAATATTTACATGACTGTTCCACATTATATTGCCAATATGATGTACAAAATGCTCTTAAACCTCTGCATGTTTTGGACTTGATTCAGACTTGCATGAGAATCTCTATAGTCAGGCAAGATGGGCTGATACATGGTACATACTAGTTCAACTGTCCCACTTGTTAAAATATTGAAATACTTCTATACTGGTTGCTGAAGACTGTGCCTTAACCTCATCTGTACCTCTGAGTGCCACCCCTCTTTGCCCCAGTCCCTTCCCCATTCTTCCACAGGATCCAGTAGCTGAAGTTAATACTTAGGGCACACAGAAAGGGGTCTTGAGGACTTGCTCCAGCCAACAAACCATTTAGCAACAACCATGCCACCCTGGTTGTTGTTAAATAGTTTGAATACCACTTCTGCATCCAAGAGTTATGTATGGTTAATGCTTCACTCATTTTTCAACAAACTTATCCAAGGCTGAGGATGCTCCAGGCCTGTGCCCAGAGGACCAGGGAAACAACTTCAACCTTGTCTCTCCCACTGACTCACTGCAGTGGACCCAAGGAGCATCACTTCCCGGAGGTCACAGCGGCCTGAGACTGGTTAGGGGTCTGCTCACTGATCCAACTGTCTTCTGATATCTTAACTAGTGCCTCCCCCAGAACATTGATGGGCAGCCAAGGAAAGTTCCTGTGGCCTAATTATTCCGGATGTTACCTCTACTACAGCTGACCCTGCTTCACCCTGCTTGATTCCCAAAAGACAGGCCAGGGAAGCAACCCAAGGAGACAGACCAAACACAAATGACAAGTTTGACAACAACAGTGAAGCCTGGTAAGCTCTTGATCTCTGACCCAAGGTGGAGAGACTGGGACACTGGCAAATAGTTTTATCACAGATCAAAAAGTGTATGTGCTGAATAGCATATACCTTTACAGGTTCCAGGTAACCTAACACTTTCATCTGAACACATTATAATGGTAATTGCCATAATAAAAAGGAGCACCATTTATGGAGCACCTACCAGGTGCTGGGGCTTTGCACATATCCTCTCATTTCAACCCTGACAAGCTCCCTGCCCTGTAGGTAGCTCTCCACTTTACAGGCAAATAAATGGAGGCCTGGTGAGGTTAAGCAACATGCACAAACAATAACAGCAAATCATCGAAGCAGGATTCAAACACAGGTCTAACTCCTAAGTCTAGGCTCTTCCCACTGGACAGTGCCGCACTCTGTAACACTTACCATGGGCCATAAGCACCTAATGTTCCAACCAGAGGGTTGCAGGAAAGCCATGGTCTTCGGTTTTCTCCAGCAGACCCTACGCTCTCGCTGGAGGGGAGGCAGCCTGTGTAATTAGAATGCACACAGGTTTTGGAATCCTGCAAATCTGAGACCCTGCCCAGGCTGCATCTCTCACTAATTGCACAATTTTGGAAAGTTATGTATGGCTCAGCTTCCCCATCTAAAAAAATGGGGATAACGCCTACTTCACAGAACTGTCGTAATAACTGAAAAATGTTCATAAAAGTAAGTCCTAACACTGTGCCTTGTACAGAGCAGGTTTATAATGACTATTAATTCACTTCCAGTCTCCCAAGATCCCCTTCACTTTGCATGGGAAGCAGAAATACTTTCCCATTATTTCATGGGTCTACAAAGTAGGAAGGGGTAAGGAGTGGGGCATGGAATCTACGGTAGGATGAGAGAACACTAGCTTTAGATGACTACTGGGAGGAAGTTCACTTTGTATTCCTTCCATCCCAGGAAGTATGAAGGTGTCACTAATTTGTAGGTGACATAAGCCCCTCCTGTTCTGGAACGCTGTGCTAAGCAGCTGCTATGCTATTTCCTTGGGCTAAAAGTACATTTTTCATGAAAACACAACTAAAAATAACAATAGTAATAATGTAGAGAGATACAGGAAAGCCGTTGCCACCTCCCAGGAATAGCTGTGACAGCAGGAAGCCTTCAAAACAGAGGGCTACAGAAAAGTGTGAATAGAACTAGTAACATGTGCTGATGCTTTTGGATTGTATGGACATAACTTAACAGAGCTAGAACTCTGGGTGCAGAGAACCAGGTTCAGGTCTTGGTCCTAGCATGTAATATCCTGAGTCCTTGGGGAAGCCCCTTAACCTCTCTGAGACTCAGTTTCCCAATCAGCAATTGGTTCTGATAATTTATGTCCACCCCTTAAAGTTGGGGTGAGGACTAAATGCAATAATACATCTATAAGTGAGTTTTCTTTTACTTCTTACAAAAGTTCAACACACAATTGTAAGTAGCTCTTAACCATAAAAGTCTATTAAATTTGTTTACTTTCTATAGTACAGATGAAAGCGCAGACAAAAGAGGAATATATTCTATATGCGTATGAGCAAAGCTATTTTGCCACTATAAGGTGATGTAAGAAGAATTTGTCAGGTTGTCTCAGGAAGCTCACTGGAAAAACTACTGATCCCTTTTTAAGTGTTTCTTGGAAGCAGAGAGTGATAATTCTTTTCCTATATTTATTATCCTCAGGAAGTAACATCTACATACATCTTGTGTCCAGAGAAAGAATAGTCACCTAGGTCTACAAATCTAGCACACTTAGAGAAACCTCTGAATGCAGTGTTCTCCACCAAGGGGCGTGGGGTCAGAGAAGAATCCCAGGCTGCCTTGAATAAGCAGGATATGTACTTTAAGTGTCTGTCAATTCTGGCTTCTAAAATTTTTACAGAGATTTTTAAAACCATTTCTCAAAACTTAGGGAAAGCACTAAAGCATAGGTTTCCTTATTTCCCCCTCAGAGAATTCATAAAGCATAAGAGGGATCAAAGAATAAAGAAAGAATAGGGACAGTTCTTTTATTTCTGCAACACTTTCACAAAGCATCAGGAAACAGGGAAAACACGATGATAGTGCTATCTGCCAAACAAAAAGCAAACAGTAAGTTTGAAGAACTCTCAAAGATATTCATAAGGGCATTTTAAAGGTAACTTCAGCTGTTAAATATTCTGTTCAGAACAGGAAAGAAATCTTAAGAATATCGATAAATTGTGAAGTCACCCTCTCCCCATCAAATACTAAAAGGAAAAAAATAAAAGGATGCACACAGAACAACAACAACACAAGCTTATATCAAAAATAAAATTTTAATTTTATTATCACAATAAGTTTCTGGGACAGGTTCAGCAGTTCTCAATTATTCTATTCTGTCTTATATCTAGCAAGGTTTTCCCAACTTATTAAGCAAGGTGGTATAGCAGAAAGGCTTAGATGCACATGGTCTGGAAATGAATCCCAATTCTACCACCAACTATGCAATTCTCTCAAAGCCTCAGTTCTCACATTTGTAACACAGGGAAGATAATAACCTGCATTCTGTCTGCCTCAATCATGGTGAGAATCAAATGAGATAATACGGGTGAGACAATGCAGCCTGACAGAAAGAGCACTGGCCTTGGAATCAGAGGCCTGGGTTAGATCTTATTCTGGGTACTGTCTACATGACTTTAGGAAAATTTCTTGGAATTCTGTGTTTCCTCTTCTTTCTATTGTTCCTTCCTCTGTCATGGCATTCCGATGGGGCTCACATGGTACAACTGATATGATATCCGAAAATCCATATAATGCTAAACAAAAAGAAATGTTATTGACAAGTAAAGGACCATGCAAATGTAAGTACCAACTGCTTTCTGACACTTAGGCAATTCTGAGGTTTAAACCAAATTTGATGATGGTCATAGCATTAACCATCCACTTAGAGGTTTTCTCTCCCTTTATGCTCCTCCTCTCAGTGGTATTCTTTAGTGAACAGCTCTGCAAATGAAAGAAGTCTCATATCCTGGGTTCTGAGCAGTGCTGCATTTGGGGAAAATAACTAGAATGAAAGAAATGGGCCTGACACAACTGAGAGCTGTTCTGCCCTTGCAATTATCCAATCTTCAAGGAACGAAGGGTTTGAGGTGCACAAAAGGGGAAAAATTCCCTTTTTCCCAATCAATCTGTGTTCCAAGGATGAACTCTGCAGGTGCAGTAGCTCTCACCATTTATATTCCAGGGCATAATAGCCTGATTACTCAGTCACTGATTCCATCAGCAGCCTGAAGAAGGAGGTTGCTATTTAATAGCAGAAGAAAAATAAGGGGTAGAACGTTAAGGAATTTGGCTATCTACACATGACCATTTTACAAATTGTGCTCCTGGTACTCACTAGGTACTCAATAAATATTCATTCAACAAATTCACAGATGGATGGATGGATGGACGGATGGATACATAGGTCTTCAAGTGGGTCCAGAAGAGCACTACCAAAACTACTTCTATTTCTAAACACTTCCAAAAAAGGTGCATGAATTCAAAATCCAATTTACTTATGTGCCTGTTCTCTGACCAATTCAAAGTAACCAGAAAAAAGTCTTGTCTCAATTAGTGATGGTTGTCTAAGAGAGTATGTTTAGAAAAGAAAAGGAGGTTTATTTCTTTCCAATTTTCATTGGACCTACTATAACTAGGTAAATAAAATTTTTAACTGCTGGACATCCTTGGTAGATCCCATCAGTTTTAATAAATACATAACATAGATATGTTATATAAATATGTATAATATATGTAAATATAATATAAATGTCTAAAAATCAACAGGCTGTTAACTGAGTTTCTTTCCTCACAGACATCTAGGCCTAGCAATCAGCTGTGATGTATCTTTGAACATCTCTGTCTCCATGAGGCAACTATAATTAACCCCCAAATTAATATCTTATGCCATCAAAAGTCAAAAGATTCATTTTAAATGCCTAATTAGCTTTTCAACTTCTTTCCCATCTATTTACTTTCTAGTTTTCATTCCCTAGGGTTAAATATATGTATCTATCATTCATTTTCTATTACCTGAGCATGAAGAATGAATACAACTAGCTTTCTTTTCCCAAATTTTCAGGCTGTAATTCATATTGCAAGGAAAAGGTTTAAATAAAAACAATACCTAGCTCACACATAGTAGGTACTCTATAAATGTCTATAGAATTAACTATACATTAAGAAAAAAGAATATATAAGGAATGCACAGAAACTTAAGGAACTGGAAGTATTCAGCCTAGAAAAGAGAGGAGAAAGAGGAGAAAAAAAATGAATGGTCTTCAGATAATCTGAGTGGCCTATGTGAAGAGGAGCAATGTATTTGTTCTGTATTTGCAACCAACGGGGGACCTCAGATAATGAGGGAAAGTTTCACTGAGGCAGACTGCGTTCATCATGAGAAAAATGTTTGTTTGATGTTATCATAGTCTAACAGCTTTTTTGTAAAGTAATAATTACCTCTAAGGTTCCTTTAAGATAGAAAAATGTATGACTCTGTGATCCTAGTGCTGATTTCTAGAAGTATTTAGACAAAATCCAGATGACATTAGCCAGCATTATTGTAGCTGTTGGAGCGGTAGAGCCCCTCAGTAGGAGTTTAAAATTGAACCACGTTTATGAATCTGTAATCCTAAAATTGTTCATGCCTTCTCTTTCAGATATACCCAAAATAAGCACATGGATCAAAATATCTGGGCTTTGTTTTAGAAAAAGGGGAAGGGCTGCAAAATGAGTATAATAAATGTTTTCTTTATGATTCTTCTAGAATATAATTTTTTAGTAACTAATTTCTAGTTCCTTACGGAGTAGCTGTTGGATCAAACAGCCTGGAAACAGGCTTTCATCCCGCTTTTATTAAACCATCTAGGCCACCCTACCAACAATATACAGGTAAAGGCCAGATTTCCCCAAGGGATGGAGTAACATATCTGCTCCACTCTGCGTTCTTGCTCTCACCAAGAAGAAAGAAACCTTTAAGTAATTTCATGTGGTTCCTGATATTTTAAATGATGCCTACTTTGTACACCTCAGATAAGATCACTCTTTTTTTCCAGAAAAAAGCAGGAGTCTGGAGTCAGAAACCTGGTGAACCTTGTCCCATCACTTCATCTCTCTAAGCCTCAGATATGCCATCTTTAAGATGGGGAGATCAGTGTTTGCCCTGACAAGCTACTTCACAGGGCGGTTATAAAGACCATATGACAATAAAACATTAACGGATTCTCTAAAAACCTACAATGCTATTACAAATGGGCAATTGTTTTCAGGGAAAATGGAGAAAGCAACCGCAAAGCATAAGGTAAGCACAGTTTGTGTCTTTTAATTGCATGGACAATAATTAAATGAAGGCAATCTGTTTTTACTTTTTCTTAAAAAGCAACATTGACTCCCAGTGATCTATAATCTTGGATTATTTATTTCTGTTTTTTTTAAACAATCTGACATCTCAGATGATGACTTTATAAATGAAAAGTCCAAAAGAGGATTTTTGTAATAGAAGCCCAGATGACTACAAGCACTTTGTTCACTGCCTACTTTCACAGGGGCCTCCACCTATGTCTCCTCCTGAGGTCTCTAAGTCCTGATGGACCCCAAAGTGGCCATCCAGCGTCCAGAGGAGCAGACTGACTGGTTAACCATCCCATTAACTGTTTTAGTCCTTTCAAAGTGCAAATGGAGTTTGGCAAAGGCTTTGTCATCCTCCGTCTCCTAACCATCATCTCCTGCCTAGTGATCATTCATCAACCGAATAAAAAGGCACCGTCCTGCGAGCCCAGCCCAGGAAACAAATTATTTTATGTCGTTAATTAAGAGTGTGAAAACCAACGTAACCTTTAGGGGGAGGATGAGTAGTGGGAGGAAAACTTATGGAGGGTTTTTATTTATATTGGCGAGGCACTTTAATTTATTTGTTTCTCCCTCTGTATAGGTGAGAACAGTTTCCTCTCAACTTATACGATTTCTCTGCAGTCTCAAATAAATCTAAATTCAATTGACTTCAGAGCTCTTCCTCCTCGCACCTCCAGACAGGTCTCCTCTGGAGCTAGCTCTGATTAACAGATGCCCTCGGGAAGCAGGGAGTTGTCCCCAAAGCTACCCTGTGGAGCAGGGGCAAGGGAAGGGCTTGTAGAAAAAGTATCCTTAACTTCGGTCTCCTTAGTTCTAGATTGGTGGTAACAGAGGTTGAGGAAGAGGAAATGATCTCTAACAGATAAAAAGTCTCCCATCAGTGATCTCAGAAGCAATCTGGGTCCCCCAGCCAGATCTGCAAAGATTGAGAGACCTATTGCCTTGAATGTGACTAAGCAAGAGCTCACCTCCAGAGAAGAGGTAGAAACCTCCCCTACTCCTCTGCCCCACTCCCTGCAAGTGCCAAATAACCAAGTTGCTTAATACCTCTTTCACCTGAAAAGCTGTGAGAGGTGAAAAGGCTCATATGCTTTAACGCCCACCCCCACCCACACAAAGCGTGTTTAAGGAGAATCTGGAACCTAGGACTCTGGTTAGACACCTGCTAATAGCAAAACCTATCACAGTAATGCATCCTCTTCTTTAATAAAGAGTAATTTTATTGGGATAATTATCAGTGTGCATACGGGCTCATGAAAACCAACAGATTGCAAAACAGCGCTTAATGCGTCTCAGGGATGGGGTTTGCTTCCCGCTAAACGGGCCGCAGCAGCCGAGTGGCGGCTCACCGTGATTTCTCACTCGAGGCCCGGACCACCTGATCATGTTCCCAACCAGTCACGTGAAGAGGGCCAACAGCTTTGCTCATCAAAAATGCAATTTCCCACACACACAGGGCAATAGCACAAAACTATTTTCTTTCATTGCCAAATGAATTGTGTTTGGTAATCTGAAAGCATCATAAATTATAGAGGCACAGGAGGAGCCTGCCTTTTATGCCTGGCTGTGCCGCCCAGAGCCCTGTGGGGATACAAAGGAAGGTGGCTGCAGCTGCCGGTCCACGTGGAAAGGAGGCAGATCTTGGGAACTGAGGTCATAATCTGACATTCAGGTTTGCCTCTTTGACTGTTCTGTTTCACCAGAGTAATCCGTTCTCCTATATAAACAGAAAGCACTCGTGTGCAGTAAATAAATTCACTGGTGACCACTTTTACGTAAAACTCCTCTGCTCAAGAACCCATTACCTACCATGTCAAGCCTAAGATCCTGTTTTGCATGCAAGGAACCATGTTGCATTGGAAAGAACATGCCCTCTTAGACCTGGGTATGTACACTATCAGGTTCATTTTCTATAAAATGGGGCTAATGACGCTACACAGATAGGGCTGTTGCAAGAATTAAATGGCAAAATACATGTAAACTACGTGTATTCAAAATGTTAAATTCCCTTTGCCTCCTCTCTGAAACCTGACCCCATTCATTCTATCCTACTCCATCACCACTCTAACCCAAATCATGCACAAGAGGCAGGCCAGTCTCCTCACCATCACATCCTTCCCATGACAAGTTAATTTCTACCTCTGTGCTTCCTTAGTGCTAGTCACTTTCTCCTCTTACACCCACCGCCTTCTCCTCCCACACTAGGACTTCTATGTATCTGTCAAGGCAGACCTTAAGCCCCCATCCCATCCCCTCACCCACTCTCACCCTCCCTCTATGAAACCAACCCTAATTACCATGAACCCCAAACCACTGCTTTTGCCTCCGAAATATCACTGTACTTTTCATCCATGACACTCAATTCATTGAACATTATTGTCTGCAATTTGTGTATTTTAGTCTTTTCTCCCAAATACTTGAAGCTCCCTTAGGGCAGAGACCAATTCTTGTACTTGTCTAGTGGACCCCAAAGCACCTTCAAAATTGTGAGTAAATGGTGCTAGCAAATGCACTTTGTTAACTGTAAAGTGGTATATGCATGGAAGATTGCCATGAGGCAATCAGTTGCCATGAGGGCTTGGCTATAAGTCACACTGACACCTTAGCAGCACCATCCAGTTAGGAAAGGTGTAGCAACTAAGTTAGCAGTCTAACTGCAGTGTCGAAAGGGGAGTGACAGTGATCAGAGGAACCTGACATGACAGTCTTCTGCAAAGATAAAAAATGCCCAGGATATAGTGCATGGCAAGACTTGGTGTCTGAGCCAAAAAGGCTCCTTAACTACGAAGTCTACACCCATAACAACCAAGTTCCTGGGCTTGAGATTTTGTCTCCTTCCATCCCAAGGAACATTTTTGTTTCCACATGGCCTTTGGATTTCTGCCTTTACACATGATCTTGCCTCTTGGCCGTCACTCACTGGTTTGACACTTTGGCCTACCTGGATTTGATTTATCCTCATTCCATTCTCCATTGGCCTAGAAACAGCCCTATTCGACTCCTGCTACCCAAATCTGGTAACCCATGGGTCTCCTCATTCAGGAGGGGTTCTGAACACAGAAGGAATTGAAAGTAGAGGCCCAGGCATTTGGGATAAGCAAATACAGCGGTGGTTATAATAATACTTTGTGGGCCCATGGTGACCCTGGTTTATCCTAGCAAATCAAAGATTGACCTGTGGCATCAAAGAATGCAAAACCCCTCCTTTTCCCTCTTGCTCTCTTCTGCATCCAGCTTTCCTCTGTAAAGATGGGATTGGGAACCAGAGTGGGGGACTGAGTCTGCAAACTGCACAAGTTCATGCCAACAGCAAGCCTTAGCAGAATGGCATGATGGGAGAGAGCCATTGAGAAAAAGGGGTCAAGAGGTTGTCACACTGAAGGAACAGAGGGAGGCCCAGCAAACAGACCAGAAATATGTGGGCATGCAAAAATTCTATAACCTAGTCTGATGGAATGTGGACATTTCAAGTCCAATTCCACCAGTATCTGTTTAAAATTTTCATCTGAGGGGGTGCAATGGGATATAGCACCAAGTAGGCAGCAGTCAGTCTTGAACATACCATGGGAAGTCTGGGTCACATTACTGGGGTTCATTCACAATGATCTGAGTAACAGCTGGTGAATGGATGTTGCAGCTACAAGGACAGAACATGGGAAGAAGACCCAATAAAGTGGATGGACCCCTCATAATGGTGCACAGGTCAGAAGTGGGGTGGGCAGCCTGATGCATCAAGTACATGAGAATAATTCCTGAGGCCCCTGGTTGGTGGGGAAAGCCTCGGTATGTCGGATCTGATTCTGGCTGTCTCAAGCCCGAGCAGTGCTGTGCAAGGCCAGGGTGGCAGGATCAGTCTGAAACTGAAGAGCTAGAAAGGCACAGACTGTTGATTATTATTGTTAATACTTTTTAAGTGAGTGATAGAAGGACGAAATTTCCTGTTCTCCTCAATGCAAAGGGCTGGATGCCAGAGGTAGAATAAAGACCTAGAAGAGAAACTTTATTCCATTCCCACACATGAAATGGTTTTGCAATTTGTTTTTACCAAACATCAAGGGAAAGGAGTTGATGACATTATCTATCAGCCCAGAACTGGGAAATTGAAGCCTGGGATTATTGCCCTGGCGCTGTCCTCTACCAGCTGTGTGACATTAAAGTCATCCTAGTCCTCTAAGCCTCAGTTTCCTCATCTTAAAGACGGGGGTTTAATTGTATTTCCCTTGCCAATTTCCTAGGGTTGTTATGAGGATCAAATAGAAATATGGATGTGAAAGAATTTGATAAACTGTAAAGAACCATGTCAAAGGGAAGGGTTAGTTTCATGAGTACCACAAAATCATAACACAAGTTCCATCAAGTTTAAAGTCCCTTTTGGGTAGGTGGGTCTGTAGTTTCTTTCTCTGATCAACCACCCAATATCACCTTTGATCTTCCTTAGGCTGAGGCCAGTTGCCTCCAGAAGCCACTGGAGTCAGACTTTTAAGTGTTTCTTCATTTTCTCCAGTTTGTTAGAGTTGGCAGTTTTGCACCCCTGAAGCTAAGGCACACTGGGTGGTTTCTAAATTCTGGCAGCATCTAACAAGTTCTGCCTATTTAGTTGGCATCAAGTTCTTAATGGTACTTAGGGGTTCAGAATTAATTCTCCCACCACAGAATTATCCAGGACATTCCATGTCTATTTATAGTTTTCTCAGGACTCCTTGACTCCTAGCTTTCAATCCAAGTCCCCAGGCTGTCTCTCTTACCAGAAAAAGGGTTTCCATGGTAATTACCAAAAGGCAGATCTAGCACCCCAGCTTAGAAAAAGCAATGGTGACCTTTGACAGAGAAAAAAAACATAAAGAACAAAGGAAGAAAACTAAATATATGGACACCTAAATCACAGAAGCAACCAGAACTGTACTGAAAACACAAAGATGCTAAAACTCTTTGGAGTAGAGTAAAACTCCCCCTTTCTTCTTGTTTATGTGTGAGTCATGACCCCCAGGATCACCAGGTTTGAGGCCATGAAAGGGAATCTCCTTCTAGAAATACGCTTCTGAAAGACACAAAAACAATGCTGTCTCTCGTAAAACTGGGAAACCCCATCCTTAATGAACTTGCAGAGGCTGAAGCTAACTGATGGCTGCAAAATGACACGTGACCGGAAGTCGACTAGATGGAGAAACCAAACCGTCGGAAACTACAACATGGTCCAATGCCTGGTTTTCAGATCAGAGTCACTTCGTCTCTGGGCACTAGGTTTCCAATGTGTGAAAAAAGTTATTCACCGCCCCCCTTAGCACTTTCCCTACAAGCGAAGAGCAAGTAAAGTATCATCCAGGGCCGTGTTTTTGTAGCTTTTGTAGCTATGGACCCGGCGTGGTTCTAGAGACGTACATACCACAAGTCTGCTGCTTGGCCCCCTAGTGTCTGGGTGCAGCACATGCCGAGAGATCAGTGTGAAATCGCACATTTCCTGAGAAGCTTCTTCCGGTGGGAAGTTCAGGATTGAAAGAAATGCTTTCTTTAATCAATTCACAATGCTAAAATATAAGCAGGTTAATTAGAGTTAAGCAAAACTTAAAAATGTCAGTACTTAAAAAATGCCAGGGAGGGTGGGCTGACAAAAGTACAGGGAGAAATGGTAGCCTGTGAAACTGAAGCTCACTGGAGGACAGGTTATTTTCTCTTTGGGGAGATGTCGAGGTTCTGGTTGCTCCCGATCCCACTCTCACCTTTGGGGAGAACACTGATAACTTATTTACTGCCTTACATTATTGTAGGTGATAAATATTCCAGTGACTAACCTTCCAAAAACTGCTATTTTCTTTTTCCTTTTCAATCTTAATATATGTCATATACTACGATCATTTTCATGTCCAAGCATTCATCTCTCTGGTCAGTATATATGCAGTATATGTATTCATTGAGGCCCAAATAGGTTGCTAGAATTCCTCAAAGAATGCCCCTATACAATAACTCAGGATTTTATTACATACAGATGCATACCCACATCTGAGTGAGCGCAGTGCTTTGGTGTTGCCCCTTTAAGTCGAGTACAATTGTGGCTTTAAGATAAAGGAGGAAATTAGACAGAGAATAAAAGAAAAAAGGAAGGAAAAAAAAAGAAAGACTGACATTTTACCCCATCTTTGAAGTGGCTGCACATTTACCAGATGAATTTTAAAAGGACAAATCACAGGGAGCCCAAAAGCCAAAACAACATGACTGAGGACTCTTCCCAGACAAGAAGAAAATAGAAATCTATATGCGCTCATGTGTGTATACACATTTGTGAATAATCAGAAGTACATAAGAGATGCACAGGCATGCATCTGCACATTTGTGTGATATACAGACATATGTTCAAATAGATGAAGCAAATATCTTTTTATAAATATAATGCAGCAGATATAAGAAATGCCGATCAGCTGCAGCTTAGGAAGAAAGGGGAGAAAAGCCTATGGAAATCATTAATACTCCGAGAACCTCTAAGACTCAACCTGAATGCAGACACTTAAGCTCTCAGCTTTTGCCATTAAAGCTGGGGCCTAAATTATTGATCTCTTGCCTTTATCAGCACAACAGTCACGTCCCAGTATCAAGATCTAAGTACACTGCAGTCCCTCTGCTGCAGCCACTGAAATAATTAGGAGAAATTCTCATTAAAGGAGAGTGAAAGGTTCAGAGACAGAGGCAGAGCAAGGGGTCTGTGAGGGTGTTTAATGTCTTCCATGGGGTCGAGAGATCACTGCGATCCAATCCCCAAGCAGTGCCCACAAATGACAGCTTATCAAAGGGAAAAAGTACAAACAATACACTCAGGCGGTGGCCCTCTCCAGTGTGTTTACACCTCTGAGCATCTATGTAGAGTCACACACATGCTACGGAGAAATCACTAAACATGATGATTCAAATAGAGGGAGGAGGGGATGGCCAGACTGTGTGCATAGTGTGGCAGAGAGGGAATAAAGGAGAGGGGGAGAAAACAGAAAGAGAAACAGCCAGAGTGAGAAAAATACATGAAAAATAAATAAAAAGAAACAAATTAATAATGGAAAATCCACCGTGGACTCTTTTCGATTTAATTTATTCATTCTTTGGAAGTACAAGGGGGTCTGGGGAAGAAAGGAAAGGTAAGGCATATGGCCAGGCAAGAGCTTTCTGATGAGCTCCCGATTGGGTTGGCAGAGAAACCAGGATAATACATACCACTGATTCAGACTCCCACACTCACACTCACACTCACACAAAACCTTTATTCCAATGGCAGAGTGGCTTTCTATTGATTTAAATGCAGACTTAACCAGCTTCCCTCCCCCTCCCCCACCACTTACCAAAAAAAAAAAAAAAAAAAAAAATCAGCCTTTCACACATGTTCCCAGAAATGGCCCAGACTTATGGGGAGAGAGAGCAAAGGACAGAGAACAGCCTTTCAGAAATCGTACTGACAGAAGAAAAGGGTTACAACCAGGGAAATTAAAAATGAAGCAAGTGGTAAAACAGTGAAGGAGAAAGGCAAGAATGAATATAAGATTCTCACCCAGCTCCACGCAGGCACAAACGCTAGCAGGCAAGCCTAGTGCACACACACACACACACACACACACACACACACACACACAAAGTTTGCCCATATTTAATGTCATTGTGCAGTAATTTAAAAGAAAAATTCCATCTTACAAGGCTAATCAGAATTGTTAGAGAGACCATTACCACAAACACTGGGAACATCTGAAATTGATTATTTTACTTCATTCTGTTAATGAAATCCTCCAGCGACCAAGAACTAGCCCTGGACGATTTCTACATAATGAAAAGACACACACACACACACACACACACACACAAAGAGTAACTTCGCTGACCTGAAAAATAAATAAATAAGAGGACTACCCATGTATTTGAAAAAATATATGTTTATTTTGTGATTTCTATCGGTGGGAAATAATTGAGCTGGGCTGAAAGCTGTTCCCACCATTTTGTGAGCGCTGAATATTAGTATGGACCTCACATCCCATAAGGAGTACCACATCATTAAATGTCTTGGGCTGGTGCATAGGGAAGAGAAATGCGGGATGTCACTGGCTGATAGGGAAGAAGACTTGATGTTATTTATTAGGGAACACTTACCAGAAACTGCATTTTCTCCATTTGCATTAGATACGGCACCGTTGCCTTTGCAAAGTGCACACAGGCACGCGGACACAGGGAGAAAGAGAACACTCTTTCAGATCCTCCCCCCACCCTTTGTTCACTGTCCCCTCAATCTCACTGGCACCCAGGCCCTGGTTTACATGATGCCTTGCCCTATCACTTTCTTTTCCCTCTCTATGCCACTCCCAGGCTCCATTTTTCTGTCCCAGAGTTGCTTTGTTGCTCTAAAAGCCCCCTTTTTCTCACTTGCTCTTGACAGTCTCAACATACTGTGCTTCAAACAGTCTCTTGCCTGCTCTCCCATCTTCCCTTCAAACCTGACCCCGGATGCGCTCAGTCAGTTGGCTATTGAGATGTCAGAATGCCTACAAGGAAAGGCCATCACAGTGGTGGCTATACGTGGGTTGCTCCTAAATTCACGAATTACAGGAGTTGCACGGGGTGGAGGAGAGGGGATAGCTGACCTACATATTTTTAATGAGAGTAAGGGGAAAACTGAGTTAAGGTTTCCAGTGGAAGAGCTGAAATTTCCCACCAGGGGATTCTCCAGGCAAGGGATTGTGTGGAACCTTAATTGCTAATCCCTGGCCCCCAGGATCCTCCCCAGCATTTCTTCGGTGAGGCAGTCATCAAAACAATCCGGAAATTTGCTTTAGAGATGCAAGCCTCAGGCCATCAGCTCTCAAAAAGGTCCTGGACTATTTCCCCTGGATCTCCCTGAGGGTGTGTTACCATAAAGGAAAGGAAAAAAAAAAAAAAAAATACACACACACACACACACACACACAGGCCTTTTCTGCTGTGGAAGCTCTCAGGAGTCTGGGCATGCAGTCTTGACCACCTGAGGGCAGAGCCTGGTTTCCTAGCAGACACTGCCCAAAGCTTATGCGCCTCACACTCAAGAAGCAGCCAAATGCGCAAGAGGAAATATTTCCAGCCTCACGAATTACCTTTGGAGTTGGGAGAGGAAGGGCTTGCAGAAGCCCAGACCAGCAGGGTCCGTGAAAAGCTCCTAAACGGGCATATGTACAACAAAAGCCAAATGGGTGGCAGAAGTATTGGTAGGCTGTAAGCATGTGTTTGGGGTTAGGGGTAGAACAGTGAATTACCTAAGAGTGTGGGAATTTATTGTGTGAATCCAGGAAAGGGCAACAGAGTGGGCCCAGAGACAAAAGGTCAGCGAGGTGAGTACACACATTGCTGAGAATCTGATTCCTGGAACAGACTCTTGGGGCTAGAACTCAGCCCACTCTTGAGACTACTTCCTGGGAGTGGAAGGAAAAGGATGAGAATAGGGGGATTCCTGTGAAACAAGTTTTGCTCACCTGCAATATCCACATCTGATAGGAGAGCTTGCTCTCCTCCTCCCACCATATCCTCTGTGCACTTCTTAGGGGGCAACTCTCACCCCAATCCCTCGATCCTGGCTCCCCAGTGTCACGGCCTCTCCCCCACCTAAAGAAAGTGGCCGAGTGTAATTATGCAGAAAACACCACTGGAGCTATATCAATAAGACAGACGTCTGTTGTATCATTCTCTCTCAGTAAGGCATTTCTTCTCCCCAATTGCTCATATAGAATCATAGCCTAATAGCATCCCATTAACATAATTGCCAACACAACTAGTGTTCCGTGTCTCAGAGCCATTTACTTACTTTACCATAAAGAATACCAAAACAGCCCTAAAATCACAAAGAGGAGGGAAGTAAAGGGGTGGGTGATGGGGGAGGAGAGAGGAAAATTTTACCCCCTTTATAATCCCTTTGCTCCCCAGAGTAGGGCTGCAAGATGATAAACACAGGAGTGCCTTTCTCATCTGCAGGAATCGTAACACAGAGCCTTCCTACCAGACTCCCAAGCAGACGTGTGCTAAAATCTAAACGGATTCTGCCAGGCGAAATGAAATTCCCATTATTTTTAATTAATCCTTAATTAAAATATATTACTCCGCAGATTCCGCAAATCTCTCTTAATATGCAAATGCGGCCCATTCAAGGATATTTACATATCATTAATTAAAACGGCACATTCTTTCAGTCTAACAAGCTGAGGGGCTGTGGCTGCTGCCACATTGGCGCGAGGAGCCTGTCCTGGCAGTGCCAAGCTCATCTGTAAAAAGATGTCAAGTGTTGGCCGTGCCAGGGGAAGGTAAGGCGAAAGGGTGAGAGTACTTTATACTTTGACACTCTCTAACACAAGGATGCAGCTTAAAATATTATCTTGGGACCATGTTTTGGCAGGGCTCTGGGGCTCCCTGTTATCTATGCCTATATAAAGATCACCTGAAGACGTAAGGCTAGGTCTTAGCTGGGAGACCCTGAATCTCTCACTCGGGAGCCCATGAGTCACCGTAGAGGTGTGCTGGGAGCAGAAAGATGCCGCGGTGTGAAAGGGGAAAGAATTTGCACACACTTGTCTGGTTTTCGCTGCAGAAATGAAGTCTTTCTGAGCCTCAAAGGCAACCACCTCCACAGTCAAGACACAATCAGGTTTGGTGGAGAGAAATGATAATAAACACAGTACAACAATCCCTTTCACAATTGCTTTGGTTAATGACAAAGGACATTCTAGGAAAAACGAGTCTCTTGGTTGGAACTTTGCACTAGATTTCACGGACTCCTGAGAAGACAAGTTCAGGACCATGTAGCAAAGGGTTGACTGTCGGGAACAGACTATAGGAGGGCGATAATGATGGCATAGCTAGTGACCAAAGCATAAAGAAAGAGGAGTTCACCTAGGAAAAGCATGTAGAAATGGACATTAATCACTCAATTTCTACAGACAAGCCCTATCAGTCAGGGGGAGACTTGCAAAGTGCACTCCACCCTCTCTGGAGGAGCAGGCATGCATCTGTGTACGGCCAGAACAGCCTGCTGGTCTCATGTACTTCACTCTCTGGTCCACCCGAGGCTAGGACAGCTAGGGGGAAAAATACAGGATGTGTAAAATGGCATTTACAGTAAACCTTGTTGTCCTGAGACCTCTGGGAATCCCCATATCTGAGAACCCCCCTCATGGGGATGCTGGCAGCTGGCTGGCTCTCTCACTAGCTAAACAGCTCACTCCTGCACGTGTAATTCAAATTTGTGTCTCAGAAATATTACAGCTGATTACATGCCATAGACATTTGTGGTCACTTTTTGATAGTTAAAATCAAGAATATTAAATCTTCAAGTGCCAGGGTTCTACCAATTTTAGCTGGGAAACTACATCTCAAATTACAACAGGGGCTTCTTCCATGTGATGTGTCGAGGCTGAAGTGGTGACCAAAGGGGTCCAAGACACAGCTCAATGACCATCACCCAATGTTTTGGAGTTAGCCCAAATGTGCTTCTTTGTATTCTGTAGTTCCATCAGGGTCAGAGTTAACGTTCTGCCAACTTTTTTTTTTTTTTTTTTTTTTTCAGATTATAAACTGATACAAGGTAAGAAACCTTAGCCAGAAAATGTGCATTGCTCTTTTATCAGCTCACTGTCATGGAAAGACAGGAAATAAATACCAACACACCGGATGATCAAAGTGAGATCAGGAAGAGAAATGGAAGGTTGCAAGGCCAAGGGTTGGTAAAGCTGGGGGAGCTGGATGGAAAAATCTTCAGAAACAGCCTTAGTCTGGGTGGAGAGAGTAGTCAAATTTTCAAAACGTTTCACTAGAGCGGGCAGGACCATCCCAACAGACATGATTTCAGGCTCTTCTTAGGGTGTAGCAAGTGCTGAACAGCAAATACAAGTTCAAATCTCAGATCTACCCGGTACAAAATGTGTAACAAAGGCTATTTACATAAAACCTCTAAGCTTCAGTTTATTCCTCTTTGAAAAGGGGTTTCAATGCCTTCCTTTAAGGGTTACTGTGAAGGTTAAAGGAAGGAGATAACCTAATAAGGACTTTAACACAGAATCAGGACTCAATTATTAAGGTAGTGATTATTAAATCATTTGTTGTTAATAATTTTTTCACAAATTCCAGTACCTTTGTCTCTGAAATCCTTCCCAATGTTTAAATTCAGTGACTCTCAGGAGTCTTCTCATTCTCATCCCTTAGCCTCCACATTTATTCCATCCCCTCTCCTAGGCCCATATGCATTATGTGGTGATAGTCTCTGAAATTAGTCCAAGGACATTTCCATCATTAGAATAGGAATATCAAAAGCCTCACAGTTCTACTGGGCTTATCTAGCTGTAGAATATCTGCTCCATCAGCCAGAATCTGTTATCAAACTTCCTAGAGCAGCTATCATTATTTCATTTTTCCTTCTCAGACTAATCTGAGAAAGGAACACACTAGTACATTATAACAACATAAACATTAGCAAAATATATCACTGAATCTTTGAAATCTTAGGCATATTTATATATAAAAGCATCAAATAAGAATAATGATAATAATGGACTGAAGCCTCCTTTTAGCATTTGCAATGTATCCACTAAATACAGAAGTGAACAGAGCCTCTTTTCTCTCCGTCCAGTTTCTGAGGCCACTGGGAAGAAGAGCTGAGATTCCACATGGCAGGTGAGAAAGCCCCAGGAGAGAGCCAGTAAGTTAGGCAGATACCCCAAGAATATGGCCACAGGGACATCCTCTGGGAGGTGAGGAATTCATGGGAACAGAGAACAGCATCCAGGACACAGTCCATATCTCTTCAACTCCATCTGACCTCTGCAACACACCCTCCTGGAGTTGCCCAAAACTAAGACCCCCATACCCTAAATGCTATGGTTGCTTAATTTCTTTGAGACAGTTGAGACATTACAATTTTGGTAATCTCCTATATTGCGACTGCCACTTTCCCAAGGTCAAATCAGAAAACTTAAAACCCCAGACTCCCTTGCAACCAGGTGCAGGCAGGTCAAATGGGTTCAATTATCTGATGAACCGTTGCACAAGGTGGATTCTGAAGGGCAGCAGCAGTTGAATGCAGAAGAACCGAACTTTAGGCAGGCATGGTGATGACAGAGGCATGAGGATCTTTGGAGGTGGAAGTGGCCCAATTACTGGCATCGGGTCTGAGTGTCCTGACTTCTGAGCAAAGAGGTAGAGGTGTTTATTTAGAGAGGCCTCCATGGGGCAGCTGAGTGCTACACACCTAGGCTGTCTGGCCCACCCAGGCAGTCTGTGAGTTAACCAATATCCAATGTACTTTTTTCCAGCCTTTTTTTTTAAAAACCCAAGGTCTTTTAATACATTTTTTTCTGCTTAAGCTGGCCAGCATTGGTTATTTTTAGTGCAACTAAAAACCCCAACCAATACAGTTATGCTGCTTATGTACAAGAGATAATCAATTCTTTGTACCCACTTAGACAAGAATCTTACAACTCAACAATCCACAGAATTCATCACAAGATTGAAACTCCATTGAGAAAGGCTCACAGCCCTGCTTCCCCCATTATCCAAAGCTCCCTTTTCTAAGATCCTGCACCACAGTTCCAAGTCTGTGCCATCATGGAGCTCCGGAACAATGCAGAATTATGCCAGGAACTATGTCTCATGCTGGGTGTTCAACTCAAGCCAAAAACCATAATATATTGTGCTGGATGATATTGTGACCAGTGTTGGCACTGCTGTTCCCTGTTTCCAAAAGCAGCATGGATATCTGACTAGAGGGCTAGCCACTCTAAAAAAAAAAAACAAAAACAAAAAAACTCCCTGTTCTTACAAAGGAAGACACAGAGCCTCAAAAGATAAAGACATGGAGAAAAGTCCCACAGCTGGTTAATGACACATCATAATGAGAAGGAAAAGTTCCATTATGTGAAGAGCAGGGAAACCTGGACTTTCAAAATTCCTCAGCATCTGCTCATCTACTTCAGTTGAGACCCTTATGTCCTTTTCTTTGACATCGAGTTACCTCCCTCAGTTATGTGGCTTAATATTAGGTGATTCAATATATTCACCACACACAAAGTCATTGCTCCATCTCTGATTGACAATGTAGGATTTTTTTGCTCTTTCAAGATTTGCGTGTCACAAACAGGGAGACTGTTTGAAACCCCTTCATGAAATAATCAGACACAATTCAGCAGGTGTGTAGCTCCCAAAACACAAGCCTACCACCTCTAACTTTCCTTAACACATGGCTTCTGGGGAGAGTAATTAACTTAAACATCATCTGATTAGTCATAGCTGTACCATGAGAGGTGGCAAGGGTTCACCCCAAACTTACCTGGCAATTGATATTTGACTTCAGGAGTCAACACACTTCACTACACTTTGCTAGTATAATGATTTGCATGGGACTATGATGGATAGGATATCACACCAAGAGCAATACATTGAGGAGCACTCAAAAATGTGTTTGATGATCTCATAAATGTTTTAATTGCCATGAAAGACAGGTGCAATCATCTCATTAAATGTAAGTATCTTCGATACAGCTTTACTTTTAAAGAATACACAGCGCCCCGATGATAAGTATCTTTACTTTCAGGGCCTACTGTACAAGCTGCAGGCCAGAGCCCAACACATGTAATGTTTAATGGATGTCATGTTTTGTGAACAGTAACATATTATTACACTAGGTCATGCTGAATCCATGGAGAGAGATGCCCCACTAGGATACCTTTGCTCTGACCAAATCTCAAGATAGAAGATTAACTAAAAAACAAAAAATTCCAAAAGACTAAAGGAGGGAGAAATTTATACTTCAAGGGGAAGAAAAGCTATTTCTGATCAAAGTTCTGCACATTAACCACCCTCTACTGAAAGAAAACACACATACATGGCCTGCTCATATGCATGTCAAACATAAAATGATACATCTTCACATCAAAAGGAGACAACAATAGGGGAGAAAGAAGTTATCATAATAACTGAGCACCCAAACTCCAGGCAATTGTGCAAAAGACCACTGCAGCTTGGGTACGGAACAGAAGCGTCCCACTGCCAACGGGCTGTGCAAGAGGCCTTGATCAGAGTGCACGCAACCAAATCGCACCGTGGGGCTGGAGGCTTCTCTGGAACGAGCAGAGGGTTTCTTCTCTGACCCCGAGCTATCAGGAATGACACTAGGCCACCCTGACTGTGGAAATTCAGGATTGGCTTGGTCCTGGCAGCAGCACAAAGGATGTACTTGGGGCTTCCCCTGACTTTGAGGTATTCTGTGAGGCCCCATAAACTCTGACTAAATCCCATCTCCCATCAATCCCAAGGTCTGGTCAGAGTGAAATTTCCAAAAAAAAAAAAAGACAGAGGAGGTTATTAAAAGGGGTTTTTTCTTCAGGTCTGTGAGGAATTGATTTGATAGAATTTGGAGAATATTCAAGAAGAAAAAGATTGAAATAATTGATGCTCTCCATGGAAATGTAGTTTTAGATCTTCAAGTTTGTTTTGCTTTGTTTTTCTTTTTCACTCTATAACCAACCCATTCACCCCTGCTTGAAAATACGAAATAAAAGAAAAAAAAAAGCTGGCACTACTGTTTCTGAGCTTCCAATGGGTGATAACACTTTTGTACAGATGACTAATATCAAAAATAAAAGAAACTGCCATACAGTGAAATTGACAGGGATTCCTGGACCACACTGAAGACACATGGTCCCAGGGCTCTTGTAACAGTGACTTTTTAAATATAATCTTAAAAACTGTAAGCAAGCAGGAAATTGTAAAGTAGCCTTAAAAATTGTAAAGTAACCTTCAAAACTGGAAACAGCTATAATGGAGGCTCTTATTCACAAAAAGGAGCAATATGTAAATATAAAATCTGCACCCAGATATGAATAAAGCCTTTTCGTCTATCTCCCTAGACACCTGGAAGCACCTTTCCCAGGTGTCACCTAGTTCCCGAAGAAAACAGGAAATAACTAAATTACTGAAGTTCTTCAAATCTGTTACATATTAACTAAAATAATTAACTCTCTTTGTCTCTAATGGGATTATCCAATTAAAGAATCACTGGACGATTGCCCCAAACCTCTCAGATATAGACAAGCCTTTGTCTGCCACTCTTGTTGCATGTTAATTAAATGATTATCTCTCTTTGTCTCTGAACCTGCATAAAAACAAATTGAAGAAACCCTTCGGGGAGGCAGATTTGGGAAAGCTTCCCCTGTCTCCCGCTGGCATAAATAAACCCTTTCCTTCTCAGCTTGGTTTGGTGTGACTTCTATTGGCTGCACCGAGGGATGAATCCAGATTTGGGAAGGGCCCCTTCTACACTCTCTCTATGAAAGTGGAAGGTCTTTCGGCATGAACCACAGGTAACATTATCCAACTGCCTCTTCCTTCATGCCAGATGGAACGTCCTTCAGACGCCTGGAGGAGAGGGGCCTCTGTCGGGTTCACACACTGATGCTCAGAACATTAGCACTTCTTCCCTTTCTGACTGCTATGAATGCATAAAGGATAAGAACATAGTGGCAGAGGTTCAATTTATAAAGAATACACAGGCTGACAAGGAAGAGATGGTGGCTACAGAGAAGGGGTTTTCTCTTCTTGGCTACTTCCAACCTGTGTTTACTTACATAAGGTGAACAGGTTCAGTGACAAACAATGTGTTTGTCTCCAAATGTGCTCAGCTGTTTTAATGTGGCAATTATCTTGCTGCCCTCCCCAGGCAGAAGCACAGTGCAGATATTAAACAAGGCACTTGGCTCCACAGGTGAGGGAGACAACCCCAGTGCTGAAAAGAATTTGTGGGGAGGAGTATATGAATCCTAAAAAGGGAATTAGTAGTACCGACAGCTGATGCATTATTTATTTGGGGGCATAGACCACAATCTGTATTACTGTTAGGACTGAAATGAAATACTATATACTTTTTTTAAAAATCAGCTTGCGCTTGGTGTTCTAAGCTCAATAACTAGCAAATGCACTGAGGAGGAGCAGCTAAGGATAAGGTACATAAAAGCAGCACTATACTGTTAACCAAGAAAAGCAACAATAGCAGCAGGCGTCAGTACAACCGCCAAGTACAACCTCTAGACAAAAACACTTTCTTCTTCCTCTGCTAATGCTGCTTACAGCTGACTTGGGTTTAGTCTAGCTGATGTGGTGACAAGGAGCAGCAAGTTAATTAATGTAAGGGAAATTTATGTAATGGCATATAGATCCCACACTTTTTATCCCAAAAGAAGATCCCCAAAATGTCCTTGATCTCTCACCAATCTCACCATGCAGGGGTTTGAGTTTTCTCAGCACTGCCATGTCAGCTACAGCTGAGACTCCTCAGCCTCCTGGCAGATGCTTTTCAAATCCAATGTCAGTTCCCCCAGAGCTCCAGGCCCCAGCATGTCCCATGTAGGCAAGGTCCCCAAAAGGCCCCATTCAAAAGCCCAAACCGGTATTTCAGGTTTTGACAATGTTCCCTTGTATTTCAAAGCCAGGTGCAATCCTTCCCCAGGAGACTTAAACCTCATTTTCTACCAGAATGTTTAGCTCACTCAGAAAATCTTGTCCTTATCGCTGTCTACCCTGAAGAAAATTGTCCCTCCCCATTTTCCTCTGGGAAGCAGTTTTGGAGACAGCTTTAATTCTCCCCTTGAGCCTCTCCTACCTGCTTATACCAGTCAAGGTTTCTGGTTGCAAACAACAGGAATGGACTCTGGCTAACCTACCCAGGAAAGGAATTTATTGGACAGATATGCAGTGCCTCACAGAGTCAACAGGAAGCCTGGAGAACCCAGTTCAGAAAAATAAGCACAGGCAGCTGAGAACACAGCTAAGGCGCTGCCACAGGATGCCTGTGGGGAGACTGGCAGCGGCATGGAGAACCCTGGGGACTCACTCCTGCCATGGCCACCTCTGTGAATCGTCTACAGTCGCCCTGGCTCTCTGCTCCTCTTCTGAAAATCCAAGGCCAGACACATGCTTCCAATTGGCCATGTGCTAAGTGCTCATACCCCAGCTGGAGGGAGAGGGGACAAGGGGGAATGTATGCCCCCTTTGTCTTGTTCAGTGGGCAGAAGGCTCTGCAGCCAGCCAACACGGTTCACAAAGGACAAGTACCCTCAAATACCAAGAGTATGCCCTTCCCAGACTCATCTCCTGCTTACTCAATTCAAATTCCTATTTCCTTTACTCACTCAAAGGGCCCCACCTGGTTCAGCAAATAGTTATTAAATTTAAGTATTTCATCTGGACCCTCACCCCTCTCAAGCTAAGATGACGCGAACCAGTGTGTATCTTCAAATCTGGGTACATTCTCAGGATGTGATTTCTAGAGCTTGAAATACCAAGCCGAATACCTGGGGTCCAGTCCTTAATTCCTGACTATTTGAGGAAAGAAATGTTTTCTTTCTGTGCCCATGTCATGGTATTCATGGGTAGGAAAAAGGGTGGCAAAGCAACCAATGCTTACTAAGAGCCTCCTATCCAGCAGGCACTGTTGCAGGCTTGTTCATGTGTGATTGCTTTTCAAATGCTTTGTCAGTTCCCCCTTTTAATAATCATGGGGAGGCAATGTGACATAGAGGCCAAGGGCAAGGGTTGTGGAAATCAGAGCCTGAGATGGAATCCTGGCTCTGCCACTTCATGACTGTGAACACTTGGGAAAGTTACCCAACTTCTCTGTACTTTGCTTCCCTGGCGATAAACAGGGATAATGAGGTCCTTTACCTCAAAAGTTTATAGTGAGTATTAAAATAGATAATATAAGTAAAGTGACTGTAACAGTGCCTGGCACACAGGCACTTACCCACAAAAAGATCTCAATAAATATTGGCTGTTATTATTTTTAAGGTAGCCATTAATATCCCTATTTTACAGAGAAGTAATCTGAGGTGTGCAGAGGTTACATAGCCTGTCCAAGGTCACGCATTCGACCAGATTTATCTGTAGATACGTAACAGAACTGGAATGCAAAACTCAGGTTTGACTCTAAAATCCAATGTTATTTCCATGGCACCATGTGGTGGACACACTTATATACTGTCACAGACACTTGGGGATACCAGGCTGCTATCCAGATGAAAGGCTGTAGTTCTACTGCTTTTGATGCTGAGCAACTGTCACAGCAATTATCTGTATTAACAGAGCGCTAGTATTTTATCTCTAATAATTATCTGTACTTATTTTGGTCATTCTTAGAAAGGCAAGAAGTGAAATTGCCCAGAAATCCCTAAGACCACAGCAGATAAAGAACAGTTTTCGATTGGTTAATCTGCACTTCAGGCTGATGAGAACCTTCAGAAATGACGGCTTTTACTTTACTGGTGTTGGGGTACAGATTCGCGTTTACAAGAGAGAGAAATCATGGCTGCAGGAACAGACTGAAATGGAAGGTTCGTTGGCTTTTGGTGTTTTGCAATTTTTCTTCGTTTTTTTTCTTTCTTATTTATTATTTGAGAAATAACCACAACTTCTGAATGCTTCTCTGAGTTGAGAAGGGACCGGACTTTGAATTTTAGGTCTCCCCAACCCCCTCCTACCTGCCACCTTGTCCCCTAGAAGGTGCTTGACAGTGGGGCACAAATGCTGCAGCCCTGACACCAAAGCTGCTGGGAGACACCTCTCCAGAGGTGCCATAGCAGGAGGCCATTCTGAAAGCCATAGGAATGACGGGATGGCAAGACATGGAGTGGCAGGGGCACCAGGAGTTGGTTTAACTCTGGGACTATCTGTCCATCACCTTTCCTTCCTGCACAGCATGCAGCTTGCATGGGCTTAAACTGCAGCAGTCGATAAAGCCACAGATCAAGGTGAGTAAATGAAAGGCAATAAGACAGCAAATCTAACTCAGATAGGAAAAAGAGTATTTCTTTCCTTGACCACCCTATCAAAATAAGAGCAAGTCTCCTTGCCACTTGGGCAGACTAAAAGAAAACAATAGGGTGTTTTCACTCAGACCAACTTAATGCTGAACCGGAGAGGTGCAACATAAAAGGTACTCCACATCCAGTGCTCCACAACCCAGCACCAGCCAAGTTATTAGCAGCTTGTATGGATTTTGTATTTTGTTTCTGCCCTCTCAGAATAGGCAGTCTGAAGTATGCTAGAAATGTGAAATTATTGTTTATTTCTGATTTTGAAGTAAATCTTATTTAACACATTGCATAAGCATGTACTGTTATTTTGATTTTATTGCTTCGATTAATCCAGTTTTAAAAATCATGATAATATGAGGTTTGGTTTACCATATTATTATTGCCTACTGTCTAGGTAAACGTCTCCCAATCATATGACAGACAGCACATGTCCCCACCTTCTCAATAGATACCAATGCATGGCGAATCTCCTAAGTCCTACAAATACTTAACAAGAACAGGTAGAACTACCCAGTCACAGATGTCCTCCAATCACCACATATTTCAGAGGCTTGTCTCTTGGATCTACTACCTTTTTTTTAATCATTTCTACATATGCTCTTGTTATTTTTTCCCCACCGTGTGGAAAAATACCAATACACTCGATTGTTTTTGTTTTTGTTTTTTACCAAACAGCAGATTATTTGCTCAAGTGGACTGGAATATGTTGTCTTAATATCATTGCTTCAGTCAAACACCCCAATTAGGAGATTTCTGTTTTGTTTTAATATAGGCTTGACATTATACATATAATCTAGAGTTAACTCACTCCTAAGTACACTCAGGGCACCAGTTCATGAGCAATCTTACCTAGGCTTGGAGCACATCAGTATATTATTTCATATACATTGAGATATCAGCAGCAGAATTCATATCCATATACCTGATACATAATTAGCCACATTAATTTTCATTTCCTGTACATTTTGGATTTTTATTGGCCTGTATTCTATTTCACATTAGGAAGTTTTTTTTGTTTTTTCCTTCATTACTTCAGTATCCATCACTCAATCTTAAATTGACATAGTAAATCCTCCGGTGGCACCAAATGGCATACCATGCTTCAGCCAAATTCCAGACAGTTCTCTCTTCATAATTTATCTAAGATGAAGGGAATAGGGGTTTTGTGGTTCAAAATGGGTTTGGGGGTCTATTTAGTCTTGAAATTTTGTGAAGAAGTATAATCTATTTTCTAATTTACTTTCAGGGAAGTGAAAATGCTCCCAATACATACCAGTTTGTTGATCTAAACTAATTCAGATGAGATTAATTCTATTACTATTTTGATTTTCTGACTATGCAAAATATGGATTAAATTCATTAGAAGAATGCATATTCTGCACGTAAATATAGCTGAAACAAAAATTTCCATGAAATACAGTAGGCATTTGCCTTCTGAATTATTGTTTCCTTGAAAAAAATTCCTGATTCTATTAACTAAGTATAACTGAGATTCCATCAAGACCTAACTGCCTTTGCTTCTACATTCCTCAGTTTCCATGTGCCTCAGCTGCCTGGCCAGAGTAACATAATTATTTACATATTAGAGCAATATTTATGTGTGATTTCTTTTTTTTTTTCTTTTCTTTTGTTTCTTGTTTTTTTCTTTTTATGTGTGATTTCTTATCACTGAGGAACTGTATCCGTAGAGTCTACAGAGTTATCCTCTACATTAAGCAGCCCAATTTCTGGTTAATTGATCAGATTATGAAAGTATCTTATTTTCACTCTTAAAAATATTATTTCTAAATTATTTCAGAATATACCATGTCAACCACTTTGTATCTGGAAAAAAAAAAAAAAAAAACCTGCTTTATTATCTGAAAAAAAAAATGCTTTGGATCTGAAAAAACAATAACAACAAAAAAAGACTAGATCACATTAATTCCATTCTCCTACAGTTGAAGGCTGATTATCTGTATTGATCCCCAACAGCCAAGCGGTGTACACTATATAACGCTGGATAGTTACATTACCTTCTTTTTCCATGTATCTGTCACCCTAAAGGCAGCCACAGCTTCATTCATTATACAGAATTTTCACCAAGTTCTTATAACATTTTAGACTTTAAAAACTGTGGCAGTTGCTATTATAAAACCAATATATACATGTCATGTAAGACCTTTTTCACCAAGGTTTGGTGCAAAAACATCACACAATTGTTTGCAATGATTTTTTTTTTTTTTTAATCTATAGCCTAACGCAAGCAAACGAATGAAACAGCAACAGATGACCACAGTCAAGGATGAAAAGTGGAGCTCCCAATGAGCAAACACAAAAACTAAAGTCAATTACAAGAAGAAAATTCACTGATCATTACCAGAAATATACGCATTGTCTTGATCATCCCAGTGGGGCAACACGAGAAATGGCTCACCCTTTGGGAGGTTGAGAGTACTCCCAATACCCATGTGTCTCATCAATCTCTATTCATAATGGACTTTTCTACTCCCTGAACGAGACCACAGCTCCACAGCATCGTGCTCTGCAGAAGGCAGGTGCTCAAAAAGGATGTCAGGGGTGGGGGAGGAGAAATGCTGAATGAATGAATAATTCCTTTGATCAATTTCCATAAAACCAGGTCCTCACTTGAGTTATGTTCAGAGTGGCATCTCTAACCCATGCTAGGGGCCCTTTCTCACTGTTCCACCATACCCTGTGCTCCTCCTGTGACAATACTTATCACACTCTGCTTGCCTGACTGTGAGCCCCCTGAGGGCAGGGGCTGACCTTATTTATTATTTATCCCCAGTTCAATAAATGTTGCCTAATGAGTGAATGAATGCCTAAGACTCACTTAATGGCATTGGTTCTTCTATTGACTGACCACACTGAGTCCCTCCTAAATAGGCCTTAGAATGCCACATAACTGAATTTCTTTTCATGGCTTTCATGTGCGGGAGGTGTGAGAGAAGGTAGGATGCTTGATGTACTATACTCAAACCACTACTCTCAGACCATTTTCCCAATTTTGAATCTTTGGAAAGTATAAATGCCAGCAGGGAAAGTTTAAAGATGGAAAGTATTTAAATTCCAGTATTTCTCATTCACTTGTCCCCATCTTTCCAAACCCTTCTTGATCCTATTCCTAATCTAATGTGTTCAGCACAGCTGAAACAGTGAATCTAATGAAAAAGATCATTAGTGAGGAGATAATCTGATTACATAATAAGTTTAAATCAATGAAACCTGAGGACTGATGTCTTGCCATGATGTCAACTCCAACCAGAGTACCGGGCCTCTTTTTTGTCATGGAAAGAAATACACAAGTGGCGGTCCTCAGGAACCCAGACATGCGCACACACACACACAACCCCCACCCACCTGGTTCAAGGTAAAAGCCGTGGGCTTTTCCCTTCAGGGAACCTGGATTTCCTTGCCACTCTAAGTTGCGAGACAATCTTAGTGGGTGACAAAGTTCTCCAGTTTGTCCCCATTTACAAAATGGCGATATTATAGCTAGACCCGACCCTATTCATCATGTTTATAAAATATATGCCAGAGATTTCTAGTTCTGATTCTGTGGACCTCCTAGGTTGACTCTGCTATTTGGAAATGGAATGGGAGAACTTCCTCAAAACTAAAATTCCACTTTAATCTTAAAAAGGAGGGGCAGACTCCCCTCTACGTGGTATCTGACTCCCAGGGGTGTAAATCTCCCTAGCAACATGGGACGTGACTCACAGGGATGAATCTGGACCTGGGATCGTGGGATAGAGAACATCTTCTTGACCAAAACGGGGATGCGAAATGAAACGACATAAAGTTTCGGTGGCTGAGACACTCCAAATGGAGTCGAGAGGTCACTCTGGTGGGCATTCTTATGCACTATATAGATAACCCATTTTAGGTTTAAATACACTGGAATAGCTAGAAGTAAATACCTGCAACTATCAAACTGCAACTCAGTAGCCCTGACTCTTGAAGACGATTATATAGCAATGTAGCTTACAAAAGGTGACTGTGTGTAAAAGCCTTATGGATCACACTCCCTTTATCCAGTGTCTGGATGGATGAGTAGAAAAATGGGGACAAAAACTAAGTGAAAAAAAGGGTGGGGGGATGTTTTGGGTGTTCTTCTTTACTTTCATTTTTTTTATTCTTACTTTCACTTTTTCTGGTACAAGGAAAATGCTCAAAAAATAGATTGGGGTGATGAATGCACAACCATATGATGGTGCTGTGAACACCTTGGATGATGGTATAGTCTGCAAATATATCTCAATAAAATTGAATTTAAAAAAAAGAAGGAGAGGCAGAGTTTTGAAAAAAAAAAAAAAAATCAATACAGAATGACAAAACTCCAAAGAAGAAGGGAAATACTGTTCTATTGTCATACCCATTGTTATAAATAGCAAGGGACACTGAACCAGAGAATGCAAAGCCTAAGCAAAGGGGAAAATTAATCCCAACCATTTAAGGAATTTGCAGGCCAAAATTTGAGAAGCTGACCAAACAGCCTCCATTAACTCTGTGTCCCAGCTCTCCCCACCCCTTTTGCCTGGCAGCACAACCCCATCACTCAACCCAGGGGAGTGGGCCTAGGTAAACACCCATAGTGAGCCAGAACTTTTTGAAAGGATGTGTCTTTAATACCAAAATATGGTCAAAAGATTTTTTTTTAAACCACAAGTGAGACTGGATGAACAAATTGTGGTACATGCATATAAACAGAATATCCACTCAACAATAAATAGGAACAAACTACTGGTACAAGCATCAACATGAATAAATCTCAAACACTATGATGATGAGCAAAATAAAGGCACAAAAATATATATGCTGCATGATTCCATTTATATAAAGCTCAAGAATAGATCAAAATAATCTATGATGATAAAAATCAGAACAACAGTTGTCTCTGGGGGTTAAAGAAAATCAAACTGAAAGGGGCACAAAAAGAAACTTTCTGGAGTGATGCAAATGTTCTGTATCTTAATTGGGGTATTGGTTACATGGATAAATAAGCTTGTTAAACTCTTCAAATTGTATGCATAAGATCTATCCATTTCACTATATGTAAAGTCCCCTCATTTTTAAAACATCACAAGCTGACACATCCATCATCAACCTCCTTCCACCTCTTCACTAAATCTAGGAAGTTTAGTGCTAAAAGGGAAAAAACACAGAGTTCTGGAAAAGAGGAGGTGAAATGTAAGCCCTGTTCTGTTACTTGCTAAAGCAAATGAGTTAAAAACATCTCTATGCTTCACTTCCCTGTCTGTAAAATGGGAAAACTACACTAACAGTTGCCTCAAACAAAAAGCTCCAAAATAAAATGCCCTTAATATACCCAATAATGCTTTGTAAATAGCATAATGTTATATATAAAAGAGATAAAGGAAATCATTATTTCCCAAATTGGGGGTGGGGGTGGGGTCAGGAAATCTGTCAGAGCACCCCCACTGGGATTATTTAAGTTTGTGAATATTTCATCTTTCCACCATTTTGAAACATGGATTTCCAGAGCTGATTGGAGCCACTAAGCCAGAAGCTCACTTTTGGTCTCCACTTTTCCTTAGACACACATACATATACACAAACTCCCTCCTGCCCACACTTGCTCTCACTACTCTGCCTGCTTTGCAAGGTGCCCGATCTGCATAAACCACAAAGATAAATCAACCAGGCAATGAGAAAAAGATGACAAACCGCAGCCAAGACCAAGGTACAAAAGCCCACACTGTGGGGGACAGGTAATTAGGTCCTGCTGACAGTTGTGCATGTCACCTTGCTTAGAATGGACCTGGTCACAGGAACTTGCCCATTTGAGAGGTTCCTCACTGTCCCATTCTCCTCTATTCTTCTCCCCCCACCTTCAAATGTTCTTCTTTGGGGAGGGCTGTTAATGTGCTCTCTGCACCTCCCTTTTGTCCAGCTCTTGCATTCTCTCCTGCACTTTCTCCTTCTCTCTAGGCTGGGTTTAATTTGACACCTTGAGCTTTGGTAACGAGGTGGGGAGTGGAGCAGCCACAGTGGAATTCATTAGGCTCAACACTGCAGGGCCCGCTCTCTGTGCGTTAATGACATCGGAGGATAGGGAAACGAGACAGCCACCACGCGAGATGAAATAAACATGAGGACTGTCAGCAGTGACAGCCTAAGCAAAGGGGACAAAATGAGGCAGGTAGAGACCTTTCCCAGTCCGCACAATGCAAATCGACAGCTTGCAAAGCCTCCCCCCTCTCCACAGCCTTCACCACCACCACACCCTCCCTTACCCAAAGCTGTAGAGTGGGTAGGGGGTGGGGAGCAAGATGGAAGTGTGGATGGGAAAGAAGAAAATACAATTAAATTATCATTGTTTTAACATACAAATTTCATTTATCAGTTTAATGTTGGCGGAAACCAAATTCATCACCCTCCTTCAGAGACATGGTGTAAGGCGGATGGGGGGCTGGAGGAGTGTGAGCCTGAAGGGGTGTGCTGTGCTTGGAGTGTTCTTTCCTCTCCCCCCACCCCTTAAGCTCTCCTAGCTGATTTTTTTCCTAAGCAGCATCACTCCCCCACCTTCAATCACAACTCCATCTCTCCCTGTTAGTAAAGGAAGAGCTGAAGGAGGAAACAGAGGGAGAACGCAAGCACAGGTGGCAGAGGAAGAATAGAAAAGCTGGCTCCTGTACATGTTGTTTTTCTTGAGGGTGGAGCTGGGGGTGGACGAGGAGGAGAATGACAAAGGAAATTCAAGGAGCAAGAGCTACAACCACACTGAGCAAAGCCCCAAATGTGTACACCGAGAGGAGCGAGGGCCTGTTCTCAATTCCCAGGCGTCAAGAGACAAAGACGAGTTGTCCAGCAGGGTTTACTGTCAAGGAAGGTCTTATGGATTATGATGATCTTCTCTTCTCCACACAATACAGGAGGAATGAACTGTTCTGTAATCAAGCTAAACAAGGGCCTTGTTCTCTTCCAATAGTGATAACACCATATCCAGAGCAGCAAAGTGAAAGCCTCCCGTTACGGCAATTGCCTAAGAGACATGTGGCTTCTCCATCTCCAAAAAGAGCTGATGCCGTATCGTCAGCCACAGTGTGAATCCCAGGGCTGGTATATGCAGTGCTACATTTTTCCTAATTTACTCTGCAGATCCATACAGCCAGAGTTGAAAGTTTCATCCATGCCTCTTCCCAGAAACCTTCAACGCTTTCTGAAAGAGAGGACCCTGGTGAGCCAAAACCCAACTTTAAAGCCAAACATCACTGTTTCCTTTGGCCATGGACTTCTCAAGCGAGGTTTTCAAAGAGCCCCCAAAGCTTGCATTACTATTACAAGAAGGGAAAGGAAAGCCATCATATTTTTATTAACTAGTATTAAAGGGAATTCATAAGGGAAAGTATTTGAAAGCTGGATCAATGACAGAATTCAAACTTAGAATGGATCCAACATGGTCATTTTGAGTATCAGGAATATCTGTTCAGCCTATCACATCGTGGCAGGGGGTAGAGGACAAAAAAATAAAAGCAAACTTACAAGTTTGCAAAGTGGTCTGCTCTGCTACAGGGATGTGAAGGATGTAGGAGGTGAGGTGTGAGGGTGAAATTGGGGTTCCTTGTGCTTGAATTTAGTAGGAGATTTCTAGGACACTGAGGAACCACAGCTCCAAGCCACAGATATGAACAACTGATAACTGGAAAATTGTTTGTTTCACATACTGGAAAACAACTGATAGACTTGAGGCATCTTTCTGGGGAACCATGACAGCTTGTCAAACAGGTCCTGGGTTTAGGGCTTTGCAGCCCTCAGGGCCTTAGGTTCCTCATCAGAAAATAGTTAACACCTTCCTTTCCTGGATGATGTGAAAATAGATGAGCTCTAGCGTTATAAAATCCCTGACAGAAAACTACCCATTAATAAAAGTGCCTTAGAAGTGTTTTACATTTAAGAGACTAATTTTATTTTAAGATAGAAAATATTATAGAGCACTTTATTAAGGGAAGGAGATGCACAGAGTACATTTTTCCTGGGAAGCAATAGGTGTAGTGATTAAGAATATGATTTTATGAGAGGACTGGAATAGATCTGAAAGCCAGTATTACCACATTTGGGCATGAGTCATCCAAAGATGATCCAGAAGTCCACCAGGAAACCTGTGTCAGGACACAAAGATAACACCATGCAAGGCCTGCCATATTAAAATGAGAGAGGCAGAGGGCTTAAGTGACACCCATGATACCAAAATCACAGAGATCATGGGACTTGCCTTTAAGAAGCCTGTTAGTGTGAAGAAGATAGGCCTACTTACAATTGTGCCTAAGAGTCTCCCCCTGAATCCCTCTTTGTTGCTCAGATGTGGCCCTCTCTCTCTCTCTAACTGAGCCACCTCGACAGGTGAACTCACTGCCCTTCCCCCTACGTGGGACCTGACTCCCAGAGGTGTAAATCTCTCTGGCAATGCAGGATATGACTCCTGGGGATGAGTCTGGACCCGACATTGTGGGACTGAGAACATCTTCTAGACCAAAAGGGGAATGCGAAATGAAATGAAATAAAGCTTCACTAGCTGAGAGAATTCAAATGGAGTCGAGAGATCACTCTGGTGGACATTCTTATGCACTGTACAGATAACCCTTTTTAGGTTTTAATGTACTGGAATAGCCAGAAGTAAATACCTGAAACTATCAAACCCCAACCCAGTGGCCTTGATTTGGAATAGCCAGAAGTAAATACTTGAAACTATCAAACCCCAACCCAGTGGCCTTGATTCTTGAAGACGATTGTATGACAATGTAGCTTACAAGGGGTGACAGTGTGATTTAAACACACACACACACACACACACACACACACACACATACACACACACAAAAGGAAAAAAAAATCACAGCAGTTAGAAACTCGGACAGTCCCACAATTTTATTTCTTTTGGCATAGTCCTAATTTCAAGCAGGCCCTAAGGCTTTAGCTCCATACTTATTTGTATATTTTCATTGCATTACATTGCATTGCTCAATCTCAAAGATAAAAGCTTCAGAAGCTGATTTCTCCCCTCATATTTTTTCAACTATCTGAAAGAAGACAGCCAAAGACCTTCCCACCAAGAGAAGGCAGTAGACAAACTAACAAGTACTGTCCCATTCTAACAGGCAGTAAATACAGTGGCTTTAGAATTAGATAAACAGGTCTGATTCCCTTCTCTGCTATTTATGAGTTTTAGGACCCTGGGCAAGTTATTTAACCTCATTGGGCCTCACTTTCCTCTCTGTTAAAATGAAAAGGATAACACCAACCTCACTTTCATGTGAAACTTAAATATCATACGTGTAATATACCTAAAGCTGTGCCTGGCATGTGGGAGGCACTCTTTCAAAGAGAGCCAGGTAGCTGAGGAAGTGTCCAAAGAAGTTGCTATGACAGTTCTGAAGTTTCCCAGCTTTGAAGTATGTGAAAAATGAGCTACACAAGCCAAGTGAACTACTCACTACAAGAATAACCTCTAGCTAGACAATATCAAAGCAGCAGCACAGTTTTAAATCCCTTCCCCCACTCTTTATCAGGAGAAGCACTTAAAATCATGCTTCCAACAATAAACCCTCCCTTTCCTTTCTTTGGACATTCTCAACCCAGCCTCTTCTGATCACCCTCCCCAGTTCCACGCAGCACTATTTCTTAACCCTGGTGCATAATAGAATAACCTGGGGCACTTTGAGAAAATATGGATGCCCAACACCAGCCTCCAGAGAGACTGATTTCATTGTTCCAGGGTGGAAACTGGGCATGGGTGGTCATTTTTTAAAGTTCCCCAGGTGATTCTAATGTGCAGCCAGGATGGCAAACAACTCTGTACCAAATATACTTGTTTTTGAAAGGTTTATGCATATCATTAAAAATACACACACACACATTTTTATTACTACTTTTATTGCCTTAAAGACTCTGTAGGAGGGTGAGACCTGCTCACCTAAAAAGGAAAACCCCTCAGCTTCCCAGAAAGATCATACCCGAGAAGAGTCTGGGAAGTCAACTAGTTCACCCTCGTTTTATGGAAGAGGTTCAGAGAGGGGAATAACTTTCTCTAGTCACACAACAGCCTAAAGGCTGAGCTGAATTCCTCCCAGGAAAGCCAGAGCAAGAGGGTACCACTTTAGGTCACTCTGACTACTCAGCTTTGGCTCTGGAGGTGGCCCTGGGGTCTCGACTGCTAAGCCCCCATCCTCTATGTTGTCTCCTTACCTCGTTTCCCATCCTTCCCAGGGTTTCCCCAGCAGCTGGCCCTGTTTCAGATCTCCAGTGCTGAAAGTGGTAAGTCTGAAGTGTTCCATACAGTGCCTTGAGCTTTGTGAGGAAAGGGGCCATGAAAATCTTAATAAACAAATAAATAATTCATACAAGGTACTGGTCTATTCTCTGCACCACTTGGTTTCAAACATTTCTTAGAAGCAGTCTCTTAACCATAAAGGCAAACAAATAAAATCCATGAAACAGAAGTGCTGTGGTTGAAGCTGGAATAACCTCAGCCCTTGAGTGCCCAAAAGGCAGCCCTGGGGCACCTCCACACTCTTCCCTGAGGTACTGGGAAAACAACTGCAATGCAGGACCAGAGCTGGCACTGGCCCATTTGGGGCACACGGCCCAGGGGACATAATTTCATTACATTGCCTGCCCCACCCCCAACAAAGAAGAAGAGGGCATTTGCCACATTTTCCCCTTGGAAGCAACCAACAGGTCTTTAGCAGCCCAGGTGAGAGGTAGCCTCTTCCAGTTAATCAGCCTATACATGAAGCTCTAAAAAAAAGCAGCTTTGACAATGATTCCTCAATTTATGTGACTATCAATGACAAGCTTTTCTACTTTTGATCAAAACTAGTTTTGCAGCACTAACTACTGATTAAGTGGGTCAACTGGCCCAAAACAGCAGATTATTTTTAATGATTTTTGTAATACAGATGCAGTGAGGATTATAACAGGATTTTTTTTTGGGGGGGGGGTTACTTTGTTTATTTATTTATCTATTTAGCCATCATGCTGCTCCTGAATCAATTTCTCCTTTGTTCTTCTGCTCCAAAGATATTCTGGCTTGCTTAAAAGACCTAAGGTCTAAATATCTAGAAGGCCTTCAAGAAAAGAGGATATTGATGTAAGTCAGAGTGCATTTTGTGTTACTAGTCAAAGTGCTATGATTTGAACCTCCTAATATCTCTACAAGGCAGTGGTGGTCTTGAGCCAATATATCAATGAGATAACTGAGGCTGAGAAAGGTTGAGTGACTTGCCTAAGGTCACACAGTTTGCATGGGACGGACACAGAGCTTGGATCAAAGTCTTCTACTTCTCAATGCAGTGCTGTACACACCACACAACTCCTGCCTCAAAATTCAAAGGGCCGGTTCTTAACCTCTACCCAAGTAAGTCAGAAATCACTGCAAAACTTTAATTCATCAGGATCACATCACTATGGCACTGACATTTCTCTCCAGTAAAATCTTAACCCCATTCCCCATTTCTCTGCTGCCAAAGTTGCACATTAATTGGGAATAAAGTGTGTATCTGTATGTATGTGTTGGGGAGAATATTTTCAAAGGGCCACTAACTGTCCTTAATATTTCAAACCCAAGCCCTTCTGCCATCATTTTCTTCCCATCTCTCTTGCTCCAAGTTCTTTGATCACCAACCCCCCTACCTCCCCCCCCACACACATACACTACACTCCTTAGCCTTAAAAACCACCCCCCCTCCCACCTTAAAATCAAACAGCCATGGAGTTTGTTCAGATTCCCTATTCATCAAGGAAATGAATTCCATATGCATAATTCATTTCTTTTGTGAACTTTTTTCCCCTGCAGGGAGTTAATGCTCCCCAGTGCATTGGGAACAGAGGCAGTGACAGAAGGACTGGAGAGCAAGGGGGCAAAAATGCCCTTCCCCATCTAACCGGGACAGATAGGGGCCAAAAGGTCTGGCCTCTGCTGCCTGGCACCCTGAGCTCACAATTCTGTCTCACCAAAAGGAGGGGAGACCTCGTACTGGTTATTAGGGGACAATAGGCTTCATCCTTCTCTGGACGAGCAGCCTGGGGAGCCTAGAGGCCTTTCGAGGCTGGAGGCCTCATTTCCAAACCCAGTGGCTGACTCACAGATAGAAACAAATCGATGGAGTCCTCCCACTCCTTTATGTCTCTGCTCTTATTAAGAACCCAAAACTAAACAAAGAGATACACACCGTGCCCAATGCACCATGTTTAACAGCTGTTGCAATTGGAGAAAACACAGTCCCTAGTCCAAAGTCAGATTTGAAAAACGGCTTTATTAAGAGAAAGATTTACTGTATATGAACTCCAAGATTAGAAACTGGAGGAGGAGCAGCTGAGAAAGACAGATCTGCCAGACGGGAGCCCAACTGATTCCACTGGCTGATGTTACCTTTTGGCAAGATACACTGACCCACACAACATCCTGCAAGTCACAGGCCCTCGGTTATTAACTCTTTAATAGCAGTCTGTAGTCCTCGAAGTTCAGAACTCATTTAGTAAATGGCAAAATGGAATTTAAGGCCTGTCTAGGTCAGGTCAATTTTGTACACAGCTCCTCAGCCTGGACTGATCTGAAGATGCTATTGAATAAGTAATAATCCAATTTCATTTGTTATTTACTTTTTTCTCTGTGTGGTCTGACATAGGATAGATAGAATGACGCCAGGGAACTAACAGGAAAGAAAGCATGGATCCACCAAAAAACAGAAAGCAAAAGAAATTTCTCTGTGATTCCCATAGGATTAACATGTAAACACAAATAAAACGCCTAATGGTTTTCAAATAATATATGAAAACCAGGAAGTGGCTGGCCAGCTTTATTTTACCATCCCACCAGAAGCACAATGCCAAAAGTAAGCAACCTATGTTGGATAGAGGGAAACTAATAATGGATAGATGAGTTATAAATCAAACTGATCAACGGCATTTGGAGAATTTAAAAAAGGGCCCTGCCACTGGCCTCAGAAAGCTTATTTGGGAAAGAAAGAATTGTGAAGGGTATACTGAAATTGAAGTTAAATTGAACCTGAAGAATACACAAACGAGGAAGTAACCAAGGCTGCTTCCAATGGTTAACTGAGATTCCCTGCTACGCCCTGCGTATGAGCCATCAGATTGTGGTTATAAGTAATTTGGTTTGGCAAAAACTTGGAGGCATTCTGGAACATTCTAGAACTTACAAACAAAAATACCTCCCTCTCTGCAGTGTGCCATATACTTGGTTCTGATATGGAGTGGCTAGAATGTGAGCCAACGAGAATTAAGTGAGCCCTTTTCCAAAACCCAAGATTGTCCATCCTGCTCTGCAGCATTCACCTCTGAATCTTGCCCTGCTTTTCTGCTGTAGATGGAACCTCCACCAATATTCTGTCTCCTACCACAACACCACATCAGCATTGCTCTCCTTCCTATACTAAATCTGGACAGTAAGTGGCATTGCCCTGTCACAGGGGTACGGAGAGCTTCTGCAATGCCCCATTTAACTGCTCTGTGCTCCTATCTTCGGGCGTCATTAGCATATTTCAGCAGTGCCTTGATGGATGAAGATAGATGGGGGAACATCATCCTTGGTGAAATCACTGTTTCATCAAGGTTAAACCAGCCTCAGGCTTCGCCACCTCCCTTTGTTTCGCTAGGTCTCTAATAACAAAATTAACGGCAGAATTAATGCCCAGGAGGCGCCCAGTGAAATATACTCATGCCCCAGAATGAAGCTTTATCCTGGACCTCCCAAGTTTATAATCCATCAATCAGTTGCTTCCATACTTTATCTTAAAATAAAACACCACCTCCATCACAGCAGAAGCCCGCCTCTCTATCCTTTCATCTGAAACAGATGGGCTGGGTAAACGAACAAGGGGTGGCCTGCTCCTTTAGCACTGTGATCACAGTGACGCCAGTCCAAACAGAGGACAGAGGTTTTGTGTGCATGTCCTGCTTCCCCAGCTTGACTATGAGCTCCTTGAAGGCAGATACTTTTTATTATATTTCCTTTTACTATCTCGTAAAGTTTGAATTTTTTTACTCTGAGGCAAACAGTACATGTTCACTAAATCCTTGCTGATATTAAAGGAACTGTGTTCACCATGATAAAAATATCCAATCAAATCAATAAATGTATATTGAACACTTACTATCTGTCAAGGACTGCACAGGACAAGAAAACAGAACAAATCCTTAGGCCCCAGGAACTAAAACTGCCTTGAAAGGTTTCAGCCTCACTCGTAAAGGATCTGGTCTCCTAGTCGACCACTGAGCCATATTTGGATGTTTCTCCACGTGGAAATGGGGAGATGTCCTGACTGTCCTGCTATGAGACCAAACAGAGGAGTAACATAGAGGAGAGCCAGATGAAATGGCTGGGATCATACCTGGGGTTCTATTTTCAGCTCCATTTTGTATTAATAATTACATTCCCTTGGCAAAACACTTCCACTCACTGCAGCTGAATCTCTAAAAGTATGGAACAACCCTGCACTTGGTTCCCTCTTTGCTGACATGGGATCACTACTAACTTCTCATACAAATCTCTCAGAAAGATGGGGATAGAAAAATGAAAACGCACATGGGCTCCTCTGAAAAGCAGGCATGATACAAATAAGCACTATTAGAGAGGAGGCTTACCACATACAAGTAAAATATTGCTAACCTGTAAATTCAAATAATGTTTTAACGAAGTGAGAGAGAAAGAAAGACAGAAGGAGAGAGCAGCCAAAAAGCTGTTAGCATGTTATATAACTCTAATCAAGGCTCTTTACTTCATTGGAACTCAGTTTTCCAGGGGTATTTGTGAAGATCAAAGGCTTAAATTTTATCAAGTATTCTAACTTCCTTAGAGGAAGGGTGTTAGCTGAAAACCAAAAGTCACCATGACCATGCAAAACCAAACCTATTATGTGATATTTGTCATGGAAAGGATGCAAATCCACAATCTCACTCCATTTGGAGGGTGTTGAAATTCAGCAGACAATAAAATCTCCTTCCTTGCAGTGTTTTCTGACATAGATTGAGAAATCCACAGGAAGAAAGCACAGGGAAGAAACAGAAGCCTGAAAGTTGTTCCTAAGGCCTACTACTACCCTTGCTTCTACCTCATTATGTGCTCTCCCCAATGGATAGCTGAGGGGAAAGCACTGAGTGGGACTGGAGTCGGGGCTGCACTCTAAGCCGGCTTTCATGGCAACCAAAGCCCTTGTCACGAGTCACATAGAAGAGAAGTCACACAGAAGTAGGGCACAAGAAGACGGGGCATTTCCAGATATAGCCAAGTGGGAAGGCAGCTGAGGAAGCATGTCTGGGACAGTCAAAGGCCAAATTGCTTAACTGGTCTAGATTAGGGCACTGGTGTCATCCTGTCTGAGCTAGTTTCTCTAGTGCCACAGTGTGAGTTGCTGGGCCCCTTAAGCTGCAGATAAATAGGTGAATGGAACCCACCCATGTCTCTCTCCTCCTCTCCTTCTCCTACCCCTCCCTTCTCCTCCACCCCTCCCCATCACCACCTTGGCCACTTCTCCGTTTGGTGTTGCAGGGAGGGACTGACCATCAAGTAAAAGGCTAAGATCAGTATCACGAGCTGACTGTGGCACATGGCCATGGAATGTGACAGTCAGAGGCAGCTCAGAGAGGACACAACTGAAAGAACAGGTGGTGTGGAATTTTAGAACCACACTGCTGTAGTATTCTGCTGAAAGTCCCAGAATGGTTTATTGGAGGGATGGTCAGTCCCCTCCCTGCATGCCAAGCGGAGAAGTGGCCAAGGATGTTGGTATTATGGAGAGGTTATACCTTTGAGAGCTAAAAGGGCTCTGAAAGGCCAAGTCCCTCCTTTGACAGAGAAATTAAGAAGTTAACACTCACCCATACTCTAGCCATATCACATCCCAGGAAACAGAGTCTGGGTTTGCGTTTAGACACCAGTACATACTGCCTTTCATGCTCATGTCATCATATCATTTCCAAGTATCTATGTTCTGCAAGCAGTGCTCTGCCAAGTGGAGAACTTTTAGAGTAGTCAAAGCTGATAATTCCTAACCCCAGACCTTCCTTATCTGAGATGCAGGTCAACATTATCATCATCCAAACTAGGGAAACTGAAAAATAAGGGCTCTTAGCAGGATGTGACCTACTAAGTCATCTTCCCCATCTGAAGGTCCTTTGCTACTCAGCATACTAGGAGATATAAAATTACAAACAGAACAAAGACACAAAGCTTTATTTCAATGCTGCTCACGTGCCCAGCACATCCAGATCTGCAGAAGCCTACTGTAATCTGTCCAGAGAACACTGATGGATTGAACAATTTTGAAGAGAATTTTAAAATTCAAGTCTCACCAGTTTCTAGAAACTTGTGACTCCAGTAACACCCTACGCTACACCATCCACTCATGGTTTCCATCCACTCTTAGTTTGCTAGTAGGGGTTACATCCACCCCATCAGGCCATAGGATTTTTACCTCATCTTAGAATCAGTGGTCTCTAGGATCCCAAAGAAATAATCCTACTGTTTCACATCATTATCTCATCATCTGTAAAATGGGAACAAACCATCCTAACTGATTTTATAAGGATTATCCATGAACCCACTAAAAATAAATTAATATCTTCCAGGTACCCTATGAACCAAGTCAAGCGTCCAAGGAGAGAGTCATCTCCCTCTTTATAACCTAAATGGAGGGAAATAAAGGCTCTTCATTTGGAAGGCTAAGATTGAGGAAGAAAAAGAAGATGCTGATGTCTGGAATGAAAAGGGCGGCTATAGTGCTTGCCTTCTCCTGACTTCGTGTTCTTTAACCACTGGGAGGAGGTTCACAGCAACAATTACTTCATGCATGCTGCATGCCAAATGTGCTCGCCAACTTTTACCTCTTTTAACCTTCCAGCCCATTCTGTGTTGTCCCTTACAGACAAGAGCTCTAGGGTTCAGGGGAGACAAGTGGCTTGCAGGAAGCCAGAGCACTGGTGGGTAGCAGAGGCAAGGACTGAACTAGGACCTTCCTACACCAATCCTGTACTTGGCCCACTGTTCAACTCCTACAGGCAAGAAACAGGCAGGGATGAGGATGGGGTGGGGGGGTGCTCAATCCCTGTATCTTCCTGCTAGACAATATCTTCCTTAAGCATTCAGCTCCAAATCCTTCCAGTACTACACACACACACACACACACACACACACACACACACACAACTATTAAGAAGAGTGAAGGCAGGCACTGGGATCCATAGGCCTCTGCTAAGCAAGCCTCTTTAGAATCTGTACTGAATGGGTGATTTCACTGAGGAGTGTCATGTGTGAGGGGTGATTGTCAGAGCTAAGAGAAAGGGCAAGCCAGCAGGGTTCACTTGCCTTTACCACTCCCGACTGCTTTGTTCCTCCGGCCCCAAGCAACAATCAGCAGTCACATTCTGCTCCTCCTGTCTTCTTCACACAGGGTATGTGGGGGTGTAAAGATGTGCACGCACACATGCACACATACATGCACACATATGTATGTATCCTGATTGGAAAACTGTCTAATATTCACATGCATGCAGAGTAAAAGCTTGTCAAGTTCAGTAAAGGCAGCACTCGGCAGTCTGCCACTTTTCTAAAATGCCCCTTCTGGCCTAGGAGTCAACTAGCCGGTGCAGCGGCACTCAGTAAAACTTCAAAGGGAGAAACTGAGGGATGCTGGCACAAACCAGTGCTTTGCCCTAAACAGTTTGGAGAGTATCATTTTTAAATATCCATTTATGTATTTATCTACCCCAGCTCATCATGCTTCCTGTCATCACGTTATGGGTAGGGCAGAGAGCGACCCAGGGAAGCCATCTGTATTTTCCTGGAGACCAAACAGGAAGAGGTGCAGAATTCTGCGCAAGTGACCACGCTGCCGCTGTTGCTAGGCAGCACGATTATGTCCATTCCCCGCTGCTTGGCAACCAGCACTTCCCATCACATACACACACAGCCATAGCAGAAACACAAGTGCCCTTAACTGTGGTCTTACGGCTTTCAAAGAAAAGGGCTGAATTTCAAGAGAATTTATAAGCCATAATGGACCCCCCACCTTGACATTCCACTCATATCCAGATGGCCCGTAGAGCAAGGTGGCCCCACTTAATCAGAAAGTGTCCCTTTGGTGACACCTGGGTTTGCACCTAATGGCTGCACAAATCTGAGTGCAGTGGCATGCCAGAGAGGTGGGAAAGAGTCAGCATCCTCCATCTTTCTGGGGGAAAAAAAAAAAAAAAGACAGTGCTGTCTGCCCCATCTAGTGGACAAGGATAAAGTAAGAAGGCTGGATACATTAAATGGGTGTGTTTCTTTCTGTGGTCCCTGACCAAACGTCACTTAGCAAGCCTCTCCTAACCTCACTGGTCACAATCTGCCAGCTCCTCAACAGCAGAACCCAAGTCACCAACTTACCGTTCAAATCAAATAGCTGCCCACTGTCGAACAGGACTCCCTCAGCCCACCTCCTGCCTGTAGGTGATAAAGAAACAGATGCCCCAAATCCCACTGGAAGTTACCATCCCAGCAGGCCCGTGAACTCGGAAGCCCTTGGCTTTCCGTTGGCTGCCTCAGCCACTGTAAGACTGGCTTCTTTGTTTTTATGCCAGACCCGCATAAGAATAGCGTTACTTCATTCTTCCTTTCAGTTTTATTTTAGCCCAACTTTTTAGTATGTTAACTTTTCCAACAGCCCCTTTAGGAAGGAACACATAGAGCTGTGCTCTGCCCACCAAGGGAAGCAGCCTCTTATAGCTACCAGGGGCAAACACCTTCTCTTCCAAGTCTCTCCACAGGATTTTAGGAAATTCTCCAAGCATCATTGTGATTCTACTCTGAATTCAGTAAGATCATCCAAACTGATAACCTCATTGGTATTTTATTTTCTTCTCAGCCCCAGCTGGAGAATTTTTCCCCTCATTAAAATTAACGAGGTCAGTCTCCCAAGCTTAAATACTGAACACTCCCGTTGGTGGAGTTTTGTTTCTTAAACTGAGCTACAGTTCTATAAGTGCAAAGTTATACTAAACGTCATTTACTTTATTGCTGTGTAATAAGAAACCAAAATGGAAGTCCAAAGCTGTTCCCCTAACATATCCTACACTCCATCGGCCACATGCAAAAACACAGAAACCACAACACGTCTCCAACTCAGCCCATGGTTTCCCCTGTATTCTGGCCACAAAAGAAAGCCCACTGCATTTAGCATCAACAGCTTGGAGGGAAAGGGAAAAAAAAAAAAAACTCAGGCCTTCGAAGCGGCCAAGGGATCTAGCATTACAGCCAATTTGAGAAGAAAGGCACAGTCTCCTTGGGCATCTGACAAAGCTACGGCGTCCAGGCGTAAAGTAAGAAAGGGTAAAAAGATCTGAGCAGATGGGAGGATTTTCTGTCCTTTCTTAAGCTCTTGTCTGCAGCCAGCCAACAGGTGAACAGATCGCCAAAGCTTACTGTTGCATTAAGCCATAGTCACAGAATACCCATTCCCACCAAGAATCAAGAGGAGATACCATGTCACCAGGTTAAAGACACACTTAACCAATGCTACAACTCTGGTGAAAGGAAAGGGGGAGAAAAGGAGAAAAATATAAAAGTAATTTTATAAAGAAGCAGAAAGGCACCTTCAACAAAACTACAAATGTATCTGTAAATACGCAGATCCCATATGCTGCAAACAAGCTGGACTCATGCCCCTTGTTCCAAGTTTCAAGTTGGTCACATAGAAAGGAAAATACCCTTCCCCAGGCTCACTCCTTCAGAAATCCTTTCATCAGCCTCCTCTTGGGCTAACCCGAGCACTCTGCTTTCTCCCTCTTTCAAATAAAATCTGACCCTATGTGCAACGGAGATCAAGAAGACGAATAAAAAAACAAACAAAAAAAAAAAACAAGAAAAAGAAAGATGCTGGGGGCTAGAACTGAAGCCTGGGGTAGGAGGGGTGCCCACAGACTCCAGGCCACCAGATTTGTCAAGGCCCATTTACCCAGGCCGGGCAGGGAAGGCAAAGCTCACAACTCCCATTGTTGGCTGATCAAAGTCCAATCAGAAAGTAAGGGAGAAACGCAGCCAGCCTCATGTGATCCAGCACAGGAAGCCAAGTCTAAAGAAAATGAGCTGTGCTTGTGAATAAGATACACCAAGACATCTTTACTGAGCACACCACAGAGCAGGCGAGAGAGCAAACGAGCAAGGGAGTGAGCAAGGGAGAAGGGAGGCTATTTGAAGCTGCATCCTAACGAACCTTAATAAGTTAATGCAGAAATCCTCCCAAGGAGTCTGGCTATGGGAGACACTGGTCTCTACTGAATCAAAATCTGCTATGTTGTCATATAATAGATGTAAATTAAAACAGAAAATCTATCATGCCTCTAATGTACCCTGATAGCTGAGTATGTGGATCTGGACGAGGGGAGGCACCAGGAGAAAGGGTGATATATGGCGAAGCTGGATGGAGGGTGAAAAGCGTGGCGAGACGAGCGGGGAATGGCCCAGCCCGCTCACGCTCCTCAGACCCAAGGGCAAGAGACGAATAAATGTTGATTAGTGTTGATTTTGTCCGACAAACGCCTGTCGAGTGACAGTTGGGCTAAGCTGCACTGAAAGAGAACCATTAATCTTGGTCTGGTTTAAGTAGAGTATATTAATTTGTGTCATTTTTACTAAGTCGTACTGAGAAAGGCCTCTTACTGCTTTGCATTTGACTGCTTTGGTGGTTTAGCCTGATTCCCCTCCCTCCCCACCCACCCCTTCCCCCACCCACCCACCCCCCACTTTTTAAAACAGATACCATAGTGGCAGCGGTGGCAGCAGCAAATTCAAATGACACAGCAGGGGAGCAGGGGACTGAGAGCTCCTCTCTTGGATTAAGAAAATAAACTCCCAGGGTGTTGGCATAGCAACAGCATTTCAGATGAACTGCTATATATTCAGTGATTAATAAATTAACATTTTTTACAGTTGTTCCTCCTTTTCTCCCCACCCCCACCCTCCACAATACCCCCCCGCCCCCCCCAACACACACACACACATTGAACCTTCTCTAAGCTGCATCTCTTTCCTGCTATAAGAAGGCTCAAGTATTAGCAGTCTAGGAGTTAACTCCTGCCCACAGTTGCCCTCTCTAAAGACAGACACCATCAGCTCTTGCCACTTAGGAGGCTGCAAAGGGCCTGCTGGGGCCAATGGGAAGTCATATGTGGAAGCAGGTCTTAGCACTCTCAAGATTCTGACAGCAGCAGGCCCAGCCCCCAAATTCTCAGGCATTTCCAGGTCCAGGGAAGCTAGGAAACGACTAAGAGGATTGCTTCCTCCCAAAGAATACATCTCTCTGAGACAAAGACCCTAAACAATATCCAAGGGACTCCTGATCTCCCACAATTATGCTACATAAAAAGAAAATCTGTGCCCATAGGATGGTCTTGGTGAATTAACAGGAAGCTGGCACTTCCCTTTTAAGCTTACAGTCCTCCACCAGGCACAACCACCAATTTGAGCAATTCGTATTTCAGTAATGGAGCCCAACTAGCACTGTGGGAAAAAAGAAAGAACAGACTGTAAACGCTGCCATGGCAGTCTGGTCCAGACTGTAGTAACAGCAACCCAAGTTCAAAAAGCACTTGCTCCAAAGCCTTAATGAAATACTGTTATGCTTAAGGTGATAATGAACAAGGGAATTTTGTTTTCACAGCGCTCACCTATATAAGAGCTTTATCAAAGACATCATCTTAGTCCAAGGCGAGCTTCAGCAGGTGTGGACCCAGGCAGGGAACTGCAGAGGGTCCCTGGCACTAAATCACGATGCCCAGGAGACAGCTGGCCACTGCATCCCTCAGGGAAGCTCTGTCCAAATCACCCAGCTCCCCACAATTAAAGGCTCTAGGGAACCAGGAGAAGGAACACTCTAAAAGCACATAGGAGCCACTTCCAAACAAGAAGAAGGAATAGACTTATTCTGTATAGGGACAGAAGACAAAGCTGATACTAATGGATGAGCATTACAGGTGGTGGCGAGCTGTCTTATATAGAAGAAAACCGCCAACATAATGTGCTAAAGCAGAACTGTATGACCATTATCAAGTACTGCTACAGGGGGCTTTCTTCCTCAACTGAATGAGGATATTAAATTATATAACTTCTTAGGTAGCTCAAGGCCGCTGCTGGAGGGTGAAAGGAATGTTAAAAAAAAAATTTAAAAATCAAAATAATAATAACAACAAACGCACTAAGGGACTTAACATGTGCCAGGCACTGTTTTAAGTACTTTATATATCTTGACTATAAGGTAAATAACACTATTATTCTTCTTGTTTTATAGTTTAGGAAACTGAAGGAAAGAGAGATTAAGTGCCCAAGCATATAAACTGGTGGGGCTGGGATTCAAACCCTGGCAATCAGAGTCCAGAGTCTGTCCTCTTAACCACTATGCTATACCACCTCTCCAGTACTCTTTGACACCTATAGGGAAATTCTCAAGTATTTCAGTACTGATGCTGATACACTCCACTCAAATTCTGCAAGATCCAAGAAGAGCCCATATTGAGACCCTTGAATAATAGCAAAATGAACCTTACAATGAAAACACTAGTAACAGAAAATGTGTAATTATTAACAGTATAAGGTGACAAAGAGAGAAGATGGTGTATAGATATATACAAAAAAAAAAAAAAGTCAGTCAATACTATTTATTTGAGTACATTCTACAAAGACAGTATAGTATAGTGGACATAGTGTCAGGAAAACTGGTTCTGAGTGCCAGCCATGCCACTGACTAACTGTGTAATATCCATTCTGGGATTTCTTATCTGTAAAACAACAAGTTGGGGATTTCTAAGATCTCTACCAGGTCTTAACCCTTTATGAGCAGCACCACGCTCCAAGTACCTTAAAATCAATTTCTCACTTTTTGGGTGACTTCTAGAGTCACGCCAACTACCTCCATTTTTACTGTTCCAATATCAAGTATGTGGCGAGTAACAATGAGTTAATGGTTACAATATTCTCTAGACCATAAATACAACATGTGTGCAAACCATCGATTCCTCTCCCTGGTCTGTCATTATAAAGGCCTGGTTAAGTGTCTTGGGGAGGTTGATATAAAACAAAAAATTGAGAAAGAAACCCAAACACCAGGCTTGTGCGGGGTTGAATCCACAATGCATTCACACGTTCGATACTAAGAGAACATCTATAACTCCAGAAATTATTGGTGGATTATGAAAATCTATACACTCAAGGTCACAGATCTTGCCTTTTTCCCATTCCCATTTCCAGGAGGAGAAAGGCTGGGATGTGAACCTGTAGGCCACAGGTGCACCAGCTCTAACTTCTCTCAACTGCAGAGTTGGACTTCCTCTTCCAGCCCTTTTGAAAACATAATCTCTAGATTTTAATTCCTTGGGAGAATGGACAGCACCATAGAAAAAAAAAATGCATAATGACAACTAAGGAGGCGAGGGCAGTGGGGGCACTAATGATACTTCTCTTCTTTGTAACTTCAACTCCAGTACAGACAAGTCAATGAGGTGCTGCGAGGGCTATTAATGACTCAGCCGTGGCAAGGTCCTACAGTTTCAGGGCAGAAGGGGATTAGGTCGGTCCCAAGTAATCCTGATGATAACAATAATAATATTAGTATTTGTCCAGAGAGGGGGTGGTGTGAAGGGAATCCCATTAATTAAAGGGGACTCAGATAAAATGAAGTGAAGGGTCAGGCTGCATCTAACAACAGCCTGTGATTTGTGGCCGATGCCACTGCTCTAATTTGCCTCTCCACGGCCGATGGCCCATGAGGGTGAGGGGTGTTACTGAGTGTTGCCCAGGCTCATCTGGTGGAAGAAGCAAGTCACAACACTGCTCAGCCAGTTCCCGACTCTGCTGCAGCCACACCAGCTTGCAGAAGCATGTTTCAAAATTTGAAAATAGTCAAGATATGGACCCAGTCTGCTTCCAAGTCCTCAATTTGCTTTCTTTTCCTTAATTTGTTACCAAAGCTGATTTATCTTACTGATTCCATGAGCATATTTGTCGCTTTACTGCAGTTTGTTTAAAGCGTACATGGATGCATGTGTTGATCTACAAAAACAATATGTCTTGTTTATATTTTATCTATTGTAGATTGTAAACAGTAATGGCAGGGACTGTCTTGTTTCTATCACACTTGTAAATATGCCCAGAGGCTAAGCTGCAATGAACTTCTCCAATAAGTAAAATAAATAATGAATTAAATAAGTGGACTTGTCACTCTCAATATGGATTATTTATGTTTTGCACCTTATCTCGGTAAAAGGGTCAATGCAGAGTGATAGCTTTTACTTTCCTCTCTTACTTAATTTTTTGTCCCCTTCATCCCTGATTTTATTACTTGAATGTGAGAGCTATGTCTTCTGGCTTCTCAATATTGTTTACAACCAAAGACACTGAAGTTTGTTCACAATGCCCTTTGAACAATGTAGGAGAAAAACTGTCCCTGCCACTGGGTTTACAAAACTATTTGTTTTGTTTTAACCAGAACTTTCATCTGGCACCTAAACCATATGGTGTCTTTTAAAAGGTGTCTTTAAAAGAAAACAATAATAGCGAGCTAACAGTTATGTGCTTTAACCTGCAAGAAAAAGAAGCAGCAACTCTGTGTGTTAGAAAGGTTGATACATTGCTCCTGTCTCTTCCTCCACCCCCAACTTCTGTCAGGTCCCAACAGTTCCCTCAAGCATCTCCTAATCCACTCTGTCAGTGACATCATACTACCTGGAAACCTGCCGGACCTGACAAAAGAACCCCCACAGGAAGGTAAGCCTTGCTGAGTCTTGGGCTTCTGTGCAATGATGCCAAATGCTCTCCATTCTTATTTTACTGTGAGTTGTAGAGGGAGGAATTAAGCACATTATCAAAGCAAAGACCCAAAGATTACACAAGAGCCTAACTGCCAAGTACCTGGCAGGGTACCTGGCAGGGGCAACGTAATTCAGAGGAAAGAATGTGAGCTCTGAAATCAGTGGCCTGAGTTTTGTCACTTACTTGTCATATGAGATAGAGCAATTTATTTAACCTCTCTAGGGCTCAGTTTCCTTTTCTGTCAAATGGGAATAATAATCCCCTTCAGGGTCATTTTAAGCACTTTACATTGATTATCTCATTTCATCCGCTTAGTAGGAGCTCAATAAAATGTCAGCATTCTCTTCTCCCTAGTATTTTGGTAAAAGAAAAATGATAGTGTGAAATATTATGGTATTTCCTGACTGATAGATGGACAGATGGCAAATCACTGATTGCTACAGGCAGCCTAAGTATGAAAACAGCATATATGTTCATCAAATATGTGATCACTGCCCCACACCAAGTTGGAAAGCCCAAGCAATGGTAGAGAACAGGGACTTGTGTCCTAAAATGCCACCTTTCTCATCCGTGTAGAATACTGTATCTCACTCCAACTTCAGAAACGAAACACAGAAAAGAAAAATACAGTCCATATCCTTTTTCATGCCATCCAAAAACAGATTATACAATCTTTCTTTCTGTGCTCTTGCCAAAAGTCTCTCAGAACCGAATTTTTTTCCTCAATAAAAATCACTAATGTCAGCCATGTAGTGTTTCCCAAGCATCACCCCTCTGCCCGCCCCCCGCCCCCCCACATACACCATTCACAACTACTGGCTTTTCTGATGACTTTACAAAATGACATTAGGAACAATTTTATATTGTTTGGGGATAATTTTATTTACCTTCCTGAAAAATTGCTTTTATTGGTAGCATTTCTCATATCATCTGTGATTTTTTTTATTTTTTTGGCATACTCATTCACACTGTCTTTCAAAACAGGAACAGTCAAAATATTGCCTAAATAAAATATATAAATATATGTAGTCATATATGCAAGCACCCCAAATGTGGCTGAGGTAACAGATTACAGAAACTCCTACCTTTTATCAGAGAGTTGGTAAGCCAACTTGCTGGTTGGAAAAAGAATTAAGAAATTTGGAGTTAGAGCCTCACCACTGCCAATGTTTGCTGATCACTCCACTACAGCTACTCCCACATTAAATAGAAATGCTGGGGTGGCTTGATGGGAAATTGGTCTGACAGTAAAACCTGTCAACTAATTTCTGTTTTCAAGAATCTACTAATTAAGATAAAGTTGAAGTCTAACTGGGAGCTGGGAGATGTGGGCTTTCACACCATCTGCACCACTAAAAGCTTTTGGGCCTCAGCAAATCAAATGACCTTTGGGTCCCAGTTTTCCTATTATTGTAACGCATGGGCTGGACTCAATTCCATGAGGCTAGGAGAAGTCTACTAGAAGTGACTCCTAAGAGTCACATAGAAAGAACCTAAAAATGCATATGGTAACCTGTCAAAACTGTATCCATAAGGAAATTCCAAAGAGGATTTTCATACATAGACAAAGATCTTCCCAAGCCTTTCTGTCTGTCTACAGTCTGTGCTTTGCTGCCAACCACGCACACAGTTCCATATTTAACTCAAACGCTTAACATCAACTTTATTTTAAATTTTTAGATCATGATTATCAGCTTCTTCACACATTCTACAGAGGACAGGTCAATGGAGACATGAAGACAGATTAATGTCACAGCAGTCTAATAAACAGAGCTTGAGGCACAAAAGAGAAAAAAGTGCCACAGATGACCAGGGTAAGGGCCACAGCCTGGGGCCCTGACTGAGTGTCTACAAGGTCAGCCCCAACACACTCTGACTTAAAGAATCTTGTGTGAGGATGTCATTCTGCTCCACCCTAAGCAAAGATGGGAGTGTTGCCATGGCAACAAAGGTACTTGAGAGGGACGTGAGCAAAGGGAGACTTAAAAAGAAAAAGAAAATATGTGGCCTAAACAAAAATATGTGATGGTGTAAGGGGTGCTGTAAAGCCTTTATTGCCACTTGTTAAGGAAGACCTGTACAGCTCACTCGTGAGTAATAAGGCGGTCAACCCAAACTAAGGCACTAAAAATTTTATAGTACCCCACATATCACATATATCTAGGTAGATAGAGAAACAGAGAGAAACATATATAAAGTATCTCCACAGATACACTGACAAACACACAAGCAAACATTCCAGCTGATTTTGGAAATGCCATCTTCTGATAGAGTCGTTAAATTTACCAATACCCTTAATTTATCGGCTATCAAACTCCACATCCCATCAATTCAGTTCTTAAAAGGTTCAGAAAGCTCAGCTACAATGAGAAGGAACAGTGGTGGTTTCACAGGGAGTGCACACTAGCCAGCTGCATAAAGCTAGTATTCCCAGTTCTAGAGGTGACTCCACAGCTAATTTATTATTTCATAGTTGGATTAAATGTCCCTACTGCCATCAGGGACTGACTACTGGGGACTTCACAGGAGATCATCATCACAGCCTGGTGCAGGAGATCAGAGACTGTGCACTGTACATGTGCATGCTTTACCTTGCCCCTAAAAAATATGCTCCAGGAGTACCAATTATAATTAGGAGAAGATAGGTCTAGAAGACTTAGCTATTTAAAGCAAGCCTGTAGTAAACCATTTTGGAGGAGACTTTGTAAAACACTTTTGTAACTTGGGTAATGACTTGACTTCTTCCCCACATTTAGTCACTTTTGTCACAAACTGAAGTCACATAACCCAGGGAATTTCACTGAGCTCTCTGCTAAGAACAGTGTCCCCCAAAGCAACTGACGTACTTCTCCCAGTCACCTGAATCTAAAACAGGTGCAGAAAGATGCCATCTTGCACCTCATGCTCTATTGATGGAAACTCCCAGCTGCCAGTTTCAAAGGGACCAATGCAGCAGCAGGAAGCCAGGCTGAGTAAACTCGGAGGCCTGGTCTTGTTCACCCCTATGTATTTTACAAAGACATGTGAGAAAAAAATGAAATTATATGGATAAATGTGCTCCAAGATCTTTGGAGGGAAAGTACCATGGAGATGCAGTAAACTGGTATGATTATTTCTACTGTGCCATTTCTGAAGCAAAGGCTAGTAAAGAGAAAGCCATGGTCAATCCCTTCCATAGCTCAGAAAATGTGAACAACCTAGTCTAGCTTCCCCCAAACATCTAGTCCCCCACATCGGCTTCCAATCTCTTGGGACTTCCTTCAAGCAGAATATAAGTAACTTCCTTGGTCTCGCTATTCTGACTCTCCTGTTCATTCGCTGAGGGTCCATTCTCAGGAGCCCCTACCTCTCATTCCACCAGCTGGGCTCACCATTTGCTAAGATGAGCCTGTCTCCTACTAGGCTTGGCAAAGCAGGGGGCATCTTTTGCTAGAATGAAAACTCAGAGACTCCAGGTGACACAATGATCAAGCCAATCAATTGCTAGCTACACATCTGTACCAGTGCACTCAAAAATCAATAGGGCGTTTAAAATCACAGAAGTTCAAGGGCTTCCATTCTGTAAAGTCTTAAATGTGCCAGGGACTGAGTTAAAGTTCAGGTTATGAAAAGGGGCTGTAAGTTATACTTCCTTTAAAAAAAATTAGCAAATGGTTCATTTTTCCTTAGGGGAAAAAAAGGGGGGGGCATTTTTCAATTAGGGGAATGGAAGGACAAATGCTCCAAGTGCCTTTTGCTGGAGTTATAAGTGCTTTTGAAACCCCTCCTGTCAAGGCGTTAGTGACACAAGATTTAAGATGCCCAATTAATTTTTTTCAGCCACCAGCCAAAAGTGGATGCAGGAGGAGGTTAAAAGCTAAGTGTTTAATTAATATTAAATTTATAAGATTCTCTATCACTGAAAGCATTGTAAAATGGAAAAAGCAGTTAATTTTAAGGTTGCTATGTATTCCTTTGCTTTGATCTTTGATCTATGATATAAAATCACCAACTGTAAAGATTCCCCAGCTTTATTATACCTGTTTAATGGTGAGAAGAAAGGAAGAGAGAGGGGAACCTACAGGCATGCTTGGGAGTGAAGCCCTAAAACTGGTCATTAAGGTTGATAGGAAAACAAGAAGAAATACAGGAAGACTCTTATGCACAGACAAAGCATACTCATTTCACCCATTCTTCATGCCCCATTTTTCCAGAGTAGCAAGGCTGGCAAACGGTGGTTGGTTATCTCTGACTTAAGACAAAACACTAAAGCCAAAAGATTTAGGTTGGATTATGAAAGAATTTTCTGAATTTGAGAGTTGTCAAGGCTTAAACTGGTCATTGGATTAGACCACAGCATTTCTTTTCTACAGGCCACAATCTTTAAATTACAAAAATGTGTGTCTGTCTTGAACAGTCTATAATCTACTTTATTCCACTAAGGGCTCCATCTATTCACCCATGTGTAGAAACCCAGGCCTGGAGAAGGAACGCTCAGGCCTCAGCAAAAGGACCTCTTTAACCAATGGCATTTTCGAAAGTCTACCCTGGGCAATGGATAGAAACAGAGGCAATGGGGAGGGAAACCAGCTACCAGAAATCTTATCATCCTGCAAAAGGTTTTCCCAAGATTTCAAAACCCCCTAATTTTTGCCAATCAACACAGATGTTTGTGGCCTCTACTCTAAACCGAATTAGGAATCCATTAAAAGGGGAGAGGGGAGGAGGAGAGATGCGCCTCAAAAAAACTGCACATTTAACCTGCAAATACATCAAATACTCACCTTTGCCTCCACCCTACCCAAGCTGGGGAGGGGAGATGTGGCAGGGGTGCAGCAGGAGCTGGCGTGGGGAGCAGAGCTAGGAGAGAGCTCTCACAGCCTCCTAAAATTTGTTTCCTAATCACCAAAAAGAACAATTGGGGCATTTCCTGGCCTCCGTCAATTCTGTCTCAAATCCAGAGACAAAGACCTATTATGCAGAATAGATTTTACGGAAACGCAGAAGGAGGGTGAGGGTGAAATAGGATAATTCATGTGAGGTGTTTTTTCTTTCTTTCTTTCTTTTTTTTAAATCCCACCAGGGATCTCATTATAATTTCATTATTAGCAGAAAAACCAAATAAGTGGCAAGAAAAAGAATTCAACTTAATAATAACACACACATACACACATACTCGCTCACACGCACAAAGATGAAAGATACTCTGAGCTTCAAAGCGGCTGCTAATTTTCCCAGCTTCAAACGACTCAGTGAGAAAGGCACTGATAATGAATGTGCTTTTTCTACTGGCTCACTTATAAACTTTTTCCCTTCCCCACTCCTTCCCAAAAATTAGTTCTCATTTTTAACTGGAAACAAATATCAGCTGAATCCTGAGTTCATTCACAATCTTCCCTCAGTGATTTATCAATTAAAATGTAGGGGAAAGAAAGACGGAAGCAGAATAATATGATGCTTACTTAAATATGAGGATATTGAAGTAGTGGAGTGCAAAAGGCTACATTAGTGGAACCTTACAAAGTTAGCTGCTGAATCCAGGTCCTAACCATGACTCCCATAGGAATCTAAGTCTCCAAAGGGGACAGTCGAGAGCCTGAACACTGAGCACGGGAGGAAAAGAAAAGAGTCTCAGGGCTAAACTCATGCAGCATTTTCTACCTGCTGCATTCCAAATGAGCTTCCCAGGCAGGTCTTCTTGGCATATTTCTAAAAAGACAGCGGTTGCTAGCTACCCTTTAAAAGACCAGTTCCCTCACTAGCAAGCATTTATCACAAGCATGACTATAGGCAGTGTCTAAATTCAGAAGACTAAATGCCTTCCGTGTCAGGAGGGCACAATTAAATGAGTCAAATGATACATATTTTTCCTCCCTTCTTTTTTAAATCAATCCTTTAAGGTAACACTGGGCAAGGCAAAGGAAGACAACCTCAAGATCCAACTTAAGTACCACTGTAGGAGGCTATTCTGCTCCCAAGCCATTTCCTAGCACCGAACCAGAAGGAGATCACATGAGGAAACTGGAACCAGTTAATAAAGGAAAAGCATTTAAAACTGTGCCTGGCACAAGTTAGTGAGCAGTAAATATTAAAAACAAAACAAAACACCTGCACCCTTCCACCTTCCTCAATGATAATCGGTCATGGGGAAGAACAAAAGTATAAAACCCTAACTTTCCTTATCTCTTTAGCTGTTTTTTAATCCAACAAGCTGCAAACTTGAAACATTTTCACATTAAATACACGTTTCTGTGCTTTACTTGGTGGTGAAGTGTGATACTGCAAGTCTCCTTCTCTTGGGTATTTTAATCCTAGATAAAAAGTAAAAGAGGGCAAGTTTCTAGAAGTGAAGCTCCCATAATTGCCACCAGTGCTCTGAAGTGTCCAAGATTCTATGTGGTGGGATCACGTTCTTCATCAAAACTGTTCAATTCTGACTGAAGGGAATTTTCTACCCTGTGGAAATATACTCCCAAATTTATAATGTAGTCATTGGAGAAATAGGCAACATTTTAAGGAGATCTTCATAAACACATTTCTAGAATAATACGGTTGGCAAAAGTGAAAGTTACTTGGTTAAAATTTTTATAAGCAGACTTTATGAGAACAGGCTAGCAAGAAATTCCCAACCTTTGTGAATGTAAAATCTCCTTTGTAACATCAAAAATATTGCAAGTTATGTATAGACACAAAGCCACTAGGAACTGAAAAATACTTTTTTTAAGTGAATGTGCATTTCATTAACCACAAAGGATGTCATACATTCGAAGAATTTTAGTAAGGATATTTATCTGTGTGTGTGTGTGTGTGTGTGTGTGTGTGTGTGCAAGCACATGGCATTATTTTGTTATTGACAATGCTTGGTGTGTACGTGGATATATCAAACCTTTTCAACAACTTCATGGTTCCCCCAGGGTTTGAGGCTCACAAATTGGGAATCACTTTACTGGAGGAAGATTCCAAATGAAGGAATATATGCCTCTAACCAATTCTTTCATTGAGAGAAAATGACATTCAAACAGCTGACTGATTTTACACACATCACTCCTTGTTTTACTCCTACCAATACTATCAGAATGTTGAAAAACATAATACAGATTATTTCCCAGTTTACATGGTCTTGACTGTTGGTTTATAACAAAATAAAATTTCTCTTTGGCACCAGAACCTATCTTCTGGGTTTATACCTTCTATTAAAAATTGCAAGTAAGGACATTGTGGAGAATAATGGGATCAAAATAACATTTCTAACAAAGATATGTGTATGATCAATGGCAGCAGTACATTGCTTAAGAAAAACTAGAAAACAATTCTTCAGATACACTTAGCCTTGTGGTTTTAAGACACTGGAAGGATAGGAAAGCAAAATTATGCTTAAGAAAGACTGACCCCACACACAAATATACATATGGGCATTTCCACCCCAATACATACCTCCTCCCTTTATCTCCCCATCTGATTTCCACTCATCCATTCTCAGCTCCTGTTTGTCTGAGGCCACATGCAACTGGATTTGTCAAGCCCCCTTTTAACAACTTGTTGTCACAGTCCATTACCAAATTGCATATAGTTATATATTCCACTAATTAGGCTTCTAAAATATCATTAACATGTCTCTTGATCATTAGCATAACGTATGAGGCATCCTCGTTAGGCACGACTCAAGTTTGTTAACGTGGTAATGAAAGGCGGGCTTGGCAGGCACCAAGCCCAGAGAGGTGGGGAAAATCGAGACACAGATGCCCAGCCACAGAGCTACAGACAGAAACACAGACAGACAAAGGCAAGCACAGAGGGAAGAAGCAACACGTGAGGCAGAGGCAGGGAAACACACCCTGAAGAAAGCATCAGAAGGTCGATGGCTTGGGCATTTAGACGGCTTTTCGGCATGAAGGTAAAACCTCATGCATCTTTCCCAGCTTTGAGGGAATTGGAACCTGGCAGGTCCTTCAACTCGCTTAAGCAGAATCAGCTTTTAAAATTTCCTGGACAAAAAGAAATTCAAGTACAGAAATTCCTCATTCATGTTCCTTTTCACTGACCTAACACATGGGTACGTTCCTATTCCATCTTTCCCGTCTTGGTTCCAGAAGACTGCGGGAGGTCACCACCACCTCCATTAGAGTTACCTGGGGGTGACATTTTTCTATTCCTCTCCAGGCCCTTTATTAACACACTGCTAGATGTCTCTATCTATCTGTACCCACTGCGTTAGTGATGATCATCTTGTGGGTAATGGGGCAGGTCTTACCTCCCGAGATTACAGGCATGCTATAGCTAGAGAGAGAGAAGGAAGGGAGGCAAAAAAAAAAAAAAAAAGAAAAAGAAAAAGAAAAGACAGCAATTGTGTGTATGTGTGGTGAGTGTGTGTCACTAAGTGCGTGAGAGCCTGCACAAGCAATGTGCTGGATGTGTACCAGGATTTCAGACAGCCAGTTAAGCCTGGCTTTCATATTTCATGGAAAATTTTCTAAATGCAGCTGTTAGGACTCACAGAGCTAAGGTAGAATAAAGCATTTGGTTCAGGACAGTGGTGAGCAAATGATGGCTGGAGACCGTGAAGGAGTTGGAGAGATGAATTAAGAGCTTATGCAAATCAAGTGCCTGACATCCTAGAAAAGGAGAGCTTGGTCCAAGTGTCTACACCTTGGTCAGGCTGAGGGCATCCATAGGTGGACAGTCTCAGAAACAACCAAGAGAACGCCATCCATTTCTACCACAAAAAATGGTCAATCAAGAACCTGGGAGTCCAAGAGTCCTGCCAGTCTTCCAGCACAGAAAACTCTCTAGGCTAATCTCTATGGGCTGCAAATTTCATACTGACAAAGTTGGATCATCCAAAGCACAACTAGGGTACAGTACACAGAGAACTGTGTCCTATGGTTCTTCTTCAACGATATGGAAGAGAGAACACTGGGAATGGAAATCAAGATGTCTGGCAGCCCACTGTTTTAAACCAGCTCCTCCCAATGTGACATGCTCTCCTACCTAGCGATCATTCCAGCCAAGCCTTGCTTCCCAAGTCCACACTGAAGACCAGTCTACTCAGTATTTACAACTATTGCAGTCAGCAGAAAAGAGAGGCCGGATGCCCAAATGGTGCCTAAATGGAAGTTTTTCCTGTTCTGTCTATCCCAACTGAGATCTGAATGAGTGGCCCTAATAATGCATCAACAATCCCATAACTTGACACTTTAAAGTCTATGCAAACAAGGCCCTCTTATGGGGAGGGAGAATCAAAGTTAGCTGGTTTTATAGACCAGATTTGCTGTGAAAGACGGGTCTTCTCTGGTCCTAACTTCTTGTACCTGAAGAAGATGAAAGTAAACTAGTAAAAAGTATCGCCCAAATACCTATTGTATCATTTAAGGGAAGTCAGGAATAATCCTGTGTGAGCCCTGAATGTAATCCTTGCATTTCAGAACCAGAGAACTCTTTCTGATCAGATCTGTGCATTCATTCTTTTCTCAAAGGGCTTGTTAAACTCCACTGGCCAAATATGTACCCCGAAGGTGACTAATTCTTAATTAAGGTCAAAAATAGAATGGGAGGTAAGAGGTATGGCCAAATTTCATGATTATTTCAGTACAGCAGACTTTTGTGGCTTATGGAACAGGCACCTAAGTCAGCCCAGGACTGCACAGTGACCCCAGACAGACCCTGAAGGAGAAGCTGCAGTAAACCGGTCTGCACGCCACTGCCCAGTCCAAAACAGCTCCCATAGGCGTTCTTTTGCAATGCTTTCCTACATCCCTAGAAGACCAGTAAAAAATGTTCACTACTAGTTCTGGGAACAAAATTCTCCTCCACTGTGGATTTAAAAAAAAAAAAGATTTTTTTAAAAACTGAAAAGGTGAGTGGAAAAGAGAAAGGTTCTTTGACTTTCCTTCCAAAACCTGGTAAGTCAATAGTTAACTAATCCAGTCATGGATTCAACAGCCTACCTGTTGCCTGGCTCCATTTTAGGTTGTGGAAATGAAGTTGCAATCAAGTCCCAACCTCATGTGGGGGTAGGGGGAGGCAGAGGGCGGAGAAGATACTACACACACACAAATGAGTTGGTTAAACAAACAAAACCCTAAACTGCATAAGGGCCATTTTTAAATACATGTAATTTTATTGTGTTTAAGTGTATACAATAATTAGAATTAGCTAGAAATATGCTAACAAAAATAGTGACTTATAAGTCCTGCTTTAATAAAGTAGATTTGCATTTTGGACCTTTAAATGCAAATACATAGGTGTTAGGAAGTACCTTAATACAAGTTTTTTTCTGAAGCAGTTTTACTACAAAAATGTGCCTAAGTTTTTACAGTTTTTATGTCATGGGCTAAGCCTTATAAGTAAAACAAAAGTAAACTTTAGCCACGTCCCTACAAGAATTATCACAAATTCAAAGTCAGACTTTGCACTATGGACAAAGAAAGAACAGTTCTCCAGTCCTCTTCTTGTGCAATTCCAGAAGTTGGTGCAGATAAGGCCCCTATATCTCTGAGCAACATCAGCTGTTCCACCTTCACTCCACTGAGTGGTGGTCAGGGCAGATGCTCCCCACCTCCAACTGCTCTCCCTCCGCCAAGCACTTAGATGGGATGGGGCACCTGAGAGGGACAGGACTCCTGATCCAGAAAGCTATTAGTGATAGGGATTAACAATGTAGCCCACCTCACAGGATTGAGATGAGAGCTCAAGGGGATGCTTAAAAGGTGCCCTGCAAGCCACAAGATCCTGATAAATGATGCTTCCTACGCTCACTGCGGTGCAGGAGGGAAGGGATGGTAGACAACAGATACTTCCACATACTTCGAAAAGCCGCAATTCACCATTGCTTTCATTGAGATGTCCTGGGTGCCCACGATATTATTTCTCCAAAATCTAGAAAACTCTGCCCTACCTCTGGATCTAAAGCAGGATTTTTTTAACCTGACCAACTAGAAGATCCACGGATGGGGCTTTCAGAGATTCCTTAGCTTCCTGAAAATACATGGAAAAAAAAATATGAGTCCAAGTTCATTTTTCAGGGGAGAGGGCCACAGCTTTTCATCAGAATAAAAGGAACACATGACCCAGAACAGGTGAACCGCCCCTGCTGTAAAGGGAGGTGTGCCAAGGATTGATACCACATAGGAGTTAATATTTCAAGAGTTTAAGAACGCACCCATCACTATCTCCAAGACAACGGATTCATCTGGTCATTTTCCTCCTCATGAGAACTCCCCACCTATCCCCGACCATGACCCCTTCACTGGATAACCCAAAAACACTGCTTGAAAGATACTGTAAATAACTCCAACAGAGTGCAGTTTGGGGCAGCTTCCAATTAGCCTTCACTTAACAGTCTTTTTTTCCCTGCCAAGTTTGTGCAGTGAATATCCAATGCCCCGCCCTCTGCTTGGCTCAGAGTTTAGGGTTAGGGAGGGATGGAGTTTGTGATAAAGCTGGAAGATGTCAGCTCCAAAATGTACGTATGCTCCACCTGAAAGCTGAAGAGAGGAATTAAAAGAGTGTGCCTGGCAGTGTGGGAATGAAGGGAGCTGGTTTCCTGTGTGTTTCCTTCTTTTGTTTCTCTCTCTTGCCTAGCCCTAACTTTCTCCATTGTCACTTAATTACCCATGATCATTTTACCCTTTTCTCTGCTTACTGGCTGATCATCTCTCTATTTCATTTGCATCCCAGTGGAGATACATAAGAGCTAAAAACAAAGCTGATGGCCAATTAAAAGGTAAGTGCCTTATGTTAAAAGCCAGAACATTATACTTCAATATTCATAATTAGGTAGCTTTTGAATGGCTGAAGAACAATACAGGTCTATCTATAGGGCTAAACAGGGCACCTATATTTTGCAATCTATGTGAACTAACACCTATTTGACTGATTGCTAGGAATTACCTGCCTCCTCATTGGCTGGCAAGTTCCTAATGTGTTTATCTCATTATAATGAATTCTACGGGCAAGTGATAGGATTACTGAAGCAGAGCTTTGTTGTTTTTTTTTTTAAAAAAAAAAAACCCTACTGATTTGGGCAGCTCTAGTATTCTTCAAGAATAGCATCTAAATATTACTGAGGAATAAAGCATAAAAATTATTGACTTGGGTGAAATTTTTTTAAGGAAAATGAAATTTATCTTCTGCTCTTTCCTTTATTTTTCAAATGGTCAGATCGCAAAAACTACCACTGGAGCTGTATAAAATCAAAACAGAGAACTACATGAGAAAGTGAGCTTTGGAGAAGATGGACATTGACCAGATTCAAGTGTAATTCAGCATTCCCTGGGTAAGCCTCTACTCTTGCCTGGGAGAAGCTTAGAGACTGGTGCTGGATACCTCTTGAGTCCCTCCAAGGCAATTATTCTCCCTATGAAGAGTCAATTTAGAACGTGCTGACAGAATCTCTAAGTGATGCTTTTAGGTGTTTGTTAATAATGCTGTTAATTTTTTGAGGGATAAGAGGATTACTCAGTCTTGCTCAGACAGGAAAGACTATTGCAACTTTACAACAGAGAGCAATGGCAGACCAAAAAAAAAAAAAAAAACAGTAAAAAAGCAGCAAACCCCTTTCTAGAAAACATTCAAGCATGAGTATCTCTGCTTCCTGCAAATGCTCTGTCCACTGGGAGGCAGCATAGGCTGTTGGAATGAGAGAGAAATGAGCAAGAGCCCAGAGACCTGGGTTCTAGTCCCTGCTATGTATACTTGGGGTGTATGCTGTGACCAGCAATAGAATCCCAGTTAAAAAGATAAAAGACAGGACCCGAGCAAGCACTCTGGAAGTAAAGATAAAACCTGCCTAAAGGAAATCCATCACACAAAAGTTTGGGAAAGACAGAAACTGATCCTTTTACAGATAACTGACTATGCCACATGAAATGGTACTGCTGCTACAGAGATTTAAAACAGAACAAAAAGTGAATACACTTTAAGACAGAATTTTCTCAAGTGTGTTTCTAAGAATCCTATCCAGCGAGAAGGTCAAATAAATTCTGAAAATTCAGCACACCCCTCTTAGAGATTTACAACAGGCATTAACATATAAACACTCTGAAATGCCCTGTAGCATAGAAAGCTCTTTAAATTCATTATTTCCCAAACTTAACTTGACAATGCAACCTTTACCCACACCCAAACACCAAGACAAGTATTAGCTCCACAGAGCACTCTGAGAAGTGCTGTTTTAGGTATCAATGGTGGTAATAATATCTGATCCCAAATTGAAGAAACAACATTATTGAGCCGCCATCCATGGTCTTGGGTGGTTGGTTAAGTGGTTTGTACCATTTTATCCACAAACCCTTCCTTATTCTCTCGAATCAACAACAGGCATTTGTGAGGCAGCTGGCCAAGGTGAAAGGTTAATCCTGTGGCCATGAAACTCAGCCTAGCTAACAGACTCGTATGGGGGTTGAACCTTGTCACCTTGGCCTCATTAGCATTAACCAACTGAGCTGACTAGCCTCAGACATTAGCCTTAGTTATAATCTCTTGGGGAAATAAAAATTTAAAGCCACCAGCAAATGGCCAATGGGCTTTAGCTTTTAAATTTAAAGACTTTTTAAAAATAAAGTTTTGAGATGAAGATATCCTACTTATTTTATCCTAACAGGAAAGAAATGGTTAGGAGGCAATATAATATGGCCTCTGGGGTTTGCCTCCAGGTGCGTTTAGAAAAAAAAAAATCCCAGTTCTACCACAGCCATATGACCTTGAGCAAATTACTTACTTGAACCTCAGTCTCAAAATCTGTAAATTAGGATAAATATATTTCATTCCTCAAAGGATTATTATAAGGGTAGTGTGGAATGATCTATGTCAAGGGGTTTAGCACCGTGCCTAGCACATGACAGCCCTCAATAAATACTAGTTATTATTATTACATGTAAAACCACTGGATAATCTCAGAAAATGCAGCTCCCTCTCAAGTTAGCATCAAGGAAATGCAATTTTGGATTTTTTTTTCTTCTGTTACATGAAGTGCTTTTACCTTGTAATCTATCAGAAAATATGCCTCTTAAACCATCACTGCAAATTTCAGTGTGAGGTTGATTTAGCCTTGGTCAGGTTTTGTCCTTGAGAACAGATTTCTAAATTAATAACTTCAGTAGGTATAAAATATGATTCAGCTAACTGAAACCCATTTTACTGGTACACTCCCAGAAATACATTTCTCAAGGGAGATACACCCAATATAATGCTAAATAATTGCAAGGCATTATTATGTGCCCTAGCCAAGTGGTTCTCACCAACACTATAATGTAGATCAGTAAACTGAGTTCCCTGCCACACATCACAGGAGCCAGAGCAAGAAAAACATGGGAGGGAGACAGGGCAGCATAGAGAGCAGCAAGAAGCAGTGAGAACAGACAGAAAAGACACAGGAACTACCTGGACACACAGGGCAGTGACAGTGTGCCTGCTGGACCAGACCTGCTCGCACAATGACTCAGCCCCAGATTTCAAGAGGAGCCATTTGAAAGTTTATTGGGAGCCACAGAGCAGCAGCTCCCGAGCCCAAACACTGAAGGTGACTAAGCCAATCTTCCCAACCCTGTGCCACAGTTTGCATTCCCATATTGCCCATGGACCTATCCTGGGCTTTTCATCTCAGATGAGATCCCAAGTGAAAGGGATTTCCATGGTGACCACCTGGAAGGCACCTCAGTCACCAAACATAATAACCCTCCAGCTCCCCACAGAGTCCTGGCCCTTAACCCCCTTGACCCTTCCAGGCATATCCGGCCCAGGGAAGCCAAATCCCAAAGTCAATACGCTGTTGCAGTCATTCACTGAAGGCCTCCAGGTGCTCCATCCCTGCTCTTTATTCGACTTTGCTCCTCCTCTCTTGTGACAGGTCATTTGTAACTGCCTTGTGAGTTTTATTTCATTGTGGTGGGCACAATTATATGCTGTTCTAACTAACACAGTCCTCATGCAGAAGACAGAAACCACACAAAAGTAAATCTGGTTACTTTGGCCACATGCAGTGACTGCGTCACATCACCACCTCGTCGATCCAATCAATGCTATAGCGGTTGGCTGTTAATAAAGCTGGATAAAAACAAATTGATCACAAAAAAGGTCAATTTGGTACCTAACATTTAGAAGGCTAGTGTCTGAACATGTCTTCTATGGGGAATCAACTTAGTATACAATCAGGATTATTCCACCTTAATAAACACTCATTTACCTGCAAGAAGGAAAGTTTACCCAAGAAACATAATGAGATAAGTTATTATTTTATTATTTTTATATTTATCAGTACAAGGGAAAATGGACACAGAAAAAAAAAACAGTGAATTTGTTTTTAAAATAATTTTTCTTGTGGTTACTTTAAAGGTTATTTCAAGTAGAAATGGAGATAAAGTGGCCAAGAAGACTAGACTAACACATAGATTATTAACAAAAGAAAAAGAAATGAGTTCTAACTAAACACTTTTCCTTATTTTTATACATGGGCTAATACATACAGAAATTGTGTCCAAAGACTTCTTTTGACAGCCAGAGAGATATATAGTTTTCAAGATCTTAACCAAGCATAAATAAAGGAAAGAGTTGAGCACGCTTAAACAGAGTTCAACTGACACGAGCAGGGAAGTCAGCCCAAGCTGCCCGCCAGTCATGCCCTACCAAACCTGTTTATCATTACCATGTGTATTGCATTAAAGCCCAATTTAGATCTGCAAAATTATGTGGGAATCCATTTTTATGAGTTGCTTCCACATTTCAGAGGGTGAAAACCGAGGCAGAGGAAAGTAGAATAGCAGGACCATGGTCAGCCAGTTGGCAAAAATCAATGATCTAGGTAGGAACACTGCAAATGCCACAAGTCACATTTCAATGGTAAAAGAGATAATGCAACAGGAGAGAGGGAAAACCGGAGAGGAAGCCAGGGCAAAAACAGGAGGAAGTGAAAAAGAAAGGTAAAGGTACAGCCGAAGAAAAGAAAAGGGAGGTTGACATGGGCTGAACTGCATGTGAGCCTTTAAATTCAGAAGGCAGTGTGGCTAGATACTAGAAGAACCAGTAACCCAAGATTGAGATTTCAGGCCTCTCTTCTGTCATAAAATAGGTCTGTGTCCTTGGTCAAGTCACTTATCTGTTCTTTGTCTCACTTTCTTCATTTGTAAAATGAAAGGAGTTGGACTAAACGGTCTTTAAATATATTAGCCCTGTGAAGTTGTCTCTATCCTACTTTCATGTACCTACAAACATAGAAAAGAACCAATCATTGAATGTCTCAACTCAGAGTATACAAAATTATACTTTGTTTGCGGAGTGTTAATGGGCAAAGAACTGTGCTAGGTTTCTTCTGTTCTGTACTCTTCTCACACCCACCGCTTTCAGACACCCCAGAGAAATACCCTAGAAAGGTATCCCTGGAGGCGGGGCAAGATGGCAGACTGGTGAGGGGTATGTTTTAGTTACTCCTCCAGGAAAGTAGGTAGAAAGCCAAGAACTGCGTGGACTGGACACCACAGAGCAATCTGACTTTGGGCATACTTCATACAACACTCATGAAAACGTGGAACTGCTGAGATCAGCGAAATCTGTAAGTTTTTGCGGCCAGGGGACCCGCGGCCCTCCCTGCCAGGCTCAGTCCCATGGGAGGAGGGGCTGTCAGCTCCGGGAAGGAGAAGGGAGAACTGCAGTGGCAGCCTTTATCGGAAACTCATTCTACTGATCCAAACTCCAACCATAGAAAGACTGAGACCAGACACCAGAGAATCTGAGAGCAGCCAGCCCAGCAGAGAGGAGACAGGCATAGAGAAAAAAAACAACACGAAAAACTCCAAAATAAAAGCGGAGGATTTTTGGAGTTCTGGTGAACATAGAAAGGGGAAGGGCAGAGCTCAGGCCCGAGCTCAGGCCCTGAGGCGCATATGCAAATCCCGAAGAAAAGCTGATCTCTCTGCCCGGTGGACCTTTCCTTAATGGCCCTGGTTGCTTTGTCTCTTAGCATTTCAATAACCCATTAGATCTCTGAGGAGGGCCCTTTTTTTTTTTTTTTTTTAATCCTTTTTTCTTTTTCTAAAACAATTACTCTAAGAAGCCCAATACAGAAAGCCCAATTTGGGCAGGTCAAGTCAAGAGCAGAACTAAGAGAGCTCTGAGACAAAACGCAATAATCCAGTGGCTGAGAAAATTCACTAAACACCACAACTTCCCAAGAAAAGGGGGGTGTCCGCTCACAGCCATCATCCTGGTGAACAGGAAACACTCCTGCCCATCGCCAGCCCCATAACCCAGAGCTGCCCCAGACAACCCAGTGTGACGGAAGTGCTTCAAATAACAGGCACACACCACAAAACTGGGCGTGGACATTAGCCTTCCCTGCAACCTCAGCTGATTGTCCCAGAGTTGGGAAGGTAGAGCAGTGTGAATTAACAAAGCCCCATTCAGCCATCATTTCAGCAGACTGGGAGCCTCCCTACACAGCCCAGCAGCCCAGAACTGCCCTGGGGGGACGGCACTCACCTGTGACATAGCACAGTCATCCCTCAACAGAGGACCCAGGGTGCACGGCCTGGAAGAGGGGCCCACTTGCAAGTCACAGGAGCCATACGCCAATACCAAGGACTTGTGGGTCAGTGGCAGAGACAAACTGTGGCAGGACTAAACTGAAGGATTAGACTATTGCAGCAGCTTTAAAACTCTAGGATCACCAGGGAGATTTGATTGTTAGAGCCACTCCCCATCCCTGACTGCCCAGAAACACGCCCCATATACAGGGCAGGCAACACCAACTACACACGCAAGCTTGGTACACCAATTGGACTCCACAAGACTCACTCCCCCACTCACCAAAAAGGCTAAACAGGGGAGAACTGGCTTGTGGAGAACAGGTGGCTCGTGGACGCCACCTGCTGGTTAGTTAGAGAAAGTGTACTCCACGAAGCTGTAGATCTGATAAATCAGAGATAAGGACTTCAATTGGTCTACACATCCTAAAAGAACCCTATCAAGTTCAGCAAATGCCACGAGGCCAAAAACAACAGAAAATTATAAAGCATATGAAAAAACCAGACGATACGGATAACCCAAGCCCAAGCACCCAAATGAAAAGACCAGAAGAGACACAGCACCTAGAGCAGCTACTCAAAGAACTAAAGATGAACAATGAGACCCTAGTACGGGAGACAAAGGAAATCAAGAAGACCCTGGAAGAGCATAAAGAAGACATTGCAAGACTAAATAAAAAAATGGATGATCTTATGGAAATTAAAGAAACTGTTGACCAAATTAAAAAGATTCTGGACACTCATAGTACAAGACTAGAGGAAGTTGAACAACGAATCAGTGACCTGGAAGATGACAGAATGGAAAATGAAAGCATAAAAGAAAGAATGAGGAAAAAAACTGAAAAAATCGAAACGGACCTCAGGGATATGATAGATAATATGAAACGTCTGAATATAAGACTCATTGGTGTCCCAGAAGGGGAAGAAAAGGGTAAAGGTCTAGGAAGACTATTCAAAGAAATTGTTGGGGAAAACTTCCCAAATCTTCTAAACAACATAAATACACAAATCATAAATGCTCAGCGAACCCCAAATAGAATAAATCCAAATAAACCCACTCCGAGACATATACTGATCACACTGTCAAACACAGAAGAGAAGGAGCAAGTTCTGAAAGCAGCAAGAGAAAAGCAATTCACAACATACAAAGGAAACAGCATAAGACTAAGTAGTGACTACTCAGCAGCCACCATGGAGGCAAGAAGGCAGTGGCACGATATATTTAAAATTCTGAGTGAGAAAAATTTCCAGCCAAGAATACTTTATCCAGCAAAGCTCTCCTTCAAATTTGAGGGAGAGCTTAAATTTTTCACAGACAAACAAATGCTGAGAGAATTTGCTAACAAGAGACCTGCCCTACTGGAGATACTAAAGGGACCCTACAGACAGAGAAACAAAGAAAGGACAGACAGACTTGGAGAAAGGTTCAGTACTAAAGAGATTCGGTATGGGTACAATAAAGGATATTAATAGAGAGAGGGGAAAAATATGACAAACATAAACCAAAGGATAAGATGGCTGATTCAAGAAATGCCTTCACGGTTATAACGTTGAATGTAAATGGATTAAACTCCCCAATTAAAAGATATAGATTTGCAGAATGGATCAAAAAAAATGAACCATCAATATGTTGCATACAAGACACTCATCTTAGACACAGGGAAACAAAGAAACTGAAAGTGAAAGGATGGAAAAAAATATTTCATGCAAGCTACAGCCAAAAGAAAGCAGGTATAGCAATATTAATCTCAGATAAAATAGACTTCAAATGCAGGGATGTTTTGAGAGACAAAGAAGGCCACTACATACTAATAAAAGGGGCAATTCAACAAGAAGAAATAACAATCGTAAATGTCTATGCACCCAATCAAGGTGCCACAAAATACATGAGAGAAACACTGGCAAAACTAAAGGAAGCAATTGATGTTTCCACAATAATTGTGGGAGACTTCAACACATCACTCTCTCCTATAGAAAGATCAACCAGACAGAAGACCAATAAGGAAATTGAAAACCTAAACAATCTGATAAATGAATTAGATTTAACAGACATCTACAGGACATTACATCCCAAATCACCACGATACACATACTTTTCTAGTGCTCACGGAACTTTCTCCAGAATAGATCATATGCTGGGACATAAAACAAGCCTCAATAAATTTAAAAAGATTGAAATTATTCAAAGCACATTCTCTGACCACAATGGAATACAATTAGAAGTCAATAACCATCAGAGACTTAGAAAATTCACAAATACCTGGAGGTTAAACAACACACTCCTAAACAATCAGTGGGTTAAAGAAGAAATAGCAAGAGAAATTGCTAAATATATAGAGAGGAATGAAAATGAGAACACAACATACCAAAACCTATGGGATGCAGCAAAAGCAGTGCTAAGGGGGAAATTTATAGCACTAAATGCATATATTAAACAGGAAGAAAGAGCCAAAATCAAAGAACTAATGGATCAACTGAAGAAGCTAGAAAATGAACAACAAACCAATCCTAAACCAAGTAGAAGAAAAGAAATAACAAGGATTAAAGCAGAAATAAATGACATAGAGAACAAAAAAACAATAGAGAGGATAAATATCACCAAAAGTTGGTTCTTTGAGAAGATCAACAAGATTGACAAGCCCCTAGCTAGACTGACAAAATCAAAAAGAGAGAAGACCCATATAAACAAAATAATGAATGAAAAAGGTGACATAACTGCAGATCCTGAAGAAATTAAAAAAATTATAAGAGGATACTATGAACAACTGTATGGCAACAAACTGGAGAATGTAGAGGAAATGGACAATTTCCTGGAAACATGAACAACCTAGACTGACCAGAGAAGAAATAGAAGACCTCAACCAACCCATCACAAGCAAAGAGATCCAATCAGTCATCAAAAATCTTCCCACAAATAAATGCCCAGGGCCAGATGGCTTCACAGGGGAATTCTACCAAACTTTCCAGAAAGAACTGACACCAATCTTACTCAAACTCTTTCAAAACATTGAAGAAAATGGAACACTACCTAACTCATTTTATGAAGCTAACATCAATCTAATACCAAAACCAGGCAAAGATGCTACAAAAAAGGAAAACTACCGGCCAATCTCCCTAATGAATATAGATGCAAAAATCCTCAACAAAATACTTGCAAATCGAATCCAAAGACACATTAAAAAAATCATACACCATGACCAAGTGGGGTTTATTCCAGGCATGCAAGGAAGGTTCAACATAAGAAAATCAATCAATGTATTACAACACATTAACAAGTCAAAAGGGAAAAATCAATTGATCATCTCAATAGATGCTGAAAAAGCATTTGACAAAATCCAACATCTCTTTTTTGATAAAAACACTTCAAAAGGTAGGAATTGAAGGAAACTTCCTCAACATGATAAAGAGCATATATGAAAAACCCACAGCCAGCATAGTACTCAATGGTGAGAGACTGAAAGCCTTCCCTCTAAGATCAGGAACAAGACAAGGATGCCCGCTGTCACCACTGTTATTCAACATTGTGCTGGAAGTGCTAGCCAGGGCAATCCGGCAAGACAAAGAAATAAAAGGCATCCAAATTGGAAAAGAAGAAGTAAAACTGTGATTGTTTGCAGATGATATGATCTTATATCTAGAAAACCCTGAGAAATCGACGATACAGCTACTAGAGCTAATAAACAAATTTAGCAAAGTAGCGGGATACAAGATTAATGCACATAAGTCAGTAATGTTTCTATATGCTAGAAAGGAACAAACTGAAGAGACACTCAAGAAAAAGATACCATTTTCAATAGCAACTAAAAAAATCAAGTACCTAGGAATCAACTTAACCAAAGATGTAAAAGACCTATACAAAGAAAACTACATAACTCTACTAAAAGAAATAGAAGGGGACCTTAAAAGATGGAAAAATATTCCATGTTCATGGATAGGAAGGCTAAATGTCATTAAGATGTCAATTCTACCCAAACTCATCTACAGATTCAATGCAATCCCAATCAAAATTCCAACAACCTACTTTGCAGACTTGGAAAAGCTAGTGATCAAATTTATTTGGAAAGGGAAGATGCCTCGAATTGCTAAAGACACTCTAAAAAAGAAAAACGAAGTGGGAGGACTTACACTCCCTGACTTTGAAGCTTATTATAAAGCCACAGTTGCCAAAACAGCATGGTACTGGCACAAAGATAGACATATAGATCAATGGAATCGAATTGAGAATTCAGAGATAGACCCTCAGATCTATGGCAGACTGATCTTTGATAAGGCCCCCAAAGTCACTGAACTGAGTCATAATGGTCTTTTCAACAAATGGGGCTGGGAGAGTTGGATATCCATATCCAAAAGAATGAAAGAGGACCCCTACCTCACCCCCTACACAAAAGTTAACTCAAAATGGACCAAAGATCTCAATATAAAAGAAAGTACCATAAAACTCCTAGAAGATAATGTAGGAAAACATCTTCAAGACCTTGTATTAGGCGGCCACTTCCTAGACTTTACACCCAAAGCACAAGCAACAAAAGAGAAAATAGATAAATGGGAACTCCTCAAGCTTAGAAGTTTCTGCACCTCAAAGGAATTTCTCAAAAAGGTAAAGAGGCAGCCAACTCAATGGGAAAAAAATTTTGGAAACCATGTATCTGACAAAAGACTGATATCTTACATATATAAAGAAATCCTACAACTCAATGACAGTAGTACAGTCGGCCCAATTATAAAATGGGCAAAAGATATGAAAAGACATTTCTCTGAAGAGCAAATACAAATGGCCAAGAAACACAGGAAAAAATGTTCAGCTTCACTAGCTATTAGAGAGATGCAAATTAAGACCACAATGAGATACCATCTAACACCGGTTAGAATGGCTGCCATTAAACAAACAGGAAACTACAAATGCTGGAGGGGATGTGGAGAAATTGGAACTCTTATTCATTGTTGGTGGGACTGTATAATGGTTCAGCCACTCTGGAAGTCAGTCTGGCAGTTCCTTAGAAAACTAGATACAGAGTTACCATTCGATCCAGCGATTGCACTTCTCGGTATATACCCGGAAGATCGGAAAGCAGTGACACGAACAGATATCTGCACGCCAATGTTCATAGCAGCATTATTCACAATTGCCAAGAGATGGAAACAACCCAAATGTCCTTCAACAGATGAGCGGATAAATAAAATGTGGTATATACACACGATGGAATACTACGCGGCAGTAAGAAGGAACGATCTCGTGAAACATATGACAACATGGATGAACCTTGAAGACATAATGCTGAGCGAAATAAGCCAGGCACAAAAGAGAAATATTATATGCTACCACTAATGTGAACTTTGAAAAATGTAAAACAAATGGTTTATAATGTAGAATGTAGGGGAACTAGCAATAGAGAGCAATTAAGGAAGGGGGAACAATAATCCAAGAAGAACAGATAAGCTATTTAACGTTCTGGGGACGCCCAGGAATGACTATAGTCTGTTAATTTCTGATGGATATAGTAGGAGCAAGTTCACAGAAATGTTGTTATATTAGGTAACTTTCTTGGGGTAAAGTAGGAACATGTTGGAAGTTAAGCAGTTATCTTAGGTTAGTTGTGTTTTTCTTACTCCCTTGTTATGGTCTCTTTGAAATGTTCTTTTATTGTATGTTTGTTTTCTTTTTAACTTTTTTTTTTCATACAGTTGATTTAAAAAAGAAGGGAAAGTTAAAAAAAAAAAAAAAAAAGAAAAACAAGGAAAAAAAAAAAAGATGTAGTGCCCCCTTGAGGAGCCTGTGGAGAATGCAGGGGTATTCGCCTACCCCACCTCCATGGTTGCTAACATGACCACAGACATAGGGAACTGGTGGTTTGATGGGTTGAGCCCTCTACCACAGGTTTTACCCTTGGGAAGACGGTTGCTGCAAAGGAGAGGCTAGGCCTCCCTATATTTGTGCCTAAGAGTCTCCTCCTGAATGCCTCTTTGTTGCTCAGATGTGGCCCTCTCTCTCTGGCTAAGCCAACTTGAAAGGTGAAATCACTGCCCTCCCCCCTACGTGGGATCAGATACCCAGGGGAGTGAATCTCCCTGGCAACGTGGAATATGACTCCCGAGGAGGAATGTAGACCTGGCATCGTGGGACGGAGAACATCTTCTTGACCAAAAGGGGGATGTGAAAAGAAATGAAATAAGCTTCAGTGGCAGAGAGATTCCAAAAGGAGCCGAGAGGTCACTCTGGTGGGCACTCTTATGCACACTTTAGACAACCCTTTTTAGGTTGTAAAGAATTGGGGTAGCTGGTGGTGGATACCTAAAACTATCAAACTACAACCCAGAACCCATGAATCTCGAAGACAGTTGTATAAAAATGTAGCTTATGAGGGGTGACAATGGGATCGGGAAAGCCATAAGGACCACACTCCACTTTGTCTAGTTTATGGATGGATGAGTAGAAAAATAGGGGAAGGAAACAAACAGACAAAGGTACCCAGTGTTCTTTTTTACTTCAATTGCTCTTTTTCACTCTAATTATTATTCTTGTTATTTTTGCGTGTGTGCTAATGAAGGTGTCAGGGATTGATTTAGGTGATGAATGTACAACTATGTAATGGTATTGTAAACAATCGAAAGTACGATTTGTTTTGTATGACTGCGTGGTATGTGAATATATCTCAATAAAATGAAGATTAAAAAAAAATTAAATTAAATTAGATAAATAAAATTAAAAAAAAAAAAAAAAAAAGAAAGGTATCCCTGAGTTGGTGGAGTTTACCTGCTCAAGTCCACTTCTCTAGCTAGGCAATAGGTATATGCCAGAAGCTCTTCCTAGGTTCCGGGTGCCCAATGGGATCACCACTGCAAGCCCCAGGAAGAGAAAGAGAACCCAAAGGGGCAATCCAGCTGCAGCCTCTGTCAAGTTCAGCATTAGATGGAGTATGCTTTGATTAATCCCATCTCAAACAGAGTTCAGCCAGATCCAAAAGTGGAGCTTGATTTCTTTGTTTTGTGCCCAAGGCAACAATTGGCCAACCTCACCAGAGATAAAGGTAAGCTAAGGAAATTTATATGGTTGTCACCATAAAGAGCTTATTCGTTTACTTATTAAAAATATGGAGAGAGATTAGTGGGAAGATGGCAGAGTAAGACACTCCACGAACCAGCCCCACCAGAAGCTATTCCCAGCACCCATCCCCCACTCTCATGGCAGGCAACAGTGGGGTCCAGCACTTTGTCTTCAATTCAGGCACCTGATAAATTGGTTGACACTCAGAAAATCTCTGTCTTATCACCAGCTGGTTACAAACTGAAGAAACAAACATCTGAGGGAAAAAATCCCAGAACAAAAATTTTAAATTATTAAAATGTACCAGGTGCAATAAAAGATTATGCGACAAAGAGAGAAACAGGAAATGATGGTTCATCCAAAGGAATGGGATAAAAATCCAGAAAACATAAACACAAAAGAGCAGACTATGGACATTCTGGATAAAGACTGAAAATATGATCTTCAATATGCTCAAAAAGATGAAGGAAAATACAAAGAAAAACTAAAGGATATCAGGAAAAAAATGAATGAACAATATGAGAAACTTAATAATGAGAGAAATTTTTAGAAGAAACCAAACAGACTTCCTGGAATTGAAGATCACAATAACTGAAATGAAAAATTTCCAGGAGGGTTTCAACAGCAGACTGGAGCTGGCAGAAGAAAGAATCAGCAAACTGAACAGCAACACATTGAAATGAGTCAGGCTAAGGAGCAGAAAGAAATAAAATTATAAAAAGTGAAAACAGCCTAAGAGACCTCAGGGACAACATCATGCATACAAATATATGCATTAGGGTATCCCAGAAGAAGAAGAAAGAGAGAAAGGGTCAGAAGGAATAATCAAAGAAATAATGACAGAAAACTTCCCAAATTTAGGAAAAGATGTGACTATGCACATCCAAGAAGCCCTGAGAACATCAAAAAGGATAAACTTGAAGAAAAATATGCCCCATAACATACTGATCAAACTGCTGAATGCAAAGGATAATGAAAAGAGTTATGAAAGCTGGAAGAGAAAAGTAATGTGTTACTACAGAGGAGACCTAACTAGATTAAATTCTAGTTTCTCATCAGAAAGCATGGAAGCAAGAAGGCAGGGGATGAAATACTTAAAGTGCTGAAAGGAAACAACTACCAAAATGAATTTTACATCAGCAAGACTTTCTTTCAAAAATGAGGGATAGATAAAGACATTCCCAGATTAAAAAAAAACAAAAAACGGAAAATCTGAGGGAATTCAACACCATTAGACCTGCCCTACAAGCAATATTAAAGGAATATCTTCAGAATGAAAGGAAAGGAGACTAGATAGAGGTTCAAAGCTACATAAAGAAATAGAGACCTCTGGTAAATGTAACCATTTAAGTAATTATAAATGCCAATATTATTGTAGTATATTGTTCGGTAAGTAATGCCACTTTTTACTTCCACAAATGGTAAAATGCAAATGCATAAAAAGTTAGACAAATCTATGGTTTTGGACATACAATGTACAAAGATATCTGTAACAAGTACAAAAAAGGTAGGGAGGGGCAAAGGGGTATAGGAACATGTACACATATGCTACTAATACCAAGTTGGTATCAAATCAAATATGAGTGCTATATATTTGGGATGTTAAATTTTAATCTCATGATAACTACAAGCAAAACAGATGAAAAGAATATCCAGGCAGACATGAGAAAGGACTCAATATGGCACAATACAAAAAATTTAATAAATATGAAAGTAGGCATTAACAAAAGAATTAAGGAACAAAAAAAGGTATAAGACTTACAAATACTAAATAACAAAATGGCAGAAGAAAATCCTTCATTATCAGCAGTGACTTTAAATGTAAATGGATTAAACTCTCCAGTCAAAAGGCAGTGATTGACAAAATGGATACGAAAGCATGACCTCAGTATATGCTGTCTACAAAGACTCACCTTAACTTCAAAGACATAAGTAGGTTGCAAGTGAAAAAAACAGAAAAAAAAAAAACCACGCAAGTGGTAACCAAAAAAGAGCTGAGGTAGCTGAGGTACCTTTAGATAGACTGACAAATAGACTTCAAGTAACAACAGTTAAGAAGGACAAGGGGGTCAATTCAACAAGAAGGCATAACAATTATAAATATATATGCACGTAAGAGCGGAGCCCCCAAATTATACAAAGCAAATACTGACAGATTTGAAGGGAGAAATTGACAGTTCCACATTAATAGTAGGAGAATTTAATGCACTATTTTCAATAATGGATATAACTTCTAGACAAAACATTAATAAGGAAATATAAGACTTGAACGATACTCTAAGCCAACTAGACCTAACAAACATATGTCACCCTACAAAGACAGATTACTCATTCTTTTTTAGTACACATGGATCATTCTCCAGGATAGATCATATCTTGGGCCATAAAACAAGTCCCAATAAATTAAAAAATCTTGAAATCATACAATGTATATAATCTGACCATGGGGGAATGAAGCAAGAAATCAATAACAAGAGGAAGAAATGGAAAAATTACAAATATGTGTAAATTAAACAACATACACTTAAACAACTAATGGACGAAAGAGGAAATCACAAGGGGAATTAGGAAATATCTTAAGGCAAATGAAAATTAAAATACATAATAAAATTTATAGGATGCAACAAAGGCAGTGCTGAGAGGAAAATTTATAGCTCTCAATGCTAACATTGAGTATTTCAAATCAGAGACCTAACCTCAAAACAGGAAAAACCAGAAAAAGAAGAGCAAACGAAACCAAAGCAAGCAGAAGGAAGCAAAAAAATAAAAGACTAGAGCAGAGATAAATGAAATAGAGAATTTAAAAAAAATAGAGACAATCAACAAAATCAAAAGTTGGTTCTTTGAAACGATCAATAAAAGTCACAAACCTTTAGACAGATTGACAAAAAAATACAAATGACTAAAATCAGAAATGAAAAGGGGGACATTGCTACAGACCCAATTGAAATAAAAAAGACTAAAAGAGGATATTATGAACAGCTGTACACCAACAAATTAGATCACCTAAATAAAATGGACAAATTTCTAGAAACATGCAAATTACTTACACTGACTCAAGAAGAAACAGAAGATCTCAACAAATGAATAACTAATAAAGACACTGAATCAGTAATCAAAAACCTCCCAAAATAGAAAAGCCCAGGATCAGACTGATTCACAGGGGAAATTTTTTTAAACATTCCAAGAAGAATTAACACCACTTCTGCTCAAACCCTTCCAGAAAACTGAAGAGAAGGGAACATTCCCTAGTCTATTCTACAAGACCAACATCACCCTCATAGGAAAGCCAGATAAAGACACCATAAGAAAAGAAAACTACACACCATTTTCTCTTATGAAAATAGATGCAAAAATCCTCAACAGAATACTAGCAAACCAAATCCAAAAGCATATTAAAAAATGCTTAATACACCATGATCAAGTGGGATTTATCCAAGTACACAACAGTGGTTCAACATAAGAAAATCAATTAATGTAATACACACAGTAACAGAATGAAGGGGAAAAAAACCACATGATCATCTCAATTGATGCAGAAAAGGTGGTTCACAAAACCCAGCAACCCTTCTTGGTAGAAACACTTAGAAAACTAGGAATGGAAGGAAACTTCCTCATCATGACAAAAGGCACATATGAAAAACCCACAGCTAACCTCATAGTTAATGCTGAAAGACTGAAAGCTTTCCCTCTAAGATCAGGAACGAGACAAGGATGTCCACTGTCCCCACTGCTGTTCAACATTGTACTGGAAGTAATAGCCAGGACAATTAGGTAAGACAAAGAAATAAAAGGCATCCAATTTAGAAAGGGATATTCCTATTTGCAACTGCCATAATTCTATATCCTAAAAAAAAAGTACTGAAAAATCCACAACAAAGCTACTAGAGCTAATAAATGAATTCAGCCAAGTAGGAGGATGCAAGATTAAAATGGAAAAGTCAGTAGTGTTTCTATATACTAGTAATGAGCAATCTGAGGAAATCAAGAAAAAATTTCCATTTACAATATAACTAAAAGAATCAAATATCTAAAAATAAATTTAACCAAAGATGTAAAGGACTTGTACACAGAAAACTACAAAACATTTCTAAAAGAAATAAAGAAGATCTAAATAAATAGGGCATTCCATATTCATGAATTGGAAGATTAAATATTGTTAAGATGTCAGTTCTACCCAAATTGATTTACAGATTCAACACAATCCCAATCAAAATTTCAACAGCCTACTTTGCCAGAAATGGAAAAGCCAATTATCAAATTTATTTGGAAGGGTAAGGGGCACTGAATAGCCAAAAACATCTTGAAAAAGAACAGTTGGAGGACTCACACTTCCTGACTTTAAAGCATATTATTACAAAGCTACAGTGGTCGGCATGGTACTGACACAAGGATAGGTATACTGACCAATGGAACGGAATTGAGAGCTCAGAAATAGACCTTCACATCTATGGCCAATTGATATTTGACAAGGCTGCCAAGTCCACTCAACTGAGACAGAATAGTTTCTTCAACAAATGGTGCTGGAAGAACTAAATATCCATATGTAAAAGAATAAAAGAGGACCCCTATCTCACACCGTGTACAAAAATTAACTCAAAATAGATCAAAGACCTAAATATAAGAGCCAGGAACATAAAATTCCTAGAACAAAATGTAGGGAAGCATCTTCAAGATCTTGTGGTAGGCAGTGGTTTCTTAGACTTTACAACCAAAGCACAAGCAATGAAAGAAAAACAGATAAATGGAACCTCCTCAAAATTAAAACCTTTTGTGCTCCAAAGAATTTTGTCAAGAAAGTGAAAAGGCAACCTACTCAATAAGAGAAAATATTTGGAAGCCATATATCTGATAAGGATTTAATATCCAGAATATATAAAGAAATTCTGCAACTCAACAATAAAAAGACAATAAAAAACAACAATAAAAAGACAAGCAACCCAAATAAAAAATGGACAAAAGACTAGAATAGACATTTCGCCAAAAAGGAAATGCAAATCAAAACCACAATGAGATATCACTTCACACTCACTAGAAAGGCCACTATTAAAAACAGAAAACTACAAGTGTTGGAGATGATGTGGAGAAATAGGAACACTTATTCACTGCTGGTAGAAATGTAAAATGGTACAGCTCCTGTGGAAGACAGTTTGGCAGTTCTAAGTATAAAGCTGCCATACGATCTGGCAATCCCACTGCTAGGTATATACCCAGAATAACTGCAAGCAGGATCTTGAACAGACATTGCACACCGATGCTCATAGTGGCATTCTTTACAATTGCCAAAAGATGGAAGCAACTAAGTGCCCATCAACCAATGAATGGACAAACAAATGGAATATTATTCAGTTGTAACAAGTAATGAAGTCCTGATATATGTGACAGCATGGATGAACCTTGAGGACATTATGTTGAGTGAAATAAGCCAGACACAAAAGGACAAATATTGTATGATCTCATTGATATGAACTAATTAGAATAAACAAATTCAGAGTCAGAATCTAGAATACAGGTTACCAGGGAATAGAACAGAGTAGAAAAGGGGAACTGATGCTTAATTGTGCAGAACTTCTCTTTATGTTGATTTTAAATGTTTGGAAATGGTTAGAGGTAATAGTAGCATATTATTGTGAGTGTAATTAATAGCGCTGAATTATATTGCTTCATGTGCTTGAAAGGAGAAGCCTTGGGTTGGTCGTGTATATAACTAAAAGGAAAGTTAAAAGATAAAACGTACTGTATAACACGGTGAACTCTGTTGTGGATGACAGACTATGGTTAATAGTACAAATATAAGAATGTTCTTTCATTATTCATAACACTTTGATTAATTACTAAGTGTTAATAATAAGGTGGTATATGGAGAAAATATACCTAATGTCAACTATGGATTTAGTTAAGAGTAATATTTTAATATTCTTTCATCAATTTAACAAAAGCAGCACATTAATGAAAAGCTACAATAGGGGTGTATATGGGAATGTATTTTTTACATGACTTTTCTGTCAACCTACAACCTCTCTAATTTAAAAAATAAATAACAATAATTTTTTTAAAATACAACATTATGCTAAGTGAAAGAAAACAAAGTACTACACACTGTATGATTCCATTTATACAAAATGTAAAGATAAATTTATGAAGACGGCATTAAATTAGCGGTTATGTAGGGCTACTAGGGAAGGATAGAGGGATTGAGAGATAAGTGCTAAAGGTTGCGGTTTTCTTCTTTTCGGAGTAATGAAAATGTTCTAAAATTGACTATGGTGATGAATGCACAACTCTGTGATTATACTAGAAGCCAATGACTGTATACTATGGATGGACTGTAAGGTACCTGAACATATCTCAATAAAATTGCTTTAAAAAAAATCATAGTACTGGCACAAAGACAAACAGACCAATGGAAGTGAATTGAGAGATCAGAAATTAACTCTCATATTTATGGCCAATTGATTTTTGACAAGGAGGTAAAGAAAAGTCAATTGGGAAAGAATAGTCTTTTCAACAAATGGTGCTGAGAAAACTATTCTAAAAGAATAAGTCTCCAAAAGAATAAAGGTATCCTCCTACTTCACACCATATTCAGAAATCAACTCAAAATGCATCAAAGCCCTAAATATAAGAGCCAGAACTTTAAAGCACCTAGAAGAAAATATACAGAAGCATCTTCGGAATCTTGTGTTAGGCAAATACAAAAGAAAAAATAATGCAAAAAAAAAAAAAGATAAATAGAACCTGTGCCAGTTTGAAGGTATTATGGCCCCTGGAAAAAGCCATATTCTTTGATGTAATCTGTGTGGGCAGATGTATCAGTGTTAATTAGATTGTAACTCTTTGAGTGTTTCCATGGAGAAGCGCCCCACCCAACTGTGGGTGATGACTCTGGTTGGATAATTTCCATGGAGGTGTTGCCCCACCCATTCAGGGTGGGTCTAAATTAATCACTGGAGCCATATAAATGAGCTGACAAACAGAAGGAACTCAGTGCAGCTGTGAGTGACATTTTGAAGAGGAGCTACAGCCAAGAGGGACACTTTGAAGAGCGCACTGGAACTGAGGGAGGAGCTTCAGCTTACAGAGACATTTTGGAGACGGACTTTGAAAGCAGACTTTTGCTCTGGAGAAGCTAAGAGAGGACAAACACCGCAAGAGCAACTGAGAGTGACATTTTGAAGAGGAGCTGTGGCTAGAGAGGAATGTCCTGGGAGAAAGCCATTTTGAAACCAGAACTCCAGGGCAGACACCAGACATGTGCCTTCCCAGCTAATAGAGTTTTCCAGAGCCATTGGCCATCTTCCAGTGAAGGTACCTGATCGTTGATGCATTACCTTGGACATGTTATGGCCTTAAGACTGTAACTGTACAACCAAATAAACCCCCTTTATAAAAGCCAGTCCATTTCTGGTGTTTTGCATTCTGGCAGCATTAGCAAACTGGAACAGGACCTAAGCAAAATAAAAAACTTTTGTCCTTCAAAGGACTTTATCATGAAAGTACAATGACAACCTACACAAAGAGAGAATGTATTTGGAACCCAAATAAGAGTTCAACATACAGAATATACAGAGAAATCCTTTAACTCAACAACAAAGACAATTAATAACTGGGCAAAAGACTTGAATAGACATTTCTCCAAAGGAGATACGTAAATGGCCAACGATGCTCATATAATTAGCCACTAGAGAAATACAAATCAAAATCATGACACCATTCCATACCCACTAAAATGGCTGCTATTAAAAAACAGCAAACCAAAATTGTTGAAGAGAATGTGGAGAAATAATACTCATTCATTGCTGGTAGAAATGTAAAATGGTGCAGCCGCTGTGGAAGACCATTTGGCAGTTCCTCAAAAGTTAAGTATAAAGTTAACATATGACCTGGCAATTCCACTTCTAGGTATATACTCAAATAATTTTTGAAAGCAGGGACTCAAACAGATACCTGCACACTGATGTTCATCGCAGCACGATTTCCAAAAGGCAGAAACAACCCAAGTGTCCATCAATCGACAAATTGATAAACAAAATGTGGTATATACATACAACAGAATATTATTCAGCTATAAAAAGGAATGAATTTCTGATACATGCTACAACATGGGTGAACCTTGAAAAAATCATGCTGCATGAAATAAGCCAGACCCAAAAAGACAAATATTTTATCATCTCACTGATATGAACTAATCTGAATAAGCAAACTTTCAGAGTCAGACACTACAATATAGTTATAATGGAATGGGATGAGGGTAGGGAATAGTGAGTTAATTCTTAAAATGTAAATAGTTTCCATTTGGGATGATGGAAAAGTTTTGTTAATGGATGGTGGTGACGGAAGCACAACACTGAACATAATTAACAGCACTTAATTGTATATTTGAATGTGGTTAGAAGGGGAAATTTCAGGTTATATATATGGTACTAGAATAAAAAGTAAAAAAAAAAAAATTCCATGGAACTGCACAACACAAACAGTGAACCCTAAGGTAAAACCATGGACTATAGTTAATAGTACAATTATAAAAACATGCTTTCATCAATTGTCACAATTGTACCACACTAATGCAAGTTCTCAATAAAAGGGTGGTATATGGAAACCCTGTATTTTACGTCTGATTGTTCTGTAAACCCACAATTTCTCTAATAAAATATGTATACATATTTATATATATATATACATATCCACATATATATGTGTATGTGTGTATATGTATACACATATATACATATCTGTAGAGTACTATGTAATAAGCACTGAACTAACTGCTGGTGCTCAGAGGCTCCCATATACCCATATACCCAGATTGTAACAACCATCTAGTGTGTTAATGCTAGTACAAAGATATATGCAGAATGCTCTGGGAACTCACAGAGGAACCTGAGGAAGTTAAGAATAGCTTTACAGCAGTACTGATATTTGAGCTGCTTTGGAAGAAGGAAGAGAAGTTTGCCAGGCCACGTGGAGTCAGGGGAACGCATTCAAGGCAGAGGACACAGAGAGAAGGCCTCAAGTCAGCAAAGGGTGTGACCTACTCTGAGAATAGTGACAAGTTCAGAGAGGTTGGAAAAAACTGCTTTCCTTGGCAATCCAACATGTCTTTTGGTATATATATCTAGATGATGGTGTCAGATGGCTTGCCTATAGGTGTATTTAAAAAAAAAAAAAAGTTATGAATTAAAAATTGGAACATAAGGCCTGATTATGAGCCTTTTAAATTTGGGAGACTAACCTACATTGCTAAGAAGTAAGCAAGGAAAAAAAAGCAAGATGCAGAAGAGTACGGACAGTATGCTACCATTTGTATATGAAAAAAAAATAAAAGGTGGGGGAAATATATTTATAATTTGCAAAATTATTTCTAGATGGATTTTCTTAAGCAAATCCTCCGATAGTGTTTCCCATGTGCCAGGCACTATTCTAAGCACTGCATGTATATTAACTCATTTAAGCTGCCCAATAACTCCTTGAGGTGGGTCTATTATTCTCCTTACTTAACAGATTAGGAATTAATACAGAATGTCAAATAACTTGCCCAAGGTTAATCAGCCAATTCGTGGCAGAGCCAGGATTTGAAAACCGGGTTAGACTCCATCACCAGTGATCTTAACCACCATGTTTTACCACCTTTCACGAGACACCGGTAACACAGTCACCTCCAGAAAGGGAGAGGGACAAGGCAGATGGGGACAGAAGCAGGAGCTCCATCAGGTTCTCATTCTCTCCCTTGGCCTAGGCTGCTGCTCCCAATGAGCACTGTAGAATCTCTTGTACCTTTTGATTCAAAAATAAACAAACAAATATAAATACAGAAATGGGACTGTTCTGAATTCTTTAGGGTTCAGGTTACCGTCCACAGAAAGGCCACAGGGAATAACACAAGGAGCCCACAGCCCATCAGCTTTCTCTTTAGCCACCCCTCCTCCCCAGTCCAAGTCCAGCAGCACTGCCCCAGCACAGGCCTGGAAGACAGACCCAGATACAAGGAAGTCCCCCCAAGTCCCTCTTTCTGTTGTCACTTCCTACATCAGTCTCAACCACCACAGAGGCTCAGCAGCAAGGCACTGGCAAGAAAGACAATGGCCACAGCCAATGGCAAAATAACTCTAAAGAGGGTAGCTCCCTGGTCTCCTTCCACAGTGGCACCTCCTTCCCATCAGCAATAGGATCGGTTCACTTAAGCACCCAGAGGAGGAAAAGCTGGACCAAAAATAAGCTTTACTCCTTACCACCAGCTGCCCATGCAATCCCCCACTCCCATATATTGAACGAGGAGCCCATATATTATACCACGCCATGGTTCATTTCAACAAAAATCAACTAGCATTCTTCTGACCTGGGGCAAAAAATTCCCTCATTGAGATCCTGAAAAATAACATTACATCATGGTGCCCGTGTCAGGTTTATAAATGGGCCAGGGGGAGGCTGGGGTGTAACCTGACACTATCAAAACACTGGCCCTAGGAGAAGAAAGGGGGCCATTGTTGCAGGCTGTCAGCGCTCCTCTTGCTGGAGGTAGAGAGGGAGATTGGAGAAATGTTAGTGGGAGGCCAGGCTTGGAGTAAGCCTCACTCCCTATCTCATAAGAAACCGGGCAGCCTCCCTCCAAAATGGGGTTGGGGGGTTTTCCCCATTTCCTGTGGGGTGTGTCATCCTCCTTTCTATTCTCCAGGCAGAGTGGATGAGCAAAGTGACTTTTATTCCCATGACCTCAGAGCAAAGAAGTGGTTAGGCACTGGAGGTCCAGAGGGCCACTTTTTTTTTTTTTTTTTTTTTTTTTTTTTTTCTGGGCAGCCCTCAATTCTCTTAACAGACAACCAAAGAGAGAACTGAGCCTCAATAATTGTGTGTGCACCAGGGTAATAATTTTATTGAAAAACAGAAATGAGAACATGGCCCAAAGGGAGAGAGAAAAACAGAACGCAAGAAGGGCCAAGTGAACATCCAACCATAAAGCAAGAAATCCCGAAATCTGAAAAGAGAAACCAGCATTTCAAAGACAAGGAGATATGATTCGGATCAGGAGACTAGGAAGTGACAAAAAGAACAGGGAGAAGATTGTAGAGCTAGGACACACACCAAAAAAAAAAAAAAAAAAATAGCCAAAAGACAGTGTTGGCACACTTCAAAACATTTTAATGGATACATTTTAATGGATAAAAGGAGAGGGAAAAGGATTTATAGTGAGAGAAAGTCCAGAAAATAAAAAGCAAGACAAATGTAAGCCAGCCCGACTGGAGACAGAATTCATCCTGCTGGTCAAACATTTAATTCGGTTTTCTCTTTTCTTTCTTTCCCCATCTCCCAGCTCAGCCTTTAAGGACAGGGAAGCATGCAAATGTGCCGTCTGGGGCAGGCAGAACTTGCGTAGATGATTTTGGCAGGAGGGCCAAGTGATTCGTCCCGCCAGCCTGTCCACAGCAAGGACGACGCCAGCCCTGTGATCGTTTAGGACAACGGCCCTAAACCCACCAGCCAACCAGAGACGGAACACGGTACAGAACTGATCACTTTTATTTCTCTGGGGATTCTGCTTGCTTGTTTCCAAGAAATTGCTGCTAATCCTATCATCACTCCACCAGGACCTTAACCTCTTACAAAAGCTCTCCCCACCCACTCACCCTCCCACCTCCAATCCCTTCCTGGCTTAATTCACCAGCAATTAAGAAAGCAGGCCTTATAGACTGCTAGGCTCCTGGTTGCTAAATTCTGCTTTTATGTTAACGCCACCACATTTTCTTTGGAACACAACAGGACGCTCTAGACTAAAGTGGAATGGTGCCCCATGGACCAAGTGCTTCATCGTCCTTCAAAAGAGCTTTCCCACAGAGCCAGGGAACCAGCCCCCTCCCTGCTTCAAAGAAGAGGAGGGGAGGGGCCTAGGGACCACCCTCCAAGCTCAACACTTACATTTCCTCACAATTCCAGTCCCTCAAGCCTCTCTTTTGGCAGGGTGACTGTTACTGGCGCCAGAGTGTATGCTGATGGCAAGCGGGGACATGGGGGTAGGAGGGTAATGGAGGTGGCAGCCACCACCCACTCTGTACAGAACTAACAGAAGAAAAGTGAGGCGCAGAGCATGGAGGGGGGCATGCTTCCACAGAGGGCATCTGTCAACATGCACCCACTCCTTGGGGGTCTTGCTTAGGACCTGGAAACTTCTCTGATCTCTTCAGTTAGTCTGCCAGGAGGACTCTGCTCTGCCAAGCCCAGTCAAGGGCCGTCCCTCTCCGTTGAAGATGCCCATTCATTGTCTAACTCCTCTCTTCTTTGTTTTACCATATCCCCCAATTAAATTACTCATTGTATTTCATTCGACAAAGACTGCACGCCTACTAAGGGCCAGTCACTGGTTTCAGTAATAGGAATGAAATGATAAGCAAAACAGGAATGATGTTTGTCTCTAGACTGGTTTGCCTTCCATTTCCCTTCTCCGTTTCCAAGGCTCTTGCCAAACCCAGCGGAAAAGTTTTAGGTGATTACATGAAATCCATGTATCTTGCATTGATCTGCCCAAGAAGCAGTCCCCGTACTCTGAAAGAGGGCTGAGAACCTCAGAGTATCCAAGGGAATGGGAGATGGGAAGGCCTCGGGGAGCTTGGGGAGAGAAATTAAGTTCTGGAGGATGGATAACTTTTAAAACGAGGGAAAGGGCACGGCAGCATGAAAATGGTGATTTGAGAAATCTGCCTACACATTTTTGAGATTTTTATTCATGTCCTGCCATGCTATCTATCCCCTCAAGTGTCCATATCTATGACTATCATGAAGAAAGTACTGGCACCAAAAGAAATTTGCCTAGCATGCTGAAACACGGTGGGCTTGTGGGAGTGGCCATGTCTGACCATCATCCCTCAACTTTGTGTTCTCAGAGACTCAGTTTCCTGTTCCAATCGTATCACTCTCTTAGAAGAAAAAAAATAGTCAGTGTTAAAAGAGGCCCCCTGAAAAGTCTGACACTTCTGGCCCTAAATTTATTTTCTCATTAATGAGCAAAGGGGGATTTATTGTTTGAAACAATGTCTGTTTCATATCAACTCTTTCCCTGTTTTTACCCCCAGACGGTGGAGCTCCAAAGAGACTAAGACCAGATGTTTTATATTTCAGGAGAGCGTGGTCTCCCCCAATTCCTGAAAGATTCCTGGAATTCTTATACTTAACAAAAATTAGCTACAGAGAAAGACTCATGAATCATGAATCGGGAGCCCGAGAAAGGGACGGTCATTTCGTCCCCCCCCACCCTCTTTCTACTGACCTTCCACCACCCAAAATGCTGCCTGTCACCCACTCTGGGACTCAGCAAATAACCCCTCTGAATAATGAGGATCAGGCTCTTCTAACTGCCTCAAGTTGTTAAAGAGTGCAGCCATATTTCAGGATCAGAGATGCCAATCCTCATGACATAATCTACAGAGCTAGAAGTGGGAGTCATACCTGTGCCAATCCTGGCTCAGTCTCAGCCTTCTTAGTCATTTAAATAAAACATATCTCTATCACCTCATCTGTCCAATAGAGATAATAACAACATATGATCTATATCTTTTGTTGGATTAATGCAAAGATCAAGTGAGATGCAAGTGTACTCTAATAAAGTAAAATAATAATAAAAGTAAAAAGTATTTTTATTAAAATAATTAACATCTGGCATACTGTTAACAGGGAAGCTGTGTATAACTAGTACATTTTTGCACACCCTGAAGACAGGATCAACTGAGGCACACAAAATGGAAGTTGACATCAGCTAGGCTCTCAAAGGTCGCTTGGCCCAGGTCAGGTCCCTTTCCCATTCCTTATGAAGGCGGCTGCAAGCCTTTAACCATTCCACATTTATTCAATAAACATTTTTATTGAGCACCTGGCACAGTACTTGGCATATATCGGATGCTCAGTAAATATCTGTTGAATAATGAATGAATGAGTGCCTAATGCAGAGATGAAAAATACGTGGCAAGTTGCCACCACTCCCTGATTCTGAACCCATATAGGAAATTATTAATGGATTAAGGCACTCTTCTCTGAAGACTCAGACTCAGCTCAGAATTCTCTGAGTTGGCACATGAAATGAAACCTATTTGCCTTTCCTGGCCTGGCCACAAAGATAAAACACAAGGTCCCAGCTTTCAGGGAGCTCACAAACTAAAGGGAGAAAGACAGTAAATAGACAATGTAACATAATATGATGTATGTTAAGATAGAAGTATAAAAGTCCAGGGGAAGACCATGTAATTTAATGACGTGGATGAACCTTCAGTTCTCAAACTTGCCTTGGCTTTTAAGACAGCACACCATTCCCTCCAGTTTTTCTCCCACCTCTCTGACAACCCTTTTCTTATTCTCTCCACTGCCCACCCTGTATATTTTAGCCTTCTCAGGGTTCTACCTTGGTCCTCTTCATTCTGTATAAACTCTCTTGGATGACTACTACCTCTTATGACATCAATTACCATTTACATGCTGATTACACCCAACTTTATGTCTCTAGCCCTGACCTCTCTCCAAGCTTCAGACACATATCTCTAACTCTGCCAGAATATCCTATAGCCTACTCAAAACCTAACTCATTAACTCTCTTCTCCTCATCTTCTCTAGCAGCTCTGTTTAGCCTCTAACATTATTGATATCCTTTAACAGATTATTCAAATCTTCCAAATGTAATTTTACTATTATCATCATCTCTTCCTTCTCTCTTGGCCCCTCACGTTAGTAGCAAACCTCTTATATTTAACTTCCAAAATATCTCTTTAACTTATTCATTCCACTCTACCACATCATCTCTCACTTTATAGCTTGCTTTCTGTTTCTAATCTCACCCCTACTTTAATCCAACCTCCACAGAGCCACCAGAATTACCTTAAAACACAAATCGCATCTTATTAACTCTTATTCCCTTCTCTCACCCCTGCCCTCTGATTTTCAATAGCCCCCTATTGCCTTCAAGATTAAATTCTTAGCCTGGCAAAATCTGACCCCAATCTACTCGGACCTGTGAAGGCCCTATACTCTGGCCATAAAGATTTTATGATTCTAGGCCTCTGTTCCCACTGTGCCCTCAGTCTGGTATACTGTAGGTTTGCTTTTTACCTACATTCTTCAAGATCCAGAAACCCAATTCCAATGACTGTGGAATATTTCACCCAATACCCTGCAGCAGAGTTGAGTCCTGTCATTCTCTGTAAATAAATTTTACAAGATTCTGAAATCCCTCTGTCTTATCAAAGAAACAAGTTCCATATAGGGCAGCGTTAATGGTTATGTAATATATTTTATACAAAATTTGCAAATATCTTAAGTTACCATGTACAAATAAAGCACTCACTCTTTCATTCACTCATTTAAACAAATGTGAAGTCCCTGCTATGTGGCAGACAGTTGTAGGGGCTGAGGATATAGCAACAAGACAAAGTTCCTGCTATCACGGAGCTTATATTCCAGTGGAAAAGACAGACAATAAGCAAATACAACATTGGATTACCAGAGATCATAAATTTATCACAGAAACTAGAGAGACTGGAAGATGAAAGTTGTTTTAAATATATACAAAATTATAATGCTTGATTAAAGAGGGCTTTTTTTTAAATCCTTATAAAGCTGAAGGGAATTACTCTTACCCTACCCACGCCCTATATGGTTATTGTTATTATAAGAAAGAGAATACAGCTACAGTAGAATCTTACCAATCTAGGGAAACTGGAGGGAAAAGGGAAAGCATGAATTACCAAAACTGACTGATTTAAAGAACTTTAGTGAAAAATAAAATTTTTAAATTTTAGGAGACATGAACACTAATTGCTAATACATGTTTCCACAAAGAGGCACCATCTGACCTGCCTTTGAGAACAGAGCATAATGGGAATTGGTGTGCAAAGAGATGCTGTTCACTCTATAAAGCCGTTTTAAAGTTTGAGTCTATAAACCCCACACCCTACACATTTAAATGCTTAATACATATTTATTTATTTATTTAATAATTACATTATTTATATTACATGGTCAACTGCTTTTTATGGGAAGGCCTCCCAAATCACCAAGCATTTTAAATACTGGAGTTTGAATTAATGGGATTGTATTATGCCTAATCTGCCAGACAAGTAAAAGCCATCAGCACAGCCAATAGCAAGAGTTAGAAACTCAATGCCCCTTCCCTCACCAAAAAGATCCCTGTTCTTCCCCCATGGAAAAGTATCACTTCTACAGAGGTTAAACTCACCATTCCAGCCCTGCTATAAGATTTGCTCATTTGCTTTAGGACACATTACCCCTTATTATAGTCTCAGAAGCTCTGCTGTAGAATTTTAGAGGACAAAAAGTCATCTTTCTCCAAAATAACAACAGCATTTTAATAGAAAGGAAAAACAGGGTTCTGCCACTCTTCTCCCCTCCATCACTTACACCTACCTCATCTGGCTAACTGCCACTCATTCATTAGATCCCTGCTCACATGCCATCTCTTCTGAAGAAACTTCTGTGGCCAACCACCTCACACTCCAAGATGGTGCAGTATCATCCTGAGCATATCTATAATCCTCTGTATCCCCATCACAGCACTTGATACATGGAACTGGGATCATTTACTTGTCTGCTCCCACCAGAATACAACTTCTTTGAGATCATTAATGTCTTCCCAGAATTGAACACAGGGCTTCATACATAAAAAGCATGGAATAAAGGAAGATGTTGTCTTTTCTTTGCCATTCTTTACCTTTTCTTTCTTTCTTTTCTTTCTTTCTCTCTTTTCCTTGAAGCAGAGTGGGAAACTTCAAATACAATTTGTCTAAAAATGCAATATTTCATAAATGAAAACAATCAGCCCTTGATATGAGATCTTAGGGAAAGCCGCAAAGGAATGACTCAGCTCTATACCAAGGCGCTTTTCTGCTTATTACTAAGAATTCTTCCTATTAAAATTTAATGCAGTACTCTCTAGCAGTTCATTTTGTCTGCCAAATCCTTTATGACTATTTTGATAAGTTATTTATTACATAGGCATGCCACAGTAATAAGTAGATAGCATAAGCAACAGCTTACAGGGCAGAATGAAAGGGCCATGTCCACTCCTGATTTGTTAAGGCTAAATCATTAGATCCTGTGACAAGCAGTTATCACCAAATGCTGGCCTGGAATGGCAGGGCATCCTGGCACACAACTGGTGCTCAATACATGTGTATAACTGCTGACTGACTGGACGAATCAGTATGGAAGGGACCTCAGAAGTCAAACTGTAAACCTAAAAGTAATGGGACCCCAATTGTGCCATTATGATGAAACACAGGTGGGCTTGAAGGCAAGCAGTAATCAAGTACAAGTTACATAACCTCTGCAACCCTCAGTTTCCTCATTTCTAAAATGGAGCTGATAATAGAGTAAAATGAGATAATGTACAGAAAATGCTTTGCACTATATCTGGCAAATAGTGTTTATTTAAAAATATTATGTTATTACTTCATAGGTGCAGTTGATAGCTACTAAACTGAAAAGCACACCAGACTAAACATAAAACTCAAAACATATAAAGTGGATACCACTAGGAAATATTCCAAACCCAAGGAAGTGGAATATGTAGGTGCTCTTCACACAATTTGTTATACATATTCTACTCTGTGTAGAAATGGATTTTTGGTAAAGTTAATCACACCTTAAACTCAGAAGTCTGTTATCTAAAAAGAACCTAGCACCTTGCATGGCTTACACAATGCAGTTTAGAAATGTGTTGCAATGAATTATACAAAGACTTCTTTTGCAAATGTGTGAATCTTTTTGTATATATTTCTGTAGATCCAGATTTTCACATAATGGAGTTGCTTAAAATAAGACTGTCCCTTATGCAGGTGTAAATATATCAGCTCTGAAACAGACTAGCTACCACTGGCTAGCCCCTCCAGGCCAAAGAGGCGTTATTCTAATTTTAATTGTTAATGCATGGGCAGAGCTAAAAGTTGTCCACATTCTGTTTAACTCAGGCAGTTATTCAAAATTCCTCTCTTTTGCAAGCATCAATTCCAATCTTGGCTTAAAGAGAAAGAAATAAAGCAAACACAAAGAGAGAAAAGGAAAATAGAAGGGAAAAAAAAATAGAATAGGCTCATTTGGCCCTGCCTTATAAAGGAAAAGAAAGAAATGCTGCTTCTCTAGCCTCATTATTCCCACTCCATTCCTCATGCTTGCTTTTAGAAAAATCCAGAGGGGTGGGGGTGGAGTAGGTTTGGAAGAAGGAAGGAAAGAGATGGGAGATAAGGAAGGTAAGGAAGGAAAAAAAACAGTTGCCGAAGAAAAGAAGAAAAGAGAGTGAGAAGAAAGAGGAGCTGAAACCTGATACCCGGGAACTCAGGCCTCCAGCGACTTCTCAGACTGAAAACCTGCCAGCCTGGGGAGGCTGGTTCCAATCGTGGCCTTCATTAAGGTTTCGTATACTCAGCCCCTAATTTACAACCCCTTAACTGCAAACACTCTACAAGTACCTTTGGGAACCTCTGAGGACAGAAAGAAATCTAAGAGAAATTAGGTGCCTAGAGAGGTACCTTCAAAGGCAAGAAGAGCCCTGTTGTGCAACCAAGCAGTTTAGCTGTATATTTTTGTCTGTTTGGGGCATTGGGGAAATAGTGGGAGGAGGAGGGTAGAGCATAACAGACACACAGCCAGTCAAAAGCTGTGAGGTGGGTGATAGAGTGGGGGTGTCTGGGTGTATGTGCAGGAATACACAAGTGTCATGTCTGCAGGGGCTGTGTGTGTCCCTGGGTGCGTGGTGTGTACAAGCAGGTGGACACATGCACAACTAAAGGCAGGGACTCTTCCCATACAGCCAAACCCTTGTTCATGCAGTGTAAAGAAACAACACCCCCCAGCCACCACCACCCCCCCAAAAAAATAACAAAAGTCAACTAAAACAAACATTGCAGAGTGGTTTCCTTGCCTGCTAAAGTAGAGATCAAATTCAAAAAAAAAAAAAAGGGATCACATGGAGGGGGCAAAACCCTGAAGTTTACCCCAAGCTGCTGAAAACTGAAACCTGGCTAAAAGGGGGAAAGATGGGTTGGAGGGTGGGACACTCCAACAGTCAAGCCTTTCTGGTTGCTCTCCAAAACTTTGTTTCTCTTCAGCCGATACCTGTGCTGGCTGTGAACATCTCAGGGTTTTAACTAACCAGGGCCTGGGAACTGGTTAGGCAGCTTTTCTCCCAAGGCCACAAAGAACAATCAATCTCAGCCAAAACACAGAGTCCTGGAGAGAAGACTTGAACTCTCTCTCCTCTGGCAGGAGAAGGAGAATGGGAAAGGAGAAACTAAACAGATTACCTTTTAACTAACAGCTTTACTTAAACGGATTAATATTGAGGATTAACTTTCCCAGAGCCACAGAGCGGAATCACCACTCCAAAGGGAAGCTGGTCTCTGCTCTCAGCCAGGTCCTGGGAAGGAATGGTTCCACCTCCGGGTCTGAAAAGTAGGGCAGTGTTACTTTCTAGCTTCCCTTTCAAAGGTGCTCTCCAGATTTTCCAGAATGGACTCCATGGAAAGTTAATCCCACAGGCTAAGGGATTTCACCTTCAGAGAGCTTTTTAAAAAAATAGTAACAATCCTCAAAGAGGCCCAATGGCAATATTTTAAACCATTTAACCTTCCCTGAATCAACAAGGAAAAACAGCGTGAAAGCTCAAGGTAAGGTAGGTGACAGGGATTGGGGAGATGTAACTGGAGAGAAAGGCTTGCACTTGATGTGGCCCCAGGTAAAAGGCAACACCATAACCTATTCCAAAAGTCCCTCTAACATTTTAGCTACAGTCCATGCACGCCCTCTTTCCCCAGAAAAGAGCTTTTCCATGCTTCTCCTGCTGAAGTAAGAAGCAAACCATACCACTTAGGTTCTTTTTCCTCCTTTGCCATCAAATTTGATAAAAGAGCTGTCACCTTCAAAATGAGCTTACCTGAAAGTGAATGAGGCTTCCTGGGAAACCCGTCTACTCATAGGACAGATGCTTCAGAAAGAACTAGTTACCTTCATCCTCTCTTCTCTTTGTTTTATTGTAATCATAGGAGTTTTCCAAGCCCTGCTCCTCTGAAGAAGACTGCACCGGGCAGAATCAGAGGAGACCTGAGCACTTAGTGATCCCTCTCTGAACTGTGACCTGGAACAGTGAATCTGGTTAATTGTGAAAACAGCACTGCAGAATAAGTTCAACTCTGTGTCTGCTATTCTGAGGGCAGAGGGATCCCCAATTTTTTTATGAAATGCAGAGGCCATTCTTCAGGTATGAAGATGATAACCTCTGACCCAGCAGTAGAGACCTGTTTAAATTACTCCAGTCACTGGATCAGTTTTGATCCCCCACCAGTTCACTGTGTGACTAGAGGCAAACATTTATGAGAAGGCTAGACTGCGGTAACGTGTTGGAGTCTGTGGCCAAAGAACAAGCAAAGCTAAGAGGCCCACAGGGGACTCAAACCCCTATCAAGTGTTTATTAGCAGAGTGCTTTAACCAGTCAAGCTAGTCTGCCTTAATTAGGCATTGAAAGGGGGACAGGCTAAAAGGCCTGAAGTATGCTTTTTGTGGGAAACAGGGGGTGCAGGTAGACTGTAGTTAAAAAGTAGCAGAAGAGTTTAGGAACTTAAATATTGCCATCATTTGAGTCTAACTTTACATTGACAATATGTCTTGGATTTGGGGGACAGGCCTGACTCAAACATGCTATCCAATTTCTCCCATAATTATATTCACACTTATCAGGCCAAACAGACTAAATTAAGATTTAGGAAATAGGAACAGCATATTTAAGTTGCTCAGAAGTACTTCAGATCGCCAGGATGATTTGGATCTTAGCAATGTCCCCAAACAGGCAGCTGTGAATTAAATTTTGCTTTGGAAAAGAATTGCTCATGAGGTCTTAGTTGCACACACGCTGGCTTCAACTTTGTTGGCTTGTTTCAAAAGAGTACAGAGGCTTTTTTTAGAAAAGGAAAAAAATGGGGGAGAGGAGTTACACAAAGCCTGTTCTTTGCTTAGCAAACCAATAGGAAGAATAAAATGAAGAAAGAACACATGCTAGGATGTATTTGCAGTCTTACTAACTTCAGCAGTAGGCTTCTAGAAAGGCAAGACCCATTTAGTCTAAGCTTCCCTAAGCATTTCTATTCTATAACAGGGTAAGAAAAAAGACAAGTGTCCTCACTATCTTCAGGCGTCCTCCCTGAGTTTCCAAACTGGATTCCCAGTTATCCCCCATCCCAGGTCCCTTCCCTCACCCTGAGGGACAGTACCACTCCAGGCAGCTTTTGTTAAGTCTCAAACCTCCAAAGAAATATGACGGGTTTGAACTATTAACCCCTCCCCAGAAAGGAATAAAATTAAGAAGCGGCCACTGACAAAATATTCATATGGGAATACTGTAAAAAATAACAAGCTAAATATTTGCCCAGCAGTTCCAGACTTGCCTGAACAAAGAGGAAGAAAACAAAACTGGAGAGGGGAGTGGTCAAACAGAAGGCGATTGTGGGGTCAAGCTCATGATCTATTAAGAAAGAATTATACAATTGGGGAAAAACTGAAGTTCATGTTAGTGTCAGAGGGGAGCAAGTGGTGGTAAAGAGTGGTGTTGGAGAGGAGATCTGTAAAGAGATAATGAAAAGGGAAAAAAAGAAAATGTAAACATCAGGCTGCTGGCAATAACACCCTTCTCTGCTGAAAAAAGTGACAGAAAATAGGGTCTGGTGTAAAGAAACTCCATGTTGTCTATCAGAAGGGAGGGGCTGTCAAGGGCATAGATTACAGCCAGACATGCTCAGCCGCATACCTGTTAAATAACCTGGGGCAAATCATTATACCTCTTTGAGCCTCCATTTCCTTTTATGTAAAAGGGGGATAATAATACCTCTCTCCTTCCTACCTCCAGGTTGTTTAAAGGTCAAATTTGATAACATAAATGAATTGTGCTGTAAAAGCGAAGGTACTACTCAAATGTCAAGCTATTTTAGGTATGAGACTATAAAAAACTTGGCTGCCCTGTAGCCCTTCAAAAAGTCAAAGGGGATAAAAGTAGGGGCAGAGTGGAGCTGGGATGGAGGGAGCTTGTTGCCCAAAAAGGAAAAGAACCAGTGACAAAACCAAATGTGACCAAAGTCTCCCAGGCTTCTACCACACACTGACGGCTCAGTAGACACTAGTTTGATCATGAGAAAACTCTAGGAATTAAACTAGCTCACATCCATGAAATGCCTCATCTAGCTCTAAGCTTATATGTTAGGGAACCATATGGATGAAGGACACAGAAAAGTCATGAAGCAATGGAAGGTGCTGGTTTAGTCCCTCCACAATTTGCATTTGTCTCCACCCATCTCTGTAATATGGCAGTTCTGGAATCCACCACCCTCTAAGAAGAAAAAAAAAGGAAGGGGAAAGAAATCTTATTCTAATAACCAGGTTTAAAAAAAAAAACAACAGAAACCCAGGAGTTGAGACCCTACAGAAACCCTACAGAAATATATTAGAAATATATGGCAACAATTCAGATCACTTTCTTAAAAGGCCAGAGCATCTTGGGGCCCAAAGTTATAGGCCACAAACTTTTTTGGGATATCACATTTATCATCAACATGGCCATAAGACTCCCCCTCTTGCTCCCAAAAAAGGCCATAAAAAGTCCATTCTTAAAGATAAAGTCCTGAAACTTACAGAATTGGTGGAGGAAAAGTACGCACCAGGTCCTGGCTTCAGGGCAATGACTATGGAATCATCATAGGCAGATATATTCACATGGGCATAATGGCCCTCCTAAGGCCATATAAAGACCTGGGAAATTCTTGCTATTTCACCAACGAATTTTGAAATGTGGCAGAAAATTATCTGTGCCTCCAAAAAGCTCCATTATGATACCATTATTCCAAAAAAGTCAAATTATTCCACCTTTTCAAAGAGCTATGTTGTATCTTCCAACCATCAATCCCACCGTGATGTCACCATCTACCTTCCAACAAGATGAGATGACCACCCTTCCAGTGAGACAGCCACCAGCTCTGTCTTTCCACAAAGGACAAGGAGAAGGAGCTTCAGTGGCAGAGAGATTCCAAAAGGAGCCGAGAGGTCACTCTGGTGGGCACTCTTACACACAATTTAGACAACCCTTTTTAGGTTCTAATGAATTGGAATAGCTAGCAGTAAATACCTGAAACTATCAAACTACAACCTAGAACCCTTGAATCTTGAAGACGATTGTATAAAAATGTAGCTTATGTGGGGTGACAATGTGATTGGGAAAGCCATGTGGATCACACTCCCCTTTGTCCAGTGTATGGATGGATGAGTATAAAAATGGGGGCAAAAAAAAAAAAAAAGGCACCCAGTGTTCTTTTTTACTTTAATTGTTCTTTTTCACTTTAATTTTTATTCTTATTATTTTTGTGTGTGTGGTAATGAAAATGTTCAAAAATTGATTTTGGTGATGAACGCACAACTATATAATGGTACTGTGAACAACTGAATGTATGCTTTATATGACTGCATGGTATGTGAATGTATCTCAATAAAATTGAATTTAAAAAAAAAAGAAATCTTACACCATTGGGCAAATTGTAAAACAAAACCAAGTCACATAAAACAAGCAAAAACTCCTATGTTAAAGCCTGGGTCCTGGAGCCTGCCTTCACTGAAACCCCACAACTTCAAAGTCTACAACTGAAAGACAGAGGGTACAGTGACATACAAATCATTAATCCGAGCTACGAGAACCAGTCTCAACCCTAGCTGTGCCACTTACTGGCTGTGTGGGCTTGGCCAAGACCCTAAATCCTCTGAGTCCCAGGTTCCTCATGGATAAATCTTTAAATCTTTATTTTAGAGAAGTTGAACAACATAAGAGATTTAAAAAAAAAAAGCTCAGATTAGCGTGGACACAAGGTGGAATAATAACTCCCCAAATACTGTTACATAATTACTATTATCCCTATTTTATAGATAAGGAAACTGAAACTGAAAAGTTTAATGCTGCATTTAAGATCAGGATGAATAAAACAGAAGCTTCTGCCTCAAAAACAAGTGCTCTTTCCACCAGATCTAAATTCTTCTCATATCATGGGAGGTCTACAATAATGATTCTTGTGATATTCAAAGTCATTAAAAAGTACACATAGTACACAATAAAAATGTCTTAAAAATGAACATGCATGCCAAAAAAAGAGACCAAACAAAACAAAAAGCATATATACAGCTTTTCTGTTGTATATGCTCTTTATAACTCATTCTAATAGTGAAACCAGACTGAAACAACTGACTTGCATTTAATAATGAATTCTAATTTCCATTTTTAAAATCTGTGTTTAGGGCACCATACTTGACTCTACCAAAGCCCTAGGAATTACAACCTTTGGAGCTACTTTGTCAGCTGCATTTTTCTAGAATGTGTTTTTTTCTGGCTAGCTCAGTTTGGGTGTCTCTTCCTGTCATTTTTTTCTTAGGAGACCATATGCAAAGACAGGGTCTTATTCTGTGTTCTTTAGTGTACCTTTCATACTGTTGCTGATTAACACCAAACAATAATGTTGTTTATAATAATGGCCATCAATAATCATAACCATAACCATTATCACCATAAATAAGATTTCTCCCTGTTAGTTTCCTGAAGCCAGTGAACATACAATGATCGTATCAGTTTGCAGATCACCTGCTAAAAGCAAAGCTGAGCTGGGTGATGACAATGAGCAAATGAATCACACGTAACATGCCAAACTGAGTGATTAATAAAGGGTTCCTCTTCAACCTTAAAAAAAAGGATCCCACAATCGTCATCCAGCCAGGTAACTGACCTTGTTTTCCAGTAAAAGTACTCAGTCTTAGCTTCAAGAAGCATCACTCATGTCATCCTCAACTGCTCTACAGCTAGCTTGCCACTGTGGGACCATTACTGAAAACTGCTCTACTGGCACTGCCCACTTGGCTCATCAAAGCAATTTGCCAAGGGCTCTGTTCATGGTTTCCAGGGATTTTTAGGGAGAGTCATTCCCAAGTCCAAAGGGAAGTACAAGGCAAGTTCTGAGCAGTACTGACTCCATTCCACTGAAGGGAAGTCTGCAAGAAAGAAAACTCTGTGGATTTCCCATATTGCAACAACATACTTAAGAATCAGAAAGATCTCTCTACTATTGCAAAGAAAGATTACAGTGTAACTTTGGGACAGACATGGTACTGTCTTAAAGCCTGTTAACAAAACCCTCTCTAACCTGAACTCCAAAGTATGAGAGGAAGATATAAAGTTACAAGCAGAAACTAGGTTCGTTTGTCTTCGTGTTGAAGACAGTTGAGTGAAGATAGCATAGCAAAAGAGCTCTGAAGGGAGATGTGTTTCATGTTTCATAGTTCTGGGTCTCAGTGTCCTGGTGTGTAAAATTAAATACTTAGACTAAATCTGTGCTGTCCAATAAGATAGCTACTAGCTACACATGGCTTGAGCGTGCTTGAAATGTGGCTAGTCCAAATGGAGATGTGCTGCTAGGGTAAAATATAAACTGAATTTTGAAGGCTTAGTTAAAAAAAAACAGAATAAAATATCTCAATAATTTTTATATTGATTACATGTCAAAATAATGTTTTGGATACACTGGGATATATTTCATTAAAATTAATTTCACTCGTTTACTTTTACTTTTTTAAAAGTAGCTACTAAAAAATTTAAGTTGTTCTACTGAAATACAGAATATCCTCCTTTTTGTCAATGCTGGACCAGAGGATCTCTAAATTCTCTCCTGACCTTCTTAATATTCTGAGTTTCATTTTGTGTTTCTGAGTGACCTTCCTACAAGTCAGTAGCAGAACAGAATTTCTATCTTTTATTTTTAGGTCTCAATTTCCTTATCTCTACAATGGGGATAATATTACTTTTGATGTGAGATGAGATGGGAAAGTGATTTTAAATTATTAAAGTGCCATGCAAATTAAGTTATTTTCCTTATCACACTATGCTATCCCTTCCCAGGAGGTCTACAAAGACACAGCAAATGAAATGGCAGACATAAAGGAAGGGCCAAGTGGGAAAAGTGTAGCTTCTCCCAAGGAAAGAGCACATCCTCAAGCCTAGCCTTGAAGTTCCCAAGTTCATAGGCGTAAATGAAGAATGAGAGAATCAGGAACTGAACCTCTCGAGAGCAAAGAGGGACCCAGAACAGTTATGTAGAGCCAGGGGAGAAACCAAGAAAATAAACGTTAAGTGTATGCCTTGCATGTAAAAAGCGACTTGTTCCCCAAAGCACAAAGCACTTTACACTTTACACGAAGCACGTGATGGTGTGTTTTCCACCTAGTAAAAGCTAGAAAGGAAAGAAGAAAATTAGCAATACTTTTAGCAACACAGTAGCTATGTTTTCATTATTTTTTAGCCCTCCCAACAACTTTTAGAGGTAGGCCATATACCCACATTTTTAGAGATGGGAAAAAAAACGGAGGCTCAGAGAAGCTGAGTAACTTGACCTGAGTCGTGCAGCTGGTAACCATTTAAGACAGAACTCAAACTCGTATATCCCTACCTGATTAATTCTTCCACCAGGAAAGAAGGAAGAGTATGAGGCAAGTATAGTAGTTCTAACTTTTTAGGGGTTCCAGCTTAATTCTTCTAAAGTAGCCCTACAATTTGGAGTCCACCTAACATTTGGAAAATTTAAGCTACCACAGCAACACATCCTTAGTCAAAATCTAATAATATAATTGTGCTAGATCTGTAAATGGGTAGGTTGAATTAAAAACAATTTTGCAGTTCTGTGCTACAAATGCTGGGAAAGTACTAGTTCCCAGGGTGGGGAGAGAGAAAGAGAAACCTGTCATAAGTGAGTGCTGCAGTAAACAGCCAAGACCCCACTCAGAAGAGATGGAGTGCAAAGAGGGGGGCGATTCCTGAGGGAGAGAATTCAAACCCAGAGGAGGAAGAAACCCTGACACCACCCAGATACCTGTGGCCATAGGTCTCACAGTGCTTTCTAGCTAATTGTGTGGAGGTGCCACATCAATTCCAGCAAGTTCACTCCCTTTCATTCCCCCAGAACCAGGCTAGACCCTGCCCAATAGCCTCTTCTGCCCAGTTGCAGCCCCCTCAGATGCTGCCCATCCTCGATGGCAATGAGGAAAGACCACAACCATGACCTCAACTTCTTTCCTTTCTTATCACATCATCAACTTTGCAGAACCTTGAAAATTAAATGGCCAGCAGGGAAAGCATAATTTTGGACAGTCGGATAACTAGGCAAATATGAAGCAAGGGAAGTTACTTTGTGAATTCCCATAAACTCAACTGAAAAAGATGGCATGGAAGTTTCCAAGTTAAAGCTCAGGGCTCCTGTTCCCTTTCCTAGGATATGCACCAGAATAAAGTAGAAAAGCCTCATCTACCCTCTCTTACTGAAACCATGAACCCTAAGCAGATCCTGTATGCTGGGATTCCCTGACACCCTCTCTCAGAACCAAAGACTTTGAACATAACTTCGTGTGAACAAAGAGTCATCTCCCCATCTTCCTAGCACCCCCCCACCTGCCTTTCTCCCAGTCACATTAACTACTCAGAAACACAGTCACTCCACTCTAGAGTAACTCAGGAATCACATTCTTAGAATAACTCATCAATTATACCTGTCAACTTGCCAAAAGTGCCACAGGGGAGGTGGAAAGTCTAGACTGCATCTAACTGCAGGAGCACAGCACCCCTGTTCATAGAGGGCCCCAATTTTGCAAATTGCCTTTCCAAGCTCACACGAAACAAGAATCCAAGGAAATTCAGGAACACTGGGTTGGAATGTGGACACCGTCACCAAGTTACCCTGGGGCCCGGAATAGGGCATTGCTTTTGCAGTTCCTCTACTTGGAGAATAGGAAAACCCACACAAGTCTGCTAACAGGATGTTCCACCACAAAAAGCCTGAGTTAAGAAACATTCAAAAGAAATGTCATTGTATTATTTAAATATGCATACAAACTCATTGTCAATAAAAGTGCTGCCAAGAAAGCAGAGCCATGGCAGACTTAGTCTTTAATTAATCAGCAAGGATCATTAGTAATTAAAACATTTATTATATGCAAATGATGCTGCTAAATCTTTGAGAAGTTTATTCTCTTGAAGAGGATAAACACTCCCATGAACACCATTCATACTACTAATAAAGTTACAAAGCCCCTTTTTCTACATGGGAAAAGGTAAGTTTTCATTCATCTTACCCTAAAATGATTCAGAATCCAAGTTATCCAGGACCCTAACTAATAAGGTTTTCCTTTGATTGCAAATGCTCTGTAAACAGAGCTATTCTGCAGAAATATTGCATTGAAAATACACTGTTATTTCCATAATAATGCATATAACTATTTACTAAAAGAACCTTAGGCAAGTTAATTAATCATTCTGTGCCTCAGTTTCCTCACCTGTTAAATAGTGACAATTCCCACTTTACAGGATCATTGTGTGGATTAAATGAGATAACACAGATGAACTTATTGTACAATAAGTGGCACACAAAAGCTCAATGTTATTAAGTGTAGTGCATTCAGGTTTTTTTTTTAATATCCTAATCCTCAAACATCCCTGCAAAGAGTATAATTTATTATTTATTTAAATTTATAGATTATTCAAGAAATCCACAGTCAGAAGGGGAAACAAAACGAGGCAACCTAACTCCTCATTCAATCCCCTGTTCCCCTCAAGAGACCAAACTCCCAATTCCTCTGATCATCCAAACTGTGATCAGCTGGGTGAAAGCATCTACTTTCAGGAGCCATACAGTTCACTGTGATTTTGATGATTTAGGGGAGAAAAAGGCAATAGATCTTCTGGCCACCATGCGAAGCAAGATTTCACACTGTCGTCCTCCCCATTAAGGCTCACCAAAAATGGCACCTCGCGATTTAACTTCCTCCTCACCAATTTAGGCCCCATTATTCACTTCCCACTAGCAGCTTGTTTACCTTAACTCGGCACTAGTGACCTCTGAGGCACAGGGCGGTGGTGGGAATGGGGAACCTTGGGCAGGAGCAAGAGAAGCAAGGCGTTCAAGTGAGGGAGCCCAGAGCCTAAACAGAAAGACAAAAGTCACAGGCGGAGGGCCCTCTGGTGGCCTCCAAGGAGTCAGGGACGGTCACGAAAGTGTCCCCCTTCCCAATAAGAGCTGGATAAGGTATTTCTCCTCTCAGTCCTTCTAAGTGAGGCTCCAAGTGAGAGTTAAGATGCTTATTTTTCCCCAAGAAACGAGAGTATTGCAATGGGAACAGAAATCTAATTCCACTTCGGTCACCGGCCACTATAAGACCTTGGAAAAGTCACTGCACCTCCCTCCACCGCAATTCAATCCCAGAAACAAGAATCAGAAAGGTACTTGTTAGCCCCCTTCCCTGCGTGTTGACAGGTCGATAATATACCTCCACCCTAAGTACCTCGCAGGGATGTGAGAGGATGGACGAGCCAGCATTACAGCCAATATTCTACTCTCTGGCAATAAACAACTCACCTTTGGAGGTAAACAGGCTCTTTCCAGGGCACCAGGGGATCATTTAGCACTCTGGAAGAAGTAATTTGCTCTATGGTCCTCTGGTGTCCTGAAAAGTGTAATCCAGCTCCAAAAGGTGAACCCTTCACTCCAAGAGAATTTGTTTTCTCACAGTAGGATCAGAAAGCCTGAGTGTTTCCAGTTTGGGGGGGTGGAGGTGGGGGTAGGCACCACAAGTATCATTTTCCCTTCTCTTCTCTCCCTGCTCCCAGCCCCCTCTCCTTACTGATCATCCCATACTCTCTTCTCGTCAAACAAAAACCAGATGAAACCCTCAGCAAACAACTTGGGAATGCTCCGTGTGTGCCTGGGGAAACTTAAACAAGAATCTTCTCTGGGGCTGCCACCCTCCTCCTCCTTCCCCTCCTTCCTGGTGGTTGTTAAGGGCCCAGGGAGTTAATGGGAACTTTTCTCCTTTCTCCTCCCTCCCCCACTGCCCCTCTCCCGGCTGGGTCCTCAGCATTTGATTCCTGTCTGTCACTGAGTGATGAGGACAAAGGGTGAGGAGTCAGGAAAAGGTCTGCGCCACTTTGTTCAGAGTCTGGATGCGAACTTTGGATGAACTCTTCATCAGGGAGGGGGCTGGGGGAGGAGAGAAGAGGCCAGCAAGGAGAAATTCCCTCTCTCGGCTCAAGTCTTAAAAAGAAAAATAAAGAAAAGAAAGAGACAGAGAGCGAGAGAAGAGACAACAGAAAGGAAAAAAGGTGGGTGGGAGTGTAGAAACAGCCTCCATCGGCCCCTTTCGATAAAAAGAGGGCATGGGGGAGGGAAGGAGGCAGTGCTTAAGAAAACAGGAGGCAAGAGCAGTGCTCTCAAACAGGGCTGTTGGGCCCGTGATATGGGCGACCAGCCAAGAGCTAGTTTTGTTTCTTCCCCCTCCAGCCTGTCTCTCTCTCTCTCCCCCTCTTACTTTTTTTCCTAAACCAAAGGGAATTCCTAATAAAGCCGCAGCAGACTTGTAGACAGCAAAAGAAAGGAAGAAGAAAGCAGGAATGGGAAAAGATGAATCAAACTCACTGCTTTCCAAAAGTACAAAATACAATATAGATGCATGTAAAATTACAGCACACTTCACCATGTACTTCATAAACTGAAAATGTTTAGTCCTGAGTCTGTATCTTTTTCCTCATCTGTGTGTATGGATGTGCTTGCAGGTACAGCAACTTTTACTGTGTGACTTTTTCCACTAATCATATACTGCAGTTTTCAAAAGGCACCATTAACATACAGTTGGAACCACTGCAAAAGCTAGTTTGTCTTCTTTGTGGTCAATAAAACCCAACTAAAACTCTTTCACCTCCATTTACTATTGATTTTTCTATCGTCCTCTACAGACGTGTGGATCTCACTCATCAGACTGTTTCATTCTGTGAACCTCTCTGACCACATCTGGACAGGAGGTTTTTCAGCTCACGGTGATGGGGTATCCCCGCTTCATTCAATCAATTTGTGCTTGCGTGCAGTTGCTTTGGGTCTGGCCTCTGTCCTTTGGTCTTTGTCTTTCAATTCCCACCCCCCCCCCAAAAAAAAAAAAAATCAGGTGCCTATCTCACCACGGGGAAAGACGGCAAGACGGCAAGGCCTCCCGCTGTGTCCCTGGGCTCTTTCCCCCTCTCTTCCTGCATATAAGAAGGGGGCTTAAGTGACTAGGGTGGGAGATTACACTCCCTGGGGTAGAAGAGGGGAGGAGTGTTGCCTGCCACAACATCCGGCACCTCATCTCTCTCCCTCTCCTGGTGTGGTGTATGTGAAGCTGTTTCCCTGTAGCAGTACGTGCTGGACTGCTGCAAATGAGAGCTTCTGTCTGAGCCTGAACTTCTCAAAATACTACACGAAGAAGAGAGGCAGACAGATGGGTCAATAAGATGACCAATCATCAGTCTTCTGAGAAACTGGGGTTGTAGTCGAAACTGTGTATTTAAAGCCTCTCATTTTACATTCCCATAGATAGAATAAACTCCACACATAGAATAAGCATGCAGGATGCCCTCACTCTAAGAAAATCAGACACACAAAGAGGAACAACAACAAAAAAGGCAGATAAAAGGCTGGGTGTGTTTTCACGTTACAAAAAAAGGGCTCTTTATTCTAAAAAAGGAATGCTAAAAGCCTAGCACTGGAGGGGACATTATTAATCATACAAATCTAGCCCCTTCACTTTAAAGATGAGGCAGCCAAAGCCCCCAGAGTTGAAGCAACTGACCCAAGTCACCACTCTCCAAAATGTCACCATACAGCGTTCTTTCCATCATACACACAGTTTCTATGAAGAATGTTCTTACATATAGGATACAAGTTACCAAAATTAAAATGCATCCCTACAAAGCACAAGATCCCAGTACACTTTACCTGAAGATATCACGGTGGTCGTAGCCTCCTACATGCAAAACCAAGATATATGAAATAGACAAGAAGGGACACAGAGAGCACACATACAAACAACACTTGCTATTCAACCTTAAGGACGGGCTTGCTGTTTCCTTTACATGCCTAGTCATGTACTCCATCCCCAGAACTCAGAGCTATTGCTGAAAATGGGTGTGAGGGTTTGTGAGGCCCACATTCAGGTTTCATTCTCCATATAAAACCCTGGTGTACCACTGACACTATTCTCCTCCGTGGGCAGGTGACTTCTATTCTCTAGTTCCCTGTGTGGTTAATGGTCTTGACTTGCCATCATCTAACTCTCAATCATACCACTGTGTTCAACTCTCTTGGGCTCTCTGGCTCCATATTCACTGCACACCCCACCAATTCTGTGTTCAACAAGATTTCTAAATCTATGCCATGTTCTAAATCAGCCCTACACATGCCTGCCAGTCTGTGACTTCTTTCTCTTGCTTTGATTTCATAAGCAATCATGACAGCATAGGTTAGAAAAAGAAATTTTAAAGCTGTGTCATGCTTTATAATTTACAAAACATTTTAGACCCACATCTCACTGGAGATTCACAACCACCCTGCAAGTGGACAGGGCCTGATAATGAACGCAATTAGTGCCCAATCACAAATGAGGAAACTGGCCTGAGGGGCTTGCCCCTCATTACCTATGTAGACAATGGCAGAACAGGCCAGTAATTGTTCCCCTGCATCATAATGCCACTGCAAAAGGGTTTGGATGCTTCCATGTTGCCTCTGAAATGAAGAAGGAAAAACATGCATTTGTTGAACCCTCACATGCCTAGTATGGTGTTTGATGCTTGTTCTTGCAGTAAGGACACCTTCAGCATCTTTACCCATGAGTAACTTCTAAGCCAGCACTGAAATATATGCATGGTATCTTCTGCAGATAGCACCCCTTTGCTCTTATTTCTATTGGTCTGAACACATTAGAGCAATAACTCTACCAACATAAAGACTAAACATAAGAAATGATCTCCTTAGAGGTGGATGTTGGGTATATTTTCCCATATGGTTTGATGTGTGGATTTGCCAGCAGGACTATGAGAGTGATCACCTGTATTTATGGTTCTTTCAACAAACAAAAAACAAATGCTCTAATTTCAGAAGATGTGAGTATAGCACATATCTTCTGTACACATCAGTTATACTGCCAGACTCATGTTACACTTTTCTCTCTTTTACTTAGTAACCCCAGGAAAAAAGCCATTTGTAGAATATTTTAGTGAATGAATAAATGTCTATGAGCACATTCAAGGAGTATTACAGAGAAGAGGTGACACTATAAGTTGAAATGTATTTGTTTAGTAATCACACAAAAGAAAAGAGCCCTTATTCAAGAAACCACACATGAACACTGGATGTAAAGAATAAAAGCTACAAATCAAAATACTAATAGCTTCCCAACTAAACAAATATTGCTATTAGCTACAAAGATGCCCAATTTAGGGTGAGAGCTTTGGCAATCGAGAAGAGTTGAGATAAAAAGTCCTAAACAGATTGTGGATTGAAAACCCTGGAGTGATTCTGCTGAGGACGAAGGTGGAAAAGACAGAAATGAATCAGACAAAGGAGCTGGTTCAGTGGTCTCCAAACCAACCCAAAGGAAACCATCAGCACTTCAATGGTGGCAGGAAACTTTCACTTAAATGTACTGGTCCCCAGTGACTGCCAATTCCCCTCAAAGCCTGGACTAAGCTTCCTTTCCTAAGACCTACCCCCAGGAAAAGGATAAATAGCAAAGCCACTAAAGCAAATGCAAGACTCAACATGGAAAGGAACAGATGAAGAGGGAAATTTGTAGGAAAAACTGAACTTCTTACTAGTTACTCTTCACTCAGAAACATTTGAACTGAACTGGGATTGGGGGAAGGGTGTCCCCAGGGAATTACCCTGGAAAGTGACAGCCAAATTTGAGCTATCACAGACTTCGACAAGGAATTTTTTGCTGTGGGAGGAGGGGATGGGAAGAAGGTAGGGGCAATTCTTCCTTTACTCCTCCCCAGGGAGAGGTTTAAATGTTTAAATTACACCGGGTCTTGCTGAGAGTAGGGGGAGGGAAGGATGTGGAGTATATCAAGAGCCTCCTATTCAATATTTCCCCTGCCTTACATTCTACAACCTTTCACTTGAAAGAAAGAGAGAAAGAGAAGGAGAGGAGGGAGGGAGGGAAGATAAGTTTCCACATTCAACTTTTTGGCTTTATTTCTTACTTTCATTTATTATAATAATAATAATTATTATTATTATTATTACTATTACTGATGGAGGAGTCCTTTCCCAACATTTCCAATCATCTGATGGGACGGAAACTGCAAAGCAGTGGCATTGACATAAGCAGACAGAAAGTTAGTTTAACATTTGGGCAAGGGAAAAGAGACAAGGGGAGGCATTGCAGATGGGAAAAGACAGGTCAATTTGTGGATAGGGATAAAAAGGAGGTTCTGGAATCTGAGCCATTGATTAGTTAAAGCAGCAGCTGCCTCTGGACGGCTGTGTCTAGCCGGCTTCCTAAATCTGATAATCACTTGTCCATACACGGTTCTCATGTGTCCTCTCCCCTTTCTATCCTGGTACACCCCTCTCGCTCTTCAGAATCACAAAGGCCAGGCCTGGAATCAGAGGAGGTATTCAAGAACTTCCCCCATTCAACAGCAAGCTGATTCGAATCAGAACCCTCTCTCTGAGCCCTGAAGATCCATGGGGCACTTAATTGGAATGAGCCAAGAGATGGAAGAGCTATCTCCAACCAACTCTTTTTCTTTGACACATTACATAAGCACATACATTAAGATTCAGAAACTAGTATCCCCACTATAGATAGGAGTAATTTTGGAAATACTTTAAGATGTTCAGTCTAAAACTATAACCAAGTCCAAAGTGGATACAGTTGAATTATCTGGGACTCCTTCCCTCATTCACTCAATGAACATTTATCGAGGAGCAAATATATATCAAGCACTAGGCCAGGTAGGCAAAGATGAATAAAGCATAGCCCCCACCTTATGGAGTTTACCATCTAGAAAGGGAAGCTTACAATCTTAGAGAAAACAAAAATCTATCTTTCAGGAAACTTTCTGAGAGCATACCGTGGGTTAAACACTTTAGAACTTCTAGGTCACTTTCAAGGCCCAGGTCAACAGCCACCCTGAAGCCCACTCCTTTTTCTCTCATGGTGAGCAATTTGAGGACTGGGTCATATTTGCATTTCTCTCTATGCCTAGCTTACAAGTGCCTCATAAATGTTTTTTAAATGGAAAGAAGGAAGAAAGGAAAAGAGCAAGAAAGGAAAAGAAGAAAGTCAAAGTCTCTCTGGTAAGAGTAATAATGAACATCTAAACCTTAAACTCTGATAAAAGTCGTCAGGTGTGGCAGTTATTTCATCGTTTCAGTCTTTGTTACATGTTTGTTCCAGAGCACATGCCTCCTGGTTTTGGGACCCGTGTTTTCTCTGTAAGCCAAAGAATCACGGGACTGGCAGTGGTGGCCAAAACCCAGACTTCCGATGGAAAATGGATCTACAGCATCTCTCAGCCAAGGCTGCCAGGTCAAGCCAGGAGGAAACCAAAAGAGAGCCCCCCACTCTCCCTTTCATGCTGGTTACCTGGAGGTCAGGGAGGTTGGGTTAGTTAGCCATGATGGTGCTCTCTTTACCAAAAGAGAATCAAACTGAAAAAGCAAATTGGCAAGACAATCACCTCTCTCCTCTCTCAGGAAACCCACAGATGCCCTCAGCATTTCTGTTTTTTCCCCTCTCCTCCTGGTTTAAGGATCCAAACTCCAAACTCCAAAGGGGGAAGCCAGCCATTTGAGAGTGTATTTTAAGCAATCTTTTACCTCAATTTACAAAAGACAGAATGCCCACACATCTACCATATAGCACTTATCAAGCAAAACACCAATTATCTATTAAGATGTGTTTATTTCCAGTAGACCATAAGTTCCTGAAGGGCAAGCACTTTTGATTGATTCCTCTTTTCATCTCCAGAGTCAAGAGTAGCAAGTGCTCAATAAATGTTAATGCATAAATAAATTTTTTGATAAACAGAAAAAACCGTTTGAATTCAAAACTTTTAACAAGTATCTATTGTATGTTGGGCATATAATCTGATACTATTTTCGTGAAAGTCTAATGTGGGACTCAGATAAATAAAACAACAATTATCATAAAATTTGGTGCCTGCTGTGGGGAGGTTATGGCAAAATACGAAATATAATATTTTGTTTATTGTTTGTTGAGAACAATGTTCACCATATCACTTAGCATCTTCTTGTTAGAAACAATCAGAAAAATTCCTCACAGAGCCCAGTACCAAAATCTGCTTCTTCTAATGGAAAAAAATTAAAAATCTGCTTCCCCTAAACAACCGAATTGTTTTCAATTATAAATACTTTGAAATTTGAAACTGAGCTTATTTCCCTCTTTGCTTTTGCTACTAGGAAGTACAGAGTCAAATCTGTAGCCAGGTCTGGACTGAACAAGCTCCTAGACTAGTTTGATCCAAAGACATGGGTAGCTATTTCCTTACCACCAAAAGAGCAGGGAGGATCACAATGCGAAAGGAGTGTATGCATGCACATTTACATACTAACATTCCTTTACATTTTGTTTAATTTCCTCATTAATTAGCAGATCTCTGTATCACTTTTACCTTTTTGGTAAGTTGCTTGAATTCTTCTTTGGAATGGGATGAGCAACAAATGAATAAGATACATAATAGATTCTGTTGATAAATAAAAGAGAATTTCATCCCTGAGTATATAATCATCCCCAAGAAATGGAAAATTCATACAGACATAAGGAAAATGAAAGGAAGAAAATATAAAAACACACATATCCAAAACTGAAAGTAGAGGTTGAACTAGGATATTAGGAGTGAAAATTAGTTTCTTTTCTTTTATAAACTTTTCTTTATTGAAGTCTTCCTGGTGTTTTACTGTTTTCTAAACAAAAAACTTAAACAAAGGACAACTTGAGTTCTTCTCCTTCTCTTCCAGTACCCGAAGTGACTGATCTGAAGGTAATCTGCCCTGCCCAGTCACGAGGACTTCATCTGCAGCCAGGTCCTTTACACCAGGGTACTCTCACCTGAGTAAGAGATGTCCCCTCCTCAAAACTGAGAACACTCACTTATCTAAAAGAGGAACCAGTCAACCTGCTGTTCTGATGAGAGTGGCTCTGTAACTGGTAAATGAGACTTTCAGGTCTCTGCAAGGGAAGTTTCCATCTGCACTTTTTACAATCACCTGAGCACTCTGCGTCTGTCGTGTGGCGTCACATAGAAGGACGGCAGAGCCAGGAAGAGTGCATAAGAACAACATACTGTGCCCTGCTTTGTGTTCCTGTCAGAACCCAGGCTTCTGAGAAGGATCCAGAAAAGGTGATATAAGATGGGTGGTCAAGATTCAAACTACCTGTAAAAATAAGTCATGCTCACTGTTGTAAGAAACCAGGTAAAGCCTAAAAGAAAAAAGGCAGAGCCTTAATGAAAATATGGAAATGGGTCCAAGAAGAATTTGGAACTTAATCTTTTACTTATGTTTTACAGCCAAGCATGGCCATGGGATAATTAAGTTTCTTTACCTGAGAAACAGGACCAGAGAAGGGTGGAACTAACCCAATTGTGTTTTGGATAACTGAATAGGATTCCACAGGATTATCTGGGAAGAAGCACAATTTGAAGGGCTGTCACTCAATGGGAATGAATATATTTGGAGAAAAAAATCTACCCTTAATAAAATTCCTTAGAAAAACCTGTCCTAACTTAGCCACTCCTTAGCTGTGTGACTTAAGGGAAGTTAATTAAACAAGTCTTCCTCATATTAAAAACTGAGGTAATAATCATACCTAGGCATATATTGTGTACTTTATGAGTATAAATTATTATTACCAATTGACAGAATGCCCTGCTCCACAAGGAATTAAGGGGCATCATTCTTGCTGACATCTTCTGTTCAGCCCCTATTCTAGGATGACCCACCACCCCTCTTCTTCCAGCCTGGGACCCACAGCACACTTTCCTCCAAATCACTCAGAGAGGGTAAATGTAAGTTTAGTTTAAAGTCACCTCTTAATCATCCACACTGCCTGTTTCCCCTCCTCGGCTCGTAGTCAGGACAGACAGACTGTGCATCTGTGTGTTCCAAGAGTCAGAGAAGCCTCCAGGGCCGACCTTTCCCAGTAACTGGACTGAACTAGTACCTAGACTAGTTTGATCCAAAGAGACAGGCAGCTATCTCCATAGCAGAAGAAGGGCTGGGAAGGCCACAGTGAGAAGGCCATCACCCGAAGTATCATAAACCTTCAGGAGACAGGTGGTCCAATGGCACAGGCCTCAAAGGACATTAAGTTAGCCCAGTGTCTTCTATCAGCAGGGAGGGAGAGGAAGAAGAAAGCTAGCTGTAAAAGGGGAAGGTATGAACATGAAAGAAGACACTAACCATAAAAATTTAATTTGTTAAAATAATGACTAGAGAATGACAGATAATGCACAAATTGTCTACGTGCATTTATTGAATACATAACAAATGTACGTATGACTGTATATACAACTATATATGTGCACCATGATAAAAATTAATTCCAGCTTCTAGAAAGCATCATTGTTTGTCTCCCTGCCTGCAAGAACCCTGGAGCACAGAGGTAAATTTCAGACTCCTCTCAGTACTCCTCCAATGCAAACCATGTAGCTTAAGCTGCCCAGGTGAGCAAATGTCACAGAATGCCTATTGGGTGGGTGGTAAATTCCAGCCATCCCGGGAAATGCCAAGTGGTCTCAGGTCACAAGTTTGGCAAATAGCAATTTGTGTCCGGGGAAGAGGGGGTGGGGGGAATGGCAGGAAAAGACACACCAACAGAGGAAAGGAAGGGAACAAATGAAGGAGTTAACAGAGGAAGGCAGAAAAGAAATGAAAGGGGATGCAGCATTCAGGGCAAAAGACCAGAAGGCCAAATATGCAAGGACTCAAGCACAGAACATTTCTCAGTCTAAGTAAAAAAAAAACTAGAACCCTTTGGATCAAAGGAAGCTTCTGGGCATAATCACCCAGGGTGGCAATGAACTTTGACTCAGAATGAGAATGACCTTTACAGCCACACTCTGCATCTGGCCCTGAGGAACACAGTCCTGTCATGGCACAGGGCTTTGGGAGCAAGTCAGCTGCCCATGTTATAATTAACGTGACCACAATTCAGGCCCCTTACTGGGCTGTAAGTTCCTTGAGGATAAAGGCCATGACTTACACATATGTGTATTCCTCCATCTCTTTCACAATGCCTCATACATAAGAGGAGTTTCATAAATATTTGCTAAAGCAATGAATGGACAAAAATAGAATATAAACCCTGCAGACTCATCATGCTTTCCAGGAGGTCTAAAATGTAAATGTCTAGCTGGTATTGAAAAAATAAACCCAACAAGGCTAGGAATTCATTTTTAACCTTTTCACTATTCAACCTGTGGCACATTAAGAGTTTTCCCCAATAGCTCCAGAACATACAGTGTTCAAAAATATTTAGAAAAACTTAACTTAAAAAGAAGGAAGCTCCTATAACCTCCACTTAAAAGGGCAATATCCAGAAGGTGACATTACAGGTAAGGAGAAGTTATATTCCAAAGGGATCATGACAAGATAACCAATCTTTGCACACTCATGTCCAGATAGAAGCCACTGGAGAGATACTTCTCTTCTTATCATCCAGGTAAACCTCTAGGAAGCTAATCAACAGCTATGGTTACCAAGACCACCCCAACCTAAAATCCCTAAAAGGAGAGGAGTTTTGTGTAGTAAATGAATGGGGGGGGGGGAGGGTGTATCCCAATTAGGAACAAAGAGAAGCAATTATTTTTATTTTCATTCTTTTTCATCACTAGTGCCAGTATTATTGTTTCTAGTCTTATATTTTAGATACATCTCTAACAGTCAGAAGCAATGTGTGAACTCTCAACCTGCATTAATAATCCTCTGGTCCTCTCCCCAAGAATTACTGGGATGAGAAGCTCATTTTGTGAAATGAATAATTCTGATTCTTCAGTTGGCGGATCAGGGACCGGGTTAGAGGAAAGTTAGAGGGAATTAATTCATAGATTTTTGAAGTGAGGGAATTCAACCTATCTGACGTCAAGCTCCCCCACATTCATTCAATGGAGTTTCTGAAGGGTCTACTGTAGAACCTGGTGGTTGCTCTGTGAGGCTGTACCAGAGCAATAATAGGAAAGCACAAGAATATATTTAAGAATAATAATCACACATCAAGAACATCTTTCCTAGTGCAACTTTCTAAGAAGAAAAATAAAGTCATGTGGCTTAGGCATGAGCTCGATGACAGCCCCTTCCTGCCTTGGCTCCAGCAGTTTGAGGGTGGGGGAAGGAGGAGCAAACTACCAAACCCAATTCTGTATTTTCCCAACACTCGTGCAAAAATAAGGTAGCTCGAGACAAGCCCTTTAAGCCATGCCTGAGACAAGACAAGCAGCCATACAAGAAACTAGGGATATTTGTAGGCCCCAAACCTTCTTCAAGTGTTAAATCAGACCAAGCTTAACGAAAACAAATGTCAGTGCTGTTTAAAGTACGTCAAGGTTCTTTGGGTTAAAAATCTCCCCAGGGGAAGATGATGCGCTCACTGTAAGAGCAGAGAGAGAGAAGATGAGAGGGTTTCTACAATAACTTCAGATCATTTAATTCATTTCGATACCATAAAGCAACAACTGAAATATTTATTGAATAGAGCCGAAACACAAGGCCACCTAAGAAAGGAGCTGCAAATCAACATGTGTGCTTGTGAAAACACACACACACATTCACCCACGTGCTCACAAGCTGCCTTCTGAATTTCACTTCTGTAAGCAAAACAAGCGCCAGCGATAGCTGCACAGCATCGGCACTTTGCATACCGAAAACGGCTCCGCGGGCCCCAAGGAACAGACCCGTTGCAGGATGACTCCGGCTCGCTGGAGTCACATCGTCCCCATCGCTCTGCCTCAGAGGCTGTGACTGCTGTGATTGTCAGTCCAAGCTCAGATTGACACGTTTTTAATAAAGGAATTATCGCTCCCGAGAGGGGATTTTTCTCTTGGGAGGCGGGGGTCCTCTCCTTTCCACTCTTTGAGAGTAAAGAGAGGGTCGCCCCTGGGTAGGGAGTGGGCGTGTGTGTGAGTGCAACACGGGTCAGTCCGAGTGACCCCGGAGAGGGACAGAGGGACAGAGCGCCGGTGGCTGACCACTGCGTCCCGACAAGGAAAGGAGAAGGGAACACTCCGGGAAAACTCGGCTCCCACGTTCGCGCGCGGGAGGCCGGTGCCGCGGGGCCTGCGCCCGGGGGACTCGAATCCGGACCCAGCGCCAGGCCGCACTTTCCCGGTCCCCTCGCTCGGTCCACCGCGAGGCGCGGCGCGGGACACAGATGCGCAGGGACCGCCCGGGTGCGGAGCTGGCGAGCCGCGCGGGCACTCCCGAGCGTTCCCAGTGCCGCGTGAATCCGCCCGGCGGTTAAGTCAACAGATTTGCGAGAGGGGTTCGCGGCCTCGCCCCGCTCTCTTCTCTGAAAGGCTAATTGTACTGAGTCTTGCGGCAAGACCCAGGCGCCCGTCTACCAAGGCCCAGCTCACAGCATTATTATCCTGTCTAAAAGGGGCCTCTCTTGTTAGCACAAGGCCATGTGGCTTGCTACTCAGCTCCACTCTTTCTTACGGTTTTTTTTAAGTTCCAAAAGTTTTATTTTGTAATGCACCTCCCCCCCTTGAGCGCTTTCAGAAGACTCCGATTTCACTTTTCCACCTGATCTGAGCCAACATTCTCTCTCATCTCTTGTTTTGTTTGGTTGGTTGGTTGTTCTCCCTTTCCCCCTTAATTGGCCTCAGGACGAAGCTCCTTTAATTTATTCCTCACACGACGTGGTTACTTCTCAGGCCTTTATACTCCACGTTGGAAGCAGCATCACCACCCACCCGCACCCACCCAGGCATTTCCCTCGCAAGGGGTTAGGGATTACAGGCACCCTAGTAAGGAGGCCACAAAAAGGAAAGCTGTGCTTGTGTTGCCCGCGCTTTGTTTTTAAATGTTTATTAATGTAAGCAGGGTGAAGGCCCTAGCGCCTCTGCATGCAAATTCTGTAGAAAGGAATTAACGTCTACACTCTCCTATCCATAGAGTGCCTTTCAGAATGGATGTAGGCTGTGCTCATCATTAGGGTCTCTGAGAAGTGAGGGACAAAAGGTAAATGCAAAGTTTCAATTCTATTAACAATGGTAATTATCAGGAGGATTCTCTTACAGTAACAACACTTGCAGTCTCAAAGCACGGAAAGGCCTCAGAAAAACAACTGATTATTCTCCCTCTTCACCCAACCAGCGCAGACCACTAGGTAAATTTATTCCTCTGACCTACTGGCAGATTCAACCCAGTTACAAAGCAAGACAAATAAAGAACTTTTCTCTCACACGTATTGACCACACTTTCTTAGGGAAACTCAAACTTCCCTCTAAACATCCTCACTTTAAGTTTACTGAAGCCCCACTGACAGGTAGGTGGAAAACAGACATTATTTCAGTATCTCACCTGAGGCAAATGGTGAAGGAGTAACTCTCCACAATTCCAAGGTGAAAACCAAACCCAAGTTTCCTAACTTCCTGGGCTGTATCCTATGACTTTACAAAGCTAAACTGCACTTCCAGTCCTGCTATAATAAATTCTTGCATTTTTCAAAAGCAATTTCCAGTCCAGAATCCAGTAACTACAAATACATAATATAGTATGGAAACATTATTTGCATTCAGTCAAGAATTCAACAAGGTGGATTAAACTGGACTGGCTTCCAACTGGCCTTGTAAATGTGATGCTCAAGGCTTCAAGTAAAAAAAAAAAAAAAATTCCACTGATTTTTTTCCCTCCCAGTTTGCCTTCTCCAATTCATCTTGATTGATGGAAGGAGCTCCACCACCACCATAACCAGTTTTACATGACTGTCTAGAAAAGATGTGTGGCTTCACAGAATAAATTAGAACTGCCATAACAGTGAAAATGAATTTTCTTTTATACATTTTCCACCAGTTTTCCCTCCTACGAGCCGAGGCCTAGCAGGCATCTTGATCCATGGAATGTAGGGTCAGATTAGTGGCTCTCTAGAGTCACCCATTCCATGGATGTGGAAACCTGAGACCAAGAGGTTAAATGGCATTCTCAAAATAACATACTAACATGAAAGCAGAACTGAGGGTTAGACCTCAGAACTCCAGACTCCAAGTCCAGTGAACTTTGTCACACCAGAGTCCTCTGTACTTGCTTCATTGTATTCTAGCAGTAGAAAACAAAGTGGCTGCTTCCACCCACTCATACTATTTTAGGGAACATTACAGATTTTGTCAAGGATAAGGAAACAAAGCATAAGACGAGGAGTTTCAGAAAGAAAGAAAAGACAGAGAACGAGGTAGAGGGGAACCACCCCATGCCAGCTCCCTATGGTGACACTCCCTGCCAGAAAGAGATGCTTTACAGATAGAAGCTTTATTCTGGAACATGGCTATCCATCAGGAAACAATTTCAAAGGCCAGAGAATTACCACATCAAGTTTTAGTAGGGTACAACCATGTATGTTCCTCAGTGCTGCAAAACCATGCCAAAAAAGGGAACAAAACAATTAATGCCAGAACAACCATTCCATGCCTATGCTGTCCAATAGGGTAAGGCCACTACATGTGGCTTGAAGTATGGCTCCTCCAAATTGAAATATACTGTAAATGTCAAATACACAATGGATTTCAAAGAATGTAAAATATCTTATTAATGTTTACATTGATTACATATTACAATGATATTTTAGATATACTGGATAAAATAGAATGTGTTATTATTAAAATTAACCTCACCTGTTTCTTTTTACATTTTTTTAACATGGGATTCTTAGAAAATTGTAAGTATTAAATTTAAAATTTCATATGTGCTCATGGAACAGTGCTGTTCTATGGGATACTCTTAGAACTCTGAGGTTGGGGAAGGAGGATGTGGGAGTGTTGGGATACCTTTCACTGAGTTTTGTCCAAGATATTTTTCTTTCATACAACCATCTTACGTGAAAGCAGGATCGTACAGCATTTACACACACCTCTACAACCCCTGGGCAGACCTGGTAGAAAACACTACCTGAACAGACAGGGCCAAATGATGAGGGCGGGGGCCACACTTTGCCATGTGGTTTCAGAAAAATAACAATATGCCATTAATTGAGCACATTCATTGAACTATGAGCTTCATATTACTGCTTTTTTTAGTCCTTCAATCAAACCTACATAGTAGGTATTATTATCTTCATTCTACAATGAGGAGATTGAAGCAAGCTGCCAAATAACTTTTATTAAGGTCACATAACAAGCTAGGATTGGAATCCAGCTTGGCTTGACTTAGCAATCCATTTTCTCTCTCTTTCATAGACTGCTATTCAGAAAATTCTCCAATCTTTTCCCCAATGCCCCCCTCTCCTGGAACATGACACCTGAAACTCCAGCATCAGAGATTCACTCTTACATCTTAATTTTTTTCTCTTTAAAATGAAATAGCTTGGAGAGAAGTTTCACATAAATCCTAAGTTTGCATACTTCAGATCAAATAAATTTATCAAATTTTTTTAAGAGTAGGTATTGATCCAAAAAGGCAAAAAAAAAAAAAAAAAACTAAGTAGAGATCAAAACATAGCGGAGAACAAAGGTCACTGGTTGGAGAAAGATATTGAAAAAATGGACTGCTAGGATGGCTTCATACAAAACCCACTGTTGTTTACAATATGGCTTAAGCATAAATCTACTACAGCCACTCTGGAAAAGAGTTTAACAAATCCCAAAAATGCTAAACATAGTTACCATTCAATCCAGCAATTCCACTCCTAGGTATATACCCAAGAGAAATGAAAACAAATATCCACGCAAAAACTTCTATGCCAATGTTCATAGCAGCATTATTCATAATAGTTAAAAAGTTGAAATAACCTAAATGTCTATCAATTGAATGGATAAACAAAATGTGGTATAGCTATACAATGGAACATTTTTGTTAATAAATATTATTAAATATTAAATACTATTAAATATCATTTGTAATGAAGTAATGATAGATGCTACAGTATGACAGCATAGATGAATCTTGAAAATTTCACATTATTCTAAGTGAAAGAAACCAGTCACAAAACACTACCTATTGTATAATTCCATTTATGTGAAATGTATAGAATAGGAAAATCCACAGAGACAGAAAGTAGATTAGCAGTGAACAGGAGCTGGGCAAAGAGGGAAATGGGGACTGACTGGTAATGGGTACTGGGTTTCTTTTTGGGATGATGAAAATATTCTAAAATTAGACTGTTGTGATGGTTACACAAACTGAAGTCTATACTTTAAATTTAAATTTCATGGAATATGAAATAGAACTCAATAAAGCTATATAGAATACATGTACCATGGATCAAGGATTTCTTCATGGCAAAGATATCATTCTCCTAAATAAGGAACAGATTAGGAAGACAGGAAGAGGTCAGTTTGCCCTTAACACATTTTATGTCACTCTTCCTGCTTTGAAACTTTCCAAGTTGAATGGACCTGCCTCTGTGTTTTTGGAGAGAAAATATTTTTAACAATGATTACACAATGTCTCTAGTTGCTGATGCTAAGAAAATGCCATCACTAATATATGCAATTTTAGCTCTTCAAGTGGTCTGGTTTCTAAGTAATTAAAATTTTGCCTCGGTTCTTACCCATTCTCCCCTACCTACTCCACCCTGACTCCTCTTTCTTCAACCCAGTCCCCACCTTTTGGCCAGGATAAAGCGAATTCTCACTTTAAGAGAATGGCAAGAGAAACAAAAGAAAGCAAATCTTAAATTCAGCAATTTTTGTCTCCCTTCAACATCGAATCACAGAATTTTGGAATTGGCTCGCTCCTTAGGGACCATCTGGTACAAGGCTCTCTTTTTTATATAAGAAAACAGGGCCAGAAATCATAAAAGCTAACAGTTATTGACTATTTATTAGATGCCAAGCACTGTAATTTACATGTATTACCTCAATTAATCCTCAGAACAATAGTTCCTTTATTGTCCCATTTTATAGATGAGGACAATAAAGCACAGAGGTTTAGTAACTTGAATAAGGTCACAGAGCTAAGAAGCAGCAGATCTGGGAGACAAACCCAGACAGTCTGGCTTCAGAGGCCATGTCCTTAACCTCTAGTATTATAGGTGCCCCGAAAATTACTTACGTAATTTGCCTATGGTCTTATAACTACTTAGTGGAAGGTCCAAAACTACCACACCATATGAGACACCCACCCTAGTACCCACTCACAGTGACAAAAGTTTTAATGGAAGATGTTGTTGAAACCATGGCCAAACCTAAAAGGATGAATTTTTGTACCCACTGCAATCTTGATTTCCAGCGATAATTGAGAGATTTAAAGAGAGCTGTCACAGGCAAGAAGACCTTCCAGTAAGTCACTACCGACCTTATTCTGCCATAATGGGAGATAGGTTTTATAATCTTCTGACAGTCTATACCTGCACTTTTTTCTCTAGGAATCCCTCTGCCAAGTACTGAGAAATGACATCCTTGAGATGCAGATGGGGCAAAGATGTAACCAGAGAATTCTCACGAGGGAGTCCTGACTACCCCATTACTTAATTATAAACCAGTAGGCATATGTTCCTTTGGCCTAAAAGAGTTAATGTAATGACATCCTGCAAAATGGAATAGGATACAAATACAGAGATCATTTCTTCTAGAAAATACAGCACCTTTTATTTATATAGCCCAGGGAGTGCAAAGCACTTTGCAAACAACAATGAGCTGTTTTCATCTCAGGTAAGGCGTGGAGGTGGAGCCAGAATTATTATATTCTTCTAACGGAAGCTTCAATGGCAACACAAATGGATTAGGTGCTTTTCAGGGTCATAGGAAAATGAATATGAACTGTCCTGGGAAGTGGGCTAGGATACTGCCTCTATCATATGGATGCTTTCAGGTGGAAAAAAAGATATATAAAGGAAAAGCAATAAAAGTATATTTAGATTCACTTCACCAAGTTCAAAACACAACAGCATCCATCTCTGTAGAGGTTTGAAACCAAAATTAAAGACGAGCTTTCCTAAGGCATGCATGTATACTATATCTCAAAAGGAGCTAAGCGTTATGCTTTAAATTTAAATTTAAATTCTTTCCTATTTGAATATGTACCATATCTAGGTTTTGATTTGTTTGTTTGAGGGCATTTTTGTAAACACGCCAAAAATGAACAACAAAAAGTTATTGGATGTCAACAGAAAGCAGGGACAAAAGCATGTGAAAAATACCAGCTGTAAACACAAGCAGGCAATGCCTCCACCCCCAACCCCAGCTCCCACCCAGGTCCAGAGCACAGCCGGCCACCCCTTTTGGAACCAGCATCTTCAGTCCTCCCAGCTTCCAAAACCCCAGAGCTCTTTGATAGGAAGCATCTTTCCGCTTTATAAATCCTTTTCCTGTTACCTCAGTTTAACCTAACTCTGTCTCATTTCCAATCTTCACAGATACCTTTATTACTAGAACAAACTACACCAAGTTTCCAAAAACCTACTTTTAGTAGTTATGACCAAGCCACTCTTTGCATCCTCTTCCCCACATCTCAAATGCCAGAATTTTTCTAAACCCCCCTCTAAAAATGGATTACCCAAAAGTGCCCAGAGAGAAGCGACACTTCTCACCCTAAACTCGTCCTATATTGTGTCACTCACAGAGCTGTATTATTGTATGTCTACTGCTTATATCCAGATCATTATAATATATAGCTAATTGCATTACTTTTGCCTTAACACACTGTTGTGCCTGAAATGTTCAATTAAATTGGCTTGTAACTTCTCTTCATTTGCCCCCCTTTCCCTCTCTTACTATCTAGCGCCTGTCACCACCACCCCCAAAAAATAAATAAATAACCTTGAATTTTCCCAGTTTTGCATTTGCCTGTTATAGATGCGCCTCTATGACAAGTCATTCCTGCCACTTCAACCCCATAAGAAGTCTGATCAGAGATATGTCTAGAGTTCTCTCACTCCTGTTCTCTGCTCACAGCCCGATACAACCAGAATTCTTTCCCTCCAACATACAGCTTCCTTCCACAGTATTCTCCCCACCTACATATACAAATGTACACATGCACATATACACACCTTATTCTCAAATGCTTTAAAGGCAGGAGGAGAGGAGTAAAAGCCCCATAATATAATTGCTATATTAAAAAGAAGTGGCAGGCAAGAATAATAAGGGAAGGTGTCAAAAGTGAAATACAGTAGTAGACTTAAAAAAAAAAAAAAACACTACAGTTCTATGATGGGGGTGTTAATTGAACACAGAGAAAAGGAAAGAGAGAGAACAAAAGGGTGTTAGGGAAGCAGAAACTAATTTCTTAACCTCCTCCAATGATTTGATTTAACTTCAGTGCAGACAGTGCACAAAAGAAAACCGGCTGTAAAGTACCATATATAGCTATCATGTTCTAAAATTAAAAACTATTCACAACAATTACTGCTATTCATTGCTATCGATAAATTCCTCCTTAGTAAATGGCACCCAATATTTTTGTGTGTTTTTCTAATTTTTAAGCCTGCATAATTTTGACACAGAATTAAATTTTAAATATATATATATTCAAGGTCTTTTTAGGAAATGCAGTATGTTTGGCTTTTTTTCTCTTTCTTTTCCATACCAACAATCTCACTAACACTACATATACACACATATAAAACTCAGCCTATTGCTAATATGTCAGCAGACAAGAAATGGTTCTTAAAAAACAAAAGAAAATATTATATTAAATGGCCCCGAACTCTATGTTCCCAGAATGAGCAGGCAGATAAAAGCTACATCTGAAATACACATTGCTATAGATCTTGACAAGATTTTTCTTGCTGCTATTTAGGATTTGCCATCTGAGCATTTTGCCGTAATTCTTTTCTGTAACATTTATTTAAAAACAAAAGTATCAAAAATAAAAGCTTACCTACACTCTGAAGTAAGAAGACACATGGGCTCTTTTTTCTTTTTTTTTTTTCCCTAATATCTCCACAGTAATTTCTGACTTAAATACTCATCAATCAACTGTAATTTAGATGGGACTGCCTACTTTGGGTGTTATGTGCATGTATGTTTCTTTAAAGTTTCCAAAGGGCATAAGACAATATTAGCTAGGTTTCTATTTACTTTTGAGACTTCCAACAAAAATCTTTAACAAAAACTAAAACAAACGAGCAAAAGCAACTACTGAATACAACAGTTACCACCCGCTTCTCAGAATCCTGCCTTCCTTATAATGACCTACGTAAGCCAGATGTGTGAACGCTGTGTTAGAAAGCAAGCAAAGCCCATCTTAAATCAAGTAACCTCTACAATACTTGAAATGGAAGCTCAAAAACACTCATTAAATGGGCCAGGGCTTCAAAGTAAAAATAGGAAACATCCCAAAACAATGAAGACATGCATGTGAACTGATCATTCAAGTTATCTTTTTACTAGTTCTGAATGAAAACAAACAAACAAACAAACAAAAAACCACCTCCAGCTACTTTATATAGACACTTTATATTACTCAGACACATCAACTACAAGGAAGGTACATTGGCATGTCAAAAGAGGGTTAGGCAAATCCTGACTAACAAAGTAATCGTGTTTTAGAATCAAAGGGTTCTTTTCAACTCACCAGAGCTGACTTCTACCTTTAATACAAAACACTCCACATTCCTTGAGTAGTTTCTTACTTACCCTCAATCCTTCCAACACACAAGTTGAAGAATAAGAGGCAGCTAGGGCTTTTTTTTTTCTTTCACCCAGGGGTCCCTCAATCCAAAAGTGCATGTGTGTATTTCCTCCTGAACATGGGGGCAATGATCCTTATCATTTTCAATTTACATTATTTGATAAACTGTTTTTTTAATATATTATTCTAGAGATAACACAAAATCTTACTTTAGATAAAAACAAAAACACACATTTACTCACATTAAATGTCTTGACAGAAAATTTTAAAAAGGAAAATACATAATTCAACCCTAAATTACACCTTCAGCACAGGATTCAGACCAATACTACACTGCTTCCTATCACCATACTTCAACCAATATGAAAAAGGCACAAACTATTTACCAAACCCACTTGAAGGGGATCTCCATTCACACTGACCCACTTTGATCCACTACTCAGTAGGTTTTCATTAGGAGACAAGAATTAAACACCTTGGCTACAAGGTACATTTAAGTGCCCTGGCAGGCTTCCTTTCAATAAAAATCTGATAAGGTGACTTCAAAAATAGACCATCTTTATCCGGGATTATCGCATATGCCTTTTTATTTTGATTCTGCATTTTGTAAACCAAAATCAGCAGGAACTGATACTCAATTGGAAACAAATTTCAACAAACCAAATATTCAAAGTAAACAAACATTAGACATTCACAAAGAAAAAGAAGGAAGAAAAAAAGGGGCAAAAGAGGGGAAAAAAATATATATATACACACACACACACACCCGCACGCGCACAAACACACACACACACACACTTAGGTCTCCTGCTCTGGGCTAACAGAAGAAAAAATTAAGCGTGACAAACTGAAAAAGCTCTTTTGATATTTGTATGCACAATCCATAAATCTCTTAAAAGGTGTTTCACAGCTAAAATGCAATTAACAGCTTTGCAGTGAGGTTAGGCTTTGGCCACACAACCTGGAGGACTTAAAGGTCTGAACATCACTGTTCAGGTGCTTTGTCTAGGGTGGTATGCACAACACAAATAGCAGTCAACAAAAGAGCTGCTTACTAATTTTACATACATTTCAAGACAAGTAATTACATTTTCAATCAATTTTGAAACTATTTCTTTTTCAGAAGAGAAACACAGCTCTCAAAAAGAAAGCCACCCTGTGTGCCCTCTCCCCACCTTTTTATGTGTAACTATCAATGTATATCAACCAGGCATGCAATCATATTTATTGTCACTTTCATTCATGTCATGCCCTTGCTTATATGGTTTAGATATGAATTATTGACTGTTACACTCCTTGTTGTAAAAAATAAATAAATAAATAGGATGTCAGGTACTTTGCACTGCTCTAAAGCGAGCGAGTCAGAGCCCAGCAGAAGCTCCCGCTTTATATAACCACCTCCTGTCCCTCATCTTTATGCCCGCGTTTCAGATTGCCTTCTCCACTCTTTCTTCTTAAAAGGGAGAAATTTACCCACTTTGGAAAATTAAGGATTAAAATAAACAAGAGGGTGTTGCTAAATGTCCTTCCCAGAGCATCTGTTGTTTAAGAACACCTCTGATTGATGACTGCTATTTTTTAATTGTTGCTTTAAAATTTAAATGCCCTCCTGGGAAGTGTTATAAGTGTGTTAGTCCATGATATGAGGACTAGAAAGTAGAAAAACAACAGAATGAGTGATCTCATGGCATTATACTCTCCTAAACCCAACTGGGGTTCTCCCTGCTGTAAAATCACAGGGCACTCAGATACCGATAACCTAATATTGTATAGCGCTTTCCACAAAGGTTTTGACAACACTCTACTTTAGAACCTCTCGACTGTTGCTTTGTGTAATTACAAGAAAAAAAGGAAAGGAAACTTTAAACAGCTTAGCCCCCTCCCTGCCTCCCATGCCCAACTCCAAAAAAAAAAAAATACAATTTTTAAATGGGACAAATATATTCCTTCAAGACGTGGACTTTTACTTTCATATTTTCCCCCAAAGCCATATTTTATAAATTTCCCTGCAGAATCTATATTTTAGTTCCAATTTCAAATAGGCTAGGAATAGAGTTAAGAAAAATAAACCAATAATACTTGATAATAATTGTCAAGAAAACTTAATGCTTTCTTTAAAGGAAGCTGGGCTAGGACTTCCTATTGGAATATGCAATCAGTCTTGATAGTACTTACAGTCTGAAATTTTAATATTTAAATAATGGGTTAGCGATTGTGTTAAGTGATTCAACTGGCCAAAGAAAATGCTTAAATATTGAAATTTCATTCCTACCTGTTTTTTCTTTGATTTCACACAACACATTAAACAAGGCAGGCTTCATTCTGTGGCAGTTTAAAGCATGTTTTCTGCAAGAAAGAAACAACATGATAGCTTAGGTAGACTTTGAAGATCAAACTGCTGATAATGCACAGGGGAAGAAAAATTTGAACATTTAGCCAAAATTATATCCCAAGCATAACTCTGTGGCATGCTTCGATTGTTTTTACGACTTAATATACAAGTCCAACCATAGAAAATGAAATAATGTTAATCAGTAGGGAGAGAGTAGGGATTTAACTACACAACAGAACTAACCTAAATTATGCCCATTTAGACAGAGTTGTTGCTGTCGTTTAAGTAGTTTAATCAAAGTGGAATTCCTAAACCAATACTCCTATCCAGGGCAATGAATACAGCAAAGCCAAATGCATGTGTTAACAGTTTTGTATAATCTATGCAACCACCACAGCCTAGGAGCTGTCTGCCTCTCGGTCTGTGTGTGTTTTCAAATTTAATTCATCCATGTGTTCGAATTCATTCCGCAGATGCCCCTGTATTCTCATAAACACAAGATGCTTGAAAGGTCTTCTGTGTAGAACTGTCAATTTATAAAATTTCAGTCCCCAACTTAAAAAGTATGGAAATGCATTGCCGGGGGCAAACATACCCATATGGGGAATAAATTCATTTCTCTGTGTTCACATTATGCCTCTTGTGCACACACCGCCTATTTGCAGGTGTTGAAATTCAATTATTTACAATTAGAACTTTGCACCCAATGGGGGAAAAAAATACCATTCCGCCTTTTAGATTAGTGATTTACCTGATTCTTGTGTGTGTTTGTATTCAGAATGCACTTGAGAAACAAAACAATACCTTTCCCTTTATTTTATTATGCAATCACTTAGCAGAAGGATATTGTTTTAGAAACAAAATACTGAACATATCAGCTATTAGTTTAGGGAATTCTGTTAGCTAAAATTAATGTGTAAAGATAAATGGAAATCCCTGGCTCTCAAAACACATGTAGTTTATTTTTAATCCCTTTGGAAGTTAAAAAATAGATGCACATCCTCATGAAGAACAAGAACCAGTAGCATGCTGAATATAATGTTCACCAGGGGTGGAATAAGCTCAGAATTCAAGAGTATCCAAATAAACTCATAATTTCTGTCTAAAATATTAATGGTTTTCTTTGTAAATAAAAAATATACATTACGAAGGCACGACTGGAGAAAAGAAAAAAAGGACATAGTATTTGCTACGTAGTTACATCGTTTAACCAAAAAGAAAGCAAACTGGTGATTTAGTCAGTCCTCATGTGGGTTGAGAGAAAGGGTGGAAAAGACTTCTTTAAGGTACTAACAACCACTTTTGTGATCTTTTAAAATAGTTTTCATTAATTGTATTCTCAAACATAGGCCCAAATGCAAACAAAAATCCCTGCACAGCTATATAGAAATATTGCATTTCCACAAAACACAAATGAGGTAATAGAAGAATAGAAAATTTCCCTATCCCAAAATTGCCTGATCTCTCTCTAAGCATCTAGGCCTTTCAAAGGGGGAACGCCAAGCCATGTTTGTCCTCAGTTTCATAAAAAAAGGAGAGGGACTAAACATCAGAGAAGTGGTGGGTACCCATTTTTACTGGCCTCTTTCACTTCACAAACTTGTTAATAATCCAGTTTATTGGTATGCCTGAGTATATTTTTCTGGAACAATGTAAAGGAGAAATCTGATCCAATTCAAAAGAGAACAGATAATAAAATTCAAAAAGAACACCAATTAATTTCTGAAAACTTTTCCCCATTAAAAAAAAATTACAATAGTCAAGTCTTTGAACATTTCCAAGTTTTCAAGAACCCATAAGCCTCAGCACTTTTGAGTTTACATGTTGCATGTGCTTACAACTAAAATAAAACTGTAATTCATACATCAACGCTTTTTGCTACCGCTTCTCATTTTCTCAACTCAAACTTCAATTTCCCTTAAGACAAAAATACATATATTGATATCTTCTCCATATAACTAAGTCACTTGAGATATGGGAATGATGTATATATGTTTAAAAGATTTTCAGAGCAAAGAGAATACTTCTAAGATTTAACAAACCTGGGTAATTGTGTGGACATATGTGGTCATTAGTTTTTAAAATTCTCCCTTTTGAGCTCAGCCTTGGGCAAGCTGTTGGTATGTGGCCACTTAGTCTGTTTTATTTTGAAAGAGAATTTACTGTAAAATTCTAGATTGGAAGACTATATACCTGGCGGTGGATAAGTTGAAAAGCTACACAGCTTCCTTTTCCTTAATGAAGCTCTTCATGCCCTATAGTATTGAAATACATAAAATTCATACATGCTTTCATTTTTATTTAGTTGCAGTCTAAGTGGTGCTGAAGGAAGCATGGGGAAAACAGCATGCTTGATTTTTATCCCCCCACCCCTTTTTAAAGGACCATACAGAGCTGTCTGTGTCACCCAAGGTTAGTAAACCGACTCAAATTGAGACAATAAAGTTAAACAGACTATCTGAGTCTCTTAAACCTAACAAATATATCTAAAAGCAAAATTGCATTTTTTTCTTTCCATTACCTTTTTTTTTTTTTGAGACAGAATTAAGTGAATGCAAAATATTCTATATTCTATAGATAGCTGACAACTACTGACAAAGAAATACCCTGTTTTTTTTTTGAGAAGGAGGAAAGGGAAAAAAGATAAATTAGTTTTGGAGGGGCAAGTCAAGAAAGAAAATCAAAAGTCGCTGAATTAGGCAAGAAGACAACTAAATTTGCAAATAAAGTGTTCCCGGGGCATTTTATTTTGTAATGTTACGGAGTCCCTCAACAAGAAGACATAGAATGCTGTTCAAAACTTGACAATTCTGCTTTCTCTGATACTTTTTTTTAAAGCAGTAAAAAGTGCCGAGGGCCGCTTTTGGATCAGTTGGCAGCATTTTCGGCATGCCTGAGTGTTTTTGTGCCTATATATGAGTATTTCATATTCATACACACACATACACACACACATCTATATATATGTATACACAGCACATCACGGCATGGGCGATTACACTTTCGATAACAACGCTCCTGCAAATTTAACTCCTCCGCCATGTAGTTGCTCGTCAAAATGGGAAAAGAAATAACATTTAAAAAGAAAGCGCTGTGGTGATTCGGTTTCCATTGTTTCCCCCTGCGAGTCGGAGAAAAACAAAAAAAAAACAAGACAGGAAAAGAAAAGCCTCCATCTCACCTGGCCTGCGCCTCATCCAAACTCTGGTCTGTGATGGTCATAATTTGCTGTAAAATGTCTCCAATGTCCTGCTTCCTCCCGCCCTCCCCCTCGGTCCCTCCGGCCCCATCCTGCAAGTGCTGGGACAGGCCGGGGTGTCCGGCCATCCCGACCCCAGCATGGGAATGCATCAGCCTGGGCTGCTCGTCCATCTCCAAAGGCAACGGCGGCCCCCGGCTCTTCCTCTTCTTCTCGGCTTGGCTCCTGGAAGCACCAAGGCTTTTTATCCTTCAAGCTGTCTTCAAATCCTTTTCAGGATAAACAGGGAAGGGGGTTAAAAGAAGACCAAAAGAAAAAAAAATCCCTTTGCCTCTTTAGAGGATGGGAGGATGGAGAGTGGGGAGGGGGAGGGGGGGGCGTGAAGGGGTTGCGGGGGTGAGGGTGGGGATAAGGGCTGGCGGGGAAGGGTGTTGACTCCAAAAAGCAAGAAAAATAAACCACCTTCCCACTTGGCGAAAAGAAATCAGAGCAGGCTTTTGGTTTTTCAGTCCGGTCTCCTTTGCAAAGCAGAAATGGGTCCCGGCGCTTAAATCTGTAGCTTAATCCTTTTGCAAATATGCATTGATCGGGAGAAAGGGAAGGAAGGCAGGGGATTGCAATGCAAACTTTCCCCCCCCCACCCCCACTGCCCCCACCCCCACTCCGGGCCAGAGTGATCTCAAAGGGGGTGGGCTGTTGCAAAAGCCAGATCTCCCCCGGCCGCGGCGGCAGGCAAAGCACAAGCTCTCTTCTCCTCCGTGTCTCTGCAAACTCCAGCAACCCCGTCAGCCTCCTGCTTTTGTTTAGCTCAGGCTCAGGACTCCAGAAACATATACAGAAAAACCACAGCCTGAGAGGAGGAGGAGGAGAAGGAGGAGGAGGACAAGAAGGAGGAGAGAGGAGGGGGCAGAGGAAAGGGGAGAGGGGGCGGGGACGCCAGGAGGCGGAGAAGGGGAGGGAGGAGGGCGCGCGGAGCCCCGCCCTCCTCCCCTGATTGGCCATCAGAGAAAAGACGGGCTCCTCCTCTCCCTACTTTCCTCACTGCGCCTCCTGTTCAGCCTCCTTCTGCTCCTCCTCGCCGGGCGACCTGTCAATCAGAGTTCAGAGGTGGGCCGGGAAGGAGGCCGAGCTAATACCAAGTCTCCAGGCCTTAAAGGTGCAATGGTACCGTAGTTCCAGCTCAGTTAGTCACTTTTCCACATTTCTTTCCTTTCTCAGGTCTCAGCACATTCTGATTCCGGCCTTGAGGCAAACGTGGCTCTACTTAGTTGCAAACGTATAAAATTAACACGAAAGAACACAGTTGATGTGAGATTTTTTTTCTACCCGGGTTTTTTGGTTTGTTTTGTTTTGGGCTGTAACGTTGCCATTTAAAACTCGACTCTTTTAAATCCTTAGAACCAGTGGAAATTGTTGAGAGCAAAAATTTGTCAGCATGAAGGAGGTATAAAAACCAATCCAACTGTTACTATGACTAATAATGATCTCTAATAAGCAGCAGATGTAATAATAGATAAAAACAACAATCACAGTAGAGTTAAGAGGAATACTGAACTGTGACGTTTTTGTGGTATGAAAACTAATTACGGACCATGAAGCTAAATAATGCTGAAGAAAAAAAGATTAAGAAATAAGTTCACCAAATGAAACTAATTCAACATTTCTCTCTGCTCTCCCCTGGGGGAAATTAGTTACTGGCTTAAATACTTAATAAAGAAATGCATTATCACAGTCCAGTTCTAGTTTTTAATATAGGCTAATAAGCAACTGGGAGAAGAAAAGAACTGACATTTATTTAATGCCTACTATGCACCAAGTAATTTAAATGAATTCTCTTAATCCCCAAGACATCTCTGTGAGTTGTGGACTATTATTTAAGTTTTACAGAAAGGGAACTTAGAAAGGTTAAATAACTTGTCCAAGTTCCCACTGTTCTTAAGTGTCAAAGCTGGAATTTAAACCCAAGTGTGGCTCTCTCCAAAGGGGGTGGTGTTTACATTGTACAACCAGCCTCAGTCTAATGGAAAGGGGGAATAGTGCAAAAATTAGTTATTAATGTATTTATTGCCTATCTTGTGTGAAAAGAGGTTTCAGGTCCTTACAAGGATACATATCCAAACAAGATGACTCAAATTGAAAATGGGTGGGAAAGAAGAAAGGAAAACAGGAATAAAATGGAATCAGGAAAAGAACAAATGGACTTGTAGCTAAAGTCCTATACTCTAACCCCAGGTAAACCAGAAATTTGACTCTTTTTTCAGTAGGCAAGTCAAAAGGGGAAATCTGGCTGGTTACACATTTACAATGGCCATAAGATAAAATAGAAGTCCAATTACTCAGGAAATGCCCAGCATATTTTGGAGAATAGAATATTCTGTTGCTTATCCTGCCCTCTCCCTGGATGGCAAAGGATATGCATTGAACCACTGCAAACGTCAGTGTTCCCAGTCTGCAAAATGGAGTCCAGTCTTGCTAAATGCTTTGAGATCCTGAAATAAAATGTTATTCTTTCATCAATCCAGCCTCTTTCCCAATCATTATGCAGAACAAGTTTGGCAAGATAAGGGACACTTATGAAAGCATTTTGAAGCAGTTCTTACCAAGCTACTTGGCACTTCTTCACATGAGAGCATGCACAGTGAGTATTAATTGTAATACCATGTCCTATTACTTAATCATTGTTTTATTCACAAACATACTCTTGTAAACTATTTGTTTCATCAGCACTAATCAAAAAGTTAAGCACAAAACTATATCCTCAAATCATGTACCACATTAAGTGTGAGTTAGCATATCTCTTACAGCAAAAGAAGTTATCACATCTTAAAGAAGAAAACGAAGTCAACCAAGAGCCTACAAGAAATCCATTTGTGAGCAAGTGATTCTAACTGCAAGCCTAATAAAAGCTCACAGGGCAAGACATTGAGAAAGGTACCATCAATACACAAAGATCATGTCATCTAGAAACATTTTATTAGGGAAACGAGAAATGTATGCAATAGTAATAATTACTATATTTAACATTGAGTGCTTACTATGGTTGGGTATTACATTCAAGGTGCTTTATTAGTTGAATCAGCACAATTGACCAAAATACCTATGCTTTTAACCTTCACCCTATGGCACTGCCCAAATACATTTCAATATGTAATAAATGCTGTAGAAGTGTCACCATGTTCTAGAAGTCCTATAAAGGATTAGAGACAGGAACAACCTGATTGGGGCGATTGGAAATTGGAGGTGGATCTGAAGGATGAATTGCGTCTGGAGAACAGGGTGAATGAATTCGACTAAAGCACAGGGTATCTGTTTCTGTTGGGCACAATGGAAGTGATATTAGAAAGGTATGATTGTGAAGACCATCAACCCTTAAAGTTTGTGCTTTATCCGGTAGACACTGGGGAGCCACTGATTTAGGCTGTTTGTTTGTTTTAAACAAGGAAGCAGAAAAGCATGTTTCAGGAAGAATTATCTGTTTGCCTAACACAAAAATGGTTGGGAGGGAAAATTAAATAAGGCCTGAATTAGGATAGTGACAGTAAAAATAGAAAGGAGAGGACAATTACAAGGAACATTTTCAAAGTAGAGCCAGTAGATAATTTATTTTATGTGTGTGGGAAGGATAAAGGAAATGTTTTCAAGCTTGGATGAGAAGAATGTGATAGCATTAACAGAACAATAATTATAGCTATAGATACAATTTGTTGAGCACTGTGTTTTAGGCACTATATGTACATTACCGTTTAATTTTAACAACTGAACATTTAATTTCTGCAACTTCCCTGTGAAGTTATAATATCCATTTTGTATATGAAGAAACCAAGTTTCCTAGAAGTTGAATTACTTGACAAAGAACGGATGTAACAACTCTGATTTTTAATACAAAGAATGAAGGAAGTTAAGAGAAGAAACTACTGTAGCTGAAACAGAATAAAAATTAGGTTCTTACTCTTTTTACATTAAGAAATCCCTAAAATTATGCCTTAAGGAGAAACTTATACATGCAATTTCCTTATCTTACGGGTTGTGACAAGGGATGGATAATTCTATTTTATACCTTCCATATCTTAGCAGTGCCTTAATTGTAATAGATGTTTAACAAATCTGTGTTGAAAGAATGAATGATGCCAGTAATCATGCCATATTTCTTGAGACTAATAACTGAAGCCCACTGAATCATGTTTTAAGGACATGAGTCATTATCGAAACTTGGCCAACTATCAAAGTAGTTCTCAATCTTATTGTCACATGTTTACAAAGTCATTTTACCTTGTTTACCCCTATGCCAAATATTTAGAAAACCTGAGGATTCTCTTTGAAACTTCCTTAGAAGCCCACTACTCTATACTCTCATCTTTGTTAAGGGACAAAGTGGGAAGTGCAAGAGGAGTGTGCTAGGGCCCCAGTCTATTCCCCCAGCAAACAAATGGTTGCAAAAAGATAGGTGTCCTTGCATGGTCACATAAATAAGTTCACCACTACGTGGTCTTATATCATCTAAGCAGACATTTGTCTATATATCTTTATGACTATATTTGCATTGGCCTCTAGATTTCTATAAGTCTACTACCAGGGAAAAGAAATTCTCCCTTGCACAACAGAGTCAGAACCAGGGCTAATGACAAAAGATAGTACCTGGGGCAGTTGATGGTATCCATTCCTCTGCTCAAGGCTTCTTGTCTTTCTCTTTTAGCTATTCTTTTACCCCATTTCTCCATGCTTTTCTTCAACTTTTCTACTCTCTTCTATACCTCCATTCCTCTTGCTCTTCCTTTTCTTCTTTCCAACTTCCTCTGTCCTGCTCACAGCTTGTTTCTGTTTCCTTGCCTCAGTGGGCAGGCCCTAAAGCAGTACTGGGACAGGATAATAGGGCAGAGATTAGAATAAGTTGTCCTAGCTCAGTTTCTATGAATGAGTTTCAGGAGATCTGTGAATCCCTGGAAATTATATACAAAACTTAGTGGTATATGATGCTTCACATTGTTCTTACAACAGGGCCCGTTTGTCAGAGTCCTGAGGAATTTCTGGACCCCAAAAAGGTTGCATCTTCTAGCCTTGAATGAGCAAGTGAAATAAATGGTACAACCCTATACTGCATTGGTCTGGGGAAACCATGCAGCATTTAGCAGGTGGGGTTTTCTAGGGAATATCAGTCTCTATTGCCTAAACAGAACAAGTGTAGACTGTCAGCAGCCCTTAGGAATGGCCATTGAATGATAGTCAATCCAATATCAATATGATGGCAAAGAGACCCAGGTACCTTGGATGCAAATCAAAAGGAAGAGGGTGGAGTTGTGGCAGAACATCAACGTTGTTATATTGTTCGAGGCACTGGTAATATAAGACAAAATGGATTCCCCGATTTCCAAGAATTTGCATTAGTAGGAGATAAACAATAAGCAAATAAAGAAATACATATGTTTAGAGACTCATAAATGCTATGAATGAAATAAAACAAGATAAAGTGACATAGAGTTGAGGAGGTAACACCAGATAGAGTGGTCAGGGAAGTCCTCTCTTAGAAGCTGACAATTGTGTTTAGTCTCGAATGATGAGAAGCCAGCTATGTATAGATCCTGGGAAAGAGAAATGAGGGTGGTGGAGGGGGGAGATTGGGGGGTGGTGTGCACTACAGGCAATGTGTGCATAGGGCCTTAGCTTGGATAATTTGAGGCAAAGAAATCCAGAGAGACTGTAGCACAGTGAGCAAGAGAAAAAGTACATAAAGCTGAAGCCAGAGAAGGAAGCAGAGCCCAGATAACATTTTGACTTTTAGGCCATTGTTAGGAGTTTGGATTTTATCCTAACTATATTTGAAATCCATTGGAGAGCGCTAAGCAGAGGAGTGACATTCGACATAGATTCCACAAATATTTGTTAAACAGTATACTATATGCCAGGTACTTTCTGCTCACTAGTGAATGTGCCAGCAGGGAATATGCCAAGCATAGTCTCTGATCTCATGGAACTGACATTCTAGTGTGTTATGGATTGAATTATGTTCCCCCAAAGGATATGTTGAAGTCCTAATTCCCAGTACCTTAGAATGTGACCTTATTTGGAAATAGGGTCATTTCAGATGGAATTAGGCAAATGAAAATGAGGTCATACTGGAGTAGAAGGAGGCCCTAATCCCATATGACTGGTGTCCTTAAAAGAAGAGGAAATTTGGACACAGGCAGAGAGGCAGAGAGAAGATGGTCACGTGACACCTGAGGCAGAGATCGGAAGCCCGAAGATTGCTGGGAAACCACCAGAAGCCAGGAGAGGGTCACGGAACAGATTCTTTCCTAGAGACATCAGACAGAGCATGGCTCTACCAACACCTTGATTTTAGACTTACAGCCCCCAGAATTATGAGACAATAAATTTATGTTGTTTTAAGCCACTTAATTTGTGGTTCTTTATTATGGCAGCTTTAGGAAACTAAGGCATAGTAAAATAAATAAAATTAATGCAAAAGTAAGCAAACATCAGGGAATATGTTTTCAAGATGATGACATTGAAAGGTAGATAGAAAATAGCCTGGGAGGTGCTTTAGATTGAGTGATCAAGGAGGACAGGCTGAGTAGGACATTTAAGCCACATGAGGCCAGGCAAAAGATAAAATACAAAGGTACTAAGTGAGGTATGAATGGGCCTAGATTGTTTGAGGGGCAAGTACTAAAGCCCATGTGGCAGGAAGGGAGATTGGTACAAAATTGAGTTCAGAAATCTAGATAAGTTTTATATTAATTAAAATAAAGAATGTGGAGGGTTTTAAACAGGGGAGTGACATCATCTGGCTTTTGTTTTAAAAGTATTATTTGCCTCAATGCAGAGAGTGGATTACAGGGATTGGAGTGAGTGAAAGCAACAAGAATGTGTAGGATCTATTGCAGTAGCTTGGGCCAAAATGATGGATTGCCTTCTAATTGAAAAAGGACTTGAAGACTATTTAACTGAATGTCTTGTCTTATAAATGGGGAAATCGAGGCAAAACTACATTAAGTAACTTAGCCAATGTCAGCACACCTTGCTGATGGCAGAAATAGGAATGGGACTATTATGAAGCAACTTAATATGAAAGAAAAACAGGCTGAAAAAAATAATTTTTTCCTATTTTTTCTTAATGGTCATTACTTGAAGAAAAATGGAAATTCCTCCTTGATAGAACTTTATCAAAATGTGTAGTTAGCAGGAGTCCTTAAGCCATTCCAAATGCACCTTCCTGATTCTATAAGAATGCATTTATACATCATTCTTTTACATATAACTTAATTTTAAAACCTGCCTTGAGCATTTATTATATGCCAGGCCCTGGGCATTACTTGATTATTGTTTGTATCAACCTCTCAAGTTGATATAATATTTATTTTATTGAAGAAAAAATTGAGGTTCAGGGATTAAATGAGTTTCTCTGCATTATGTAACTAGGAAATAGTGGAGCCCACATGAAAGCATTTCATTTAATTTGTGTATTACAAAAGTCTTTTAAGTACTTGTGCACTCTGAGGGAAGACCACAAGAAGTTCACAGTCTATTAGGAGGGATAGAGGACTTTCTTTTTTCTGAAGTGCAACTTAACATAACATCACCCCCTGCTCTATTTGCCTTTATATCTCCAGAAAGCTAATTTTTCTGGATATGAATGTCTAGTTAAGCCCTTATTTTCCTTCAGCAGTTTACACTTATTCCTGTCTTCTGGCTAACAATGTTTCTATCAAGAAGTCAGCTATCAATCTTATTGTTCAAAGTAATGTATGTGTTTTCTCTGACTGCTCTACAGATTGTCTTTGTCTTTGGTTCTCAGCAGTTATACCATTATGCATCTAGGTATAGTCTTCCTTTAATTCTGCTTGGAGTGCATAGGTATTCTTAAATTTTTTACTTAATATCTTTCATCAACTTTGGAAATTTTCAGCCAGTTTCTTTTCAAACACTGCTTCTGTCCTAATCTCTTTCTCTCTTTCTGGGACTCCAATTATATGTATGTCAGACCTGTTCACTGTGTCTCATTTACATTGTCATGTCTTTTCTATATTTTCCATCCTTTGTTCTTTCTGTGCTTCAATCTGTGTATTTTCTATTGACCCACCTTCTGACTCACTAGTCCTCTCTTCAGCTCTGCCTACTTTGCTGGTAAACTTACTTATTATGGTCTTAATTTTAGTTCTTAGATATTTTGATTCCTGAATTTCTTTTTTTTTTTTTTATTTTTTAGATTGCAATTTTCTGCTGAAATTCTCCTTTTTTTTTTTTTGGAACATATAAATCACTGTTATTTTAAAGCCCCACATGCAAGAATTCTAATATCTGGACCACCTGTGTGTGGTTCTGCAACTAGTGTCTATTTTTTTCTCTTAGTTTTGTTCACTTGGGCTTGACTTATAGTATGCCTGTTAAGCTTTTAGTAATGATAAATATTGTGCATGAAAAATTGTAGTTCTCAAATGCCTTCAAACAGATTTTTTTTCTTTTTACTCTTTCTAGTTGTTATTGTCAGAAGTGTTTGTCTGCAAAAAGCTAGTCTTCCATGGTTAGAAGTAGAAATTTATAATTGCTTTCTTTTTTGTAACCCTGGAGAATTGATCTTTTTCATGGGCTTTGTTTTATAGCAAAAAGAAGAAGCAAATTTCAGTTCTTCTATTCATAAATAGGCTGCCATTATAGAGAGCAATTCCACATGTTTGCACAGGATAAAAGGGGGATCACTTTTGCATGAGGGGCAGAAAGATGTTGTATGTTTGTAGCTTATTTTATACTTCACTCCTGGTGTATCCAGATAGGAAGAACTAGATCTAGGCAAAATTGTGAAGTAGCATTCCCTTTACACCCTTGGTGATCTCTATCCTATTTCATAAGCAATGCCTGGCTTTCAACTACTGATAATTTGGGGAAAGTATCAGATAAAATAATCTCTTAATCCCAACGAATGTAGGGTAGTTCAGTGATTTAAGAAGATAGTGGCTATTAGCTTATATATTTGATATCGATTTTATAAATGTGGTGCAATGAAGAAAAAACATAGAAATTTCTATCATTTGTCATCATTTAGTCAATTAAACTATTTTATGTTGCCTTAATATTTGTTGAAATCCAAAACGTAATTCAGAACTAAAAAAGTTCACTGATTTTTCGTTACTTTTATCTTCATATAATTATAAATTAAAGGCAAGATTTGAGACAATTAATTGTGTAATTGAACCCTACTAAGTCTTGATTTTTAAAATATTCTGATGCACCAACTGAACAAAAAGTTAAGTACATAGAATTGTTGAGTGAGAGAGGTAGCTTGAATGTCTCTGTAGTCCAGTCATTTTCTGATGCATGAATCTCTTCTCCTAAAAATAATTGTCTGAAAGCATCTCACTTTGTATATGAATACGTAGATTCAACTTAAAGTTAATTAGAAGAAATAGGCCAAAAGGAAAGAAAAATAATCTGTAATATGAATCTTCCTCCTTCCTCTTCTCTTTCTTAAATATATTGGGAAGTTTTCCTGTGCCAGCCATCCAGGCACTGAAGCTACACTCAAGGTATTCACAGTCCACTGGCAGATACTTACCCATAAACAAGGAGCTATGCGAACAGCATACAGGGGGCTCCAAAGAATTAATAATTAATTTGCCTGGGATACTCAGAAAGGACTCAGAGGAGGAGATGCTTGAGCTGAGTTTAGACAATGAAAGCAGGCCGAAAGACACCTTCCAGTAGAGCCCATTCTAATTCACAGAACATGAAAGTGCATGGCACACTTGGGGAGCAGAAGTCGAGTATAGAGGCAATAATAGGAAATAAGACTGGAGACATATAGCCTGGAGACAGATTTAGAACATCCTAATATGCCATACAAAGGAAGTTAAACATTCAAACACAAAGCTTCTAAATATCTTAAAGCAAGGGAGTGACATGACAGATTTTGGTTTTTAGGGCTACAAATGTAGCAGTACTTTGGATTTAAGACTAGAATGGGGAGATTCTGGTGCCTGGAAAATTGATGTAATTGTCCAGTGAGACAAAGGATGTCTTGAACAGTGATTTATAATTATGTTTATATGCCTGTCTCCCCCAATCAGAAACCCAGAAGAATCTGAGTTAAAGTCAACTCATGAGGATTTGCTAGTCAAGTGCAGTGGGGGCTGAAGGAGAAGAAAAAGATCTCTGCTAAAGAGACTGGGTGACTAGTGATACCCTTAACTTTGATAAGAAATATATAAGGAAGAAATACAAGAGGAGAATGATGAGTTCAGCCAGCCAACATCTGGCTTTATCAGTGTGACATTCAGAGGATAGCTTTGATATGGTGGACATCTATGGAATGGATTAGCAGTATTCCCTTTCTCTTTCCCCATCCAGATAGCTACATGTAAAAACAAGGAAGATTTTGAAGTAGCTGTGTGAATGATTCTTCAGATTTTCTTATCTAAGTTAAGGGTATCTCGGTAGTTCTTACACCTGGTAAAGGAGGATAAAGCATATACTTTGTAATTATATTTGTTGAACCTTAATTTCCTCATCTGTGAAATAGGAATGATAATATTTGCTTCACAAGGGATGGCTTCTCCATCTCCGTAAATGGCAATATCACTTATTTAGTTAGTCAAGTGAAAAATCTAGAAGTGAGCTCTGATTCCTTTCCCCCTTCTCTCATATCCCAGCCTCTACTGAGTCTTGTTGACTTTAGCTCCAAAAAATATCTTGAATCCAATAATTTCTCACCTATCAAGTACCATTGCACAAGTCCATCATTTTTATGCTCAACCACTTGCATTTTGATTGTTATCATCATGATAATAGGATGGCTACTGCCATATTGTTATTAGGAAGTAAAATGATATTGTGATTCTTGATTCTTTGAGTATGATCTATTATTTTTCCTCTGGGAACTTTTGGGATCTTCTATCTTGAAAATCATTTTGTGATATTTAACCTCTCCTAAGTAATATTGTACCATTGGTATGTTATGAAGCATAACATTAAAATGAATTTTCCTGAACATACTACCCAAATTAAAAACTGGAACATCACTGGTATCTTGAAGTTAACTGTGCTCCTTCCCTGTCTTATAATCCTGCCTTACCCTATCCAGGTGTTTATCATTTTCTTATTTTTCTTAAAAAAAACCTATAAATACTTTACCATATGTATGTATATGTTGCATTGTTCTCCTTTGTAGGTAGCCCAGTATTTTCTCTCTGGATAGTTTCAAGATTTCTTTGTCTTTAGGGTTCTGAATTTTCCCTACAATGTTCATTGTATAGGCTTCTTATTGTTTATCCTGTTTCCTGTATTAGTGGATTCATGTCTGTTATCATTTATACAAATAATCTGTTCAAATAAATCCTTTCCTTCATTTTCTCAATATTCCACTCAGAGCTTCTAATTAAATATAAACTCTACTTCTCTTTTATCCTCTATTTCCTTTAACATCTTTCATATTTTCCATCTTTTTGCATCTTGTTACATTATGAGTAATTTGCAAGACACTTATTTTCCACTTTACTAATTCTTTCTTCAACATTCTCAGATTTGCTATTATTTAATCCTTGCATTTAAATTTTAACCATTTTGTTTTGTATTACTAAAACAAAAATGAAAACAAAACATTTGACTTATTCAAAGCTGCCTAAACATTTCTATAGTCTTTTTTGTTTTGCTTTTTTTTTCTTTTATTCTATATACACTATTTTACTTAAAATATTTATATATATATATTCTATATTCTGGTACTGAAAACTCTAATATATAGAATTCTTGGAGTTGAAATCTGGCTTTTGTAGTTTTTATTGAATCTCAGTCAAGGTGTTTTGTGTCTTTGGGTGTTTCATATTCTTTTGGAATCACAATGGATCTTAATGTATGGAAAATATGGAGAGCTAAACTGAAGATATTTTCCTTCAGAGAGAATTTGGATGTACTTCAGTAAAGATCTGTTGGCTACTATTGGACAGGGACCACTTTATCAACTTTCCAAGGTCCTCTACTTAAGCTGGTTTCCCAGATTCAACTCCCTTTGTTTACTTCTGCTCCAAGATTTAGTTTCTTGATTGCAGAACTGATATCTCCACCTTTGGGTTTCACTGTCACTCAGGTTTCAGCCTCCTCTATTTTCTTTTGATTCTGTTTTCTTACTGTGTGATTTTTTGTTGTTGTTGTTTGTTTGTTTTTATTTTTACTTTTTTTTAACTTCCAACAAGCCAAATGTAATAAAATTTGTGTTTTATTCCATGTTTAATTACTTTATAGTGTGGCTGTTCTTTGTAATATTCTGTCTGTAATACTACTGGAAACCACATCTCTTTATCTCCAAAGTTCTGACATTTCATGATGCCTTACCTTGGTTTGTATCATCTTGTGCATTCAGGAGGACCTCCAATCTGACTTTCCTTCAGTTCTGGGGAATTTCCTGCATCAATTCATTGGTAATTTCTTCCCGTCTATCCTCTGTTTATGGAACATCTATTCATGTATTGCTATACCTCCTGGATTGAACTTCAATTTCTCTCTCCCATTCCTCCTACCCTCCATATTATTCTTCTTTGCTTGTTTGTCTATTTGCTTGTTTTAGATTTGGGAGATTTCCTTAACTTAATTTCCAATACTTCTATTGACTTTTATTTCTGTTATGATTTTAATTCCTAAGAACTCTTTCTTATTCTCGATTACATTTTTATAATGTGATTTTTTCCTCACCTATAAAATATCTTCTTATTTCTCTGAAGATATTAATTGTAATATTTATTTTAAAGATTTCTTATGTTGTATAAATTGTCTCATTCTCCAGGTGTCCTTCTTATACTTATTTGCTTTAGTCTCTATTTTACGTGCTAGACTTTTCTCTAAATACAAGGGTCCTTGTGTCTCTGTTTGCCTTTCAAAGTGGGGCACTAGGAGGTTGATTAAAAACTGTGTGGAGCTGGCTTTTTGACTGGTGGGTTTTGGACTTGATCATACCTGACATGGCCCTTTTCCTCAAAAGTTTGCAAAAAAGTTGATTCTCCTCCTTAGCTAAAAGTTAATCATTTTTTCCAAAGAGTAATCCTTCAATTTTTGTCTACAGGATGCAAGCATTCGTGCTGGAATACCGGAATTTAGGTAGGGGAAGGAAACTGACATCTTTTCATTCAGTATGCAGAACTATCTTAATTTTCCTGCTTTCTGAAAGATAATTCACCCTCACCCTCTGTGCTTCTTACTCCATTGACCCTCATCTTCTGCTGAGGTGAACCAGATGCTCTAATCTGGCTCTATTGCTTGGGTGATGATCTGAAGGCAGCACTGTCCTATAAAACTTTATGCAGTGATGAAAATGTTCTTCTATGCCATGCAAAGAAGCAGCCACTAGCCGTAACTACATGTGGCTATTGAGCAATTGAAATGTGGCTAGCAAAATTGAGGACCAAGTTTTAAATTTTATTTAATTTTGATGAAATTAAAATGTTTTTCTTTTTTTTTTTTTTCTTTATTAGAGAACTAGTGGGTTTACAGAACAACCATGCATAAAATACAGGATTACCATATACCACCCTACCACCAACACCATGCATTGGTGTGGAACATTTGTTACAATTCATGATGGCACATTTTTATATTTGTACTATTAATTATAGTCCATGCTTTGACTTAGGGTTCACTGATGTGTAGTGGATTTTTAAAAATTTTTTAATTCTGCTACCATATATACAATCTCATATTTCCCCTTTTAATCACATTCAGATATATATTTCAGTGCTGTTAATTGTGTTCACAATGCTCTGCTACCATCTCCACCATCCATTACCAAAACATCTCCATCATTCCAAATAGAAACACTGCACATTTTAAGCCTTAAGTTCCCATTCCCTTTCGCCATCCCTATCCTTTGGTTACCTATATTCTAGATTCTGACTCTGAGTTTGCTTATTCTAATTATTTCAAATCAGTGAGATCATATAATATTTGTACTTTTGTGTCTGGCTTATTTCATTCAATATGATGTCTTCAGGGTTCACCCATGTTGTTGCATGTATAAGGACTTCATTCCTTTTTACGGCCAAATAATATCCCATTGTATGTATATACCACATTTTATTTTTCCATTCATCAATTGATGGAAACTTGGGTTGCTTCCTTCTTTCGGCAATTGTGAATAATGCTGCTGTGAACACTGGTGTGCAAATATCTGCTTGAGCACCTGCTTTCAGTTCTTTTGTGTATTTACTTAGTATTGGGATTACCAGGTCATATGATAGTTCTATACTTAGATTTCTGAGGAGCAGCTGAACTGTCTTCCTCAGCAGCTGCACCTTTTTACATTCCTACCAGCAATGAATGAGTGTTGCTATTTCTCCACATCCTCTTTGACACTTGTTATTTCTGTGTTTTTTAATAGCAGCCGTTCTAATGGGTGTGAAATATTATCTCATTGTGGTTTTGATTTGCATTTCCCTGATGGCTAATGATATTGAGCATAATTTTGATGAATTAAAATTTAATTAGTCACATGTAGCAATCATATTGGACATCATAGTTCTTTAGGCTATCACTTTTCCTTCTGGAGAAATTTAAGCAATATGACTAGTTTCAATCCACCCTCCAACTCTGCCTTCAGAAGTAACTAGTCCTTCCCATAACTGAGACTTTTCTGGTTTCTGCACTGAAAATTCACTTGCCTTTTGTTGGTGTACATTGACTGTTCTCCTCACCATCTACATACATTTCATGGATTGGATAAACCTGAAACCTAGGTAAGATAGCACTATTCAGGCATTTTCTGTGCTCCATGATATATTAACTTATCTCATTCACTATTGTCTTCTTTCCAGTTCTCTGTCATTGTTTGTTGTTTGTGTTGATACTTTTCACCTACACCTTAGAGTAATATCAGTATGGCTTTAGGAAAGAGTCATTGGAAACACATCACTGTTGTCTTTTCAATTGTTTTTCTTCTTTTTTGAAATAACTTACTCCTTATTTTAGCTTCATTATCAGTTGAATTCAGTGGTAGCACCAAAATTTCCACAATAATTTGAGAGATGTAAAGGATGCTTGGGAACTTGTCTTAAGGCTGAATTTGCATAACAAGCACAGGTTTCTAAACAGGATGTATGTTTATTTGGGGTGGCTGAAAAGAATGTGCTAATGGAAATTATAATGGGTCTAAATCATTCCCCAAATCACAAGCTCCATGCTCTCACTATTAGTTGTTTATTCAGTATGATTCAAATTTCTGGATATTGTGCATTAGTGGGTTGTAAACCATTTTAAGTGGGTTGTAACCATCATATTTTTAAAATGAAAAAGTATAAAATTGAATAGAAAATTATGGAGTAAAACTAAGATTACTTTTAATGAAACTTTTATTTCTGGTTTGTGTGTGTATGCGTGTGTATGCTAGGTCAGGATACAAAATGTATTTCTTACTTTGGGTCATGTTCAAAAAAGTTTGAAAGCCACTGGTTTAGTTAACTTTACTGTATATAGTGATGTATATTTTTACCAACTGTATTTTCAGTCTACAGTTTGCCACTAATAGGCCTTTAGGACATGGCACATTTCCAATTCAAATATGAATTATCCAAACCTTTATTGCTAGGGAAGATGTATAAATAATAAACTAAAATTTTCCTGTATATTAATCTTTCCTTCTTATTGCCAATTTTTTTTTCTTCCAATAACATGAGAATGGGTGAAGTATGTGGGCCTGGCCAAACAATTTTGAGAGCAACTATTTTAGACCAGTGAATTTTTACTAATGTTTTGAATAGTAAATAATTTCATGGTTAACAATTTTTAAAATAGAAAAGAATATGTAGTGAATAATCCTCCTCTCCACCCCTATTCTCTTTTCTTAAGGTACCCCTCCACTCCTGCCAGGAGAAACTAGTCTTATGAATTTCTTGTACATATATTCTAACATATTTTTAATATACTAGCAAAGTATGTGTGTGTGTGTGTGTGTGTGTGTGTGTGTGTATACACACACACACACACACACACACAACCTCTTTTTTCATAATCATAGCATATCATACACACTGTTCTGCACTTTACTCATTTCATTTAACTATATATATATGTGAATATTTTATATCAATACACAGTGTTTCTTTACTCCTTTCATATGGTTCCATAATATTCCATTGTCAAAGTAAACTATAACTAGTTTCACCAGACACCTATTGGTAAATATTTGGGCTGCATTAAATTTTATTATAACAAATGATGGTACAATGAATAGTTTTTATACGTATCCTTCTGCACATGTACAGGTGTATTTGTAGAATAAATTCCAAAATTTGTAATTACTGATTGGAAGATATTTTTAATTGAGGTAAATATTGCCATATTGCCCTCAAGGGAGATTGTATCAATATTTAACTCCGTTATCAATGTTTCAGAGTTCCTATTTCCCTCCTCCCTCACCACATCAATAATATATCTATCAATCTTTATGATCTTTGCCAAACTGATGGGTGAGAAAATGATATCTGTGTAAACAATGTGTATTTTTATATTATGAGTGGGCTGAATTTCATATGAAAGGTTTAAACAATTTGCATTTCCTTTTGATTAAACTGGCTATTAATATCCTGTACCCATTTTCTGTTAGATTGCTATTTATTTGTAGAAACCTTTTACCCTTCAGAAAACTTAGTCCTTTGTGCCTGATTTGCAAATATTTTTTCCAGTTTGTAATTTATCTTTTGATTTTACTTGTGGTGTAACTTGTCACACAGAAAAATTTATTTTTTATAGTAAAATTTATCAATACTTTATTTTAATACCTCTAGACTTCTTTTGAATAATTCATAAGGCTTTCATAGGGAGATTATAAAGCAATGTTCCCCTAATTTCTTACAGCATTTTTTTTTTTTTTGGTTTGTTATCCTGATATGTGTTTGAGATGTAGTCCAACTTAATATTTCAAAATAGCCACTATTGTTACACTAAATGAGTATTCATGTAACATGGTATGCTGGTTTGAAGGTATTATGTTCCTCTGCAAAAGCCATGTTCTTTTAATCCGGTCTTATTGTGGGGGAGATCTTTTGAGTAGGTCGTTTTCATGGAGATGTGACCCACCCAACTGTGGGTGAGACCTTCTGATTAGATTATTTCCATGGAGATGTGACCCTGCCCATTCAAGGTGGGTCTTGATCAGTTCACTGGAGTCCTTAAGAGAGCTCAGGGGCCGACACAGACCCTGATGCTTGGAGATACAAACATAAAGATGTTTGGAGATGCTAAGCTAAGAGATGAAGCCCAGAGTTTGCCCCAGAGAAGCTAAAAGAGGACCCCAAGATGCTTAAAGAGAAACACACTGGGAGAACAAGCAAGGATGCACAGGAGCTGAGAGAGAGAAACTAAGAGAGACAGAAGCCCAAAGACATTTTGGAGAAAGCCATTTTGAAATCAGAACCCAGGAGCAAAGGACCAGTAGATGCTAGCCATGTGCCTTCCCAGCTGACAGAGGTGTTCTGGACACCATCAGCCTTCCTTCAGTGAAGGTATCCCCTTGTTAATGCCTTACTTTGGACACTTTTATGGACTTAGAACTGTAAATTTGTAACCTCATAAATCCCCTTTATAAAAGCCAATCCATTTCTGGTATTTTGCATAATGGCAGCTTTAGCAAAATGAATACATGATATCAAAATATATAAAACAAAATAGAAAAAAAAACTACAAGGAAACATAAAAAATGTACAATCAAAGAGAGATTTTAACACATTCCTCTCAACATATTGATAGTACATTTGAAAAGCCTAACAAAATTTGTAAACTCCTGGCAAGGCTGATAAAGAGAAAAAGGGAGAAAGCAGAAATAACCAATTGTGCCAGTTTGGATATATTATGTCCCCCAGAAAAGCCATGTTCTTTAATGCAATCTTGTTGGGGCAGATTTATTAGTCTTTTGATTAGGGTAGAAACTTTTGATTGAGTGTTTCCTTGGAGATGTGACTCATCCAGTTGTGAGTGATAACTCTGACTGAATTATTTCCATGGAGGTGTGGGCCCCACCTATTCAAGATGGCTCTTGATAAGTTCACTGGAGTATTTAAGAGAGAAGATAAGAGCCAACAAGACCCAGAGGCTTGCTAACCCTTGGACATGCTTGGAGATGTGGACAGAAGGACTTTGGAGATGATAAGAGATGAAGCCCCGAGTTTGCCCCAGAGAAGCTAAGAGAGGACCCATGCCCTGGGACAAAGGAGTAAGGACGCAGAGGAGCTGAGAGAGGGGAGTGAAGACAGAAGCCCAGAGACATTTTGGAGAAATACATATTGAAACCAAAACCTGGGAGCAAAGGACCAGCAGATGCCAGCCACGTGCTTTCCCATCTGACAGAGGTGTTCTGGATGCCATTGGCCTCCCTTCAGTAAAGTATCGTCTTGCTGATGCCTTAATTTGGACATTTTCATGGACTTCAAACTGTAAATGTGTAACCTAATAAATCCCTTTTACAAAAGCCAATCTGTTTCTTGTATTTTGCATAATGACAGCTCTAGCACACTGGACCACCAATGTTAGGAATTAATAAAAAGCATTATCAATATAGAATCTGTGGATACTGAAGAGGTAATAAGAGGCTATTTCAATAAATTTGCCAATTGTGGGAAACTGAGTCTTCCATGTTGCCTGAGGCATATCTAGGGTGGTGGCTTAGAACGCTAAGCCTCAGGCCTGCATGGAATGCCGTGCGGGCCCGCCCTGTAAAGATATGTGTCTTGTGACTATGACGACAACAACGTTTACAATTGTCCTAAACCTAGATTGTTCCTTCTGATATGCAACAGGATGTAAACATAGGTATCTGGTGGGCTCTCCCGAGCCTGAGGACATTTAGCATATACTCTCTGATCTTCTGAAATAAATAACTGGAGCAAAGGTGCATTATTGTCCACTTAGCACGAGATGCTGTGGGCCCCCTGCTCCCTTAATTCTTAACTTTGTGTCCGTGTCTCATTCCTGCGCCTCCCTGTCAGCAACAAGTGGTACCCAGCGTGGGGCTCAAAGAACCGGACCTGGTTCCTGACAGAAGAAAGGCTTGAACGACTGAGGTACAGTGGCGCTGGAACTCGGGTGGAGGTAACGGCCGTCTTTTTTATGCTTTCCTTGTAGAACGACCCCGAGCATTATAAGCAGGTAATGAGTAATGTTGAAGGACACAATAAATATGTTTCCTGTATTTCCCTCTTACGGCAGCTGCTGCGGGCCAGTGGTGTCAAGGTGGGGGAGTCACAAATCTTAGAATTGCTACAGGTTATTGAAAAATACTGCTCTTGGTTCCCTACCCTTGGCTCCCTTGAATTGTATGACTGCGAGCGAGTAGGTAAGGAATTGAAACAAAAACATATGCAAGGAGTTAATTTACCTATTACTATTTGGTCTACATAGTCTTTAATTAAGTCTGTTCTTGAGACTTTAAAAACTGATGATGAGGAGGAAGAATATGAGTCTGATAACAATACTGGTCCCAATCCTCTTTCTGATGATGATAAGGGTAAAAAAGATCCAGTAAAATCTCAAGTTTTTTATTCTTGTCAATGCCGCAAACCTCCTTCTGCGCCTTGCTGGGAGGAATGGCCCCCGCCTCCTCCGCTGCCTCTTCCTGCGCATAGCTGTACCCCGGTAGATAACCTGCCTGCCTCTCTGGCATACAGCAGGGTCTGGCAGAAGCCAGGCGGCAAGGAGATTTAGAGGCCATAAGTTGTCCTGTTGCCTTCCCTGTTACGGTTCGTGAAGAAGTGCCTCCTGGACAAGACGCTAATTATCCTGATGGAGTTTATACTTACTTCCATGAGCATGTCCCATTTGCAGTTCTTAAAGAATTGAAAAAGCTGTACAAATGTATGGGGTTCATTCCCCTTTTTCAGTTAGCATATTGCAGTTTAGCTGAAGGTTCTTGTCTAATTCCCATAGATTGGACCACATTAGCCCATACAGTCCTTAGCCCAGGAGAATATCTACAATTTAGGACTTGGTGGACTGAGCATGCAGAATGACAGGCTGCACATAATCGGCAACAGAAAGTAAATATAAATCTAGATCAATTACTGGGCCAAGGAGCTTATGCCACTGTTGAAAGTCAGTCTGTTTATAATGATCAGGCAATCGAGCAGATTCACCGTTGTTGTTTGCAAGCTGGGAACAAAATTGAAGCTAAGGGTAAAGCTGCACAATCCTTTCAGAAGGTTTTACAAGGGCTGAAAGAATCGTATCCAGATTTCATTGCCCTGCTCCAAGAGGCAATACACCGGTAGATTACTAGTTCAGAGGCTGCTGATACTATTTTGCAGCTGCTAGCATATGAAAATGCTAATAAAGATTTTCAACGAGCCATTGCCCCATTTAAAGGTAAAGCTGATCTTACTGGCTATATTCGTTTATGCCAAGATATTGGGACTGAAGGTTATAAAGCAGAAATGATGGCTCAAGCCATGGCTAATTTGAGAGTTGGCTTTCGTTTCCCAGGAAAATGCTTTTCCTGTGGAAAAGTGGGTCATACCAGAAAAGAATGCGGTCACTTTAAAAATAAATCTCCACAAAAGCAGCCTGGTATGTGCCCAAAATGCCAAAAAGGTCGACACTGGGCTAACCAGTGCCGATCTGCTTTTCATAAGGACGACACCTCCCTTTCGGGAAACGGCAATCGGGGCGGGCTCCCAGCCCCTCACAGAAAGGGAGCATTCCAATGCAACATCAAAATCTGCAGGCTGTCCCTCCACCAACTCCAAGCCCTCCGTCTTGGAGCTTTCCCCAGCTACAGCAGGGAGCGCAGCAGTAGACCTCGCTGCCAATGCTGAGGTATGTCTTCTCCCCAATAATCCTGTTAAGGCCCCCACCGGCTATTATGGCCCCTTACCTAAAGGGATGGTGGGTCTTTTGCTTGGATGCAGTTCTCTCAATCTTAAGGGTGTTCGTGTACACACTGGAGTCATTGACCCTAACTATACTGGGGAAATTCAGGTGGTCATGTCTTCTTCTATTCTATGGACTGCCCATAAAGGTGAAAGAATTGCTCAACTCTTATTATTACCTTATGTACCTGTTGGTTCCTCCTCTAAAAATTGGGAAAATGGAAGTTTTGGTAGCACAGGAAAGGCAGGAGTTTTTCTCACAGAGGCTCTGCAGGAGCTGTGCCCTATGTGTACTCTTACAACTCATGGGCATAGCTTTACTGGGCTTATAGATACGGGCACAGATGTCTCTATTATTAGTCAACAACATTGGCCCCGACATTGGCCTTTGCAAGAGGCACGAATTACTGTTGTGGGCCTAGGCTCCCCTCAGGGACTTATGCAAAATGTTCATATTTTGCCTTGCCTTGGCCCTGAGGGACAGAAGGTGACTTTACAACCTTATGTGTCTGCTCTGCCTCTTAATCTTTGGGGCAGAGACCTACTTGAACAATGGGGTGCTACTGTACATATCCCTCCTCCTAGTTGAGTGTACAGTATTCAAAGCCACAAAATTATGGCAAATATGGGGTATGCCCCTAGCTGTGGGCTTGGTGTACGTTTGCAAGGTACCCCTTCACCCACACAAGTCTCACCAAAATGTGATCAATTTGGTTTAGGATATAAACCTTTTTAGTGGTAGCCGCTGTTCATTCATCTCCCCAAACTGTCCCATTAGTATGGACTACAACAAAACCAGTATGGGTAGAGCAGTGGCCGCTTACAAAAGAAAAATTAGAGGCTTTACATGAATTGGTTCAAGAACAATTGTCCTTGCAGCATATCAAAGAGTCTTTTAGTCCTTAGAATTCTCCTGTGTTCCCAATAAAGAAAAAATCAGGAAAATGGAGAATGTTAACTGACCTAAGAGGTGTTAATGCTGTCATTCAGCCCATGGGACCTTTACAACCTGGGCTCTCTAATCCTAGCATGATTCCTGAAAACTGGGCTTTAGTGGTCATTGATATTAAAGACTGTTTCTTTTCCATCCCTTTAGCTGATCAAGACAAGGAAAAATTTGCTTTTACTATTTTGTCCCTTAACAATAAAACCCCTTCTAAATGATATCAGTGGAAGGTTCTACCACAAGGTATGCTAAATAGTCCTACAATATGTCAATATTATGTTGACCGTGCCTTACAGCCTGTCTATTTAAATTTTCCTAAAGCTTATATAATCCATTATATGGATGATATTTTGTGCTCTGCACCTCAGGAGACTGAAGTAGAAGCTTTGTTCTATGCTGTTCAAAAAGCTTTACAGGATGTAGGATTGCATATTGCTACTGACAAAGTGCAACGTACTTTGCCTGTACAGTATTTGGGTTCTAGTATCAATAGACTTACAATTCAACCCCAAAAAGTACAACTCCACAGAGATGCTGTTACCACCTTAAATGATTTACAAAAACTACTAGGGGATATTTATTGACTTTGCCCCAAAGTAGGTATAGCTAACTATGAGCTCTCCAACTTATTTTCTCTCCTTTGTGGGGATTCAAAATTAAACAGCCCTAGATCTTTAACTTCAGCTGCAGAGAAGGAATTACAATTAGTGGAAGCTAAAGTTCAATAAGCTCAGATATCCCATGTTGATCCTACACAACCTTTATCTCTACTTATCTTTTCCACTCCCAAATCCCCCACAGGCTTGCCTTTGCAAAATGATAAGCTTGTAGAATGGATCTTCTTGCCCAATTCTTCCGTAAAATCCATTTCCTATTATCTAGATCTCTTAGCTACTTTAGTTGCTCAAGCCAGAAAAAAGGCAAAACAACTCAATGGTTTTGACCTTCCTTTAATTGTGCTCCCTATAACTGCTAAAGAACTCTCAGTTATTTTGCAACAACATCTAGCTTGGCAAATTGCTCTAGCTGACTATGTTGGCCAGCTGGATAATCATTATCCAAAAAATGATCTTTTCCAGTTCATTCGATGTACACAATGGATACTGCCTAAGTATACTTCTTGTGAGTCTTTAATCAATGCTTCCATTGTTTTTACTGATGGGTCATCTAAAGGTTGAGCTGCCTATACTGGCCCTAAGTCCAAAGTTTTAGATCTTCCTCATTTCTCTGCCCAGCAAGCTGAACTGGCTGCTGTAATAGCTGTCTTAACAGATTTTTCTGAGGCTGTTAATATTTTATCTGATTCTGCCTATGTTGTTCATGTAGCTAGTAAAATTGAAACAGCATCCATTAAGCAACAGTTGTGTGCCAGTTTGAATGTATTATGTCCCCCAGAAAAAGCCATATTCTTTGATGCAATCTTGTGGGGCAGACATAATAGTGGGGATTAAGTTGGAATGTTTGGATTAGGTTGTTTGCATGGAGATGTGCCCCACCCAACTGTAGATGATAACTGATGGGATATTCCCATGGAGGCATGGCCCCAACCATTCAGGGTGGGCCTTGATCAGTGGAGCCATATAAATGTGCTGACTCAAAGAGACTGAATGGAGTGCAGCTGTGAGTGATGTTTTGAAGAGGAGCAAGCTTGCCAGAGAGGAACGTCCTGGGAGAAAGCCATTTTGAAACCAGAACTTTGGAGCAGATGCCAGCCACGTGCCTTCCCAGCTAACAGATGTTTTCCGGACACCATTGGCCATCCACCAGTGAAGGTACCTGATTACTGATGGACACTTTATGGCCTTAAGACTGTAACTGTGTAGCCAAATAAACCCCCTTTTTATAACAGCCAATCCATCTCTGGTGTTTTGCATTCCGCAGCATTAGCAGACTAGAACAAGTTGCCTCCTTGTTTATTTAACCTTTTTCTTGAGCTACAATCAGCTATTCACGCTCATGTATCTCCTTTTTATATTACCCATATTTGTTCCCATACCAACCTCCCAGGCCCTTTAGCAGCTGGCAATGCTGCTGCGGATAAATTATTACTGCCTGTTATTTCAGAAGCTTCTCATTTTCACTCACTTACTCATCTTAATGTGCAAGGACTCATGGCTCGATTTTCCCTTACTAGAATACAAGCTAAAGATATTGTTTCTTCTTGTCCTAACTGTCAACTCCTTACTGTTCCACCTTTGCAGGATCCTGGTGTTAACCCTCGTGGTCTAGCCCCCAATGATTTATGGCAAATGGATGTTACTCATATCCCTTCCTTTGGCCACTTAGCCACTGTTAATGTCAGCATTGACACGTACTCTGGCTTTCTCTGGGCCACAGCACAAACCAGTGAAACATTTTGACATGTTCGTACTCACCTTTTTGCCTGTTTTGCCTCTATGGGCTTGCCCCATGCTTTAAAAACTGATAATGGCCCAGCCTATACATCTGCAAAATTTGCTACTTTTACTACAACTTGGGGCATTCATCATACCACTGGTATTCCTTATATTCCCTGAGGACAAGCTATTGTTGAGCGTGCCCATCATACTTTAAAAACTTTGTTAACAAAACAAAAAGGGGGAGATGATGGAACTCCCCATGAATGATTATCAAAAGCTTTATTTACTTTAAATTTTCTAAATTTTTATGAAAAACTGGGTGGCACTGCTGCAGAACGACATTTTCCAGCTGAAAAGACAACACTGAAACATTATTTCCAGAAAGCACCTCCTATATGGTGGAAGGACATGCTAACTAATGAATGGACGATGGGTACTTTATTAACATGGGGAAGAGGTTATGCTTGTGTTTCCCCAGGTGACGGATGAGCACCACTTTGGATACTGGCCCAATGACTGAAGCCGTACCATGAACCTAGCAAAGAAAAGAAAATTCCTATGGGACGTCGAGCCACCAGTGATGCAGTTCCAGGGTCTGATGCTGAAGACAACAGTGATCGGGCCAACACCCCGAACTAGGGAAGCCCAACATCCAACTTGGGGTCAGATAAAGAAATTATGTCAGGATGCTGAAAAACAAGTCCAACGAGACAAGCTGCCTATGACAGGTTCTAGCCTGACGGCAGCAATGTTGGCTTTTATTGCTATTGCTGTGAGTGTATCTCTGGCATGTGCTCATTCTGGAAATTATACCTATTGGGCTTATATTCCTAACCCCCCATTGCTGCAACAAGATATAAACATTGGCAATGCAAAAGAAAACAGTTCGTTCAGTTTTCCCTCCTCCTTATTTTGGCTGCCTGGGTCCAAATCATTGTTGGGCATGGAGGCCACGGGGCATAGGCTGTCAAGGAGACAAAACTAACCCTCTTGGGGGGCATTGCCCCTCCCTTACATCACCCTGTATGGCCCGGAGGATGGCTGGTTAGCCAGAGATGGGTAAGATTCCTCAGGGAAGGAACAACCTAAGACAGGCACAGTCACAGAGGGGCCATCAGGAGAAAACTTGGGGGCCAACAGAGGTGGGGCACAGAACCTCACCCCCCCCAGCTTTGCAAGGGTCTGAACCCTCACCCCTTTTAAGGGAGGTCTCCTGCCTCCGTGGCTACTTTGTTTCCCACGCCTGGCTCAGATCGGAGCCCAAGTGGCAGACAGAGATCTGGCCAGCGGCTAAAATAAAAAGGAGGACATGTGGGAAACTGAGTCTTCCATGTTGCCTGAGGCATATCTAGGGTGGTGGCTTAGAACGCTAAGCCTCAGGCCTGCATGGAATGCCGTGCGGGCCCGCCCTGTAAAGATATGTGTCTTGTGACTATGACGACAACGTTTACCATTGTCCTAAACCTAGATTGTTCCTTCTGATATGCAACAGGACGTAAACATAGGTATCTGGTGGGCTCTCCCGAGCCTGAGGACATTTAGCGTATACTCCCTGATCTTCTGAAATAAATAACTGGAGCAAAGGTGCATTATTGTCCACTTAGCACGAGATGCCGTGGGGCCCCTGCTCCCTTAATTCTTAACTTTGTGTCTGTGTCTCATTCCTGCGCCGCCCTGTCAGCAACAGACAATAATGAATTGATAAATTTCTAATAAAAGCAAATTTATTAAAATGGTCACAGAAAGTAATTGTAATTATGCAAAGACCAATAACTGTTAAAGAAATTGGATCTATAATTAAAAACTTTTCCACAAAAAGAAACTCCAAGACTAGTTCATTTTATTGTTGAAATTCTATATAACACTCAGTAAACAAAGAACACCAGTCTTACATGCCTTCTTCCAGAAAACCCCCCTCTAACCTTGATGTCAATTGTCATGAAATACATTATGAGAAAGAAACATAATATATGTGCTTTTCTCTCTCATGAACATTAATGAAGAAATCCTAAACAAAACATACAAACCAAATATCTCAAATGTAAAAGGGATATACATTATGACTGATCTGAGTTTATTTCATTAATACCAGATCCATATAATGTTAAAATATCAATTAGTGTATGTTCTAGTTTGCTAATGCTGCTGGAATGCAAAACACCAGAAATGGATTGGCTTTTATAAAAGACTAGTTACACAGTTACAGTCTTAAGGCCATAAAGTGTCCAAGGTAACGCATCAACAATCTGGTACCTTCACTGTAAGATGGCCAATGGTGTCCAGAAAACCTCTGTTAGCTGGGAAGGCACGTGGCTGGCATCTGTTCCAGAGTTCTGGTTTCAAAATGGTTTTCTCCCAGGACGTTCCTCTCTAGGCTTCAGCTTCTCTCCAAAATGTCACTCTCAGTTGCTCTTGGGGAGTTTGTCCTCTCTTAGCTTCTCCAGAGCAAAAGTTTGCTTTCAAAGGCTGTCTCCAAAATGTCTCTGGAAGCTGAAGCTCCTCTCTCAGCTCCAGTGAGTTCTTCAAAGTGTCCCTCTTGGCTGTAGCAAGCTCACTCCTTCTGTCTGATTATATACTGCTCCAGTAATCAAGGCCACGCTGAATGGGCGGGGCCATGCCTACATGGAAATCATCTCATCAGAGTTATCACCTACAGTTGGGTGGGTCACATCTCCATGGAAACACTCAAAGGATTCCAATCTAATCTGCACTAAAACATCTGCCCCACAAGAATGCATCAAAGAATATGGCTTTTTCTGGGGGACATAATACATTCAAACCGGCACAGTGTAATTTAACATCTTAACAGAATAGAGGTGAAAAATAATAACAACAATTCAATTGAAAGAGTAAAAGCATGTAATAAAATCCAATATCCACTCATGAACAGAAGGGAGCATTATTAATCTAAAAATAAGTTATTTATATGAAACTTAGAGTAAACATGATTCTTAATGGTTAAATGTTGAAAAATTTTCCTTTAAGGTCAAGAACAAGATAACTATACCTAAAAACCAGAATACTCCATGTTGTATTGTAGGTTCTATCCTGGGCCATGAAAAAAAATAAAACAGAAATTTAAAAACTATAAATATTGGAATATAAGTAATAAAACTGCCATTATTCATGAATTATATATATATATAATATCCCAATTATTAGAACTGAAATGTGAATTTAGTGTATACAAGGTCAATAGACAAAAATCAAATGTATTTCTATAATCAGCCATAAACAGAAAACAAATTTTTTAAGTTATCATTGACAATATTATAAAAAATATCAAAAACCTATGAGTTAATCTAGCCAAATATGTATGAGATCCCTCTGTAGAAATATTTAAATTATGATTAAAGGAAATTTAGAAAGATCATATATATATATATATATCATATACATATATGTACACACACATACTCACACATCATATTTTAAGGTTAGAAGCTCTAAGATTTCAAGATGTTAATTCTTCCTGTATTGATTTATATAGTCAATGCAATCTTAATCAAAATCCCAATAGGATTTTTTGAGGAAATTCACACACTGATTCTAAACTTTACATGGGTCTACAAAGGACCAACGACACAAAATACTCTTGAAGAAGTAAATGGCAGAAGTATTTGCTTTATCTTATATCAAGACATAGAGTTAAACTAATTTTTACAATATGGTATTGCAAGGACAAATAGAAAAAAAAAATGGAATAGAATATTTAGCCAGGAAACAGACCCATGCATATTTGAAATCTTAATTTATAGAGGATTGACACTACAGAGCTATGGTGAAAGAATAGTCCTTTGATTATGTCAGTTGGGACACTGGCTATTCATATGGGAAAACCATGAAAATTTACTCCTACTGCACACTACCATTATTCCAGGTGGACTGTATACCTAAATGTGAAAAACAAAACAAAACGGAAAACTATGAGAAGATAATGTAGGAGTACATCTTCCTGAATTAACAGTAGGAAAACATACTTTAAACAGGATACAATAAGCACTAATCATAAAGGAAGAAATGTATTAAAATTAAGAAATTCTGTTCCTCAAATGACATTAACAGAACAAAAATGCAAGCTACTGAGCAGAAGATCTGTAACACATATAACCAACAAAAGCCTTGTATAGGTAATGAAAAAAAAATTTCCTAGAAATTAGTTAAAAAGTACACATGGCCCAATACAAAAATGTGCAAAAAATGTAAACAGGCATTTCACAAAATAGGATACCCAAGCCGTTAGTAAACATGAAAATGCTCAGTTCCAGTGATAAACAGGGAATAGCAAATTAAAACCACATATGATATTACTTTATAACTTCCATAATGTCTAAAATTAAAAGAACAGACAATGAGGATGTGTAGAAATGGGAAATCTCACACAGTCCTAATGGTAGTATAAATTAATACACATGCTTTGGAAAACAGCATTTACTGATGGTAAACAGCACAGACCTTATGATTTAGCAAGTCTACTCTTAATTATATACTCAACATAGTGCATACATATGTGTACCATCAGATTTAGAAGAAGGTTCATATAAGCACTATAATAGCTGTAGTTTGGAAATAACCCAAATGTCTAAACAATAGAATGGATAAATATATTGGTATATTTATATACTGAAATATTAGATATTAGATGGTCATAAAAATTAATGAGCTACTGCCACAAAAATCAACACAGATGATTCTTCCAAAGATAAATGTTGAACAAGGAAATGAGGTAGAATTAAATATCATTAATATAAATTTCAAATTGTGCAAAGCTAAACTAAACAAGTTAGAGATGTATATTTTAAAATTATAAGAAAAGCAAAGATGTGATTACCATACAAGTTAGGATAACTGTTTTCTTTAATGGAGAGAAAAGGATTATGATTATGAAGAGTACATGGGGGTTCTGTGCTGCTAGCTAAATTCTATTTCTTGTCTTGGGTGATGATTACACAATGTTTACTTTATAATAATATAATGACTATGATAATTCATTAAGCCATACATGTATGATTTATGCACTTTTCTGGATACATATAATATTTAAAAATTAAAAGGTTTATAAAAATAAATACATGTTACATCCTTTCATATATATCCCACAATATTTAAGTTCATAAACTTTCATGAAATAATACTTATCCTTACTGCATGCAATATACTCTGATCTATGTTTCTCTCCTGTTCTATTCTGTTCCATCTCATTTCATTTTAAAAACACTGGTTATGAACCACTAAATGATTCAATAAGTCACAGTTTGAACAACACTCATCCAGACCCTCAAGACACTCTTGGTATTCCTGTCTATTTGTTGGGAATTTCAAGTTGGAATCAGAAATGAAAGTTTGGGCTGGATAATTCTCTATTGTGGGGTCTGTCCTGTATATTGTAGGGTGTTTAACAGTATCCCTGAACTCTATCCACTAGATGCCAATAGCACCCAATCTCAAATGTGACACCTAAAATTGTCTACAGATATTGCAGATGTCTCCGCGGGAAGAGGGAGCAAAATCATCCCAGTTGAGAACTGCTCTAGATGGTCTTTAACTTTCTAAAATATTCCATGTCCTTATGCAGATGAGAATCACCTGGATATTTTGTTTGAGAAGTAGGCTGAGAATATGCCTTTTTAATGAGGACCCCATGTGATTATGATTCAGGTATTTTTAAGAGTCACATTTTGAGAAGCATTGCCCAAAAGGCACTGTAACTTGAACCCAAATCCCCTTGGAGCTACCAGAACCTTCCAGTATAATTAGGTTTCAGGGAACCTTGAGAAGATAAGTATCTACTGGGTGAGAAACCAACTAAAACATCCAAGTTTGCTTTATGGAGCAAAGCTGGTACAAACACTAGTGAAATCATAGTAGTAAAGTCTTTTCTTCATCTCATTATTCTGTGGCGTGTTTGGAACTGACAATTGCCGCACTGTGGACCTGTAGATACTGAGTCCGACTGTTCTGAGTCCAAGATTTCCTTACGCTCACATTTAAGAGTGAGGCAGAAGCCCCTGCAAAGACGCTGCCATGGTGTTGCCAATTACTTCATCCCTGATAGAGAAGCTGAAATGCCTCCCCATACTTCAGATTTTTTTTTCTTCCCAGTTAATTGTTCTTCCTAAATTGAATGATCTATTTTTGGAACTAAAAGAGATGCAGTGTGGAGAGAATGGAACTGACAAAGCCCAAGGCAGAGATGGGAGGTAGACAGAGGAAATGCAGCAAGGGGAGGGAAATACGTCTCCCCCCATCTTCCTTATCACAAACATGTAAAATGAAAAGGAAGGGCATTCTCTCTCCCTCAGGAGCAAGTGGGTGAGATGTGATGGGCAGGAGATGTCCCTAACAAAATGAGGAGCACATGAAATGAAAGAATGCAGAATTTAGAACATACCTATGATCCGGAAGCCTAACGTCCTGAGTGCCGTGGTGCTCTACCTTAAGGCTACAGAGGGCCGGCAAGTTCATAGCACTGGTTCAGAAGAGAACCTCCTCCTTTACTGAATTTCGAACAGAACTTGATACGGAAAGCAACATGGCCTTCATCCTGAAAATGTGGGGATGGCTCACGGATGTGAGTGGGAGACTATTTAGCAGGTCTTCTGATGGCGTTTAGTCCACACGCAAGTCTGATGAGGCATATATGCCCACAGATATGTGTATTTTTGTTGTTGTTGTTAATTTCTTTTTTTTTTATTAAATTCAGTTTTATTGAAATACATTCACACACCATACAATCATCCATGATATATAATCCACTGTCCACAGTATGATAACAGTTATGTGTTCATCACCACAATCTGTCTCTGAACATTTTCCTTACATCAGAAAGAACCAGAACAAGAATAAAAAATAAAAGTGAAAAAAAACACCCAAATCATCCCCCCATCCCACCCCATTTGTCCTTTAGTTTTTATCCCCATTCCTCCACTCATCCATACACTAGATAAAGGGGGTGTGATCCACAAGGTCTTCACAATCACACTGTCACCCCTTGTAATCTACATTATTATATAATTGTCTTCAGGAGTCCAGACTGCTGGGTTGGAGTTTGGTAGTTTCAGGTATTTACTTCTAGCTATTCCAATACATTAAAGCCTAAGAGGTGTTATCTATATAGTGCATAAGAATGTCCACCAGAGTGACCTCTCAACTCCATTTGGAATCTCTCAGCCACTGAAACTATTTCGTCTCATTTTGCATCCCCCTTTTGGTCAAGAAGATACTCTCAGTCCCACGATGCCGGGTCCACATTCATCCCCAGGAGTCATACTCTGCGTTGCCAGGGAGATTTACACCCCTGGGAGTCGGGTCCCACGTAGGCGGGAGGGCAGTGAGTTCACCTGCCGAGATGGCTCAGTTAGAGAGAGAGAGGGCCACATCTGAGCAACAAAGAGGTACTCAGGGGGAGACTCTTAGGCACCATTACATACAAGTTTAGACTCTCCTTTGTGGTAATGAGCTTCATAAGGGCAAGTCCCATGCTCGAGGGCTCAGCACATCAAACCGCCAGTCCCAATGTTTGTGACAACATATGCTAGGGGATCAGCATCTCAAAGTTTAGAGATAGGCCTTACACGTCAGGGATAGAGTTAACTGCTGTAACAGCTTACAATCTAGGGACTATTACAATTATTGTGTCCACGTTAGGCTATGTTCTAAGATTCAATTCTGAGTTTACACATTGTAGTTAGTCCATATTGGTGAGGCATCATCCCTCTCACCATGTTTTCTCCAACACTTTTACTCCTATATATATATTTTCCTACAATTTTATAGAGTTATATTCACATACCATACATTTATCCACAGTGTAAAATCAGTTGTTCATGATATCATCATAAAGTTGTACACTTATCACCACAATCAGCATTTGAACATACTTATTACTACAAGAAAAAATTTTTTTTTGTTTTTTTGTTTTTTTTTTTTAGCAATAAGAAAAAATGATAAAAAGAAAAATAACATGTCATACAATACAATATACTACTAAGGACAGCAAATAACACCACTACCAAGAATCCCATATTTCTCCCCTATATCCCCTTCTCATATACATTTAGCATTGGCGTATTGCCTTTGTTACATTTAATGGAGGTATATTACAATGTTACTGTTGACCATAGACTCCAGTTTGCTTTGATTATGTTTTTTCCTGAATACCATCCCTTTTTCAAATTTCTGCATGGTTGACATTCATTTGCTTTCCCACATGCAAAAACATTTTTATATTTGTATATTTAGTAACAGTCATTGGCCACTCCAGTTTTTGCCACGTTATACAGTCCCAGTCTTTATCATCTATCTTTACCTCTGGTGTCATACATTCTCCTATCCCACCTCTTTCAGCTTTACTCACAGACATCTTTGTTCAGTGTACTTACAATACCGTGCTACCATCACACAGTATTATCCTGTCTATTTCTGGATCTATGCAATCAATCCTAAACATTCTGTAGTCCTTCAGCATCAAATGGCTGATCTCTGCCCTCTTTCTATCTCCTGGTCGCCTGTGTTGTCAGCTTTTAACTCCCAAAGTTTGTTCATTAATGTCTGTTCATATTAGTGAGACCATACAGAATCTGTCCTTTTGTTTCTGGCTAACTTCACTCAACATAATGTCCTCAAGGTTCATCCACATTATTACATGATCCATGTCTTTGTTCTGTCTTACAGCTGCATAATATTCCATCATGTGTATATACCACAGTTTGTTTATCCACTCGTCCTTTGATGGACATTTGGGCTGTTTCCATCTCTTGGCAATTGTGAATAATGCTGCAATAAACATTGGTTTACAAATGTCTGTTTGTGTCTTAAGTTTCAGTTCCTCTGAGTATATACCCAGCAATGGAATAGCTGGGTCATATGGCAAATCTATATTTAGCTTCCTGAGGAACCTCCATACTGTCTTCCAGAGTGGTTGCACCATTCTACATTCCCACCAACAATGAATAAGTGTGCCTCTTTCTCCACATCCTCTCCAGCACTTGTCATTTTCTGTTTTTTTGGATAATGGCCATTCTGGTAGGTGTGAGATGATATCTCATTGTGGTTTTGATTTGCATTTCCTTAATAGCCAGTGAAGTTGAGCATTTTTTCATATGCTTTTGAGCCATTTGTATTTCCTCTTCAGAAAAATGTCTGTTCATGTCTTTTGCCCATTTTTTAATTGGATTGTTTGTCTTTCTGTTATTGAGATGCAGGATTCCTTTATATATTCAGGATATTAAACCCTTATCTGATATGTGGTTTCCAAATATCATCTCCCATTGTGTAGGTTGCCTTTTGACTTTTCTGACAAAGTCCTTTGATGTACAAAAGTGTTTAATTTTGAGGAGATCCCATTTGTCTATTTGTTCTTTGGTTGCTCGTGCCTTGGGTGTGAGGTCTAAGAAACCACCTCCTTTCACAAGATCTTTAAGATATTGCCCTACATTTTCTTCTAAGAGTTTTATCGTCTTGGTGCTAATGTTTAGGTCTTTGATCCACTTTGAGTTAATTTTGGTATAAGGTGTGAGATGGACATCCTCTTTCATTCTTTTGGAAATGGATATCCAGTTCTCCAAACACCATTTATTGAACAGGCTGCTCTTTCCCAGTTGCTTTGGCTTCACTGCCTTATCAAAGATCAGTTGTCCATAGATGTGAGGGTCTACTTCTGAACACTCAATTCGATTCCATTGATCAGTATATCTGTCCTTATGCCAGTACCATGCTGTTTTGAGCACTGTAGCTTTGTAATATGCTTCAAAGTCAGGCAGTGTGAGACCTCCCACTTCACTCCTCTTTCTCAAGACATTTTTGGCTATTCGGGGCACCTTACCCTTCCAAATAAATTTAGTTATTGGTTTTTCTATTTCTGTAAAGTAAGTTGTTGGGATTTGAATTGGTATTGCATTGAATCTGTAAATCAGTTTAGGTAAAATTGCCATCTTAACTATATTTAGTCTTCCAATCCATGAACATGGTATGTTCTTCCATTTTTTCAGGTCTTGTTCAATTTCTTTTTGCAGTTTCTTATAGTTTTCCATGTAAAGGTCTTTTGCGTCCTTGGTTAAGTTTATTCCTAAATACTTGATTCTTTTGGTTGCTATTGTAAATGGGATTTTTTTCTTGATTTCCTCCTCTTGTTGCACATTACTTGTGTATAGGAACACTACAGATTTTTGCGTGTTGATCTTGTAGCCTGCTATTTTGCTGTATTCATTAACTAGTTCTAGTAGCTTTGCTGTAGATTTTTCTGGATTTCCTACATATAGAATCATGTCATCTGCAAATAGTGAAAGTTTTACTTCTTCCTCTCCAATTTGGATGCCTTTTATTTCTTTTTCTTGCCTAATTGCTCTAGCTAGAACTTCCAGTACAATGTTGAATAGCAATGGTGATAGTGGGCATCCCTGTCTTGTTCCTGATCTTAGAGGAAAAGCTTTCAGTCTCTCCCCATTGAGTGTGATGTTAGCTGTGGGTTTTTCATATATTGCCTTTATCATATTGAAAAAGTTCCCTTCTATTCCTATCCTTTGAAGTGTTTTCATCAGGAAAGGATGTTGAATTTTGTCAAATGCCTTTTCTGCATCAATCGAGATGATCATGTGGTTCTTCTGCTTTGATTTATTGATGTGGTGTATTACATTAATTGATTTTCTTGTGTTGAACCAGACTTGCATACATGGAATAAATCCCACCTGGTCGTGGTGTATAATTCTTTTAATGTGCTGCTGGATTCGATTTGCGAGTATTTTGTTGAGGATTTTTGCGTCTATATTCATTAAAGAAATTGGTCTATAATTTTCTTTTTTTGTAGTATCTTTGCCTGGTTTTGGTATTAGGGTGATGATGGCTTCATAGAAAGAGTTAGGTAGCTTTCCCTCTTCTTCAATTTTTTTGAAGAGATTGAGCAGGATTGGTACTAATTCGTTCTTGAATGCTTGGTAGAATTCACATGTGAAACCATCTGGTCCTGGGCTTTTCCTTTTTGGGAGCTTTTTGATGACTGACTCAATCTCTTTACTTGTGATTGGTTTGTTGAGGTCATCTATTTCTTCTTGAGTTAATGTTGGTTGCTTATGCTTTTCTAGGAAGTTGTCCATTTCATCTAAGTTGTCTAGTTTATTAGCATATAGTTGCTCATAGTATCTTCTCATTATCTCCTTAATTTCTGCAGGGTCGGTAGTTATATTTCCTTTCCCATTTCTGATTGCATTTATTTGCATCTGCTCTCTCTTTTTTTTTGTTAGTCTAGCCAGTGGTCCATCGATTTTATTGATTTTCTCAAAGAACCAACTTCTGGTTTTGTTGATTCTCTCTATTGTTTTCCTGTTCTCAATTGCATTTATTTCTGCTCTAATCTTTGTTATTTCTTCCCTTCTGCTTTCTTTGGGGTTAGTTTGCTGTTCTTTCTCTAATTCCTCCAGGTGAGCAGTTAACTCTTCAATTTTTGCTCTCTCTTCTCTTTTAATATAGGCATTTAGGGCAATAAATTTCCCTCTCAGCACCGCCTTTGCTGCATCCCATAAGTTTTGATAAGTTGTGTTTTCATTGTCATTTGCCTTGAGGTATTTACTAATTTCTCTTGTAATTTCTTTACCCACTGGTTTTCTAAGAGGGTGTTGTTTAGCCTCCATATGTTTGTGAATTTTATGACCTTCTGCCTTTTATTTATTTCCAACTTCATTCCATTGTGGTCTGAGAAAGTGTTTTGTATAATATCAATATTTTTAAATTTGTTGAGACTTGCTTTGTGACCCAACATGTGGTCTATCCTAGAGAATGTTCCATGAGCACTTGAGAAAAAAGTGTATCCTGCTGTTGTTGGATGTAGTGTTCTATAAATGTCTGTCAAGTCTAGTTCATTTATCATACAATTCAACATCTCTGTTTCTTTAGTGATCCTCTGTCTAGATGTTCTATCCGTTGATGAGAGTGGTGTATTGAAGTCTCCAACTATTATTGTAGAGGTATCTATTTCTCCTTTCAGTGATCACAGTGTTTGCCTCATGAATTTTGGGGCATTCTGGTTTGGTGCATAAATATTTATGACTGTTATGTTTTTTTGATGAATTGACCCTTTTATTAATATATAGTATCCTTCTTTGTCTCTTTTAATTGTTTCACTTTTGAAGTCTAACTTGTCTGATATTAATATAGCTACTCCCGTTTTTTTCTGGTTGTTGTTTGCATGAAATATCTTTTTCCAACCTTTCACTTTCAGTCTATGTTTGTCCTTGTGTCTAAAGTGAGTTTCTTGTAGACAGCATATAGATGGGTCCTGTTTTTTAATCCATTCTGCCAGTCTGTGTCTTTTTATTGGGGAGTTTAATCCATTTACATTTAGTATTATTACTGTAAGGGCAGTACTTTCTACTACCATTTTGTTTTTTGGAATTTATATGTCATATCTTATTTTTTCCTCTCCTTTTACCTTTCCTGATAATCTTCATTTCTGCACTCTTCTCCAACTCTCTCTCTCCTGTCTTTTCCTATCAGCCTGTGGTGCTCCCTTTAGTATTTCTTGTAGTGCTGGTCTCCTATTCACAAACTCTCTCAGTGTCTGTTTGTCTGAAAATGTTTTAATCTCTCCTTCATTTTTGAAGGAAAGTTTTGCTGGGTATAGAATTCTTGGTTGGCAGTTTTTCTCTTTCAGTATCTTAAATATATCATGCCACTGTCTTCTTGCCTCCATGGTTTCCGCAGAGAAATCTGTACATAGTCTTATTGACTTTCCCTTGTATGTGATGGATTGCTTTTCTCTTGCTGCTTTCAGAATCCTCTCTTTGTCTTTGACATTGGACAATCTGACCAGTAAGTGTCTTGGAGTAGGTCTATTGGGATCTATTCTATTTGGGGTACGTTGTACTTCTTGAATCTCTAATTTTCTGTCTTTTATAAGAGTTGGGAAATTTTCAGTGAATATGTCTTCTATTACTCTTTCTGCCCCTTTTCCCCTCTCTTCTCCTTCTGGGATACCCATAACACGTATATTGTGCGTTTCATGTTGTCACTCAGCTCCCTAAGACCCTGCTCATATTTTTCCATTTTTTTCACCATCTGTTCTTTTGTGTGTATGAATTCGAATGACCTGCCTTCCAGTTCACTGATCCTTTCTTCTGCCTGTTCAAATCTACTGTTGTGTCCCTTCATTGTGTTTTTCATCTCCTCCATTGCGGCCTTCATTCCCATGAGTTCTGCCGTTTGTTTTTTTAAGTTTATGAATTCTTCTTTATGGTCAGCCAGTGTCTTCTTTATATCCTTCAGCTCTTTTGCTATATCTTCCTTCATTTCATCAAATTTATTTAGCATTAGTTGCCTCCACTCCTGTGTCTCAGCTGAGCTATTAGTTTGTTCCTTTGGCTGGTCCATGTTTTCGTGTTTCCTGGTATGGCTTGTTATCTTAAGTTGTCTAGGCATCTGATTCTCTTGATTAGTTTATTTTGGAGCTTGTTTTCTGTCTTTTACCTAGTGGTTTTCTTGTTGGTTGGCTTTGTTTTCTGGCCTCTGTTATTCAGTTCAGCTTATTCTAGACCTCTAACTTAGGTTCTATTTAGTTGATCAGAATTTTTCCCCTCTTGTTTTTTCTGTTTCTTGCTCTGCCTCTATGTAACCTTTTTGTGAGTGGGTCTCCTCAGATATGGTCGACCCTAGTCAGATTTTCCCAGTCTAGTGAGGCCCAGGTCTCAGTGGGAGGGTATGGAGTTTTCCTGAGAATGAGACCCTCCTATGAGGCCTTTAGAATTGGTGCTTTTCCTCTCCTGTCCAGCAGGTGGCGCTGGCCAGCCCGCAGCTCCCCCACCAGTGTAAGGAGGTGTGGAGTCTTTAGTTCTCCTGGTGACTCTGATCCTGTCGGGGGCGTGGCTGACTGAAGCAATGTTCGCTGCGATCTCAGCTTTTCCTCCAATTCCAAACTTGTGTCCAATGTGTGACTGGTTACTGGAGACCCCGAAAACACTGTTTCATATAGTTCTTGGGTAATTGCCAGCTGCTCTAGGGGAGAGACGAAATTCTGCTCCTCACCACTCCGCCATCTTGCCCCGCCGCGATATGTGTATTTTTAATGAACTCTGACCTGTAAGTAATGTCCACCTTAGCCAGATTCATCAGTTATTATTAAAAATGTGTCTGCAAACAAGAGACAGCAAATATTTGGCTTAACTACCCGTTTTGCCTCTTACATTTTGTGGTTTCTGTAACTAGGCCTCTGTTAACCCTGGTGAGTTCTTCTGATCCTCTTTCAGAATGAACATCGTGCTTGAAGCTTTGAAGCATGCCTACACTAGCCATTTCTGCTGGCTTCTGTTCTGCAGGCATTTCAATTGCAGCTACATTTAAAAAAAACTCTCCTTTGTGCTTTTAAATGTTTAGCAAAACTACAAAGCAGAATACACATCATTTTCTTCAAAACACATAAACAGTTTGGCCTGCAAAAGGAGACTAGACCAAAGACATCTAGCTCAACTTTAAAATGCATGAGTAAAGCAGAGACCTTTCAAATTCCTATAATATTGTGCCTTTCTTTTCACCCCTCAATGCATATTTTAACAATACATGTAGTTCACTCCTGAAATGATCCAACTAATGAAAGGAAGAGACTGCAAACAACTGTGTTCACTTGCTTTTTGCTGCCATGAGGTGTCAGGAGAGGATTCCTTGGCTCCCTATGGCATCAATTTTTTCCCATTCCCCTGCCATTTTAGACTCAGCATCCAGTGGATAGTATATACATATTTTTCTGTGTCTAAGCATTTGATTTCCTTCCACTCTAATACACTCAATAGCAGGATGTTGGAGAATGAGGCATGGGAAAGGACAAAGGAAAGATCTTGGGAATGATTGTGTTCTGGTTTGCTAATGCTGCCATTTTGCAAAACACCAGAAATGGATTGGCTTTTATAAAGGGAGTTTATTTGGTTACACAGTTACAGTTTTAAGGCCATAAAGTGTCCAAGGTAAGGCATCAACAATAGGGTACCTCCACTGGAGAAAGGCCATTGGCATCCTGAAAACCTCTGTTAGCTGGGAAGGCATGTGGCTGGCATCTGCTTGTTCCCAGGTTGTGTTTTAGAATGGTGTTCTCCAAAATGTCTGTGTCAGCTTCCAACGTCCTCTTTAAAATATCTGTCTCAGCTACAGCACTGAGCTCCTTCTGTCTGACCTCTTATGTAGGACTTTAGTAAACTAATCAAGGCCCATGCTGAATGGGTGGGGCCACACCTCTATGGAAATGATCTAATCAGAATTATAACCTAGAGTTGGGTGAGTCACATCTCCATGGAAACAACCTAATCCAAAGGTTCCAACCTAATCAGCACTAATACATCTGCCCCCACAAGATTGCATCAAAGAACATGGCCTTTTGTGGGGCATAATACATCCAAACCAGCACAGATTGTATTCAACCAAACAGACAATGCACATCCCTTTATGCCAGGTTATAAAACAAAAATCATAGGATTGAAAGATCATTGTTTTCCTCCTTACATATGTAAACGGGCAGAATCTAGACCAATTTTTCCAAACCCAAACTCTGGTAAACAGAGAAAAATTCCTATAGTGTACTGATAAAAAATGTGGACTTTTCATCAAGCATATCTGGGTTCAAATTCTGGATCCATATGGAATTGTGCAACCTTGGAAAAACTATGTGACCTTGAGCCAGTGACTTATTCTCTTTATGCATGGTTACTCATCTGTAAAATTGGAATAACAGTAGAAATACCACTAGGATTATTGTGAGGATTAAATGTGTGTTTGAATGTGAAAACACTTAGAATGGTTCCTCTCTATTAAATAAGAAAAAATGTTATTTTTATTGTTGATACTATTAGTATTTGTATTATTTCTTTCATACATCTAAAATTGCTGAAAATGATATGGTGGATTGGATTCTAGCAAATTCCGGAGAGAAAAAGAAATAATTATATAGGGGTGCTGCCCCTATCCAGTATACAGGTAATCAAACAGCTCAGACTTTTTGGCATCCCTGTCAAATCCTTCCAGAGCCTCTCTGGATTTTATATTTCCAGAATGACCCAAGGGATGTGATTCCAAAAGATACTCACCAGGATTTAAAGATGAAATGTTTTTCTAGAATTGCCCTATGATCTTCCATCTTATTGGATTTTTTCTGAGGAGTCATGTAGGGGTAAGAATTAGTTAGGAACTGTGGCAGATCAAATCATCCACCCCCAACAAAGACATGTTCTTAATCTTAATGCACATTCCTGTGGGCATGGACCCATTTATAAATAGGACCTTTTGAAGATATATTTTTAGTTAAGATGTAGAATGGAATCAAGGTGTGCCATAATCCATATTACTTGAGTCAGAGAAGGTTATACAGGAAGTCAGGAGAAACCAGAAGAGCAGACGCAAGGAGAGAGAACTCACCATGTGTTGAGAAGCAGAGATGCAAGCCAAGGAACCCCAAGGATTATAGCACACCAGCACCAGATTGCTGAGGCTTTGGGGAGAAAAGATGGTCTTGTTGATGCTTTAATTTTGGAATTCTAGCCAACATAACCATGAGACAATAACTGCTTGTTATTTAAGCAGCCTATTATGTGGTATTTGTCATAGCATAGAAGCAAACTAAGACAGGAACATTCTTGCTATATGGATGTTATTTGGATTTGGTTTGTTACATACTGTGACCATTTTTTTGACCCAGGTGTTCAATGGTATTTTGGCATGTAGATGGTCAAATCTACCATTAATTGAAAAATCTACTTCATCCTGTTTTTCTAGGTTCATAGGGGTCTATAGTATCTATGTCTATACCATTTTGTCACTATTTGATGTAGGAAATAGAAATACTGAAACCATCCCTGTGGTCTACCTTCACCTCAGATATTGGCCTAAGGAACTTAATAGATTATTCTTCACAAGTGAGCAGAAGAGCAAAAGGATATTCTTCATTCATTGATAATTCATTTATCCACTGAATATTCACTTAGCACCACTATGTGCTTGGGACTGCATTGGGAAATCTGTGTGGAACAAAAGACCCAGTATCTGCCCTCATGTGAATGTTCTCATAGGCAAGACAGACATTAGAAAAATAATTATATGAGTATTTGTTTAATTATAAGTGTGAAACATATAGGGGGCACATGAACTCATGTACATGTTCTGTGAATATATAATTGAGTTGTTTGATCTAGACGAGGGGTCAAAGAAGGTTTCTTGAAGAAGTGACATTGAGCCAAGATTTGAAGGATGACTAGGTGTTAATTAGGTGAAACAGAAGAGAAGGAAACCAGTTTTAGGCAGAAGGAACAGCATGTGCAGGATGAGGATGTGCATGTGCATCGTCAAGGTAAGGATGTCAGTAAGATGGTACACTTGATGAGATGAAAGAATATGGTTGGAGTACAAAGGGTTGGGGAGATGGAGATTGGGGAGAAAAACAAAGGTAAGGCAGGCAGATAGAGACTCAAGGACATGTGAGGAGTTTGATCTTTATCTGAAAACAATGGAAGACATGAAAGAAAGTGACATGATTAGAATTTTGTTTAAAAACACTGGCTACCATTTGGAGAAGGCATTGGAAGGGAGATAATTTGGAAATAGCAAAACCACTTAGTAAACCATTAGTTTTAGTAAGTTTAGAAGAATGGTAATGGGAAGGTGGAAATGGATACTAATTGATAGGGCTGAGAAACATTTAGGTAGTAGAGCTAAAAAGGTCTCGGTTATGGGGCTAAGGAATAGGAAGATTGTAAACTTAATTACAAATTGGACTTCTGGAGGTAACATTCACAACGATAGGGAGCACCGCAGGAAAACCATGTTGGGCAAACTGAAGACAGTGTGCATTCAGTTCTGCCATGGTGTGTTGGTAAATGATTAACAACCAGTTCTTTAAAAAGGAAATAAAAAGACAAATAAAAACCAACCCTTTCTTTGTAGAATTTGCTTATTTCAATGTTGTAAATACTACCATCTGGGCCTATTTCATCCTATCAATGTGAGGGCACTGAACAAGGAATTAGGAAGAGATGCGTATAGTCAGCTCTCAAGAGCCAGTGTAAGGCTGGTTTAGAGACCGTTAGAGACATTTAAGGGGAGATGTCAAGACGTGGTTGGATAGATATGCTTTGGGCTTAAAGGATTGGTCTGGGCTGGAGTTTGGACCATCAGGGTATAAATGATAACTATATGGATGAGACTGCCAAGAGATAGTAATAAGTGAGAAAAGGAAATAATTGAGTACCAAGACTTGAGAAATCAACATTTCAGAGTTTATTAGAGAGAGGCTAAAATGGGAAAGAAATTCCTAGAAGGTACACTGTCCTGTGAGCCATGGAAAGAAAGAGTTTTCTGAAAGAGGGGTTGGTTAGCAGTTTTAAATGTTGCTGATAGGTCAAATAAGATGAGGGCTGAACATTTTTCACTAGATTTAGTGACACAGAAATCATTAGTGACCTTAGCATGAACACTCCTCATAGAGTAGTGGGATATATCAGACTGGAATGGTTTGAAAAATAAATTTGAGAAGATATTGGCTTGAAAGGGAAGCAAGAGATAGTCTGTTGGTGATTGGGGTGGGAAATTGATTCAGGGTATTTTGTTTTTGATTTTTAAATGAGAGGAATTTGAGCATGTTAAATGCTGATGTTAAGGTTCCAGCAGAGAGGGGAAGGTGGCCAGTATAGAAGAAAGGGTGTTATACAAGATTTCCTCTTCTTTCATTAGCCTTGACACCTTTGAACCACCTATAAGTGCCATGCTCATTCTCATTCCTGTGCCTTTGCTTGTGTTGTCATTTGCTTTTTCATTATCTTTGCCTTGAAACACCATTTAGATCTTATTTCCTCCGTGAGGCTTTCCATGATTACTCCCTCGTACCCTAACCTCTCCCCTTTTCAATCCTAAATTGCAGGCAGCAAGCAGGCTTTATGTTCAGTAGGTTAGAAGGACAGAAGAAGACATTAAAGGTTCAGGGGCTGTTCTAGTTTGCTAATGCTGCTGGAATGCAAAACACCAGAGATGGATTGGCTTTTATAAAAGGGGGTTTCTTTGGTTACACAGTTACAGTTTTAAGGCCATAAGTGTCCAAGGTAAACACATCAACAATTGAGTACCTTCACTGGAGGATGGCTCATGGCATCCAGAAAACCTCTGTTAACTGGGAAGGCACATGGCTGCCGTCTGCTCCAAGTTCTGGTTTCAAAATGGCTTTCTCCCAGGACATTCTTCTCTAGGCTGCAGTTCCTCAAAAATGTCACTTAGTTGCTCTTGGGGTGTTTGTCCTCTCTTAGCTTCTCCAGAGCAAGAGTCTGCTTTCAATGGCTGTCTTCAAACTGTCTCTCATCTGCAGCTACTCTCTCAGCTTCTGCGCATTCTTCAAAGTGTCTCTCTTGGCTGTAGCAAGCTGGCTCCTTCTGTCTGGGCTTATATAGTGCTCCAGTAAACTAATCAAGGCCCATGCTGAATGGGTGGGGCCACATCTCCATGGAAATTATCCAATCAGAGTTATCACCCAGAGTTGGGTGGGGTGCATTTCCATGGAAACAACCTAATCCAAACGTTCCAACTTAATGCCCACTAATATGTCTGCCCCCACAAGATTGCATCAAAGAACATGGCTTTTTCTGGGGGACATAATTGTAAAGGGCAATTAAGGTAGCATGTATAAAATCCACCCTCAGCAATGCCGGAAATATGCAACATGGCTGCCAGGGCTGATGCAACAACAGCTTAAGTTACCCTCAGCCTTCTTTACGGAAGTAGTTCGCGCCAAAAGTGCTAGTTCGCGCCAAAAGTGCTAACCTTACATCTGCCATCTACCCTAGCAACAGCAGCCACCAATCCTAGACCGCCACGAGCCCTTACTAGCCACTTCCCCTTCTCCTAGAGTATATATGCTCTGCCTCTTCAATAAAATTTTGCAGCTTGATCAGAAACCTGTCTTGCTGTCGTTCCTCATGTCTCTTGTCCCATACCATTCCTCCCTCACAGGATTCGGAGTCTCCGTTGAACGTCCCGCGGGCCGGGACAAACTGGCGCCCAACGTGGGGCTCGGAGTTCTGTGAGAGACGGAACGCCGCACTCAAGGAGAGAGGCCTCTCACACTACCGCACCCGGGATCGCCACGGGGAAGCGCGCTCGCGAGACAGATCCGTTCAGCAGTCGATCAGTGCCGGCGAAAGGAAGAAAAGAAGAAGAAGAAAAGAAAGCAACGAAAGGTAAGCCCCCACCCTAATCATGGGACAAGGAATTTCCCAACACGAATTATATATTAGTCAGGTCAAACAATCGCTCAAGGCACGAGGAACTAGAGTTAAGAAAAAAGATCTCACGCGCTTTTTTGATTTTTTGTTAAAAACCTGCCCTTGGTTCCCTCAAGAAGGTACTATAGACCACCAATGCTGGCTAAGAGTCGGCGACTGTTTAAAAGATTATTCCCGGACCTTTGGTCCTGAAAAGGTACCGGTTACTGCCTTTTCTTATTGGAATCTAATTAATGAAATCTTAAGAGTCCATTCTTTAGCTCCAGACATTCAAAACCTCTGCAAAAAAGGAGAGGAAGCTTTAAGAGAGCACTCTCATCCCGCTTCAGCATGCAGCTCAGTAATTATTAACATACCTGAGGATCTCCTAAACAAAAACCCCAACAGGGATAGGCCAAATACCCCAACCAGTCAAGCTAGTCTATCGCCCGATCAGCACGATATCGAACCAGAGGTTAAAATTTCTCCCTTTTTGGAGGAACCGGAGGCTAAAATCTCTCCCTCTTTGGAGATCAACTCCCTTCCTCCGTTTCGGCCACCCCCTTACGCACCCGATTTTCCAAAACCATATTCTCATTTTTATTCAGTCACGTCCTTACCTCAGTTCCGCGCTTTGGAAGAGGCCACAGAAAACCTCCGGCTACACGCCGATAACTTTAGAGAAACTTTTAATCAAGAGCGGCTGCGAGCCGCCAATTTGCTCGCCGACCTCTGGTCGGCAACTCAGAGCATTGCAGCCCTTGTGCTTCCAGAAAACGCCCACTCATCACGTCCCCATTGCGCTCACCACACCTACGCCTTTCCAGTTACACGTAGTCAAACCCAAAATGGCGCCGCCAGCTCCCAAAATGGCGCTGCCAGCTCCCAAAATGGCGATTCTAGTAGCGAAAGCGAGGAAGAGGAACAATCAAATCCCCCTAGTTCTAACGAAGAAGAGCAGAAAGAAGCTAGTACTACTTCAACAGTTAAATATAAAAAACTCAGTTTAAAATATTTAGAAAAATTAAAAAAGGCAGTGAGTGATTATGGCGCTACCGCCCTCTTCACGCTCACCCTATTAGAGAGTCTCAGTGAGAAAGAACTCACTCCTAACGATTGGTCCCAATTAGCCAGAGCTGCCCTGTCCGGCGGCGATTTCCTGTTGTGGAAATCTGATTATGAAGAGCATTGTAAAAAGTATGCCACCCGTAATGCCCGTAAAGCCACCTCTAAAACCTGGACATTAAACAAATTTTTAGGTCAAAGCCCCTACCATCAGAATAATAAACAGGCTCAATTCCCCCCAGGTCTCTTAGCGCAAATACAAACGGCCGCGCTTAGAGCATGGAAAAAACTTCCGCAAAAGGGTGCCGCCACTGCCTCTCTTGCTAATTTAAGACAGGGACCTGATGAACCGTATAGCGAATTCCTTAGCCGCCTGCAAAATGTGGCTGAGCGCTTATTTGGGGCCAGCGAAAACGAAAGTGATTTTATTAAACACCTGGCCTATGAAAATGCTAACGCTGCCTGCCAAGCAGCAATCCGCCCCTTTCGTAATACCAACCTTAATAATTACATAAAGCTCTGTTCTGGCATTGGGCCCACTCAAACTCTTGGAATAGCCATTGGTGCCGCCCTTCAAAATTTTGCAGCACAGCATAAAAATTTTATGGCACAAGCAAAGCCTCCAACATGCTATAACTGTAAGCAACCTGGCCATTTTTCAAAAAATTGCCCCGTGCCACAAACCAGTTCCTCCTTACCCATTACTAATAAACCCCCATTGCCGCCCTCTATTTGTCCCCGCTGTAAAAAGGGGTTCCATTGGGCATCTGAATGCCACTCTAACGCAGACATTAATGGCCAACCCCTTAAGCCTAAGCTCCAGGGAAACTTCCAATGGGGCCGGCCCCAGGCCCCAACCAGAACAAACCCAGGGGCAATACGGTTTGTTCAGCCATCCCCAGTCGCAGTACCTGCGCTCCCAACTATAAACCACGCTGCTATATCGCAGACTTATGGAGAGCAACAGCAGGAAGCGCAGGGATGGACCTCTGTACCACCTCCAAATCAATATTAACCCCAGAAAACAGTCCTCTCCTCATACCAACGGGAGTTTATGGACCACTGCCCCCAAATACCTTTGGCCTCATCTTAGGAAGAACCAGTACGGCCCTTCACGGGATTCAAATCACCCCAGGTGTGCTGGATAATGATTTTAAGGGTGAAATAAAAATAATCGCAGCCACCTCAAGCAACATTGTCTCTATTCCTCCTGGCACCCGAATAGCACAGCTTGTAATCCTCCCCCTTCAATGCATTAACTCAAACTTCAAAAAAACCCAGCGCCCCACAGAGGGCCCTGGATCTTCCGATATTTTTTGGGCACAGCCAATATCCCATAATCGACCCATCTTACAATTAAAATTAAATGGTAAATCATTTGAAGGTATTTTAGACACAGGGGCTGACGCCACAATTATATCCTCAAATCACTGGCCTAAATCCTGGCCTCTCACGGCCGCTGCCACCCACCTACAGGGAATAGGAGAAGCTTCAAAACATGTTATCTCTCATTTACTGCATTGTTTCACCATTTTAGGCCAGCCTAAAACCATTAAAACAGATAATGGACCTGGGTATACTGGCAAAAATTTTCAAACCTTCTGTCAACAATTACAAATCAAGCATACTACAGGAATACCGTATAACCCCCAGGGGCAAGGCATAGTAGAACGAGCACATCGCACCCTAAAAAATGCTCTGTGCCGCTTAGCCGAAAGCACTCTCAATCTCACGAAACAACGTCCCCGAGACCTTTTACATCATGCTCTTTTTGTTCTTAACTTCCTAACTCTGGACGATGAAGGACAATCTGCAGCCGACAGACATTGGCATCCCAAAATGTCCCGCGCTGCCCCGCTCGGTCCCCGGTTCCCGGCCGGCGAGGGGAAACAGGGAAGGAGAGAGAGAGATGCAGACTGCGCGAACTAACCTGGTCATGAATCACGACTCGAACCACACGGCAGTTGTGAAAGCAAGCCCTTTACTACAGCTAGATGAACATTCTGTGTTACTGGTTCCCACATGGGGCACGGCGCCTCGTGGGAGAGCAGCCTCGATGTGGCCGTCAGGCACGGCTCCTTGTGGGCTGTCTCACCCTACCCCGTCCGGGTAAGACCTTTTATACACAATTAACAACCAATAAGCTTCTAGGCTAGTATCGCGTATACAGGATTTCGATTGGTAGGAGCGGGTGGCGGATACATGCGTCACTATGCGGAAACAGGATGCAGGCGCCATCTTGGCTCACTCGATGGGCGGGGGTAACTCTAGAGCAGGCTGCAGCGCATACGCTAGGCCCAATTCGGGAGGCGGCTTTCCACATCTCCCCCTTTCTTATTTATTTTTGACCCAGTGTCTCCAGTGATGAGCGTGCTCCCGTGAACCCAAATGGTTCACAACCTCTTTGGTGCTTTGGGGAGTCTGGACTAGGCCTCAGCCATCCAGCGGCGGAGCCTCTAGCACCAACCAGAATGCTCACGTCATATGGAGACCGGAGAGTCCGTAAGCTGGAAACAACGTGACTCTCCCTGCAGTGCTTTGCCTGGCAACTGGGGAACAACGACGGGGGCAGGAACAGCAGTAACCAGAGTCGGGGGTGTCACTAGGTGTCTCTGTGCAATGGCTAGGGTCCAGTCTGGCCACAACTAGGACTCTGCCCTAGAGACCCACCTGAGACAAAATTATGACTACTGGTGTCGCCTTTTACACCCGAGAAACAGCCATGTGATTCGCTACAAATTTTGCTCCAAAGCGCCCCACCTGAGGCGACCAGGAAGGGGTATGGTTAATAAATCGGTCACTATCGGGGGTAACAGAGGTGGGAGTCATAGCCATCATAGTGGTAACACGCAATTGCTGCTGCGCTTGAAACAGGCGTTCTAGCAAACATTTAACAACGACTAATCCCACCAATAATCCCACTGCAATGAGGATCCAATTAGTTAAATTGGGCCAAGAGAACCAGGAAGAAACACTGTGCAATAGTTTCTGTAGAACCTCGCCTAACCCGGAGAGATCGACTTTAACGGGTTTTAACTTGATCCCCCCAATTGTGTCTAAACTAGATTCCACCTGTTGGGAGAGATTAACAAATTCAGGAAAATATGACCTTTTCAGCCAATCAGAGACTCTGGAAATGCTTCCGGTCACGTTGGCCCTGACAGGAGTGACACAGAGTTTAACCGTAAGCCACCGGGTGTCACATGTTTGCTGAAGCACTCTCCAGAGTCCATCTATTTCCAGTCCAAGTTCATCTATCTCCGCTTGGAGTTTCTGAATGGCCTGGAAATTTAAGTTCAGCATCTGATTGTGGCGGCGTAGCACGTCTCGGGTAAGGTTGACCAAGCCATTTACCGTTTCCATCGTTATGGCGAGCTGCCGATCTGTCCATGCTTGTAGCACAGCCTGCCCGATCGTTGGGACAAACAAAGAGGAAGCTACACTGGCAGCATTCGATAGCCATTCTTTTATGCCTCTTGGACGCCTAGACTTAGAGAAGGGGATATTGTTAAGTGAAACAACTTGAGAAACAGGGCCAACCCAGTCGGTTGCCTTGACGGGGAGCCAGACATAACTTGGGCGATACACTAGGATAGCGGGGCGGCGAGGCATCCGGGTCTTTGGAACGGTTGCAGACTGTAGGAGCAAGCCCAGTTTCACAAGTAGCATTCGCCGCAACTGTGGTGTTGACAACCTTGACAGAGAGGTTAGCAAAAGAGAGGATCAGTGTGTCATTGGTGAGGGGGAAGGACTCGTTGAAGCTTGTGGAGGATCAGAAGGCAGGTGGTGGAGACCTAGAGACAGGGTACGAGTGAAAAACACAGGAGAGGCGGGAGACCCAGCAGAGAATGGGGCCAGGGTCGGGGGATGATGCCACAGGCCCCAAAGACCACTCTCCTGCGCTACCACAGTTCCACTAAAAAGAAAAAGGCAGATTAGAAGGATTGCTATAGGAGAGCAAAGAACAGAGTTACCGATCCTCTTTTTGGGCAACCGCGGGGTGGTCAGTCGTCTTGTCGGTCGTCGCCATCATCAGCAGGGTCGGAGGCTTGGTCTAATGGTTCAGGTTGTATATTCGTTGGCGTTTCTGACAGCTGTTCCTTGGCTTCTTCAGGTGATGTCACGGTTCTCACCAGTCTTTCCGGAACCCACACTGGTTGACGTCCTGGTTCCTGGGGAAAAACACAAACAGAGCCTCTGGCCCAGCTGAGCACCGGGTCAGGGCCTTTCCACTGCCCCGACAGGACATCCTTCCAACGGACTAGACCTCTATGCGGAGGACTCGGGGTGGTGTGTTGCAGGGCAGGTGTCATTCCTTGTGAATTTTCGTTTAAAAAATTATATGTGAGCAAGGCTACAGACAGTCGAGCTTTTGGGGACAGGCCGTGGCCTATACCCTCTTTCTGTTTTTTAAGCAAGTCTTTGAGAGATCTGTGCGCTCTTTCAATGATTCCTTGCCCCTGAGGGTTATAGGGGATGCCATGTTTTAATTGGACATCCATGTTGTCACAAAATTTTTGGAAGGATTTACTAGTGTAGGCAGGCCCGTTATCCGTCTTTAACGTCTTTGGCTTACCCCAAGCTGCCCATGCAGCAAGGCAGTGTGCAATGACGTGGGAGACTCTTTCTCCTGGTTCAGCAGAGGCAAATAAAACTTGGGAGCATGTGTCCACCGACACATGTAAGTACTTGATCTTACCATACTCTGAATGATGAGTGACATCCATCTGCCAAGTATCCCCTGGGGTGAGACCCCTAGGGTTGACCCCAACCGAGGGGACTGCTCTCTGCTCTGCACAATTGTTGCAGGCTCGGACAATATCTCGAGCAGCCGCACGTGGTATGCTGAACCGCTTAGCTAGGGTACCTGCGTTGATGTGAAACTTGGCATGGAATTCTCGGGCTTGTTGATACGGTACCAGCGTCGGAAAGATGTGCAGCTGTCGAGTGGCTACATCTGCGCTATGGTTCCCCTGGGCCATAGGGCCAGGCAAACCTGTGTGGGCTCTAATATGGGTTATGTAAAAAGGGTGTTGCCTGGTCCATATAACCTCCTGTAGTTTGGCAAAGAACGTCCTTACTGTAGAGGAATGTTTAACAATGCCCACCGTTTCTAAAATTTGTACAGAGTTCACAACATAAGCAGAATCCGAGACGACATTTAAGGGCTCGGAAAGGCTTTCCAGGACTGCAATGATAACCTGCAGTTCTACCCATTGAGGCTTTTGTGGTTGGAAGAGCACTGTTTTAGGAGTGTCCCCCTCCACACAATACGCCCCTGTTCCAGAGCTGGAGCCGTCCGTGTATACGGTGGGGGCGCCTGCTAGTGGCCTAGGAGAGGTTACTTTGGGAAAAATCACTGGGTGCCGGGTGACAAACTGCAAGAGAGGAGCCTTAGGGAACTGATTGTTAATGGGACCAAGAAATGTACACCGGAGAATGGCCCATTGATCTATGCATCCGGTGAGTATCTCAAGCTGCTGGGAAGAATAAGGCACCCTGAGATTTTTGGGCTGCTGACTGAAATGCTGCACAGCCCTTTTAATGCATTCTAGGGCCAAGTCTGCAACCGCTGTAGGATAGTGCTCTAGGACTTTTTTGGGGGAAACTCCAGGGTGGACCCAGAGCAGCGGCCCCCGCTGCCACAGTACCGCAGTGGGCGGTAATTCTGTCGGCAGCACGCAGGCTTCAAAAGGCTCATCAGGGTCTATTCTCTTCAATGCAGCGCCACTGAGCGCCTGTTCCACCTGGCATAGTGCTCGCCTTGCCTCTGGAGTGAAGCTTCGAGGTGAGTTTATATTAGAATCCCCCTTCAACAGGTCGAACAAAGGTGTTAGTTTGACATTGGGTATTTTTAGGTATGGACGGATCCAATTGATATCCCCCATGAGTTTTTGTAGATCATTGAGAGTGTGTATATTGTCTAGCCTGAGAGACACCTTTTGGGGGGAAACATGAGTGGGTGCGACTTTCGCCCCCAGGAAAGTGGTAATGTCAGTCATTTGGATTTTTTCAGGGGCAATCTCTAGGTTAGCTTCTCTAAGACTAAGGACTAAATGTGACAAAACTGTTTTAAGAAGATCTGTGTCTCTATGGGCTAAGAGAATGTCATCCATATAATGGATGATTTTCACTTGAGGGAACTGCTGCCGAGTGCTAGCTAGCTTCGCAGCGACATACAGCTGGCACATGGTAGGACTATTAGCCATGCCTTGGGGCAGGACTGTCCATTCAAAGCGTTGACAGGGCTCCTCTTGATTACTAGAGGGCACAGTAAAGGCAAACTTAGGGGTGTCTTCAGGGTGGAGCGGAATAGAAAAGAAGCAATCTTTCAGATCTATGATGAAAATCGACCAGTGCTCCGGTAATGCCGAGAGGAGGGGCAGTCCCATCTGAACGGGCCCTAAAGGCTCCATGCAATCGTTAATAGCTCTTAGATCATGTAGCAGTCTCCATTTACCAGATTTCTTTTTTATTACGAATATAGGGGTGTTCCACGGTGACGTGGAAGGGGCGATATGGCCCTTTTCTAGTTGTTCTGATACTAGGGCGTGCAACGCTGCAAGTTTTTCCTGTGGCAAGGGCCACTGAGGCACCCACACCGGAGCCTCGGTTTTCCATTTTAGTTTTATAGGTGTGGGTGGGAATCTCTCCTCAGTGGCCCCTATGAAAAACCCAAGCCTCGTCTGTCAGACTTGGGGGCAGCTTGTATAGGCTCCGCACGTCCGTGCAGTGAAGCTCCTAAACCCTTGCCGGGGGTATACCCCATTTCTTTTAGCAGTCGCTTAGAGGTTGGGGAGTAGCCGCTAATTAAAGTAACGTCCATTTGGGTCAGAATGTCTCTTCCCCACAAAGACACAGGCAGGGCTAATACATAAGGCTGGAAACTGCCTTGGTGTCCTTCTTCATCGGCCCAATGAAGGGCAGCTGCACTGAGCATGGGCGCTGAAATTTGGCCTATTCCTCTAATGGGCTCTTCCGCCCTGCTCGTTGGCCAGGTGGGGGGCCATTCTTGTTGTCTTATGATAGACCGATCGGCCCCTGTATCGAGCAGGCCCAAGAAAGATCTGCCTTGCACCTTAATGGTTAGCATAGGTCGAGACTCCAGGGACATATGGAGTCCCTCAAAAATCGCTCCACTGGATCCGAACCCTTTTTCCCCTCTCTGTCTGATTCTGCTTGGAAAGACTGCATGTAAGCTGGGTAAGAGCAGGAGCTGCGCCAGCTTATCACCTTCTGCAATGACTAAGGTGCCCCGCTGAGATTGAACCATAACTTGGGCACGGCCTGTGAAATCTGAATCTACAAGTCCTGGTATAACTGTTAATCCTTTCAGGGCCGTGGATGCTCTTCCCAATATGAGCCCTACAGTACCAGCCGGTAAGGGCCCCTTGAAGGAGGTCCCTACTAACTGGACACCCATGGAGGGGGTTAGTACGAGTCTGGAGGTGGCACAGAGGTCCAGTCCTGCTGAGCCGGGGGACGCACGAATTTGATCGGATCCTGTGTTGTCGAATGGCATGCAAGGGGGTCCGTCGAAAGGGCGGACCCCCTCTTCCCGTTTTTTGGAATCTGCTCGGGGCGGCCAGAGAGGCGTCTACCCTGCGCATCGAAAACCGATTTACAGTCTTCTGCGCGGTGGGGGCCTTTGTGGCAACGGCCACACGGCCTGGTTGCTGCACCTGGTTCGCCAAACCGTTGAGTGGCAGGGGGCTGACGTCTATTGGGACAATCTCTCTTAAAGTGCCCTGATTGGCCACAGCCATAGCACCCGTTAGACTTTGCCCCTAAGGTTCTCGGGCTTTTTGTAGCCACCTGTAGGGAGCTGGCTAGCATGGCAGCTAGACCTGCATTAGTTAAAGGGCTGCCAGCATCTCTACAGAGCCTGACCCACTCTGTCAAATTTTTTGCTCTGTTTTGTGCCAGGATAACTTTGCACTCCTTGTTGCACTGCTCAAAAATCATTTGCTTAACCACAGTCTCTGCTACTCCTGGATCTGAGAAGATTCTCTCAGCTGCGGTTTGCATCCTGGCTACAAAATCCGCAAATGGTTCTGTGGGGCCTTGGTGTATATTGCTGAGTGAGGCCTGAGCCTCTCCCTCACCTGTTAGCTTTTTCCAGGCACCCACAAAACAGCGGAAGATCTGGGCATAGACCTCTTGTGGGAAACCCGTTTGGTTCTGGGCATGGGCGCCTCTCCCCAACAGCATGTCAGCATTCCACCCGCCACGTCTCCCTGCCGCATTCCTTGCGGCCTGCTCTTCAGCTAACTCCTCAAACCATGCTTTCCAATCTATGAATCGGCCTGACGGCAAGCAAGCACGGGCTAGCTGAAAAATATCTGCGGGTGTATGATTTAGAGCAGAGAGGTTCTCGATCATGTTCAAGGTATAAGGGGCATTGGGGCCATACTGATGGACGGCCTGCCTCAATTCCCTCAATAGTTTGTAATCATATGATTCATGCCGATTGCCACCTTGGGGATTGATAATAACCGGGTACATTTCTGAGACTGGCTGCGGCTCAAGTGGCTGGTAGCCACCCAGCATGCCAAAAGGTCTAAATGTTGTGAAAGGGTTCCATCTCCAGAAATGTCTCCCACCACTACCTAATGGCAAAGGGTCCTGAGGGCCTGTATACTCGGGCGGGGGGTACGGCAAAGGTTGCCCCTCCCCTGACCGACCCATCGGGGTTTCCGGGTCTGGCAGCAAAGGATAATTACATTTACTGGGCATGGCCACTAGAGGGAGCTCTCGGCAAGGTCCTTTGGTGGGACCGCCCAAGGCGTCAGTTGGGAGCTGGGGTGTCCCTGGGGGTGCAGCGGTAGACATTGGCGGGGCGGAAGGCCGCACGGGTGTGGCGGGAGGCTCCTCCCACTCAATTAGTGGGGATGCTTCCGCCTTCTCGTCAGTATCGCTATCTGACTCTGAGTCAGAGTCACTGGACTCCGGCGGTTTGCCCTTACAGGAGCCGTCCGCTGACGAAACTGACTGGGTTTCTTGGAGCGCGCACCGTGCTTCTTGCAAGACAGAGGACGGGCTTAGGCCGGTAGCCGATTCTAGTTCAAGGACCGCACGGACGGTCTCCCATATGGGTACTAGAATCGGGTCCATACACACGCCCGTCTGGCGCGCTCGGTCTATGTCGCGACCGAGCTTCATCCAAGAGGGTAGGCTAAGGCTGCCGGTGCAGGCAAACCAAGGGGCAAAAGTATCAACATCATCAAGAAAACGCTGAAGGGAGCTTTTCCTGACCGAGATACCCCGTTGTTTCAAAAGGTTCTTTAAGGGAGCTAAGAGAGGTGAACTTCCGGACTGCCCCATGATTGCAGTCGGCACTATACTTCAGTCACTCGGAGAGCTCTTCCGAGTCCCCCGGGGTCACCTGAAAACCCACGGGCCCTAACTATCATGTAATAAGACGCACTCACCTTCTCGCGTTGATCAGGCGCGGGAAGTCCGCCGTAAGCTCGACGCGCAGCGCTGCTCTCCTCACAGAGGGACCGTCGAGAGCGAGGCAGGAGGAGGAGCTTCCCCGTACGGGCCACCACTTGTCCGGCGCTGCCCCGCTCGGTCCCCGGTTCCCGGCCGGCGAGGGGAAACAGGGAAGGAGAGAGAGAGATGCAGACTGCGCGAACTAACCTGGTCATGAATCACGACTCGAACCACACGGCAGTTGTGAAAGCAAGCCCTTTACTACAGCTAGATGAACATTCTGTGTTACTGGTTCCCACACGGGGCACGGCGCCTCGTGGGAGAGCAGCCTCGATGTGGCCGTCAGGCACGGCTCCTTGTGGGCTGTCTCACCCTACCCCGTCCGGGTAAGACCTTTTATACACAATTAACAACCAATAAGCTTCTAGGCTAGTATCGCGTATACAGGATTTCGATTGGTAGGAGCGGGTGGCGGATACATGCGTCACTATGCGGAAACAGGATGCAGGCGCCATCTTGGCTCACTCGATGGGCGGGGGTAACTCTAGAGCAGGCTGCAGCGCATACGCTAGGCCCGATTCGGGAGGCGGCTTTCCACACCAAAACACAGATGCAACAAGCCACTGTTATGTGGCATGACCCCTCAACATCAAAATGGAATGGACCTGACCCCGTTATCATCTGGGGACGAGGTTCTGCTTGCATATATGACCAAGAAAAAGAGGGTCCTCGCTGGCTTCCAGAAAGACTAATTAGACATATTAATCCTCCACTGTCAAAACAAGCCCCAAAATCCCCCCTTCCCTTTAACAATAACCTTTCCAGGGAACAAGCCCCTCCCTGAGAAAAAATTTCTCTCCTTTTTTCTCTTCCAACACGTCGCCAACTTTGCTGTAGCCTGCCCAGAACACACCCAACCTACGTGCAGCTGGCAACCAAAAAAGGCCCAACTTACAGGTGTTGCTGGCCTAAGCACCAGAGCCGCCTCTATTATCCTCCACAACCAAGGCCTCTCCCACCTAAGAGCTGCTATAGACGAAGATTTAGCCCACATTGAAACCTCCATTACCCATCTTGAAAAATCCCTTACGTCCCTATCGGAGGTTGTTCTCCAAAACAGGAGAGGCTTAGATCTGCTCTTCCTTAAGCAAGGAGGGCTTTGTGCTGCACTAGGCGAAGAATGTTGCTTTTACACTGACCATTCTGGCATAGTTAAGGATTCCATGACCAAACTTAGGGAAGGAATTGAAAACCGCAAACATGAGCGAGAAACCCAAGGAGGTACCTCCTGGGGGCTTAACGGAATTCTCCCTTACCTCCTCCCTATATTAGGCCCCTTTATAACCATACTCCTTATAATATCTTTTGCACCTTGGACCATAAAAAGAATAATACAGCTAGTTAAGGACCAAGTTGATTCTGCCCTAGGCAAGCCTATTCAAGTGCATTATCACCGGCTTCACCTCGCTGACCAAGGTGTGGATCCAGAAAATCTGCCTGCTACCCACCCTTTCGGGTAAGAAAGCCCCCTCCTACGGGAGCAGCATATAACTCGAAAATATGCTTCTAGCATATGCTATGATTGGTACCGCTGGGTGCGAGGCAAAGCACTGCAAAGGAGGGCCAAAACAATTAAAGGCCATTTTCGAGCTCCTTGAGAAGTATGCCTCATTAGCATAGGGGTTCGCTCTGCACAAATTCCCCTCCCCAGAAAAACAGAGCCACAAACAACTTGGGGAATGAGGCCTCTACTTCCCCCAGCAGGTTAATGCCAAAAGAATGCTCGATCAGCATTCTTCCTCCATCCTTTTGAAAAACAAAGGGAGGAGATGTAGAGGGCGATTAAGGTAGCATGTATAAAATCCACCCTCAGCAATGCCGGAAATATGCAACATGGCCGCCAGGGCTGATGCAACAACAGCTTAAGTTACCCTCAGCCTTCTTTACGGAAGTAGTTCGCGCCAAAAGTGCTAGTTCGCACCAAAAGTGCTAACCTTACATCTGCCATCTACCCTAGCAACAGCAGCCACCAATCCTAGACCACCACGAGCCCTTACTAGCCACTTCCCCTTCTCCTAGAGTATATATGCTCTGCCTCTTCAATAAAATTTTGCAGCTTGATCAGAAACCTGTCTTGCTGTCGTTCCTTGCGTCTCTTGTCCCATACCATTCCTCCCTCACAGGATTCGGAGTCTCCGTTGAACGTCCCGTGGGCCGGGACACATAATATATACAAACCAGTACAGGGGACATGGTCACATCCTTTCCCTGAAATTTTTTACCCATCCTTTTAGAAAATTTGGTCCCAGATGGCCCCTTTTTAACTTTTAAAACTGCCTATTGGCCTCAGCTGAGGATGGGAATGGACCTTTAAACAAAGTTGAGTTAATCAGATTCTATCATGTGGGAATTTGAAGTAAGAGACAAGAAAAATGCAAGAACATAAAGATTTGGGTGCTTGAACAGCCATGGGCAGATAGAGGGGCTGATGACCAATAAAGAGAACTGGTGAGTAGAGAAAGTTTGAAGCAGGTTTACAGCAAAGATAAGGAACTGAATCGTGTGTGTGTGTATATGCACACGTGTGTGTGTGTTGAGAGAGAGAGAGAGAGAACAACAAATGAGAGTCTGGCTACTTTTCCTGGCCTTTGGTAAATGGGGCACCCCTCTATCAAAGGACACCCCTTTTACTTAAGCTAGCTTGAGACGGCTGCAGTTTATTGAAAGCAAACCATCCTTGACAGGTGACACAAAGGATCAGGAATGGATGGATCATTCAGAGCTGAAGGTCTCATGAGTTGTAGCTGAAGAGACAACATAAAATCAGGTAAAGATGACTTCAAAGGGTTAGGAAAAAATTGGAATCTAGAGATCAGGCCAAATATTGGGATCTAAGAATTTCGCAAACATGGCAAATAGCAGGGATGCAAACTCTGGATAAACAAGTCATCTCAAGGCAAAAATATTTTTGTGCTACGCCAAGGTTTCCTTTTTTGTTTTTTTTGGTTTTGTTTTGTTTTGTTTAATAAGAAAAGAATTTTAAAAAACTGAGAAGCAGAAAATTCAGGTCTCCTCCCTTGCTCTGCTCTTTGCTGCTTTTCCCATTTTTATGTTTCTGATCTTAACTCTGACTCTTCCTCCTACTCCTCTACTCCTGCTCCCTGATGTAGCCACACTTCAAGAATGTGCTGTAGTTCCTTCCATTTTTCCGTTCACTTCCTTTTCTTTCTCTTCTTTTCCTACACTGTCCACTTTTTAAATCTCATTTTTTCCCCATAGTTTCATCATTGGCCTTTTTTTGCATCTGCAGCCTTCACCTCCATCCCAAACGTGGTACCAATTTTATGACAACTTACTGGATATCTCTACTTGGATGTCCTAGAGGCCCTCAAAAGTTAATAAGACACAAGGTGGGTAAGAACGCATACTCTGAAGTCACTCTGGAGTCAGACAACCTCTTTGTGATTTTGGCAAAGTTGTTTAACTGATGTCAGACTCAATTTTTTTTCACTATAAAATGAGGATGACAATAGTACTTACATCACAGGGTTGTCACTGAGATAAGCACAGTATGTAGAGTTGGTACAGTGCTTGCTTTTTCTGTAAGCATAACCTAAAAGAAATACTTTATTATTGTCATTATTTTCATTTTAATTTTTGTTTTAATTTTGTTTTAAATGTGCTCTCTCCCCTTGGGTTGATTATTTCTCTTAATGTCTCCTCTAACCTTTGACAGGTTATATGACCATTAGAAATCAGACATTTGGGATTCTAGTCTGACTCTGTCATGAATGTCAATTACCTAAACTCTCTGGAGTGCAACTTTCCTCTTTGCAACACTAGGGTTGAACTAGATAAACTCCAAGGGCTCTCCTAGGCATCAAAAAATAGATGATATGATCTCCTCCCTCAAATTCTAAAATCACAGTCATCTTTAATGCCTCCCTTTCTCTTCCTTCCTAAATCTAATTCAATTCCAATTCTTACGGATTTTATCTCCACAGCCTCTCGCATACCTTTCTCCTATACATGCCACTTTACCACCTTCTTTTAGGTCGTTGTTACCGCTTGTTGGACTCTTACAACGGCTCCCACCAGATTTGGCACTATTAACGTGGCTCTCGAGCCAGTCTTCCCACTTCTCTGTTATTTCTTACTTTAGGGCATTTACTATATCGCCAATTATACTTTCCATGCTTGCACTTAATTTTTATTCTCATGCTAAGTCCAAACTCCAGTCTTCTTTTAAGGATAATTCAAATAATAGCCTGTTTTTTTTTGTTTGTTTTTTTTTTTTTTCATTTCAGTTTTGCTCATTTACTCTTGTGAAATGTATTATTCATGCTAATAAACACCATCATCACACCTCAAATGCTAAGCTTATCAAAAATTCTGGTTCTTTCATCAGGGTGGTTGATGTCTATGGAAATTAAACAAACTGCTATTTTTAGCCATCATGAAGAACATTTTTCATACGCACAGAAAATTGAATAAATCTGGTAGCTGATTCCTTTGTGAAGTCGACCAGCTAAAGTTTATCGTTTGGGGATCTGGTATTTTTTTTGTCACATAGACACAGCCATTGTCTTCTTGTTTTATTCACCTCCCTGTATTTCACAGGTGCATCTGTTTATGTTTTCCATAAGGCCAATAAATCCATACTCAATAAATTAAGGAATAACTATCAGTGTGTCTTCTTGGAATAAGCTACTGGTTCTGTGTTATAATGTCACTTAGATATCTGCGTTGTAGTTCTGAAACTCACTTACTTGTTTCCTCTTTGACCAAGAGATTGGTCTCCTAAAAGTAATTTAAGCGGAGTCAAAATCTAATTAACTTGGCAATTCCATGAACCGCAACCTCATTTTAGCAGATGATTTGAGTTAGAGTATTAGAAAACCCAAGTCATTGCTTGCTCTCTTCAGTAGTAGAGAGAGAGGAATAAAAAGAGAAAAGGGAGGGAAGAAAGTAGTTCCAAGCATCTATTCTTCCAGGTATTAGACAGAGAATTGGATAAGACAGCTGAAGACTGTTATCATCTTTAAGATGTCATATGACTTCTGTGCACCTGGTTCTCTGTCTCTAAAAGGGAAGAACATAATAAATGACATGCTCATGTGTTATTGCGTGAGCTTAATGAGACCACATTCCACAAAGTTAGGACAATGTTGACTTTTTATTATGCTGTTGTACAGTACTATGATGCATTTTAGGATAAAATATATTCTTTCATTCTGTTCATTTACATAACTGCGTCAACCCTATGTTGGACCAGTAAGCCATTTAGAAATGTATCTTGAAACATTTGAATCCAGGTACTTATTTACATATTTGTGTGCATATGTATCTGTGTGTATGTGAATGTATATGGATATGTATGTAATGTGACATAAATATGTGTGTGTATGTCTGCGTGTGTCATAAAGTAATGTTTTTTTTTTTCAGGACAGTTGCATTTCCCCAAGCACATTCATAAACAATTGCATTCTGTTTGTCTACCATTAGATTCAGAAAAGCTCTTCTAAGTGTTTACTATTAAATGAATTTTAAAAAAAGCAAACAAACAAAAACCCAAATATTATTCTAATGTCAAGAGTAGGTCTAAAACTGAGAATTACAGGCAATGCCTACGGCAGGGCTTTTTGTTTTTCTTTTAATCTGCCAAAATAACTATCCAGGCATAAAATACTTTTTAATTGTATGATTTCCTTGATCTCGTATCACTCATTTTTTGTTTGTTTGTTTTTAACGAAAATGTATTTAAAGACCTATTTCAGTGTTTTCAGCACCTAGATATTTAGTTTCCTTTTTCCCATGAAAATCAAAGCTCAGTGAGTTTGTTTCACTTTTTCTTATTAGTCTGAATGTTGCAGAATTTTGACATAGTTGATTGCTATTTGGGTATGGAAAAATAAAGGGTGCTCATTTTGTAAGATAAAATTTCAATAAGTAGGTCTTTTAAGAACAAGAATTTAATTTTGCAATCAATTACGCAAGTCAAGGGACTTTATTCCTGGGAATAAGAGAGGTTGCTGTATAATAAAGAACTTTGCTGGTCTTTGTCCCAAGTTCCTGATAGACACTCTCTAAATCTTTGGCATTTCCTTATAGGAGTGCCTTGGACCACACCTGAGAGTTATGCTAATGAGATGACTCAGGGTGGGGCCAGCCTCACAGGTTCTTCTGGGTGGGGGTGGGGGTGGGGAGTTGGCCACACCATAAAGACCAATAGTGTGATTAGAAGATAGGACTGAGCTGCATCTTCAGACCAACCTCTGGGAAGGGGAAGGGGGTTGGAGGTTGAGTTCAACCGTGTGGGAATTGATTTAAAAATGCCTATAGAATGAAACGCCAATAAAAAACTCTGGATCTTGAAGCTCAGAAGAGCTTCCCTGATTGGGAATACAGATCAGTGTGCCAGGATAGTGACATATCTTGACTCCATGGGGAGAGGACACCAAAATTTTGTATTTGTGGTCCCTCCCAGAACTTATAAAGGTATAGTGCTTTTCTGAGTTCTGTGAGTAGTTCCAGTGAATTGAAGAAGCTGAGGGGGTTGTGGGAACCCCAAGTTTGTAACCAGTTGGTCAGAAGTGCTGGTGGCATGGGAAATCCTGAACTTGTGGCTAGTTTCTGAAGTAAGGGCAGTCTTGTAGAGGATTGTGCCCTTAACCTGCAGAGTCTGATCTAACTCCAGGTAGTTAGAGTCAGAATTGCATTGCAGTTGGTGTCAGAAGTTATTGCAGAGATGTTTCTCAATTGATGTGAAAGACGCATTCTTGCAAATTTTTCTGCAAACACGTTCATAACATGTAAACCTCATTTTCTTCAACTCCCACAAAATCAGAGAGTCTACGGATAAACAAATTGTCTTTAAATGCAATGTCAAATTTGTGTGTTTTAATTGGATAATGAGTTATTTTTAATGAATACATCTTGATAACTGAATACTGTCCTTTTGGGCGCCAAAACCTAAAAGAATAAAGCAGCTTTTTTTTTGGTCAGAAATCTTTTAAAAATGTTATTGAAGCTGGTTGGCCTTAATTAGGCAATTGACAGAACAAACCTGAACTTCTGTGGGCATCAGGGAAACAATGTTTAATACTCCTTATGTTATTGGGATGTGTATAAGTTTCAGTCAGCCAATTATAAGTTTCTACCTCAGAAGAGCTTTCTTGAGAGAATATTCCATAGAACAGATTATAGAATAGGGATTTTGAAAGAAGATTAGGTAAGAATCAGCAGGGAGGAGGAGAGAGACACAGGAAAGGAGGGCTAAGGAGTGCCTGTACCAACTTTAACCCCTACCTTACCCTCTGGAGATAACTAATTCTTTACTTTTGAGCCACCATTGTGAAAAAAAAAATTATATTTATTACATGTGTCTGAATATATTACATTTCAGGGTGTAGCTTCTTATGATGAATTTGTGACTCAATGAATAATTTCTGTGTTGGAGTTATGTAAAATGAATTTCTATTTAACAGGAATTACAAATGATCACTTAATAAAAATGACATAAAATTGTTCTAATGTGTCTTTTTAAAGACATACAGCATCATATCTAAAAAGCTAAGATTAAGTAACATTTATTGAGCATGTGCTAGATGCCAAGCACCTTCCTTTTGTTACCTCATTTAATTCTCAAGGCCATCTGCATATCTCAATCTGAACATATTATAGGCATTTCTAAATAAATATGTTGGAAGACAAACTCATTATTTTTCCTCTCTCTCTCAACCCCACAATTACCTATAAAAATTGCTTTTTCCTTTTGGCTTCCTTATCTCTAATGCATCACTGGCTACCCAGTCACCTAAGCAAGAACACTAGCATTTTCTTTGAGTACCTTCTTTTCTTCATAGCTCTAATATGTCACTAGAATCCAAAAATTTCAGTTCTGAAATGTCCCATATTGGCACTATTGAAATAACCCTGACTATTCCCTAGACTCCAATTCTAAATCCGCCCCCCGCCCCCGCCATCTCCCATCCACTCATTTTTCCACCAAGCAGCCAGGGTGATCTTTCTAAAACAGAGATCTGATTATGTCATTCCCTTGATTAACAATCTTCCTCATTGCATATAGATAGGATAAGGTCAGATGTATTTTCACAATCCCACCTTAGCATTCCTTCTTTGTTGTCCGTGGTTACATGCTACATACCTGTGATTGGACCACGAATCTTAATAATCAAGGCTTGTTCTTTCAGGCCTTGGCGCCTTAGGGCAATCTGTTCCCCTTGCCTAGACCATGCTGCTTGAAACGCTACTCATCTTTCTAGACTCAAAGGCCACCTCTGTGAAGGTCCTGCTTTCCCTCTCTAAGACAGGATGTACTGCTGTGTTTTCCTAATCGGTTTGTCCATACCACTATTATTATATCAGTGATGCTTTGCAATAATTAGATATTTATGTGTCTTGCCTATGGTTTGGGATCTCCTTGAGGGCAGGGACTATGTTTTATTGACTTTTGCATCACTTTATGTAGGGGCTAGTAGATCCCTGTTATACATGAATAAGTGAGTAAACTAATTTGAGTGATTCTATCCTTAAGACAGGGAAGAAGTGAGGATGGCACTGGATATTCCTTAAACTCACTCTTCATGCAAAAGACATTGAAGCTGTATTGCAAAGCGTGAACACAACACTCTTTTCATTCACACTGTACAGATAGATAGTTTAGGAGATGATTATTATTATTATTTTCCTGCAAGGATTAAAAAAGAAAAAAGTTACTTTACTAAAAGTTAGGCTACAAGATTCATTTAATCAATCAGTTTTCTCTCTGCAACTACAATCAAATACAATTTCCCCTTTTAGGTGAAATTAACTACTTGAGAGAAATGTACGTGATGTAAAAGGACCTGGCACAGTGCATGGCACATAGTAGATGCTGAGTAACAAAGTGTATAAAGAGAGAGGAAAGGAGAAGAGGGACAGAAACACAGAAGTGAAAAGTGAAAATGTTAGATGCTGCTGCTAGATGATCAATCAGAACTGAAGATAAAACAACTCCAAATGATGATGTTAGTCACCGTGAAATTCTATCCTAAGAAGTGATCATTCCTAAACTTCATTGTTTTTACAGGAATGCACAATGTCAAAGCTGGCATTAGATTTTCTCTGGTCTGGTAGTTTTGTGAAATATGCCCAGAGGAACCCAGGAGTTCCCTGGCAGTGGTTCGGGGGCAGCCAGAGAAGTTGTCAAAAGGAGCTTGTCAAGGTACCTGGTGCTCTCTGTCCTCTGTTGGTATCGCCTTCACCTTATCTGCTTATAAAGGAGGTTTCTGTGTAAGAATATGTTTGAAGAAAGTTTCCTAGCTTAAAACATTGAAAGATTCCTGATCTACTGCTTCTGCCTAACTCTTTTCATTTTTAAACCAGGAAAATGAAGTCCAGAAATTTTAAGTGACTTTCCTAAGGCCAAACTAGTTGGTGTACTAGCAACTAGTTAGCAAACGGCTTTGCTTCCCTTTTATTGATGCTTAAGTATATGAATGTCTGCAACAGCTTTTCCTTTCCTGAATACTCACAGGGGCTCAAACTGGAGTAACTACTTTATTTACATATATATCTTTATATATATATATACACACACTATATTGCAACTATATGTATTACAGAAGGATATATATGTATATATATATATATATATATATATGTATATATATAGAGCATTTCGATGATAAGCGATTTAAAATTTGGATGGACTAGTCGATGTTTGCAGAGAAGATTCAAGGATTCCACAGTGATTTGAAAATAGATTGGATTTGCCTGAGGAAAAGAGTTCTTTCCCCTTTTTGATTCAATTATCTCTCACTGCTGGAGGACAGGGTGTGGTTGATTGCCAGAGGGAATGGACAGAACTGAGGAAAAAGGTTGGAAGAAGTTAAGTCACTTCGTCATGAAAAGAAAATGAAGAAATTAGTTTTAGGTGAAAGAAGCAATGCACTTAAAAGGTAGGGAAACATATAATGATTGAGAGGGAAGGCAGAGGTTACAGTTCAGGCAGTAGTATAAGAAGTTCTGGGACTCCTTAGTAACATTAAGGGGAGATGTTGATTCCATTTGACATAAGAGACTAAACAAAAAGGTATAAAAGGGCTATATCTGAAATTCAATTAAAAAAATAAATTACAAAACGAAAGTATAGGATTCAAGTGAAAGAAAGAAACAAAGAAGGAATTGAAGTCTATAATGGGAAAGAGAAGATGTTGAATGGCAGGAAAAAACAAGTCCAAGGAGACACAATTTGGACAGAATAAACTTCTGAAAATATTGAGAGGGAAAGAAAGTGCCAAAGGAGATGATACTGAAAATTAAGAGTGGAAAACACATTGAAGTCTTGTTGAAAATCAACATAGACAAAATACAATCACAGGAAGATAAATTTGAATACATCCTAGGCAGTTTACCAGGTAATAGCAGAGGATAAATAATGTGGTCATTAATATTGCAAGATTAAGCCTCACTCTTGTTTTGGGGGGAATTAGAACGAGTTCATGCAGAATAAAGCAATTACCACACATGAGCTCAAGTTCAGGTCTCCTGTCTCCTGATGGCACGCCTGGCTTTGTGCCACGAAATCAGAGTAGACAAGACTCAGGCGTGTCATTGGAATTCCAGTAAGTTGTGAACTCGACATTTCAGGGCAGAATCCTGCTTTTTCAACTGCAGGACTGAATCCAAGAAAGGCTTAGGTTTAGCATAAGGGACATTCTCACCTTAAAAAGTACAAGTTGGAAATCATAAGCCAGGATGAAATTGTACATTGTGTGTGTGTGTTTGTGTGTGTGTGTGTCATGGTGAAATAAAAATGAACTGGAGCATGGAAAGTAATTTAACCGTTTAAAGGTACAATTGTTTCATTAATATTTACTTTTACCTGATTAAATATTCATGATGCTTCGCCTTCCCTACCAGTCTAACAGTGCTGCATTCATGGCCCTCTGCACCAGCTCAGCACACAGGAGGTCTCAATTAGCCACTCAGGCTGACAGAGAACTCTCAGCCAAGGGGTCCTTACCCTGCAATAGGCTGAAAACAGATGAATTTGTCTTTAGGCGTAAGTAACGATGCACTGGACTTGCCCTGGACAGAGCTTATGGTACAGCAGAGACAACAACATCATGGACCCCTCAAGAACACAGAGAAGGTTTCAGGAATGTCTAAATAAATACATGCAAATAAAATTTTTCTGCATAGGGTGTGTATGTTCTGTGCGGAGCAGTACACCAGATGTGGATGGGACTAGAAGTGGGGCTCCTGACACCCAGCACCATGCTTCCACCATGAAGCTGGGCAACAGATGACCTGGTTTCTAATCCTAGTTTAGCAATCTATAAAATAGAACTGGAAGTATTTCCCTCTGACGGAGGTGCTGGGAAGACAGTTCTACGTCTCAGCACTTATTAGTTGCTGAAGTCTCTGGCTCCCTTATTCAGACTGCTACAGCAGCACAGGTTCACGTGGTATTGTAATTTCTGCCACGGGTTTCTCTCTCCCATAACCTGTGAAATTCTAGGGAACCCAGACTACATTTTGTTCACTGTGTTATCCCAAGAGTCTAACTAGCATGCTAGTTGGTAACTATTTATTCAATAAGTGAAAGGCTTAGCCTTTGGGGACACAGATTGGTTACTAGAACATGGTCTTAAAAAGTGGCTGAACAATTCTATCCATTTTGCAGACACACTGGCTGTGGAGGCGCTCACACACAATGCAGAAGACATGTCACTGCTTATTATTAAAAATCAAATGCTTGCTTTTTCTTCTTTCCTTTCTAATTCTGCTAGACTCTTCTGAAAGAGAGAGATTGAGACCACATGAACCATTATGTCTGTTTAAGCAGAATAGTGATCCCCTAAATATGACCTTGCCCTTACCCTTGGAACCTGTTACCTTACAGGGCAAAAGCGACTTCGCAGAGATGATGAAGGTTAAGGACCTTGATATGGGGAGATTATCCTGGGTTATCCATGTGAGCCCAGGCTAGTCACATAAGTCCTTAAAAACAGAAGAGAAAGGCAGAAAAGTGGGTCACAGACATTTAACATGAGAAGGATTTGAAGCTGCAGAAGGAGGGCCATGAGCCAAGGAATGTATGTGGCCTCTTGGAGATGGGACTTCAGACCCCCAGCTACGAAGAAGTGAATTCTGTCAACAACCCGAATGAACAGGAAACAGATTCTCTCCTAGAGCTTCCAGAAAGGAACCAAGGCTGCCAACACCTTGATTTTAGTCCAGGGAGACCTGTACTGGGCTGCTGACCTACAAAACTGTGAAGTAATAAATTTGCATTGTCTTAAGCCACTAAGTTTTTGGTAATTCCTGAGGGCAGCAATAGAAAACTCAAGCAGCGTCTCTGACAAGCAGACCACATTTCCCATTAAGCTTTCAGACCCTCTAAGGAATTTAACAGTGTTGGGGCTGTGCTTAGACATTTACCAGTGGTCAGGATGAAATCAAAGTGCAAACAAATTGTCCTTTTCTCTCCTTGGAAAGAGGCACCCAGCGTTCGTTTTTATCTCCACCTATTTGGAAGCCCTTTGAGCTCCCATTTGGTTTCAGTGGGGGAGCAAGATACAAAACCCGGTTTCTAATTTATGTTGTTTAGTTTGTTTCAGCAAATGTCTCCAGAGCAATGTCGTGTGCAAAGTGAAATCACCTATACGCTGTATCTTTAAAAGCCAGGGAAGTGCACAGCGCAGCAGCAGCAGTCAATACCAATTTCCACATCTGGATCAATACCATCTGATGGCTCTGTAGCTGCAAAGATTGTTTCACACACAGACTCAGGGAAAAGGAGGGCTGGGGAGAGAAAGGGAATTGGTTTTAATGATTTCGTGGCTCTGAGTATTCCCTCTCTCCCTCTTTTCTTTAAAAGAAATAAATACATAAAATTAGAAACCAAATTTACGAACCTGTCAGGCCACATCAAACTCGGCTCCTTTCCCTAACCTGTCACCAATCATGGCATCCATTCTAGCAAAACAGTCTTATTCTTTGTGGGGGGTATAAGTATTGGAGAGAAGAAAGTGATAATACTCTCTGCAATGAAGCAATAGTAAAAATGCTTCATATTTACAACATGCCTCTCCTTAAGGACTTTATGGGCAGTCTTCTTAATTTACAAATAGAAAAACAAGGACCAGCAACTTGTTTACCATCACATACAGAGGAAAAAGCTGACATATCAGCTTCTATACTGTATCTACATGCATCTGTTTGGACTACTTTTTTTTTTTTTTTAGGTTCTTTAACTGCAGGCTGACTTTGCAGTTCTTTGAGGGATAGAGTCGCTCTCAGGAGTGGAACTGAGTAGCTGTTTTTCATGAGGTATACTCATCGGAACCGCCAAGAGACTGCAACTGTGATTGAAATGGAAGGGGATGTCCAGAGATTGGATGCCATCAGCTTTCCTGGAAGCTTTCCCAGTAGGCCAGGGTCTCAACCATTTCTCCTTTGTGAGTGGACACAGCTTTGGCTCTACAGCGCTTCTGTGGGGCCCCGCCAACCAGCTCTGCTGCCACGAGGGCCATTAGCTCCCCTCCTAAGGAGGCTGACCCTCACTCAGCAGAGGCAAACTCACCACCAGGATGAGCCAGACAAAGGAATAAATGTGTCCCCTCTGGGCCCTGACATAATGCGGAAGCTTAATCCTCAGCTTGGTAAATGCCACAGCTACAACCATGACCAGCTCAATCTTTAAGGCAGATCAAATGACTTTCAGGGATGATTATATACAACCCCCAGCTGGAGTGCCAAGGGTTTTAATGAAAGAGTGACGTTTTTGTACAGTGATTATAAAAATCCTCTCCCTTTTCATCATCTCTTACATTTATTCCACTTGATGGTTTTACAAAGCGTTGCCGTGAACATTATCGCATATAGTCCTCATGGTAAGCCTGTGTATTTGATTACTTTTCTGTGATCAGAGAGAGAAAGTCACATGGACAGAGAAGGTAATCACTGAAGTGGCTTAGGGAATTGTGGAGCTGGGGACTGAATATTCCAGTCTCTTCCGTGATTGTCAGGGGTGGGACAGAAGCAGGGCAGCAAAGTCTCATACACTCTTCCACTCTGATGGAGTACATTTCCACAAATAGCATCAGGATCACAGACTCCTCAGATCCTGGCTGCCTGATTAAAAATAGGCTGGCTCTCTACGTGGACTCCAGCCATCTGTGCCAGGGTTCACCTCGTGCTCCAACAGGGATCCCGCATTCTCCACTGCTGCCCATTCTCCTGAAGGATCAAGTTCTAACTCATCAGGGAGGGTCCTGGAAGGCAACACTTTCTGAAGTCATTTTGGCTTTCTTTTAAGAAGCAGTAAATTCACACTAAATTAGCCTTCACTAAACAAGATTTGAGAAGAGCCCAGAATTCTGGAATAACCACTGAAAAATGCCACTGCTATTTCGCAAAAAGCCTCCCTGCTTCATTCTCGTTTTCAAGCTGTACCTACTGTATTTAATTCTTCCCGCTGCTTGTTTTACATTCATCCTAGTACCTCCTAAATCAATTAACATCAATTAATTTGATTGTGAAAGTAAAAAACCAAATATTAAAAAAAAGAATTTCCCATAAAGCATGCAACAAAATAAAGTCTCCTGGTTAAAGGCTAAATTAAGTGGGTTTTTTTTCTTTTGTTTTTGGTGGTTGTTGTTATGATTTCCACATAAGCCTAATGAAATGTTTTCACTATAAAATGTTCATCAGAACATAGATCATTAACAGGTAGGTCTTGAAGTTTTCTCCTCGGGGAAGAATAAGTGGAATGTCTTTCTCCCTATGGTTCTATCAACTTTATTTTTCCAGAGTGTTCCCTATCTCCTTTTGTTGTAGGTTATAGCGATCACCCTCTCACAACGCAACATCATTTGTGCTTTGAGGGTGTGGATTATTTTTGGTCAACCTCTACAAGCCTGGTTGAGGAAACCACCATGTTCCACTTAAGAGCAGAAGTTTCAAGAGGCCACTTTTTCTGTCTAAAGCAATAAAAAATGTTGGTCCCTCACTACTAGATAAATGTCCGATAGTTTTAGAGAGGAGTATCCAATATGTTTGTTTAAAGAATGTCATTGAGTGTCCATCAAATTTACTATGTGGCCAAGGAAAATTGATGGATATTTTGTACTTGGCAGCAAAGACTCCCAGGAGAGATCCACTCAGGAGAGATTACTATCTGTCTGTCCCTTGAAGAATTTAGGATTTTTTTTTTTTTTTCATAAATGATGAAGTTACAAAGTTTAAGCTAGCCATTAAAACAGACCAAAACACCAAACTAACCATTAAAAAAAAAGTATCGTTAGGCTATCTGAGTTTAAAAGTGGCCTTTTTTGGTGGTCTGTAGACGACTCCTATACCTGTGAAGTTGACAGAGAGAGAGAGACAGAGAGAGAGAGAGAGACAGAGAGAAGCAGGCAACACTTAACCCTCCCCTCTTTGCCTGGGCATATGACAGCACATGTCATGAAAACGTTTGTCCGTGTAAATTGTGCTCAAAAGCTTGGCAGAAGAGGAATCTTCTTGGATTGATGGGCAATCTGATCCTGTCCTCAGGAAAGGAAACAAAGCTGACACTAGATATAGATCATGTCCCTCTAGGTTTTTTGTGTGTGTGCCAGGTCTAAACCCTCTTTCTTTAGGGCCTCAATGTGGCACACTTAGTTGGGTTCATGGTGTAAGTTATATTTGTTTTGCATTCTGTTCTCACTCATTCCATGAAATTTGTTGAGTGCCTACTAAATGCACAGTTCCATGTGCATAGGCATTTATTTAATTACGTCTTGCATCATTTGGCAGATTGATCCCATAAACACAGATTAGTTGGCTGGGATTCTAATTCTAATTTTGCCCACAATTTGCTGTGTGGCTGTGAGTTAGGCACCCTACCTCTCTAAGATACCTCATTTTCCTTCTCTGCTCTGTGGAAATAATAGTAACTGACAACTGCTTAGAGGTGTGCCAGGATGATTCATGTTCAAGTCAAGGTAAAACTTATGAAGATCAATTATTTCATTCTCAAAATGCCATATTGAGATTGGTGGAAGCAAAGATTTGTTTTTAATTCAAATTGCAATAGTTCATGTTCCTCCAGATATTTTCTTTTTTTCTTTGTTACATTTTCTAATTCAATGACTGCCAGCCAGATTTCTGGGTTTCAATACCAAAGTCATTAAGTTGGATTGATTGTCCAAATTTGAGTTCTTCCCTGAATGATTTTCTGTAGAAGGCAGAGGTAAAAATTCATATATGCCCATAAGGTGGATGAGCACATTTGAATAAGATTTTCTAGGGAACTATATTTATCCTGAGCTTGAATTTGACCTCCTGGCTTTTGTGCTTGGTATGTAGTACTGGGAAAGCTTAATTTCTTTTTGTATGACAGTTAATTTCTAATGACCAAAGATTACCTCAGACATCATTCTCATCCATGCACTCTGAACTGGCAAGAAAGATACCAAAGGTATCTCTATCTCCATGATTTAAAAAAAATCAGTTTATTTTGTTTTAGGTTATTAGGTGTTATAAATAGCTAACTCCCAACACTACTGGGGCTGAGACTTGGTGAACAGGGCTGAAACACCCCAGGAAAACTCTTTAGGTGGCTTGTTAGAGCAAGTCAAATGAGAGGGGTCTTGATGCAAGCTAGAAGTTAGTTATCTTGAGCTCCCCCAGATCAGATGAGAGGAGACAAACTGTGAGCTGGAAGCTAAGACAGTGACTCACGAAGGCCAGAAACCCGGGTTCTGAGGTGCCAGAGCTGGATGGAGAGAGAGCAGGAGAAACCCCCTCCCCTCAAAATAATCACTGTGGCTTTTCAAAATTTCATGAGAGATGGCATGGTGTGTTAGAAGGAGCAGAGTTTTGGAATCAGGGGAAATAGAATTTAAATTCCAGCTTTACTATATTAACTCTGACCTCAGAGTGAATTACCTAACCTCTCAGAGCCTGTGTTTCCTCAGGAAATCTTAATTTTTAACTTGCACGTTTGCTGTTAGAAGTGTATCAAACCGTGTATATCAAGTGTGAGGCAATTTTTTTCACACTGAGTTTCCTCTTTTTCAGTCATTGCTTATGTGACCCAATTCTCAGACCCCTCATAGAGGCCACCCAACTTCCACTGTCCAATTTGTCTCTCTCCCTCTTAAAGTGTCATGTGGTGAATGCAAAATGCCAAGTGCTCATCTAGGGTCTGATCAGTACCACATAAAGTAGAATTTCTGGGTTTGGAAAGCAGAGCCCAAGAGAGGTCCAAAAAGAAGAGGCACACTTAAGCTCAGAATCCTTTGGATTTTAAGTTCCTGTTAGTCAGTGTGGTAGCTTGGCGTTATCTATCCCAGTAAAACAAGTTCTCAATCTCAGTCCATTCTTGTGGGTGTGAATTCATTGTAAATAGGACCTCTTGATGAGATTACTTCAGTTAAGGTGTGGCCCAACTGAATCAGAATGGGTCTTAATCCTATTACTGGAGGCCTTATAGAGAAGGCCACAGAGAGAGAAGCCAAGGGAACAGCTAGAAGCTGGCAGTCAACGAAACATGGAAGAGAAAGGAGAAGATGCCACCATGTGCACTGTCATGTGATGGAAAAGCCAAGGAATCCTGAAGATTGCTGGTCAGCTGGGAGATACTGACCCTGGGAGGAAGCAACCCTTCTACCCCTGGAAACCATGAGCCAATAAATTCCAGGTGATAAGCCAACACATTGTAGGGAATTTGTTTTAGCAGATGCAAAATAAAACATTCAGTCCTTCAGAATGACATGCCTGTGGTAACACACAGGTTCCTCCCTGTTTGCACAATAAGGGCTGGAGACCCTGTCAGGGCTCCATGTGTCTTGGCCAAGAATGGAGAAACATTCGACCCCTCCCCAAAGACACTCTTCAAGGCCTCATCTATTAAGTTACTAACAACTGAGACTGCAGACTTTAGGGCCTAGACAGGTCACCTAGCATTTGGTCAAAATGGTGAACACAATACATTTTAAGATACAAGACTGCTCTTAATATTTTGGATTTCAAGTGTTTTCTTGAGGACATGAAAACTGGTGAGAAACAGAAGAGACTCCATTCTTTTGTTTATTTATTTACATTTTATTTCCGCTTAGTGTTTTTTCATGTCCAATTTTCTTACCTAATGAATTAAGTCTCCGTATGTCTTTTCATTGCTTCATGACTTCACTATTTGTCATTGTGTATATAGCCTGAATGAGAAGTCTTGATAGTCACAAGTTGCTTCACTATCCCTGGGTGTTGGTTTTCTTAGCTGTAAGATGCAAGAATCAAGAATCAGACTATATAATAATAGCTAATGGTTACCAAGCATCACTATGGGCGCTGTTACAGCCTCAGTGAACAAAAGGATACTGTCTGTCTTATATGAATAGAATTCTAGTTGAGGAGAGACAAATAAGCAAATTGCTATGTGATATATTTTCGGGTGGCTTTCTATGAAGAAAAGTAAAGCAGGATGAGATTGGTAAAGAGAGGCAAACATTTTGATATGGTGGTTCAGGAGGCCTCTTTCAAGAGGGGACATTTAAGTAGAGTCCTTTCAGAAAGAAAATAATGAGCTATGATATTTTAAAAGGGAGAGCATTCCAGACAGAGGAAGGGGTAAGGCCTTGAGATGGCAGAGTGCTCAGAGTGCCTGAGGCACAGTCAGGAAACATGTGGCTGGACTGCAGAGGGTAAGGAGGAGAGTAGAGGAGGTGATTTGGAACTCCTTCCAGGAAGAACTTTGGAGCCATGATCACGATTTTGTCTGTTGTTCTTGGTGTGATTTGGAACATTTTAGAGGGTTTTGATCAGGTGAGTGATGTGAGATGGAAGGGACAAAGGTGGAAGAGAGGCCTGTTAGGAAATTATTACAATAAAACACATGAAGAATATTCAGTTTTGGACTAGGTTGGTAGTAAGGGAGGTTGTGAGAAGTAGTTAGAGCTGGTAACCCAAAGGCTTTGCTGGTGGATTAGATATGGGTATGAGGGTGGGAGAGAGAGAAAAGTAAGCAAACAAACCAAGGGTGACTCTAAGGGTTATGGCCTGAGCCACTTGGTGCCATTTACTGAATGGGGCAACCTTTGGAAGGAGCACGTTTGGAGAAGAGCCAACAAGAGTTTTGGACATATTAAGTTGGAGGTGTCAGATGGGCAAGTAGATATGTAAGTTTGTTGTTCAGAGAAGAGTTTGGAGCTAGAGATGTAAATTTGGGAGGTGTTAGCATCATCATATGGGTGAATTTTGAGACTGTTTTTCAGTGATTGTAGCTAGAAGGAGGCCTGCGGAATGAGCCTGGAGCATCCCAACAATGAGAACTCTGGAAAAGCAGGTGGGACTAGTGGAGGAGACTGAAAACAGCCTACCAGGTAGGAGGAAAAGAGGAAAATATGGGTCTTGGAAACCAGGCAAAGAAAACTTTTCAGGATTTGCTGACCTCTGTCAATTGCTACTAAGTAACATAAACTGAGACTGAGGATTAACCAACGGAATTGAAACACGGAGGTTGTGGATAACTTTGACAAGAGCAGTTTCTGTGGCATAGATTATGAGAAAATGGGAGTAGAGGAAGTGGACACAATCAAGCATGGGTTGTTGAAGAGTTTTGTTGTAAAGGAGAGCAGAGAAGACAGATAGTAGCTGGAGGTAGATATACGGTTAAAGGAGAACTTTTTTATTTTTCTAAAGATATTTTCTTGTCGATGGTTTGATTCTGTTTAGAAAGGAAAATTGATGATGCAGGAGAGAGCGGAAATAATGGCAGGAGCAAAGTCCTTGAGTAGGTGAGAGGGGATCTAATCCAGGGCACAGGTGGGGGGTTTGACTTTAGATAAAAGGTACAGTCACACCGCCAGTAGGTGAAGGTGGGGTTTAAACCCAGATAGTCTGGTTGTAGAACCCTATAATTATAACCACTATTTTATGCTGCTTAGATCCATAGTTTAAAATAGTTTTAAGCAGTGAAATCTTTTTTTCTTTTTTCAAGTACAATCTTATGACTCATATATAACAGATAAATCCACGGTAGTAGGGTTGGGTGAGAGATGGTTGGAAAATCAGGAGCCCACCACCTCTGCTTCCCCTGTTCCCCTCTCTCCCATACCTCAGCCCCCAAAACCCCTTTAAGCAGGTTCTCAGAACCCTAAGACCCCTAGGGAATATAGTCTGAAAAGCTGTGGCCTAGAAAATCTTTTTATCCTAAAGTTGTGTGAGTTTGTAATTCTGCAACTGGATAGTCCTTTATTTAAATTTCCCCTTGCTTAGGACACTAGGGCTACTTCCTTGTACTCCAGCTCTGTGACAGCCAAAATGGAGTGGAAGAAATGAATGGAAATATTTGCCTCATAGACATTCAAGCTCTGCACTCCCACCCCCCACCTCCCCACCCCCCAAAAAAGGGAAAAGCAAAACAACCCCAGGAAGTCATTTGCAAAACAAGACATCCTCAGGGAGATGGCAATCTTGTTAACAGTTTAGGCTTGTCTGCATGAACATCTGTTTTAATAGTACATCTGTATGGGTGTAGTACTTAGCAGGGTGACCTAGGTTTTTGTCTTAGAGAATTTAATGGATATTTCCTTTCTTTTTTTTTTTTTTCTTTTAAAGCCCTTTGCTTCCACAGTTAGTCAGTGGAAAGTGAAATCTACTCAGTCCTGAAATGGAAGATCAATAACTGATGGGCGATGCTATCTATGTGCGGAATCCCAGGTAGCAGCCACCGCTAATGAAGCAGCGGATAAGTGATTTCACCAGCGTCTGAGCTCTGACGCCAGGAAGAAGCACATGCGTGCCGCCCAAGCGCCACTCTGCCAACGAGAAGTAAGGAGGGCGGCTCCTGGCTGAGACAGATGACAGTGTAGGGCCAGGTTTGGGGGAGGGTTGCACAGTCTATGTTTGTGCACAGCCACCCAGGGAATAAGGAAAGCATTAGAGAACCTAAGGCAGAAGCTCACACAGTCCTGATGTCTGGGAACTGGAGGGGTATAAAGGTAGCTAAATCTATAGCAAGAAATTCCATTTGGTCATTTGGTCATTCATTTATTGAACGAATATGTATTGAGCACCTACTGTGTGTCAAAGAATTTGTTTTGTTCTGGGACTACCAAGTTAAACATCACATAAGCCTTGCTTGAAAGAATCAAATACTCCAGTGGGTCAGGTGGGAAAGAAATTGAAATAGAGAATTATAGAACATTGGGCACACCCAATGAGGGACCCAATATGTATGTGGGGTATTTTCTCATTCTACATTTTAATCTCCATTTTCTTTAGATTTTTTTAGATTAATACCCTAAAAGAAAGCTAAATGAGTCTCTATTAGGCTCAGTAACATGTGCTTGGCATACAGGAGGTGCCACATAAATATTGCAATTGAAATTAGATAGCACTTTCATTTAATTGTTTTCATATGTGTTATTTTATAAGTTCTTACAATAAAGCTTTGAGATAGATAGGCCTAAGTATAATTATCCTCATTTTCTGACATGGGGTAACACCATATGGGAAATGATATTTATTGACTGCTTCACATTATGATGTAAATAACTAATAAGTGCATGATGTGTAGCTGCTCCAGAAGTTTCTGCATTTTAACAGGGGCCAATATCCTGACTCAGAGGATTGACTCAGATCTGAATTTCAGATAAGGCATTAACCACACTGGCTGATATTTTTTAGAGGGGAGGGATAGAGGGTATCTTGGCATCCCTCAAATTATACCATGAAGTCCAATTGCCCATGGACACTACTTAAATAGGCTTTTTTGTTTGTTTGACTTTTGTTCTAATATAGCCTTTGTTTTTGCAAGGCTATGTGAGAATCAGAATCCATCTTCTCCTTTAAGACACTGTTGTCCATACTTTGCCTATGAGGACTCAGGTGAGGCCACCTCTTCAAGGTCATACAGTTAGGAAGTAACTAAGCTGGGATTTGAAGCATGATTGGTCTGACTCCAAGGATGATGCACTCTATAATATGGGCAAATTTAAAGAAAGATGATTAGATCAACTCTGAAGATTAGGTTTTGCTAAGATTCTGGACCTTACCACCTTATTATGAGGAACTCTTTAACGATTGTGACGTGAACCAGGAAAACAACCAAAAGTCACCAATGAGAAGCTAGCTCTTACAAGTGATGCTGGGCCCCAAGCTCTAGTATCAGGATATAGCATACAGTGATCATTCCTCTTTTAAAACCAGGAACTCAAGTGCAAATCCCAGCACTGCAACTGTCTTAGTTTGCCAGGGCTGCTAAAGCAAACTACCACAGACTAGCTGGCTTAAAATCAGGAAATTGTCATCTCACAGTTTTGGAGGCTAGAAGTTCAAAAACAAGTTGTTGGCAGAATCATGCTTTTTCTGAAGTCTATTGTGTTCCAGAGGTGACATGCAGACAGTCCGTAGCTCAATCTCTGCCTGCATCATATAGCCATCTGTCTCCTGTCTCCTCCTCATCCTATCCACTATGTGCAAATTTCCTCTGCTTATAAGGACTCCAGTCATATTGGATTAAGAGTCCCCTTCACTGATGCAGCTTGGGCTTGTCTTAACTGATAGGATTTTCAAAGATCCCATTTACAATTGAGTTCGCATTCACGGGACCAGGGGTTAGGACTTGAACATGGCTTTGTGGGAACATGATTCATTCCATAACAGCCAACTAGTTTCTGAAAGGCTGGGAGAACTTTATTTCTCCATGCTACAGTTTCCTCAACTATAAATACAGAAAAGAATAGTACACATTCCCCAAAATGTTTTTGGGGGAATTTGATTTAATACACACAAATTACTTAGAATAGAGCTTTACACAGAGTAGATGCTATGTAAGGGTCAACTACTACTATTATAATCTTTCTGCATATTTTTCATTCTTCTCTCTACCAGCACCCAGCACAAATATTCTAAGGAAGTACTTAGGGTCATAAGTTTAAAAATGGCTGTGAGTCATAGATAGAAATTCAGAAGGTGAGTTGCCTCTTCCTTCTGTGTCCCTGAGGCCAGCCAGCACTGGGCAGAAATGGCAGGAGGCAATCCCACCCAGTTGTCTCTTCCACTACCCCTTCCGTGTTATATACCAGAAGCAGGCTAGGGTAGCAAACTTGTTCGAGTGGCTTCCAGTAGTTAGCTGCCTTTAGGTGGTGCCCTTACTTCCCTTAGCCTTACTGATGGTTTCAAGGTGATATGAAATAAGTCATCTAGCCTTGTATTTTGTCTCCTATAATCTCATGATTTAGGGAAGTTCCCCTGCTCTCTTATTACTTCCCCAACTTAGTCACTGTTGGCTCAAGTTCTTTTCAAAGGAAGGAAGGAAACCCATTGAACGTCATCTATGGGCCATCTATGGGCCAGGCATCGTTCCAGGCACTTAAGATAGAAAATCTCATTATATGTTTGTAACAATCCTATGAGGTAGATACTATTGTCCCTGTTTCAGTGTAAGGAAACTGAAGCTCAGCTTATGCAACATCCCTGAGGTCACAGAGCATGTAAGTAACTGAGCTAGGGGTTGAAACGAGATCGGTCTGAATCCAAGGATAATGTGGTCGTTCTACTCTTACAGGCATTTCATTTTATTTCCCAATTGGAGCTAAAACTGAAAATGCAAATGTCACTGGGAGAGGTAACATTGTTATATGTCCATATTAGGGGACAAGATTGTTATCACACCTTTTGTGAGAACAGGCTTTGGTAAGAAGGAGAACAGAGGATAGAATATATAGTTAAGTAACATAAAGGAGATGAGAGGAACGAGGGAGGAAAAGGGATGAAGGGTTGTCTATTGCTGCCATAACAAATTACCACAAACTTAGCAGCTTAAACAACACAGATTTATTATTTTATGGTTCTGTAGGTCAGAAGTCCAACATGGGCTTCAGCAGGCTAAAATCAAGGTGTTGGCGGGCTAAGTCCCTTTCTCTAAGCTCTAGGGGAGAATCTGTTTTCCTGTTCATTCAGCTGTTGGCAGGCTTCAGTTGCATGGGGTTGTAGGACTGAGGTCTCCACTTCCTTGTGGGCTGTCAGTTGTGGTCTACCCTTGGCTCCTAGAGGCCTCTCTCCAGTCCTTCCACATGGGCCCCAACATCTTAGAACCAACAGTGGGGTTCTAAGCCTTCTCATGTTGCCATCTTCAGACTCACTCTTCTGCCTTCCATTGACACATCTCTCTTCTCCAGCCAGGAAAGATTCTCTGTTTTTAAAGTCTCATGTGATTAGATTGGGCCGACCCAGATAATCCAACTGATCTCCCCAGTTAAGGGTTAAACCCTTAATCACATCTGCAAAGGCCCTTTTGTCATGTATATAACATATTCATAGGTTCTGGGGATTAGGGTCTGCATATTTTAGGGGGCCATTATTCTGCCTACCATAAGAGAGGAGCCTGGAGGTCACCCATAAACTGTGCCTCCCTCACAGCTTTGTCCTGGACCTTCTGGTCTTGGGCAAAACTGTTTTGCTAATTCCCCCACGTTATTATCTAGAATGGATCCAAAAGATCAGGATGAGACCAAGAGAGAGAGAAGCTCTGATCTGCTAATACACATAGCCTGACCTACCTCCAAAGGGTTTTTGGCCTACCAGCCTTCCCAGTGTCCCTCTAAAGCAATTTGTAGTCTGTTATCGTGTATCATTAACCTAATTAGTGTAATTGTACCCAATTACATAATCAGTGTAAATATATGAAGAATCCCATAATTAGACAATGTAATTAGGTAATTAATAGATGACGTGGGAAAAATCCATAGAAAACATTCTGAAATGGACTCTGTGCCTGCACGAAGCAGGCAATTTGCTAACTTCAGCATCTCAGCCAACCCTTTGTTTGGGAATAGTGATATCCAAATGAATTAGAATTCAAATCATAAAATTCCTGTTCTAAATACTCCTGATATCTTGTATTATGCCCTTCAACCCTCAATTTTATCAGTATATATGGCCAGGTTCTCTCTCCATGTTGCTCCTGGGGAGATAAACTTCTCCCACAGAGCTGAGTAGGATGAAAAAATCTGGTCCAATGTAAACCAGATTTGACAGTTGAGTCTATAGATAGAATGAGGACTGTTACTAAGGCCACGTCCGTATGACCAAAATAACCAGACTGCAGCAGAGTCAGAGTTGGGCTGCTTAGTCTACTGTCTTACCAGCTGATTCAAATGGAGGCAAAGCCAGTCTGAACATCAGCATATACTGTTTGAGCGGACCCTACTACCCGTGGGAGCTAATGGGGAAAGAGTGTCCAAGGGCCCTGTCAATTCCATCTCCAAATATATCTTCACGTTTTCTACTTCATTCTCTCTCTGTGGCTGCTATCTTAGGTCCAGTCGCTGACATCTCTCACCTGATCTATAGCAGCAGCCTCCTAATGAAACTCCTTGCATTCAGTCTCATTCTTCCTCTGATCTGTTCATCTCAAGCAACCAGAGTGATCTTTTTAAAACTGCAAATAAAAAACTGAAAATCTTTGAATAGAGAAAACCCACATCTTAAAAGGCCTACAAAGTCCTATAAGATCAGGCCTCTTCCTATCTCTCCAACTTTACTTGCACCTTCCTCCCAAAACCTTCCTTTTCTCCAGGCTACATTGCCTTCTTCCAGGTTCTCGAATGCACTAAGCCTATTTCCATTTCAAGGCTTTCCCACAAGCTCTTTCCTTAGCTTGGAGTATGTCACCCCTTGTCTTTTATTGGCTGGGTTCCTTCATCCTCTGAACCCCTGGTTTCTAGCAAAGCCATCTCTGATCCCTTAATGTAAAACATTTCCTATTGCAATTTCATAACACCTTCTGCCTTTTTTTCCTGGCATTGATTATAATCTGTAATTCTGCATTTATTTTCTGCGATATTATTTTATGATCTCTTCCACTCACTAGATTGAAAATTTCATGAAGACAGTAGCCATGTGTGTTTTTGTTTACCATTGAATCTGCAGTGTCCAGCACATAGTAGAAACTCAATAAATAATTGTGGCATGAAAAAACGTGTTGAAAGTGGGAACTGCAGGAACCAACAAGAAGCTATCGCATCAGTGGCAGAGGCCAGTCCAGGACCAGCAGGGTGAGAAGCTGGAATGGGGGCTCAGGCTTCATAGCCACGAACACTCCAAAGGCACCTGCCTGGGAGATTGTGGTCCACTGGATGTTGGTCACTGTTTCCTCCTCATAACTACAAAGACTTGCTGTTTTCATGCACTCCCTAAAGAATGGCACTTAAAGAGAGAAGTCAGCTTCTCTCTCCTGGCCCTAATTTGGTGATAGAGGGAAAGACAGGATCAAGCCTATTTGTACATTGGCCATATTAAATTTGTAAATCTGCTACACTTTGACCATCTCTGAAAGAGCCACCTTCCGAAAGTCAGACAGATGCTGGCCAACTGTATTTGTGGAATCTGTTTCTGGGCCTTGAGCCTTTTAGAAGGCTTGCTGGACTTAGTAAGAAAACATAAAATTTCTTTGAATTTATAGCTGTAATCAGGCTTTGCCTTTTTATCCGTCATCTTTTGATTTTAGCCTTCTCCTTAAAGAGAAACTTATGCAATCTTTGGTGTTGACCAAATACTAAAACATTATCAAGTTGTATTTCACCTTGTGTCTTGCTTTACACATCCTAGAGAAAGATAGTAGATAGGCTGAGATGTTACATCCATCTGGTGATGTACCCTCAGGAACAGATTAAAGTTTCATTCAGAAATGGAGGGGTCAAAAAAAAAACAGGTGTTCTTTGAGTAAAGAGTATTCAAGTCACAAACAGTGGTCGACTCCATATTTCCAAAGACAGAAACTACGCTGAGCTAAGTCAAGGGTGGCTTCAGGTTGAATTTTCACTTTTCATTCACTAAAGGCTATCAGTTTATAGTCGCTTCTGTGATAAGCACTTGATTATTCTGTAATAATTTCAGGGCTATTTCTGCTCATTCATTCATTCATTCACTCACTTGTTTATTCTTTTATAAATATTTGTTGAGCACCTCCTTCTTGTTTAGAAGTATGCTAGCCATTGGAAATGCACAAAATCTTACCAGCAACATAAGCTCTCCCCCACAATCTGTATCTCTGAGTCGCCCTCCAAGGGCATGAGTAACCAAGACCATTTTTAGGCAGATCGATGGCTACATCTGGGTTTCTAACCTGTGCTACAGGACACAGATGGCAAGTCTACCGGATCAATGTGACTGAGACAGACATGGTCCCCTCTCTCACAGGACTTAGAGTCTAGCTGACAAAATAGACTACCAAACAAATAATGCTAGTGATGAGTGTTAGGCTAAGGGAAGGACAGGCTGCTGTGATAACATGTTTTAGGGGGATCTGACTTAATCTAGGGCCTCAGGAAAGGCCTTCTGAAAAAATTACTATTTAAACAGATTTGCAAGAAGGGTAGGATGTAATAAATTAGGAGGCTTTCTGGGATGACGGTAAGAATGTATAAGCAGTGGGAGTGATGCAGGCATAGGAAGGCATGTGCAAAGACCTGGATATGACAGGGTGCGTGGCGTAGTCTTTGAATTGAATGGAAGAAGAGAAATATGCCTGGATTTTAAATTTCCAGGGAAGGTGTTCCTTGATGACAAGGGAGCTCCTATTTTACACTTTCCATAAATAAAACTTTTTACATTTTATATAAATAAAATATTTTGTATGTTATATTTCCCATTTTATATTTCCCCTATCATCTAGCATGACATCAGGAATGTCGATTGATTAAACACCAATCTAGACTAGTTTTTACCTTTATTGGCATTCCATTTGTATCAGCATTAATAGAAGTATGTTGAAGTAGTTTCTAAGGGAGTGTCCAAATAAACCAAAGTATTTTGTATGATTCTTTAAAGAATGTGAATTATAGAAGGACGATGTTACAAGAAATTTCAAATGAGAATTATGGAGGGGAGTTTAATGTGGTCTGTCTTCTTCCCTCCAACCTGTCTTCTCCCTGAAAAGCCACATCTCTGAGTCAGCCCCCCCAAGGCCTTGAGTAACCAGCACCATTTTCAGGGAGATAGATGGCTACATCTGGGTTTATTGCCCGCACCAACAGGACACAGATTGTATGTCTGCAAGGAGCAAGCTGACCAACCTCCACTGTGTGAGGCAGCATCAGTGGCTCCAGTGGGATGCCAGCAGGCACATATATCGATCGTAAATAATGTCTCAATATCCTATAGTAGGTCATAAATCAAAGAGATTTTGAAATATCTTTCTTGCTGGTTTGTTCCAATGGGCTGCGTTCTGTCTGGAAACTTTTATTTTTAGGGTTAGTGCATGACCTGGCTCTCCTGCCCAACTGCAGTTCAAATTCTTTCCTTAACCTCTAGTTCCACAGAGTCTGGAGAGCTTATTACAACCATCCCTGGCTCTGTGTACATATCACGGAGCAACCAAAGAGTTGCAGAGCTTCACACCCTGCCCACTGTTAGTACTTAGCCACTCTGGTGGCTTCTTGATGGACTGCACTATGGTTTGCAGGTGAACTGTTTCCTACAGTTTTAAGAATAACCATTCTGTAGATTTATAGAGCCAGAAAGAATCTTATTGTTCACTAAACCCAACTCCTTCTTTGACAAAAGAAGAAACTGAGGCAAGAGAGAGAAAATAATTCACCTGGGTTCATTGAGGCCTTTTGGAAGGAGGAGTAACCCACCTGATTGGGAGTTTGGAAGAAAGAACTAGTCATGCTTGGTTTCCAGTCCTTTTTTATTTTTCAGATCTTTCTGCCTGTTGAGTGGGTATGTTCAGATTGGCTCTCTCACAGTGACACAGGCTTCCTGGGACAGGCTTTGTCTCTGTGGGGCGTGAGGAGAGGGTCTGAAGTTCTCCGTCTACCTGTGATTTGATAAGTTTAGCTCTGGGACAAAATATTAGGTAGCCCATTGTTGATGTGAACCAACCCGTGTCCTCCAATCTAGGCTTTTGAAAAGTTGAAATTTTGATTCTTATCTTTTTAACTCCTATTTCTTATTGGTTTCAAGCTCAGAGGTGGGGTGGAGAGGAATGCTGTTTACTGATGATTCTAAAACTCCCCAAAGTGACTTTCTTGACATTGCTGATCACATTGATCTCCATAACCTACCACTGCCCTGCCTTCTGTGGCTGCTCTTAATCCCACATTTTTTTCCCTGAACTTTTAATTTTTTAAAGTGGTTTCTTAAATTTATTTTTTAAAGCAGTTGTAGGTTTACAGAAAAATCATGTGGAAAACACAGAGTCCCCATATCTGCTCACCCACCACTAATTTAATTTAATTTTAATTAATTTACATTCAACTAGCCATACGTGGCAAGTGACTACCATACCGGACTGCATAGTTCTAGAGGTTTTAAAACCACCTCCTGGAAAGATTCTCCTCCACCAACCCCTTCTAAAGCTGTACCCGTCCTTCTGACTCTAGCTCAGTCACCACACTCTCAGAGTGGGGGTTGCAATAGAGGCAGTTCCTTTCTGGAGAGAGTTGATGGCATCCTAAAGACCCCATTGCATTTTGGATCCTCCAGAGTTCCTAACATTCTACCATTGGTGATTCATTCATTTAAATTCCACATTTGTTTGCAGAAAGGGCACTTTCTTAATGCTCATATCTTATTTGGCATCTTCTTGTAGAAAGAGTATTATAGAGGAAAATACATAGGTTCTGATTCAGAAAGACTGGATTTCAAATTTGAATCTCAGGTTTCTCACTTGAAAAATGGGGCTATATCAGTTAAAACAGGCCAAGCTATAACACAATAAAAAGCAATTCTAGCATCGCCATGGCTTAACATAACAAAGGTTTATTTCTAATTCACACAAAGTTTGTAGTCAATTCAGACAATTCTCCAAGGCAACCACCTTCTATCTTGCCTCATCTTATAGCTACACTATTGGATGAAGTGTTTCCCTAAGTCCTTATGGCCAGGAGAGAGGGAGCTGCTGACTTAAGCACTGGCAATTAAATATGGAAGTGGTATGTGTCTACTTCCACTCACATTTTTTTTCCATAACTACTAACATGGCTATGCCTAACTTTAGGGGGGGGTGAGGAATTTATGCCTCAGGAACTAGAGGAGAATCATACATTGGTGAAAATTGGCTTATCCTACAATGTTGTTGTAAGAGTTAAAAGGGGCAATATCTGCACCAGTCATGAGACCTGTGGGCACCACATAAATGTCAGTACATTGAAGTTTATTATTAGGAAAAGGCAGAAGCAGGACTGGAAAAGCACATTGGAAGTTCTAGGAACCCAGAAAAGGCAGCTCACGTGACCTGGGTGACCATATATCTTACAGAAAGTGTGAAAGAAAAAGGGAGGTGATATCTACTTGGTTCCTGATAGCTCTTACAGGTGGTAAAGCATATTATGTCATCAACATAAAGGGCTGTTTTCTTTCATATGCATATGCTTATTAACACTCCTTAGATGGTAATGGGGAGAGGGCAACAAAATCTCTTCATATGTTCTCTGTGGCCTCATTGCATCATGTATATTTTCTTACCTAATCCTAATCCTAGCTCTCTGAAAAAAGTTGTTTCCTTCATTTTGCAGATGAGGCAGCTGATTCTTACAGATGTTATCACCTCCGCATGTTTTTTATTGCTAATAAGTGGTGGAACTGGGTTTCAATTCAGGTATGTCTTATTCCAAAGCTTTTACTCTTTCTACCATACCAGGTTGTTCCTTTCTACTCTGCCATCCTAGGCATAATGCCTGGCACACTAGTAAATGTTTTTTGAAGGTAAGTTACACAGTCAAAATTTAATGGTTTCAGTTTGAAAAGGAGCAAATGTCTTTGTTCTGCCTGGGATCATTCTGATGGGAGATGGACATAGAGGAATGTGGTTTGATGTGGAAAAGTGGTTCATGGGGCTCATTAGCCAGAGGTTTTATATGTATGTTAGTTGCTTTTTTCAGGCTAGAGAAAAGATACTCTGGGAAGAAGGGAACAAGAGCCTGGGGAAAAACCTAGAATTCTTGATCAGATATATACTATCCAAAGATCCAAAGTGTACAATCAATTGCCCACGGCACCACCATACAGCTGTGCATCCATCAACACAATTATTTTTTTTTTCAACTTTTATAACATTTTCACTACTCCAGAAAAGAAACAAAGACAAAAAAAAGGAAACTCACATCCTCCCATATCCCTAACCATGCCCCCCCTCCATTATTGATTCATAGTTTTGGTATAGTACATTTGTTACTGTTGATGAAAGAATGTTAAACTACTACTAACTGTAGTATATAGTTTGCAATAGGTATATATTTTTTCCCTATATGCCTCTCTATGATTAATCTCTAGTTATAGTGACATACATTTGTTCTAGCTCATGAGAGAGATTTCTAATATTTGTATAGTTAATCATAGGCATTTTCCACTGCAAGATTCACTGTTTTGTACATTCCCATCTTTTAACCTCCAACTTTCCTTCTGGTGACATATGTAACTCTGAGCTTACCCTTTCCACCACCTTCACACACCTTTTAGCACTGTTAGTTATTCTCATTACATGCTACCATCACCCCTGTCCATTTCCAAATATTTAAGTTCACCCTAGTTGAACATTCTGCTCATAATAAGCAACTGCTCCTCATTCTTTAGCCTCATTCTATATCCTGGTAACTTATATTTCATGTCTATGAGTTTACATATTATAATTAATTCATATCAGTGAGACCCTGCAATATTGCCTTTATGTGTCTGTCTTATTTCACTCAATATAGTGCCCTCAAGGTTTCCTCATCAACCCATTTCTTTTAAGACGGTTTTGTTCAAACACTATATATTCTGCCCTAAGTAAACAATCGTTGGCTCCCCATGTAGTCATGTATTTATGTATTGAGCACCATTGCCACTCGCTATATAAGGACATTTCTTCCACAAAGACGGAGGAAGAGTCAAAGAAGGCAGAGAGGCAAAAGAAAAAGGCAAGAGAAAGAGAGAAAAACAACCAACCAACCAAACAAACAAAAAAACTTGATAGCTAGAAAGTGACAAAAGGAAAGATAGCATTAATCTAAAGCAGAATAAAGAGTCAGACAGCATCACCAATGTCTGGAGTCCCACACCCTTTCCCTATTCCCCACCCCGCCATATGCATTTAGCTTTGGTATATTGCTTTTGTTACATTAAAGGACGCATAATACAATGTTTCTGTTAATTCTAGCCTCTAGTTTGCATTGATTGTATTTTCCCCCCAATCCTACCCTATTTTTAACACCTTGCAATGTTGACATTCATTTGTTCTACCTCATGTAAAAACATATTTGTACCTTTTATTACAATCATTGAGCATCCTAGGTTTCCCTGAGTTACACAGTCTCAGTCTTTATTGTTCGTCTTGATCTGATATTTAAAGCTACTTTTGCCAAAACTTTTCATTCCACAACTTCCTTCATGGATCAAATGGACCTCTAAGTCAGCACTATTTGATGACCACCCCTTCCTCCTGCCAATAAATCACTTAATTTTATCACTGACACAAGAGACATTTGTGACTCTGTTTTCCATTGTCTTCATCCCTCTGAAGTCTCCAGATTGATGAAAATTACCCCAGACGTCACAGTTTTTTCCTTATAGGAGCACAGGGGTAATTAGCATGGAGATAGAAATCCAGCCATTTTCCTTGCAACTTTGAATTGAGAAGAAGAGTTGGTTGCTTTGCAAATGTTCCAAAGAGAGAGCCCATTTTCCTGGATCCTAGCTTCTTCTGGTCTCAGAAAACAAGAGCATTACTGGGAAGGCAGCCTCTGGCCTTTAGAAAAGTGAAAGCGCATTTCTAGGGTTTCAAAGGCAGCCAAAAGGCTTAATCCTTCAGATATTCTCAAGAGATGGATCCAATTCCAATAAACCAAGGAAATGAGAGCAGAGCAGGATAATGTGGGTACCAACTTGTAGTCCAAGTCTTTGCAATGCAGCTCACTCTGCAACAGTTACGAGGGTTTTTCAGCTTTCCAAAAACAGTGATGTAACCTAACAATGACCGCAAGATGGTGAACTTGAAGGCTTTGTTTACCATTTACCTTCTAACCCTACTCCTTCTTGATTTTTTGAAACACTGTCACAGTGTCACATACTACCAATGTGACCTTATTTTTCTAAAGACCTCAATACATTTGGCTAATAATTGGAGTAGAGGTAGGAGTGTAGTATAAAACAAAATGCTGGGCACATATTTTAATAACAGAGCAGACTATCTAAACTCTCAATGTCTGCATGGGGGCAAATAATCTTGGTAGTCAATATTAGCAAGTAAAATTGAAAAGACTTTACTGTTATGTTGTTGGAATAGACTAGCTATTACTATCAAAGGGATGGTGAGGTATACAACTAGATTTTTAAAAATCAGTAAGTATTTAAGTATTTTTTCAGAAATTAGCTGTGAGCTAGAGAGAATGAATTTTGAGTTTGTTTCTTATGCATGGCAATACTAATATTCAGTATTTTTAGAAGAATTTACTTTGTCTAAGATCTTTCCCTACATTATCATATATGACCTTCTTAGAAATGCCGTGTTCCAGTTTGCTAATGTTGCCAGGATGCAAAATACCAGAAATAGACTGGCTTTTATAAAAGGGGGTTCATTTGGTTACACAGTTACAGTCTTAAGGCCGTAAAGTGTCCAAGGTAATGCATCAACAATTGGGTACCTTCACTGGAGGATGGCCAATGGTGTCTGGAAAACCTCTGTTAGGTGGGAAGGCACATGGCTGGGAACTGCTCCAGAATTCTGGTTTCAAAATGGCTTTCTCCCAGGATGTTCCTCTCTAGGCTGCAGCTCCTCAAAAATGTCACTCTTAGTTGCTCTTGGGGCATTTGTCCTCTCTTAGCTTCTCTGGAGCAAAAGTCTGCTTTCAAAGGCCATCTCTGAAATGTTGCTCTGTAAGCTGCTATTCCTCTCTCAGCTCCTGTGTGTTCTTCAGAGTGTCCCTCTTGGCTGTAGCAAGTGCGCTCCTTCTTTTTGAGCTTTTATAGGACTTCAGTGAACTAATCAAGGCCCATGTTGGATGGGCAGGGCCACGCCTCCATGGAAATTATCTAATCAGAGTTATCACCTACAGTTGGGTGGGACACATCTCTATGGAAACATTCAGTCAAAGAATTACAGTCTAATCAACACTAATACATCTGCCCACACAAGATTGCATCAAAGATAATGGCATTTTGGGGGACATAATACATTCAAACTGGCACAAGCTGCATTTCTCATTTTAGAGATAAGTTATCTGTAAATGTTAATGTCATTCATTCATTTGAAAGTATATACTATGCCTAGGTGAGAGAGACAGATATAATTATAATAAAATATGATAACTACTATGATACATTTTCATCCAAGGTGTACACATAGAGTAACAGAATTTGAATTAAACAGGGCAACCAGCAAACAACCACCAATCTTCTGACTAACCAGTCAACATTATTGTGGCTAATAGGTATGAAGATCACAGAGAGAAAAGGAGTTCCTTCTTTAAGGAGGAATAGCAGAAGAAAATGAATGGAGGCCCCAAAGCACAATACATATATGGGGAAGAGTATAATTCTGACAGTTTGATACTGTGAAATTTTTAGGTAATAGTAGAAAGTATATTGGAGAAAATTAGTAGATGATCTAGAATTATGCTATGGGGTTCAAACATTATCATGGAAACAATGGGAAGATTTTTGAATAGGTGAAGTGGTAAAAGTCAAATTTTTGCATTCAGACTGATCTGTGATTATTATTAAATCCCAGCCTGTGCTCTTCCAGTGTGGCTGAATGTCTTTTTTCCTCCTTAACTTTGCCACTTGTTCTTTTCAATTGAATTCAATACATTTTGAGCCCCTGAAAATATATACCTTATATACATTTGCTTTTTTCTGTCTTCACCACACCAATCTTATCTGAAATTCTAGTTCCTTCCCCTTGCACTACTGCAAATGTCTCCTAACTGTTCTCTATTCTCACCCTTGCTTCCTGTGCAGATCCAGTTGACTGGCTAACTCAACTTCCTTCTCCCTTGCCTGCCTCCCACTATTAAGGCTGAAAAATGTCAGATACCCACATCCCTATCCTCCCTTGCAGCTAGGGATGACCTCATGATCCAATCCTGACCGATGAGCTATAAGGAAAGTCTATTGAGAAGCTATAAGGAAAGCTTTATCTTCTAGCTTCATGATCCCTTTCCCCATCCCCTTTCATCCTGCCTTGATTTTGGACATTATGCCTGGAATTGTAGCTGCCATCTTGTGACATAATGTGATAAGCATAAGGAAGAAAAGTCAACATGTTGAGGTTTGTAGAGTAAAAGGGTAGAAAGAGCCTTGTACTTGCTGACACCCTAGAGCTGCTGAACTACCCCTGAGACTGTGTTCACGTCAGGTGAACAGTAATTGTCTTATGCTTTAAACTACTGTTAGGTGTACTGTTAACTGCATTGAAAGCATTTCTAACAGATAGACCTCCCTAATTCACTACATAGCAACTGAAAGTATCTTCTTAGCATATAATTCAGATTATGCAGTTCTTCTCATCAACGGTCCCTATTTCACTTGGATCAATGTTAAAACTTGTTATTGTGCTCTAAATAACTGCATTATCTGGGCTCTGCTAACCTTTTCTACCATCAGTTCTTGACATGGTCCTCCTAGTGCAGTACCCTTCAGTCAGTTTGCCTCAGTTATCTTCCTAGAAATTCAAGTTTTTTCCAACCTCATGACCTTTGTCTCATTGTTCTAATTGCCTCATCACTCTTTCCCTAGCTCTTCCCATGGCTGCCTCCTTCTCAGTCTTTAGGGCTCAGTTTAAATGTCATTTCCATAGAGAACCATTTCCTGAGCATCCTTGGGAAGGCTCTTCTCTTATTCTTTCTCAGAGGTTCTATAGCATGGCAGTTAACAGCCTGACTGACCTGCATTTGAGCCCAGTCCTGCCATTAATAGCTTTGTGACTGTGGTAGGTTGAATCATGTACCCCAACAAAAGTCATGTTCTTAGTCTTAATCTGTCGCCCTGTGGGTGTGAACCCATTTGTAAATAGGACCTTTTGAAGATGCTATTATTAGGTAAGGTGTGGCCAAATCAAATCAGGATGGCTCTTAATCCATATTGCTGGAGATCTTACAAAGAGAGGAAATTTGGATGCAGTCAGAGAGAAAGCCACAGGAGGAGACCAAGGACATGGTCACCACATAGTAGAAGGAGAGATGCAAGCTGAGGAGCTCCCAAGGATTGCCATGAGCCAGCTTCAGAACGCTGCAGACTTCAGGGAGAATGCACGGCCTTGCTGATGCCTTGATTTTGGACTTGCAGCCTTCAAAACAGCAAGACAATACATTCTTATTGTTTAAGCCCACCCATTGTGTGGTATATGTCATAGAAGCCCTGGAAAACCAAGACAGGGATCTTGGCAAATTATTTAAATGCTCTGTTCATTAATTTCCTCATGTGTAAAAGAGGATGATAACAGTATATACTTTATAGGGTTGGTGAAATTTAAATAAGTCCATGCGGATGAAGTTCTTAGAACAGTTCCTAACCCATAAAACACTCAGTAAATGTTAAGGACACAGTATGTTGTTTATTTCCTTCCTAATGGTTATCCTAAGCTACAGCTCATTTATTTAGTTATTAATTATCTTCTTCACTATAAAGTAAGTGTCATGAGAGCAGGAACTTTGTCTACTTTACTTATTTTGCATCCTCAGCAACTGGGACAGCATTTGACCTAATTTGTGCTGAGTGAATGTTTGTTGAATGAATAAATGAATAAACATATGCAAGAAACCATGTGAAGGGTGGCTACAAAGATGATTTAGACATTATTCCTGCCCTCTAGCAGCTTATAATATAGGAAGGAGTAAGACTTGTAAAAAGTCTTACTCAGTCTTGGGAAGAATGTAATTGGTGTTTTTAAGAATTGAGGCACAAAGTGTAATGAGTTGAGGGAAGTAGCCAATTCATTGGCACAGCCAAGAAGGCTTCCGAGTGGCTCTGTCAATGAAACCAGAATACGGCATTTCCAGTTTGTCTAGATCAGGTGGGTGAATTAAAAGCAAATAGGTTGCTTTTGACTTATGATTCATTAAGTTTCTCTAACCTATTTTCCCCCACTTAGGTTACAAATAGGATGCACCTTGTGGCTATGACTGAGCATATCCAGGAAAACCACCTCAGTTCTCCTTTATGCACCCAGGAAAAGCCTCTCTCTCCAGGGTTAGCAGTACTGGGGCTCACCAAAATAGGAATACAATTTCCTTGTCTACCACCTGATACCCTGAGGCTGTCTGCTTTCTTTATGGTTTGGAGCTCTTGGACGTATTTTAATTTAGATGTTCACCCTATCCTCTGCAATTATGAATAAGAAAACCTTTAGAAACATAAGCCGGTTATGGAAAAAAAGAATGGCTTCATTTTCTGAGATCCCTTGGTTGGTTGCTTTTCAAAACAGACAGCTTCCAGATGATCCCAATTGCCAGAATATGCTTAAAAATAACAGATTTTTTTAAAGGTTGCAGTACTCGAAAAACTCTTAGGGGGTTCCAAATTCTTTATAGGTCTATGGAAAGGTCCCATATATAGAAAACAATAGGATGTCTGTGTCTTTCTCTGTATCCTGCTGTCTGTGCATCTGTGAGCAGGTCTGTGCTGTTGTTGCCAGACAAGGGAGGGCACTGTTTGTACCTGCAGTTGGCAGGTAGAGGTGGAGACACCCAGCAAAGTGGATGCCATTTGTCCTTTGGCTCTTACTTTATCTCTGTTGCCTTGACAACTGCCACGGAAGGTGAAACTTCTGGAACACGTAAAGCTTAGAACTCTCTCATTGATATTGTTCATGGGTCCCCAGCTAAAACCCCTCTTTTAAAGAGTGACTTCATTTTTCTTCACGCTAGTGTTGGGATGTCCTTGTCTATCTCGGTGCAAAAACCGTCTTCCTCCGTGGCAGGTGGGGCAGAACTTCCTTTCTGCTAAGAGTTCTCCAGAGGGAGTATGTACCCCAGGGAGTCTCTGAAATCACAAGCATTTAGAGGAAAATTGAAGCTCTGTGGAATTTCAATCTGCCTTCCTAAAAAGGCACATAGTTTTAAATTATTGCTCCATTAAGTCTTTTGTATTCCCCAGTTAGTACTTTCCGTGTTTCCTTTTCTCTCTTTTTTCTTAAGCTTCTCTGCTGAGTCTGCCACAACTCTTTTCACATATGCCCGTATGACTCTGTGATGCCAACGGACTCTGACTCTGTGGCAATTAACCTGTGTTTCAGCAGGCGTGGTCCAGCTGTCTCAGGGAGATCCACCAAGGAGGTCTAAGGGACTGCTTGCTACCCAGTACTCTTATCTGGAAGATGCTTTCTTCTCAGAACAATTTCTAATACCATAGGGAACATACACAAGCATTCTGAGACCCCTGGCTTCTATATCTGTGCTGTTAATATTGAAGTGGCCTTAAAGAATTTCCCACCAAGATGGAAATTCTGAGACGAAAAGTGGTGCTGGAATTCTAGAGGGGGAGGGCAAGAGTCCAGCACCCATGGTCACATTTTTCTGGGACACCAGGCAAAGGCAGGGGACTGGTAGAGACTATTGAATTAGAGATGAATGCCTGGACTTTGTAGACAGCATTGTTAAGCATACAGAAGGAGCCCTAGAGAACATTTGGTTAAATTTATTTTACATATGGAGAAACTGAGACCCAGAACAGGGAACAGCTTAGACCCAATGTCATGTAGCCAAAAACATACCAAGACGAACCTAGATATTCCAAGATTCCAGCTGGTGCTCATTCTCCTGCATTAAATGGATTCCTCTGAAATGGAATTACTGTTTTAATGAAAAAATGGACAGGTTTATTATTGACTATCGAACTGTGTTGGTAGGTTCAGGCCCACTGACAATTCTTAATTAAAGCAAAAGCACTGGTAGACTTTGGAAAAGGACACCTACTAAGTAACAATCCATGTGAATCTTATTCTCTATGGAATGACACTGATTCATTCATTTGTTTCCACCAAATATTTACTGAGCACCATAAAGTATGTGAGCCATTTGGTATTTACTGGGAGACAGAGAGACGAATAAGATAATGCCCCATCATTCTAGATGCTCATAAAAATTTTGTACAGGAGATGCTATTTGACCTGGGTATTGAAAAATGGATTCTAAGTGGAGTTAGTCACAGCAGAAGTTTGGAAGCAGAGAAAACACAAGGAATGTCTAGGAACAGCAAGTACCTAGTCTTTCTGGAATGTAAGGTTCCTACACGGAAGTAATGGCATATAGAGCTAGATTGCGAAAGATCTGTATTCTTCTATGAATAAGTACATAGGCCTGGTCAATTGAGCAGGCATAATAGATATAACCCAGCTTGACTTTAGCAAGACTTTTTTTTTTTTTTTTTTCCCATGCCCAGGAGTTTTATTGGGAAATGCCCTTGGGATAACATCTGTGAGAAAGTGAGGGCGGCAGGATTAGGGAGAATTGGAGAGAAGCTGAACCACGTTGCATTTGTTAATAGAGGCCTCAGCCAATCCCAGGGCGGAGCTCTGGTGCTAGCATGGCCCTTCCAAGTTGTCCTGAGTTGAGGCAGGGGGCCAGGCCTTGTTCCCTACACAGGTCCATTCACTGGGTATGAGCTTGCAAGTCTTTTGAACTCTTCCTTCATCAATAAATTGGAAACCTAATTCTAGGCCAAAGAATGAATAGGAGGGCAAAGAGTTAACTGCCAAGATTAAACTGATAATTGTCTATAAATGCAAATTTAATTAGCACTAATTTTTGGTATAAAGAAGAGGGAGTTGGCAAACCATGACCTGATGAACACATACGGATCATCATCTGTTTTTGTAAAGAAAATTTTGTTGGAACACAACCATGACCCTTCATTTACATGTTATTTATGGCTGCTTTCATAATACAAAGGCAGAGCTGAGTAGTTGCAGAAGAGATCTTATGTCCCACAATGCCTACAATATGTCCTGTGTGGCCATTGATGGAAAAAAGTTGGCCAACCCAGACATAGAGCTTAAGGACTAAATTTGTACTGCAGACCAGTTTGTGTGAGGGAGCTTGTTGACTTATTCTCCCAGTAAAATTGCTTGGGTGGGTTGGAAAAGCATACTGAAAATGAATGAAATTTAATAAAGGAAAAGAAAGAGTAATAAATCTAGGAAGAAAAAAGGAACAGTACAGCTAGGAAGGTAGGATTCATTTGGGATGCAAGTGAGGCAGAAAAATGTTGTAGTAGTTTCTAAAGCTAACCATGGGTCTGCAATGTAGAGTAGAGTTGTCCTGCAGATAAGCAAATGTGCTAAAAATTTTAATAACAATTACACTCGTATTAGTTATCATAAATGGTTAACATTTATTCAGAATATATTTGTGCCCATGCAGTTTTGAATGCTTAACATGTGGTGACATGGTTAATCCTTACAGTAACATGAATATTTGGCCCAGAAGGAACTGAGGCCAGATAAGTTAAGCAATTACCTTGAATCACAAAGCAGATAGATGGTGGATCCAAGATTTGAACTTAGCTGGAAGATTCCAGAAGCTGAGCTCTTAACCAGTAGGCAATAGTGCCTCTCTGTAGTAAATTCCCGTTGTTTATAAGGCAGGCATGACCTTCTCAGAAGGATGTTAAGTATACAACATGAGCAAAGAAGGATTAATCCACCATTGGAAGCAACTGGTCCAAATGAGGACCAGTTTAAAATTCCCAGGCCCCCAGACCAATTTTTACTCCATTAATAGTTTTACCTTATAGAACTCTAAACAGGGTTTTCCTTCTTCTGTAAAATTTTCTTCCCACTGAACTCTAGTTAAAAGGCAAACTGTATAGGACAGACTACATATCTTTATGCATGATTCCAATTTGTTAAACTTTCAAAAATAAGTTACAGTTTGCTATCCTGAATTTTGAGGATTAGAGGATGGGAAGAGAACAACTAATTAGTTAAGGAAATTCTCAATTTCTTCAACAAAATGATAGTCTTGGTGGAGCGAGAGAATACAACCTGATCTGACTTGTGTGAAACTCCAGGTCTACTGGGAACACTTACACTGAGTATCTGCCACTTGTCCATGTGTTCTAGCTTGCTAATGCTGCCAGAATGCAAAACACCAGAAATGGATTGGCTTTTATAAAAGGGGGTTTATTTGGTTACACAGATACAGTCTTAAGGCTATAAAGTGTCCAAGGTAATGCATTGACAACTGGGTACCTCCACTGGAGGATGGCCAACGGCATCCGGAAAACCTCTGTTAGCTGGGAAGGCATGTGGCTAGCATCTGTTTGCTCCCAGGTTGCGTTCCAAAATGGCATTCTCCAAAATGTCTGCATCAGCTTCCAACGGCCGTCTTCAAAATGTCTGTCTCAGCTACAGCTCCTTTCTTAGCTTCCGTGCATTCTTCAAAGTGTCCCTCTTGGCTGTAGCAAGCTCACTCCTTCTTCTGAGCTTATATAGTGCTCTAGTAAACCAATCAAGGCCCATCCTGAATGGGTGGGGCCATGCCTCCATGGAAACCATCCAACCAGAGTTATCACCCACAGTTGGGTGGGGTGCATCTCCATGGAAATAACCCAATCCAAACGTTCCAGTCTAATAAACACCAGCACGTCTGCCCCCACAAGACTGCACCAAAGAACATTGCTTTTTCTGGGGGATACAATACTTACAAACTGGCACACCATGTCTGCCATCCTTTTCCCAAGTAGAAAAAGACCTAAGGCCTGGGACTTATCTATAGATCATTCAGGTCAGATTCTCTGGGAATGCAGACTGAGATGGAGATTTACATGGAGGAGGTTTATCAGGAAGTGCTCTTAGGATCAACATCTGTAATCAAAATCTGTAATGGAGTGAGAGAGGAATGAGTAAGCAAAGGGAGATGTTGAACTACCATGTGTTTGCAGTCAAGGCCTCAGCCCACGTTGGGAACTTGGGCTGGGCTGGCCCTTCAGAACAGTCCTGAACCAAGGCAAGGAGGCTGAGCCTATGTGTCCCCATACTGATCAGACATTGGATTCATGCTGCCAATCTTGGGCAAGGCAGCTCTCTTTGGAGTGAGGTAGCCCTCCCATTGCCAAGGACAATTGTCAGAGAGGGACTCAGATGTGAGTCATCCTCAGTCATCTCTCCTTGAGCCTGGGAGAATGAGTACTTCAATCCTGAGAAGGATCTGGGAGGCATGTCACAGTATCCACTAAAGTCTCTTGCTCATTTTTTTTCCACCAAAAATACTGGGTTGAAACTTCAGATGATATTGATGAACAGTGTTTTGATTCAACTCATGAGCAAAGATCTAGTTAAATAAAAGACCACAAAACCTATGATTATAATCTCCATAAGATGCTGTGGCCACCCGTAATTTTCTATCTTTAAGGTTATACTTCCACCCTCACCCTAGGTGTGTGGATGTAGCATGTAAAGGAAGTGGTTGAGGGATGAGTTTGAGTGAGTTGACTTAATGGTATTTGATGTTCATGAAGGTTCCTGAGTTGTTTGTGGAAATGAAGTCCATCTCCAAGGTCCAGTTGCCTTCATTATACTTGGATTTAAGGTTTCTTCAGAAATTCACTTTACAGTGGAATGGGCAAGCTGCCCTCTCTCTTCCTGGGAGGATTCCACATGGGTTTGTAAGGGCCTGGGAGTTTGGGTGGGGGCAATGAACTAAATAAGTTCTTGAAATTTCTTGATTTTTGTGATTTCCAGAATTTTGTTTGAGATGGGTTTGAATGTAAATTTTAAAAATTAATTTTCCCACCTAGATTTTTCCCTCCACTGTTGCCACAATCAGTTTGAATGCTACTAAGTCCAACCCACCAGAACACATAGCAGGTTTGTACCATATCTACCATGGAAAGCATGCTGGGGAGAGAACATACTTGCAAAAATGTTCACGACAGAGGAGAATATAGTCTCTCATAGGCTTTTTTGGACAGGAATGGGTGGTATCTGTGGGCACTCAGACCACTTCAAGGGAGGCTGGGAGGAGCTATTGCAGAGTTCACAGATAGGGCAAAATAGAATACAGCAGAAGTAAAAGAGGAAAGCCAAAGCAATGAACCTGGAAAAGAATGATAGGCAGTGGAAATTAGCTAGAATTTTGGAACCAACCTTCATTTTCCCAGAAAAAAGACAAAATTTGCTACTTACATCAGATTTAGGGTAACAACTTTTTTCCTGCTGTGCTAGGCAATTTCATGTACTTGAGCTTAGTTAACTATCACAGAAAACTTTCAAATTAGGTACTATTTACCTTATTTATATACAAGGAAAGTGAGACTCACAGAATTTTTGAATGCTTTGGCCAGGTAAAGCCAGGATTTCTGCTAAGCCTATGCAAGTCTGTATATTAACTGAGCCAAAAATTGTTTTGAGCTCAATTCCAAAAGAACACAGGGGAATTCAGAGAATTTTAAAAACATGCTTAAGACATTTACTCATAATTATCCTAACATTAGTTGCCCATTAAAGTTTTTATTTATTGCTTGACTAGACAAAAGCAGAAATTTCACTTCGTGGTTCACTTATTTTTTTTTGTGTGGGGTCTTTCTTTCTTATTTTCTAATTTTGAAATAATTATAAACTCTGAAGAAGTTGCAAAAATACAACAGAGAGCTCCCACGTGCCCAGCACCCAGCAGCTCTGAGCTCACAGCAGCGCCTCACGTAGCTTCAGGACATTTTCCAGACCAGAACCTGGCACCGGCGAATGCAGGTCGCTAGACCGAGTGGTCACTGGGCTTTCTGCCCCCATCATGGTGGTCACTTATTTTGAAGGTCACTTTCAATTCACATATTGGTCCTAGAAAAAGGTTTAGGTCATATGGGTTAAAATGGCTCAAAGGATCCAAGATTAAGTAGAAACATGCACAATATTGCCCATTTACACATAAATGATGCTGAGTAGAATTATTATTTTCTCACCATTGTTGTGGTGTGAATGAGTTGATTTCTGGAGCAGCCAACCCAGGTTTAGGACTGTTTCAATGGCTATATGTGATAGAAAATGATAGAGGTAGGGGTAGCCTAAACCTGAGCTAATTTCATTATCTACAATAGCTTTCTATCTCCTTGAAGTTCTAGGTTACATTTCTAACTTTGGCTGATATATATTTTTTTTATGACAAGATGGTGGCCAGTAGTAGCAGTAAGGTCATGATATCTGGAGTCAAAAGTAATTGGTTCTGGTCCAGTTCTCCAGCATATTAGTGTGGTGAACTTTGGCAAGCTGTATATTGTCCGTAAGTTTCAGTTTTCTCATCTTGTGATTTTGACCTTGCCTACATCCCAAGTTATTGTAAGTACCTTGCCTATATCCCAAGTTATTGTAAGTACCTAATGACCTAATGTATACAAAAATTTGCTGTAAGCTTGAATGTACTATGCAAATACAAACAAAATTTTGCCCGTTTGAATGTATTCTGTCCCCCCAAATGCCATTATCTTTGATGTAATCTTGTGTGGGCAGACGTTTTGGTGCTGATTAGATTTGCATGGAAATGCGCCCCACCCAACTGTAGGTGATAACTCTGATGAGATATTTCCTGGGGGCGTGGTCGCACCCATTCAGGGTGGGCCTTGATCAGTGGAGCCATATAAATGAGCGGACAAACAGAAGGAACTCAGTGCAGCTGTGAGTGACATTTTGAAGAGGAGAGGAGCAACAGCCAAGAGGGACATTTTGAAGAAAGCACAGGAGCTGTAGATGAAAGACATTTTGAAGACGGCTGTTGAAAGTAGACTCTTGCTCCAGAGAATCTAAGAGAGGACAAATACCCCAAGTGCATCTAAGAGTGACATTCTTGAGGAACTGCAGCCTAGAGAGGAACATCCTGGGAGAAAGCCATTTTGAAACCAGAACTTTGGAGCAGACATCAGCCACGTGCCTTCCCAGCTAACAGACGTTTTCCAGACACCATTGGCCATCCTCCAGTGAAGGTACCCGATTGCTGATGTGTTACCTTGGACACTTTATGGCCTTAAGACTGTAACTTTGTAACCAAATAAACCCCCTTTATAAAAGCCAATACATCTCTGGTGTTTTGCATTGCAGCAGCATTAGCAAACTTGAACATGTGTTATTAAGGCATCTTCAATCTAGTGGATCTTGGCCTGCTACTTTATGCATAGTGAGATCCTGAAAATATTATTATTCACCTATGCTTAGTAATTAATTCTGGTCCTTGGCCTAGTTCATAATATGAAACCTCTAATATTGCTTGTGTCCAGAGATAAAGCATTCTTGAAGGGGGTTCCATTTGTTTAAGTGAAAGATGTTCTACATCTTGTGAACTCCTTAAGTGACCTCATTGTGAACAGGGTCAGTGTGACCCAGGATCTGCACAGAGTCACATGACATGGAAGCACAAATCCAACTCCAAAGCTTTGAAGAATGACATCCATTTTTATTGAAGATTTTCTTGAAAGTGGCTAACCTGGCATTTTATTGCAAATAGGAAGCTTCTCCGAAAGCCTTGACATAGTATTCTTTCTTCTCAAAGCTTCCTCCTGCAGACTTTCATCAATCCAGCTCCTTCCTATGACGGCTTTTCCCACTTACATCCTCCTGGAAGCTATGCCATCTGCTCCTCCCACCCACAAGAAGTGGCCTCTCTAACTTCTGCTCCTACCCACTCGACAGACCACACTATTCTTTGTCAGCTCCACGCCTACGGTCTTTCCTTGCTTGAAGAAGAAGCACACATTTTCTGTCATTCCTCTTTTCTTGCGAAGGGTTTTTGTGGAACATTTCTAGAGGATAAACTTCACCCAATTACACAATGTGATAGGTAATTCCTCGGTTAAGGACATTTGACATGGATTTGAACGGGAGTCAGAAGCACCGTGTCTCCATTCCGTGTCTCTTCCTCCTTGGTTATCTCACTTGGCCCCCAATTTAGGGCAAATTTCCATTTTTTACCAATTTACAATCTGAATTGTGAAATGAGCCATCTTCCAAACACTTGCGTTAAAAACAGTTATTTGGAACACGATCCAATTGTAAACTGAGGTTTGCATGTCTTGGAAAATTGGGGCATCAGATCTCACTCTTTTCTCTCTGAGACATGTGACTGGTGATATTTACCTGTGAGGCCCACTCCCATGTGCTCATCGTATTATAGCAGCTGTAGCTAAGAACAGGCCACAAGTTTTATACAGTTCATCCTAAGGTTACCTACTTAACTTAATTCTGTTCCTTTCTCTCCAGCTCCAGCTTGCACATCAGTATGAAAGCAGATCAGAATAGTATTATTGGGATAACTTTGCATTCACTTTACATTTTTAAAGTAGATGATTTACAAATGCCTATGCTTTATTTTCAGTAACACTCTACTTTCAGTGAACTTCATAACTGGTCGCTATTTACCTATGTGTTCTGATATAATGACTAAGAACTGATGGTTTAGGGGTGAGAGTGTGAATTTATAATGTTTTCCTGAACTTCCCCTTCCTTTTCTCCATGGTCATGCAGGCTGCAGAACAGAGAGCAATTATAAGCTTCCCAGTGTTTGTATGGATTGCAGCCATCTATATTTCTCTGCTAAGGGCATATGTAATAAAAGTGTGCATTGCAGAGGCAGTTAAGTGAGCCAGATATAGCAAACTAAGGCAGATAACGATATGGCCTCGGGCTTAACATGGCTGAAGTCATTCCTCCCTGACAAGAGTAACGGCTCTTTTTCCCTTAAGGCCCTCAGTTCCACAAGGCTCTGGGCTGTCATCCTCCTCTCCTCGAACATGTGAGGTCATTAAGAGAAGTGCTGATGCCAAGCTCGGGGCCGTGATCTTCCCTGCCACCAGGTTACAGCTGACACATGGATGACATTTCTTTGGTGTCAAATCCAGGCAAAGCATTGTCCTACCTGTCCCGATATCTGTTGGAAATCAGCTCTTGGAAAGAATTTAATTGGTTCTACCTCAATTCAGATAAGTCTGAGAGGCAAGGATAAAGTTGCCACACAAGGGCAATGCTGGATTCCAAATAACACCAGAAGACCCCTGGATACAAAGAACCCTGCAAGTAAGTATGTGTGAGCTGTGAACAACATCTCGTTAAATCATGATATAATGTGTGTGATATATTAGATCATATTTATGTGGATTTCATATGTATGTTTGTATCTTTGGGTGTATGTAGTAATGGCCTTGTTAATAGTGAGTATATGTTCTGGTGACATATTTGCTCATCAGAAATTTCATTTCCAAAGTTACAAAAAATATAATGGGCATAATGTGCTGTTTCAGGCCATGGGTATTTTTACTCCCATGCTTCAGTGAAGTATATTTTCACCCCATTCTCCCTTCCTCTTTACCAGGTAGCATATGACTCCCTGGACACGTTTGGTGCATTGATCCTGCCTTTCTTTGGGTGATTCTTTTGCTGGTGATGGACAAGAGCGCAAATGAGGGAAGAGACGAAGAGTTGCTCATACTGCCTGCATACTGCTGCTCTAAGGAAGCCCTTTCGTTGCTGGGACCAGGGATTTCATCAACTAACAGGAGCTGGTACCCAAATCAGTGCCATGACCACCACCACCACTGTGCCTACTACCACCAGCACCACCACTGTCTCCCCAGTGGTGTAGCATCTGGAACAATCTCCATGCTCCCCTAGAATGAATTTGTTGAAAGGCATTTGGCTCTTAAAGCATCAGCCTGGCTGTACTGTTTGTTCAAGTTTGAAGAAACAGAGACCCACTCAGGGAACTTCTGTTGACAGTGGGCTATGTAAGGACATTGCTCTGAACTTCTACTCAGTCCCTCCAAATCCTACCACAGACCACATTAACTATTAGGAAATGTGTTCAAACAAAGGTGGGGGGCATTTTCAGGTCCCAACTGTGGTGAGGGGACGCAAAGCATGAGCCATATAATCTTAGCTCTGTCCTTTGTATAAATGGCCCACATAGGGAGGCATCCAAGGGCATGCAATTCTCAAGAGGTAGAGCTGAAATGATTCCAGTATCCCGAATTTATCACCCTTTCCCATACAATATGAGTGGCATGGCACAAGACATAAAGAAGTAGGTGACCATCTCTTGCATATTCATAATAATATTCACATGTATATTCTATATGAAAAATTTCAAAGTCCTACCTTAGGTTTTATTTTAGTTAATGCTCCACAGAGAAACAAACAGACAACAGTTTTAGATATATAATTCCAACTTTACAGATGAAGGGAAGACAGGTTCTGCGAAGTTAAATACAATCATCCAAGGTCAAACAGCTAGTAATGTGAAGATCTGGGACGTACAACCACACCCTCTTAATCCAAATTTATTGCTTTTTCCATCACACAAAAGGACACTGCAGGTCCTTCATAAACAAATAGTAATTATCACTATTTATTGAATCCTTACCATGTGTCATAGACATTATTTAATTTTTATAAAATTTCCTTTGGTAACTACATTATTTTTATTTCCAGTCTACAAGTGTAAATGAGGCTTGTAATGGCTGTATGGTACAGTGGTTAAGAAGATGGACTTTCTGTTCAGTCTCCCTGGTTTGAACACCAACCTCCCCTGTTACCAGCTTCATGACCTTTGGCAAGTTACTTAACCTTCAGGGCCCAAACTGCTTAAAATGCAGATAATGATTGTCTACCTATCAGGTTGTTATAAAAATTCAATGAGTAAATATGTGTAAAGTGAAGACAGTGGTCCCAGGCACACAGCAGCACTTAATAAATGTTACCAGTTTTTATTATTGTGGTTGTTGTTGAAAACTTAATCAAGTTAAAAAGGAAATAATTTTGCAGATACCGGAATAAAATTAAGGTGATATAATTGACAAGTCTGTATGATTAGCAGCTCCACAATTCTGCCCCTCAAAAATCCTCTGTTTGCTCAAATTTATAATTGGACTTCCTCCATGCTCATCTTCGTATCTTTAGACTGTAAGTATAGGGATTATCCATCGGTGGCTATATCTCCTTTATGAGGCCTCTTTGAGCCCTCCAGCCTTCATTGGTGTCTTCTCTGAATTCTACAGCATTCAGAGCCCCAAATCATTTATTTGACGTCTTATATTTACTAAATTCTGTTGTTACCTAAAGGTTTATTTAATGGTGTTAAGTATGCCTCCCCAATTACTTTGTAATTTCTTGAGATGAAAACATTTTTGCCTGTCCTACAATGACTTCAGAGAGAAATAGAAAGTTGAATTTTAATAAATACACTAGTGTGGGGAAACATTTTCTTTCCTTTGCTCATCCTCTCTTTAGAGAACTATCTTTTACTCATTCTTCATCCATATGGTTAAGCCAGGGTTGACTCCACCTTTGATTTCAACCTGACCTTCCTCATTCAATAGGCTGCCTGATGTCATCTCTAGAAAAGGGATGGTTTTTTGTTCTCCTTTGAGAATGGCGAGTGCCTACTGCACACAGGCCAATGCCTTGTGAACTTGGGATGTAGGATAGTGATGTAATAGACATTAATTTTCAGTGATGGCAGGATAAATGTAAAATGGATCTCCTTGGTCTGATTGCATGTTGGTCGCTATTAATAAAGTCAGTGTAATCTTCCACTGGGAGAAAGAGCCTGGGGATGGGAATGCTATGTCTGCGTACATTTACATTTTAGAGGAGAATTGTGCAGATGAAAAATGCTGATGTTGACCATTAGCAGATCCAGTTTCTGATCCTGGTATGGCACTAACAAGCTTTGTGATTAAAAAGATAGGTTTGTGTTGAGTATCCCCTGGCCAGTTCCCCCTTGTAACCAAGGGCATGCACTCTTGAGATAGCTGTCTGGAGTTATCAGGCAGTGTTCACTGTCTGTATGATCCTGGCAGCTGGACTCGGCACCATGCTCCATCCAGCTTGGCTAAATAGCCTAGTGCTTTGACAAAATGCTTAGAGGCACTTGGATGAACTCTGTCATTTTATTCTTTTATATAAATCCAGCACTGGCTTTTCAAATGCTGTGTGAGCATGACTTTGGTGTATAACTGACAATAGTGTAATGTTTTATAAACTGATTTTTTTCAGGTAAAAAATACAAGTGGTAGCACTTCTATAGGCATTTTATTGGGACCTCAATGGATTTATAAGAAAGGAGGGGATAGTCACGTGTCTACCTTGGGAATGCCCTTCTCAAATCTCTCTTCAAAAGAACTTGCTGCAGGGAGACTAGCTGATTGACCTCCTCCAGCTGCTGCTTCTTTGGATCCACTATGATGTTCATTCTGAAGCCATGCTTCCCACAAGCTATTCCCAGCCAATGACTGAGTGTGGCAGGAATACTAGAACCAGGCCGTTCCTTCCTGACACAGGACTTCTCTAATAGACAACTTTGGTTGGGAGTTCCTGTTGACTTGGCTCTTCTTACCCAATCCTTTCTTTTCTCCCTCTGCTTTCTTGGCTGTCAGATCTCTCTTGACTACCAGGCCAACAGCCAGAGCTAAAAGCCAGTGGGACCCAGCTGGAGATGTCACAGGCTTAAGTAAGGAAAAGGATTATATCCCAAAAGAGCTGCAAGTATTAGCTTGTACTGACAGGAGCTGGGGAAATATCCTTGGATTGGATTTTGAGGGTTTTTGATCAAAGGGGCTGGAACATCAGATTGGGTAAGTGTGGTGGTTTGAAGCTGTATGTACCCCAGACAGACATGTTCTTAAATCTAATCCATTCCTGTGGGTCTAAATCCATTGTAAGTAGGATCTTTAGAAGAGGCAACTTCAGTTAAGGTGTGACCCACCTCACTCAAGATGAGACTTAATCCTCTTATTAGAGTCTTTTATAAATGGAATGAATGAAAAGAGAGAGAAAGAGAGAGAGAGAGAGAGAGAGAGAGAGAGAGAGAGAGAGAGAGAGAGAGAGAGAGAGAGAGCGCCCTGGAAACAAGAAGCTGAAAGGAAGGAAACCTAGAAGAGAAGGAAGAGACCATCAGATGCTACCATGTGCCCTGCCATGTGGTGGAGGAGCCAAGGATTGCCAGCAACTGAAACTGATTTGGACATTTTCTCAGGCTCAAACTGTAAGCTAATAAATTCCCATTGTTCAAGTCAACTCATTTCATGATCTCTGCTTTAAGCAGCCTAGGAAACTAAAACAATAAGCAAGAATTCAGTGAACTGGGGGATCTCACTCTGGACATGGGATCTGGACAAAGGCCCAAGGGAAGTGCAAACTTCCTGCTATAGTGGCTCTAAGAAACCTAGAGAAAGTGGCTATGAAAAGCAAAATGGAAATGTCTGAGCTGTCCTGGCAGATGATAGAGGAAGGAACAAAGGGGCTGATGGAAGTTGAAATGTTGGAATGGATATATTATGTGAAGCCAGAAGACCCCCCAGAGGATTATGTTGCATGGGAGGGCTACATCATTCACAAAGGTCACCAGAACTGAGCTAGTAAGGAGGGAACCAGCATTACTAAGAATTTTAGTGGTGGCTCTCCTCTGAAACCAGAGCTGATGGTAAGAAAGGAATAACCTTGAGAATGATGGAGCACTAAAGTAATAGAAGCAAAATGGAGGTGCTTAACTGCTAGAAAACTGGGGGTTATAATTACCATAATGACTGGCAAGTTTGGAGGGGCAGCCAAGGATTCTTGACCTCAAGGAGTTGTGGAGATGGATGATAGGACATAGCTTACTTAAGGACAAAATAGATGGGTAGCCATAAAGATTGCTGCTTAAAAACACCAACAATGAGAAGAAAGTGAGAACCGAGGGGCAAGAGGCTGAGTCAAGATCCCTGTTAAACTCCTGGATTAGAGTCAGTTTTCAGATCTGGAGCCCACTGAATAGAGGCAGTGGTGAAAATGGACCTTGCAACTTCACAGCAAGTATATACTCTACTAGTTCCCCCACCCTTCCCCAGGGGGACCTATGGTAATTTACTTGGGTGACTGTACACTGGGGAAAGAGAAATAACTAGACATTTTGAGTCCTGTTGGAAACAATATCTGTGTTGACCTTGGTAGCCAGGGACCCAAAGTGTTATAACGGCCTTCTATTAGCGTTTGGGCTTATGGTGGCTAGATCATAAATGGAGTCTTGGCTAATATCCTGCTTACAGTGGCCCACCGTGTCCATGGACCCACCTAGTGGTCATCTTCTCAGACCCCAAGTGCGTAATTAGGATTGGCATCTGTAGCAGTTAGAGTAATTCTCACACTGAGTCCTTGGCCTATGGATTAAGGGCTATCATGGTGTGAAAGGCCAAGTAGAAGCTTCAAAAACTGCCTCTCCAAGTAGAAATGGTAACTAAGGAGTAATATCATTTCCAAGGGTAACGATGGGGGACATAGTGGAGGTTAGTATTGCCACTAAAGATCTAACAGATGTAGGAGTCATGTGCTTTGTCACATCTCCATTTAATTTTTCAGTCTGGCCCCTGTAGAAACTGGATAGATCCTGGAAAATTACTATGACCATAACAAGTTTAACCTAGTGGTAGCTCTGATCATAGGTGCTATTCCAGATTTGGTTCCACTGGTAGAGCAGATTAATAAAGGCCACAGTTCATGATATGTAGCCATTGATTTGCTGTATACCAACTTGCCTCCCCAAGCTTATGCCTATGGCCATATTGAGGGTCCTATATGAATAGCTGAAGAAGGAGGAAACAGGCCAACATCAGTTTACAGGTGTGTCAGCTCAGTATGTGGATACAAGCCAAATATGGATAGTAGCTGCACTGTCATGTTCAGGGATAGCTTTGAAAGACAGTGGAGAGGGGAAGTCTTTCCAATGGATGGGATTCTAGTGATGCATCTGGTTATCCCCTTTCTGTGGAAGAAGAAGTAGTCTGAGATAAGGAATATAATTGCTGAGTCATATGGTAACTCTATGTTAAATCATATGAGGAACTGCCAGATTATTTTCCCAAGTGGCTATACCATTTTACATTCCCAACAGCATGTTTAAGGGTTACAATTTCTCCACATCCTCACTAACACCTGTTATTATCTGACATTTGCATTATGTACATCGTTATTGGTGTGAAGTGGTTCTCACTGTGGTTTTGATTTGTATTTCCCTGATGACTGATGATGTTGAACACCTTTTCATGTGCTTATGTGCCATTCGTATAGCTTCTTTTAAAGAAATGGTCTATTTAAATCTTTTGTCCATTTGGTAATTAAGTTATTTGTCTTTTTATTATTGAGTTATTAGAATTCTTTATATATTGTAGATACAAGTCCCTTATAAGATATATGATTTGCAGTTATTTTCTCCCATTCTGTGAGTTGCCTTTTTTTATGTTTTGTTAGTATCCTTTGAAGAACAAATGTTTTAAATTTTGTTTAAGTCCAATTTATCTGTTTTTTCTTTTGTTGCCTGTGCTTTTGGTGTCATATCTAAGAATCCATCGCCAAATCCCAGGTTATACCCTCAGATATAACCATTATGTTTTCTTCTAAGAGCTTTATAGTTTCAGCTCTTACTTTTTAGTTAACTTTGGAGAATGTTCCATGTGTAGCTGAGAAGAGTGTATATTTGGCTGTTGTTGGGTGAAGTGTTTCATAGATGTCTTTTAGCTCTAATTGATTTATAGAGTTGTTCAAGTCTTCTATTTCTTTGTGTCTTCTGCCTATTGGTTCTGTCCATTATCGAAAGGAGGATATTGAAGACTCCAGATATTATTGTTGAATTGTCTATTTCTCTCTTCATATCACCTGTTGTTAGGTACATATATAGTTATAATTGATATCTCTTCTTGAGAGATAGACCCATTTATCATTATAACAAAATGCTCCTCTTAAACTCTAGTAACTTTTTTTTTTAAGTCTATTTTATCTGACATTAGCATGGCCACTCCATCTTTCCTGTGGTTCTTGTTTGCATGACATTTTTCTCATTTTCTTACTTTCATTCTGTGTGTATCTTTGAATCTGAAGTGTCTCTTCTATAAGCAGCATATAGTTGATCTATATCCAGTCCAACCATCTCAGATTTATAATAACTTGATTCCAATGAGATATAGAGATGTTACTCCTATATAAATCTTTCCTCTTTCTCCCTTTTTGTGATATTATTGTTATACACATTACTTCTACAAATGTTTCAACCCCCAAAATACATTGTTATAATTATTACCTTACTTAATTTTGACTTAGACTTTTTTTGCATATATATTTTTTTTATTAGAGAAGTAGGTTTACAGAAAAATCATGCAGAAAATATGGTTTCCATATACATCCTAATATATTTTTAAAATTTATTTATTAATAGTGGTAAAATATGCATGGCACAAAAATAATTTAGCCATCTTAAGTGGACCATTCTTTGAAATTAAGTACATTGACAATACTGTACAACATTCACTACTATCTATTTCCAGACTATTTTCATCATCACTGTCATCACTGCCTTCCCTGCATCCCATAGGTTTTGATATGTTGTGTTCTTGTTTCCTTTATCTGGAGATATTTACTGATTTCTCTTGCAATTTCTTTTTTGACCCACTGATTGTTTAAGAGTATGTTGTTTAACTTCCATATATTTGTGAATTTTCCAGTTCTCAACCTGTTATTGATTTCCAGCTTCATGCCATTAAAGTAAGAGAAAGTGCTTTGTATAATTTCAGTCTTTTAAAATTTATTGTGACTTGTTTTGTGTCCCAACATGTGGTCTATCCTGGTGAATGATCCATGCATACTTGAGAAGAATGCATATCCTGTTGTTTTGGGTGCAACGTTCTGTACGTGTCTGTTAGATCTAGTTCATTTATCACATTATTCAAGTTCTTTGTTTCCTTATTGATCCTCTCCCTAGACATTCTATCTATTGAAGAAAGTAGTGCATTGAAGTCTCCAACTATAATTCGAGTGACATTTATTTCTCCTTTTAGTTTTGCCAGTGTTTGTCTCATGTATTTGGGATACCCTGGTTAGATGCATATTTATGATTGTTATTTGTTCTTGATGGGTTGCTCCTTTTATTAATATATAGTGTCTTTCTATGTCTCTTATAATAGTTTTGCATTTAAGTCTATGTTGTCTGATATTAGTATAGCAACTCCAGATCTTTTTTGGTTACTATTTGCACAGAATATCTTTCTCCAACCCTTCAATTTCAACCTACTTGTGTCTCTGGGTCTAAGGTGAGTCCCATGCAAATACTATGTGGTTGGAGAATGCTTTTTAAAAATACATTCTTCCAATCTGTGTCTTTTGATTGGGGAGTTTAATTCATTAAAATTCAATGTTATTTCTGTAAAAGCAGTACTTACGTCAGCCATTTTATCCTTTGGTTTTCATATGTCAGATATATATTTTTTGCTAGGCTTCCTTTTAGTTATCTTTACTGATAATCTTCATTTATTTGCACTACTCCAAGCCAATCTCTGCCTACTTATCCTTTCAGCCTGCAGAAAGCCCTTTAGTATTTCTTGTAGGGAAGTTCTCTTCTTGATGAACTTTCTCACTTTCTGTTTATCTGTGAATATTTAAAAATCTCCCTCATTTTTGAGGGACAGTTTTGCCAAATAAAGAATTCTTGGGGCAGTTTTCCTCTTTCAGTACCTTAAATATATCATACTACTGCCTTCTTGCCTACATGGTTTCTGATGAGAAATTGGAACTTAGCCTTATTGAGGATCCCTTGTGTGTGAGGAATTGCTTTTCTCTTGCTACTTTCAGAATTCTCTCTTTGTCTTTGGTATTTGATATTCTGATTAGTATGTGTCTTAGAGTAGATCTATTTGGATTTATTCTGTTTGGAGCATGTTGCTCTTCTTAGGCATGTATACTTAAGTCTTTCGTAAGAGTTGGAAATTTTTCATTCATTATTTCCTCAACAATTCTTTCTGGCCCTTTCCCCTTCTCTTCTTCTGGGACATCCAGAAAGCATATGTTTGAGTGCTTCATGCTGTCATTCAAATCCATGAGACTGCTCAATTTTTTACATTCTTTACTCTCTGTTCCTCTGTCTGAAAGATTTCAATTGTCCTGTCTTCCAGTTCACTGATTCTTTCTTCTGCCTGTTCCAATCTGCTGTAGTATGTCTCCAATGTATTTTAATCTCTTTTATTATGCCTTTGTTCTACTTTCTAGGCTTCCAAAAACAGATACCAAAATATGGGTTGGTTTTCAAAAGTTGGAATTTATTAGCTTACAAACTTAGAGTTTCAAAGCTGATAAAAATGTCCAAGTCAAGGCATCATCAAGGCAATGCTTTCTTCCCAAAGACCAGCTGCCGACAATCCTGAAATATTCTGTCACATGGCAAGGCACATGGCAGCCTCTGCTGGTCTCTCCCTTCTCTTCCAGGTTTCATTGCTTTCAGCTTCTTACTTCTGTGGCTTTCTCTCCCTTTGTCTGAATATCATTCTCTTATAAAGCACTCCAGTAAGAGGATTAAGAACCTACCCTGAATGAGGCAGGTCACATCTTAAGTTAACATCCTTGTCACCCAAAATGTGGCTTATGAGGGGGGACAGTGGGATTGGGGGGGCCAAAGGGATCACACTCCCATTTGTCTAGTTTGTGGATGGATGAGTGGAAAGGTGGGGGAAGGAAACAAACAAACAGACAAGGGTGCCCAGTGTTCTTTTTTACTTTAGTTGCTCCTTTTCACTTTAATTATTATTCTGATTATTTTTGTGTGTGTGGTAATGAGGGTGTTGGGGATTGATTTTGGTAATGAATGTACAACTACGTAATGGTACTGTGAACAATCAAATGTACGATTTGTTTTGTATGACTGCATGGTATGTGAATATATATCAATAAAATGAATAATAAAAAAAAAAGATAAAAAAAAAGATCCTTGTCACCCAAAGAGCTTATTTACAATGGGTCCATGCTCACAAGAATGGATTAACCTTAAGATCCTATTTTTCTAGCTGCATACAGCTTCAAACCATCACAGCACTTCATCTTCATAATTTCTGTTATGTTTCTTTTTACACTTTCAAAATCTTCTTTATGCTCATTGATTGTCTTCTTAATATCCTTTATCTGTTTAACCATATTTTCCTTCATCTCCTTTAATTGATTTAGGAGGTTTGTTTGAACATCTTTGATTATTTGTTCCAAATTCCATGTCTCCTCTGAAGTTTTAATTTGTTCCCTTGACTGGTCTATATTCTCCTGTTTCTTAGTAGGGCTTGTAATTTTTTGATGATGTATAGGCATCTGATTATCTTGATGGGCTTACTCTGAAGGTTAGTTTCTCTCTCTTTCCTAGGGTTTTATTGTTGGTTGGCTTTGATGTTTAGTTTAACTACTTGTAGACCTTTAGAATAGCCTGTGTTTAACTGAACAGATTTTTTTTTCAGCTCTTTTTCATCTGCATCTTACCCTGGATATATGGTACAATTTTTAAAATTGTACTTTTTGTGCAATTGTTTCACCTCCAGGAGAAAGCTTCCTTTCCTGTGTTCCTTCTCTGGGTGTCTTGATCTGTTTTTTTTCTCTCTCTCTCTGTTTTGTTTTGTTTTGGTCTCTGTAGTGTTTTATGCTCCTTTCAATGTCTCTAGCTGTTTTTACCCACAGGGCAAATTCTGGGAGGAGGGTCATCCTGGAGAGGACTCTCCCACATCAGTATTTCCCAGCCAACACAGGGCCATGGGCCCATGAAGGTTGGCACAGACTGGCTCCAAAGTGCCCTGGGGAGAGGATCAGGAAGGATGCTAAAACAGTCTTTGATAGTTTCCCAAGGCTGTGCTTTATTTGACTGCCTAGCAAATGCAGCCCTTAGCTAACTTTTCCCTGCAGCTCTGAAGGAGCATTGTGTCTTTAAATCTCCATCACTTCCACCCCTATTCGGGGCAGGGTTGAAACAACAGCTGCTGCTGCCTTTGTCTGGGATGGGGTGAAACACTAGCTCATACCTAGGACCCAGTCATCCACTTTCACAAATGAAAAGCTGTGATCAGTGTTTGGCCATACCCTTATAATTTTCTCCAGTTTCTCTGAGAAGTGTGTCTGTGAAGCAACTCACAGTGCTATGCTCAAAGTGAAACTCCCCCATTCTTTTTCTTAATAACAGGCAGTTGATGAACAGAAATTCCTGTTCTAGACAACTTTTCAGAAATCAACTACGATCCAGGTTGCAAACTGCCTTCTCAATAACCTATAATCTTCCTTAGTAACAGAATCCACATTTACTTGGAATTACAATATGCCCAACTAAAATACTACATTTCCCAGATTTTCTTGAAGTTAGGTGTGACCACATGACTAATTTCTGGCTGGTGTATAAATAATAGATGTTGCATTGGTCTTCTGAGAAACTCCTTAAAAAGCTAGATTGAACTTTTTTGCTCTTTCTCTGCTTCTTTGTATTTCTTGCTTTGTATTTCAGCATGATGGCTGTAGCTCCAGCAGATACTCTGGTTCAGGAGGTGACTTTGAAATGGAAGCTACATACTAAGAATAGTGGAGCAGAAAGTCTGAAGAAGCCTGGGTCCCTGATGATGATACAGGAGCCTAGTTCCTCTATGAATATGAAACATACCTTTACCTTGTATAAGTCACACTTACTTGCACTCTCTTTATAGCAGGTAGAACTCAGAAACTCATTCCTAAGTGAGATGTCATCTCTTCCAAATTTTGAGGTGTTGAGTCTTACTTTCACAGTCTATAGAAGTATGTATAATTTGTATGTTATCAATGTCATGTTGTATTTGTCTAATTTGACCTGGAAATTGCAACTTTTGGGACTGCCTTTTCTTCAAAGTGCACAAAAGCACCTCCAGACACAGAGCTAATAAGTGGTGCACGATTAGTCAAAACAGTTTGCTTGTTTACATAAATATATGTATCACCTTGGTACAACCTGCCACTGCAAGCTCAGACAATTGTATTTGCCTATAGAGTTGTCATTTTATGTAAATGGAGGATACATTCAAGAAAGAAAAATGGGATCTCTAGTTTTTCCAGTTTCTATATCATTGACGAAGTCACTATTTATAGATATTTGAGAATCTCAAGTAAAATTAAGGAAGGCCTGAGCCCCTATTAACATCATCTATTATTTTATAGTTGATTTCAATCATGGGATGCTAATAAAACTAAGTAGTTAAATATTTATTATGTGTGAAGCAGTGCTCCAAGTGCTTTTCATGTGATCCATACAACAGCTTTGAAAGGTATGTACAATTGCTATCCCCACATTACAGACAATGATACTGAGGCACAGAAGGTTAAATAAGTTGTACAAATCACAGTTAGAACTAGGATTCAAACCTTGGCAATCTGTTCCAGGGTTTGTGCTATTATCTACGCTTTATCATTTACATATGATTCTACTTTCAATCCTGGAAGCTCTTCTTGCTGGAAAACATTATTTTGTTTATAAAAAGCTCATTTAGAAAATATTTTGAAATTATGAATACTTAGAATATTTTCATGTGCCTAAATTTTAGTTAAACATGCAGACGATCCAAATTAGTTTTTTATTTTCCTATATAAAGCTATCAGCAGAGATAGTGAGGGGAGAATGGATCAATGACTTTGAATGATTTTGAACTAATTTACCCACCATTTTCCAGTATGACTAGCATTTCTTAACTATATGTTTTGTTATTGGTATGTTGTGAGGTATATCAAACACAATCTGGTACTACTAATAAAGTGTCAAAGTTGTGGTTGACTTGTTTTATATAAATTAGAGTGGATTCAGGGTTATTTTATTATATTCATTTTACTCATCTGTAGTCTCATAAACTTTCATGAGTTTAAGAGCAATGGTTAGAATTATAATTGCCAGTAAATATATTTAACCCATGTCCTATTTCATCAGTTTTGCAAATTTGGACACATTAGGGAAAAGAAGTTTAGAACTATTGGCCTAACCAACTGTGCTGGTTTGAATCTCTAATGTACTCTATAAAAAGCCATGTTCTTTAATGCAATCTTGTGGCAGCAGACTTATTTTGATTGGGATCTTTTGATTAGGCTGTTTCCATGGAGATGTACCCCATCCAACCATGGGCAAGATCTTTTGATTAGATTATTTCTCTGGAGGTGTGACTCTGCCCATTCAAGGTGGGTCTTGATTAGTTTACTGGAGTCCTTAAGAGAGCTGAGAGGCTGACAAAGATGCAGACACTTGAAGATGTAGGCAGAAAGATGTTTGGAGATGCAAAGCTAAGAGAGGAAGCCCAGAGTTTTCCCCAGAGAAGCTAGGAGAGGACCCCCAGATACTTAGAAATGACCTGAGAGAACAAGCAAAGATGCATAGGATCTGAAAGAGAGAAGCTAAGACATTTTTCAGAAAGCCCTTTTGAAACGAGAACCCAGGAGCAAAGGACCAGCAGATGCCAGCCACATGCCTTCCCAGCTGACAGAGGTGTTCCAGATGCCATCAGCCTTTCTTCAATGAAGGTATCCTCTTGTTGATGCATTAGTTTGTACACTTCTATGGCCTTAGCACTGTAAATTTGTAACCTAATAAATTCTCTTTATAAAAGCCAATCCATCTCTGGTATTTTGTATAATGGCAGCTTTAGCAAACCAGAAAACCAACCAACCACCACAGTTTGTCAACTTTATAGGTTTGTTAACTTATTAAGAGGTATGGTGATCAATTTAACATTTTTAGACTTTTATAGGTCTAAGTTGGGATTGGCTCAATGGTGGGAATCATCTTGAGGATAATGTAAGGATGCTTTTAAAACTATTGCCCAGTTTCTTGTCTGAGCGTGGATGTTGGATTGGCCATTTGGCAGGCATATGTATTGTTTGACAATTGTATATGAAACACAATGGAGAGGTAGGTCATCCCAACACACAGTTGCAATAGTCTTGGTCAGTCTCTCACACAGAAAATGAACATAGGATATATGACAAAAGCAATTCCTTCTATATTCATTCAATTATAGAATGAAATATCTCCATTAATATTGGGGTCTCCACACTAAGTACTTGCCAAGACTGTCAGAAAGTATCACAGAACTGGTAAAATGCCTCAGAGTGAAAAGTGCTGCAGGAATGGGAGATATTATTATGTAATATAGGAGGAAAAACAATGGGGAATAAAAAGCATTCACCTGCAGGGAATCAATACCACTGACTTTATTATATTCAACTCAGTAACGTGCTATTTGAGTTGGAAAGGCCATGGGGGAGTGGGAAATTACCAGGTGTTAAAAAAAAAAAAAAACCTGCACCAAGCACTGACTAATGATTTCTGGGCTGAGAGTAGATGTCATTAATGACCCTTTTTATTCATGCAGAAGTTCCCAAAGAGAAGCGTAATGTTCCATTAGTAATAATTGAAGAAGTCTCTCTTCGGGATTATGTCAAAACCTAAAGATGATGCCTCTGCCAAAACATTTTGGTGACAAATGCATGAAGTATTTGACAGAAGGTGCCACTGCAGGTTGAAAAGGCTTCTGGAGGAGAGTCTCAGAGGATCTGGAGGAAATAGGCTAAAATGAGACTCTGAACATCAGCATGGAATTCCTAGCCACTGTCTTGGTCTTAGAGTATCACGTAGTTCCCTGTTTTTCAAAGCCCAACATCTGTTGCATGTTCCAGTCAGTTTTAACCAACATAGGTGGAAATATAAAACGGTCTCACTGGATAGTAGGACTTCCCATTACATAATTTTAATTTTAATTTTTTTCTGCTTAATGGACATCTGTATGAACTCATGGCAACAAAGTGGAGTATATCAGAGACCAAGTTTCAAAAAAAAGGAAACGCCTATTCAATCCCTGCCTCCCTGTGCCAACCTGAGCTGCCCCATCTCCTTTGGTGTGTTGTTTCTGTGCAGTACATTTTTCGTCTAAACTGTTCCATTTTTCATGTAAACTTTTCTTCCTAAGACCCATTCCAAGTGCCTGAGTGCTCAATACAGAATATCTCAGTGCAAACATTAAGCTGACTATTGCCCTGAGGTCATGCAAATTTAAAGAAAAAAATTTACAAAACTTTCCTCTCTAATCCAGCTATGAAGTGTCTGCTATTCTTTGTGGCTCTGTGGTTCTTTATAGATACTTCATTCCTACCATAAGATTTACTTTATTTTAGTTTTTATGTGTGACTCTGTGTAGAATGCAAATTTCTCAAGTTGTGGAGTCTATCCTCTTGATTTAAAATCCGGGCTCTAAAGACCTGTGTAAACCTGGGTAAGTTGTTTACTGTCTCTAGATCTTTGTTTCCTCATTTGAAATTGGAATAATAATACAAACTATTTTATGTTGTAAGGATCAAAGTAGATAAAGCCTACAAAATATCTACTAAGTGCCTGGCACATAATAAATGCTTAATACAAGAAGAAAAATTAGGCATTGATTCTAAGACAGAGGTTACAAGCTAATTATAGAACGAAATATCTCCATTAATATTGGGGTCTCCACACTATGTACTTGCCAAGGCTGTCCTCAAATAAGATCTAACTTCAATCTATTCTTTTGCCTTCCAGGACCAAGCTCAGGATATCAGCTGGGTGATTAAAAGAATAGTGGTACAAGTAACAGACTAAGAAATCAGGAAGAGGAACCGTTTGAGCGTAGTAAAACAGAGCTAGTATTATACCACCTTAGTCACATCTTCAGTGAGCAAGTAATATCACAAAGTGGTATTAGAGAACATAGAAATTTAAACAGTGATTACTGATCACCTATTACATGCCTCTAGGTGTTAGGAAAGGATTGAAGGGAGATTACTGGGTCCTAAATATCAACGTTTTAGAGAAATGTGTTGGCAAACATACAGACTCATTCTAAATAATATACACTAATTATTTCAATGTAGAATTTTTGCAAATTCTTGGTTGTCCTTCAGATACAGGCATGTTGCTTCTGCTCTTCTTTCAGCCTTACATACATTTGGAATTACTTTTCTGATGGGAGTGGTAGGTTTGAATTGATCCACCCAGTTTCCCTTGTGATGACTGGCATGGATTTATGTGATGGCTGTTCAGAGTTAAGATGCAGTTTGTGACCTTAGAACAGAAATTCTTCCTCTATAAATTTAACTGGATGACACTGAAGCTGAAACCGAAATTTTGCCTCAATAGTGCCAGGGTTTGACCAATTTTATGGAGTAGTAAAAAGTTAGCTGTTAGAGACATAATTTTTTTTTTATTAAATTCAGTTTTATTGAAATACATTCGCACACCATACAATCATCCATGGTATACAATCCACTGTCCACAGTATGATCACATAGTTATGTGTTCATCACCACAATCTATCTCTGAACATTTTCCTTACATCAGAAAGAACCAGAACAAGAATAAAAAAAAAGTGAAAAAAGAACACCCAAATCATCCCCCCACCCCACCTCATTTGTCCTTTAGTTTTTATCCCCATTTTTCTACTCATCCATACACTAGATAAAGGGGGTGTGATCCACAAGGTCTTCACAATCACACTGTCACCCCTTGTAATCTACATTATTATATAATTGTCTTCAGGAGTCCAGACTGCTGGGTTGGAGTTTGGTAGTTTCAGGTATTTACTTCTAGCTATTCCAATACATTAAAACCTAAGAGGTGTTATCTATATAGTGCATAAGAATGTCCACCAGAGTGACCTCTCGACTCCATTTGAAATCTCTCAGCCACTGAAACTATTTCGTCTCATTTCGCATCCCCCTTTTGGTCAAGAAGATACTCTCAGTCCCACGATGCCGGGTCCACATTCATCCCCGGGAGTCATATTCTGCATTGCCAGGGAGATTTACACCCCTGGGAGTTGGGTCCCACGTAGCGGGGAGGGCAGCGAGTTCACCTGTCAAGATGGCTCAGTTAGAGAGAGAGAGGGCCACATCTGAGCAACAAAGAGGCACTCAGGGGGAGACTCTTAGGCACAACTACATGCAAGTTTAGACTCTCCTTTGTGGTAACGAGCTTCATAAGGGCAAGTCCCATGATCGAGGGCTCAGCACATTAAACCGCCAGTCCCAATGTTTGTGACAACATCAACACCAGTCCAGGTGAGGATGTCCAACACATCCGCACCTTCCCCCAGATCCTCGGGGCTGGGGAGGGGGAGGCTGTAAATATATTTTTCATTATCTGCCCAAATTACTCTAGGATGTGTCACTATTTCACTCCAGCCTATACTAACCTACCGTATCTCACTTCCTATTCAAAGTTCCATGCAATTGTGGTGTTTGAACAAATCGACTGTAGAGTTGTACCATTTAGAAAATTTAGATCCTGTACCAAATAGATATCTCTTCCTTTGGTCTCATATGGAAGTTGAAGTTTTAAAACACAATCAGTTTCAACCTTTACCCTTTGGCCTGGCTTGCCCTGTTCTTAACCAGACCTGCTTCATTCATATCACTAATTGAAGTCTGGGCTCTTTTTCAGCTTTTTTTTTTTTTGACAGTGGCTGTATGCACTAATACTGACATTCATATCTGTCGAGCTCTAGCTCTGAGTTTCAGGTGTCTCAGAGATATGCATTTTTCTAGAGACCAATCAGGTTATACGCTAGGGGATCAGCATCTCAAAGTTTAGAGATAGGCATTACAATTCAGGGATAGAGTTAACTGCTGTAACAGCTTACAATCTAGGGACTATTACAATTATTATGTCCACATTAGGCTATGTTCTAAGATTCAATTCTGAGTTTACACATTGTAGTTAGTCCATATTGGTGAGGCATCATCCCTCTCATCATGTTTTCTCCAACACTTTTACTCCTATATATATATTTTCCTACAATTTTATAGAGTTATATTCACATACCATACATTTATCCACAGTGTACAATCAGTTGTTCATGGTATCATCATAAAGTTGTACATTTATCACCACAATCAGCACTTGAACATATTGATTACAAGAAAAATTGTTTTTTTTTTAGCAATAAGAAAAAAATGATAAAAAGAAAAATAACATGTAGAGACATAATTTGCAAAGCAGAACAAAGCTTTCTTTATTCTTATCTTACTTTGCAGTGTATTGTGTGTGTGTGTGTGTGTGCATGTACACACATGTACATTTATACTATAGCTGTGTTCGGGAAGCTATAGCCTGTAGTACAAAACCAGCTTACCAGTTGATTTTTTTTTTACTCTTTACTAGTTTATTGAGTTAAAAAATTGAAGATCCTGAGCCAATTGCTTTTGTAAATCAATTTTTATTGGAACACAGGCCACACCCATTTGTTTACCTATCGCCTACGGCTGCTTTGCTACAATGGTGGAGTTGAGAAGTTGGAACAGTGACCATATAAAAAATATTTACTATCTGGCTCTTCAAAGAAAAAAAGTTTGCTGACCCATGTACTAGAGAACATTTGTTTTTTAAACTGACTACCAAGTGGTTTCCCTATAAAATAAATTAAATTTTGAAACTAAGCTTCACTATCCCAGTACTTCAGTAGGATCAAGGTCAAATTTATTACGGTAAAGGTGTTTAACTAAAATGTATTTTCCTAGAAAAATATTAGACAGAGAGGATACAAAAGAGAAAAATTGGGCATTTTTGAAGTGAAGTTAGATGTTCAGAGTTTCCTTCAAGCCAATTTTTATTGAGATATTATTTGTTTTATAGTTTTAGAATTCTATGATCAATAATGTTATTTTAAAAGTTTGCTGATTCAGTCAAAGTCAAGTACTTGACTACTAGTATTTGAAAGACACCATATAGAAATTAAAAGGCTATCCACAGATTGGGAAGAAAAAAAAATGTATCTGATAAAGGACTTGTATTCAGAGTACAGAATACATAAAAAACTCTCACGACTCAATAATAAGATAAAAAAATACAATAAAAATTGACAATTTGAACAGATACATCACAATAAAAGAGAAATGAATGATCAATAAACATATGAAAAGATACTGAAAGTAGTTATTCATCAAGGAAATGCTAATTAAAATCAAAATGCTATACCAGCATACATTAATTAGAATGGCTAAAATTAAAAGGACTGACAATACAAAAAGTTGGTGGGGACGTAGAGCAACTGAAACTCTCATATACTGCTGATAGTAATAGAAAGTGGAACACTCACTTTGAAACATTTTGGGTGTTTCTTATAAAGTTAAGCATACCCTTACCCTATGACCAAGATATACTTATAATGGTATACTATTCAGAAATAAAGAGGATTGAATCTGATATATGCAACAACATGGATAAATTCATTATGCTGAGTGTAAGATGACAGACACCAGCAAGTACATGCCACATGATTCCACTTATAGGAAAATCTAGAAAAGGCAAATCTAATTGGTAGTGGCAGAAAGCATATCAGTGTTTATCTTGGGCTAGAGATGGGGGGATTGCCTGGGGAGAGGCGTGAGAAAACTTTTTGGAGTGGTCTGAATTATCTATATCCTGATTGTGGCAGTGGTTATAGAAATGTATAAATTTGTCAAGACTCATCAAATGCATAATTAAAATAAGTATATTTTTGTATGTACATTATACCTTAGTAAAGTTAATTTAAAAACCTAAGCATTTTAGAGAGAAAGACAAAGAGAAAGAATGACATTAAGTCAGACAAATAGAATTATGACATAGATAGGAAGAGATAGAGAGACATAAGAGAGGGAGAGAGAGTCAAAGAGTGACGGATGGGAAGAAAGAAAATTTCACTCACTGTAATTCCCAGCAAAGAGAGAAGGTGGACAAACTAAAAATTAACAATTAACTTTATAAAGCAGGATTCTGAAATTGAGTTATATTCCAAGCTATGTAGTAAGTACCTATGTAAATCTTTTACCCTTTTGTTTTTTGTTCAGTTTTTTGCAGTGACTCCAGTGGTGTATAGTCATCAAGTCAAGTCGCAAGCACAGTTTTCCAATTGCAGTGGGAAGTGGGGCTTGTGTGCTTCGTGCCCAAATCCTTGAGGACACGTATCAGCAACACACGCCCTTAGTGACACTATCAGTGGCCGGCAAGTGAAGGAATTTCCACGTACCCTCTTCTGCATTCTTTCTCCACCACCTTATTGTCTCTTTATCTTCTGTAGTGTCCAGTGGCCTAGTTTATTTTCCTTCTCAGCATGCTGCCATCCTCCTTGCCATGCATCCTTTCTCAGGAGAAGTTAAAATGTTACTTAATCTTCAGAGAAATTACATTAATGTGGCTTTCTTAATCCACAGCTGGGCCCCTTAGAAGCATTTCAGACTGGCAAGGGGCAGAAATGGAGCCCTCCCACATTCCTAAAATCAAACTATTGAGGCCCAGGATAACTCTGATAACATGTTGGGCTGCTCTCAAGAGCCCAATGTATATGTATGTACCACCTAAATTAATGGGGAAAGAGAAGTGAACAGAAAAGAGCAGATCATATGTGCCCTTTAATGCTACTTACTTGTCTTAGATTGCCAGGGCTGCTATGACAAATACCGCAGGATGGTGTGGTGTAACAGCGGGAATTGATTGTCTCATGGTTTTGGAGGCTGGAGGTCCAACATTGAGGTATGGGAAGGGTTGCTTTCTTCAGGAGACTGGAGTGATCTGGTAATCCTCTGTCACGTGGCGACCTCTCTCTCCTTGGTCTGCTTCTCTGATTTTTGCTGACTTCTGGCTTCTTCCAACTGACTGTGTCTGGATTTCCTTTGCTTATAAAGACTTCAGTCATATGGATGAAGGCCAACCCTGATGGAATTTGGCCTCATCTAAATAGGATCTTCGAAAATCCTATTCACAATTAAGTCCACATCTTAGCTAATAATAACATCTTCAAAGGACCTAATTACAAATGGGTTTATACCCACTGGAATGAGGAATAAGATCTAAGCATGTCTTTTATGGGGGACATGATTCAATCCCCAACTCTACCTTATAGGGTCCCTGAAAGCAATTAGTCTGTACTCAGTTCCCCTTTCTTTATGTTCCTCCAACTATTTAGAAACTACCTAGCAACATTTTTTGTTTTCTAGTCCCGTCATGTGTATAAATCTTGCCTGCTTATCCTTGTTTTGATTCTTACTTGTCAAGGAGGGGAAAAATCATTACTCCTTCACTGGGTAAAACCCTTTCTTTTTTCAAGGCATGTGCCATCTGGCAACACCAACAGCTGTTTCACAAAAGCATTGGCATATGACTTCTAGCAGGGAGGTGCTCCAAACTCCAATAATACTGCCCTGTGATTTTAACATCTCACAATTGCTGACTTTTGCTGCAATCTTCAGTCCCCATCCATGACCATTCCTTGGTATTTATTTAGCCTGTGACTTCTCCACCTCTTTTACATTGGTATCATATGTCTGACCACAGCCTCTTTCATATCCATGTTTTTCATCTCATCCCCACTAAATTCACTTTTAGATTTCAAGGTCCCCTACACCTTAACTGCTCCATTTTCTTCAAATCTATGAGACAAGACTTTACTTCCTTTCAGATCTGTGCTAGGTCACCAGTTCCTCATTTATCCACTCTCTTTTGCCAATCCCATTGTCTCCCTTGCTCCTTATCCTTCCAACATTCTACCCAGAATAAATGAACTAAGGACCAAACCAGTCAATCCAATTATTTGCTTTCTGTGCTCTTGTACTCCAAGTGATGTGACTATTAAAGAAAATTACACACTTTATATAAATTATGGCTTCCATAAATCAATGGTTCTTTTCTATAACAAATATTGGTTGAGCACTTACTATGTGCCAGACACTATCGTAGGTTCTGGGCTTGCAAACACAAATAAATTGAACTTCTAGGGTCTTTGACCGGCATGTATTACAGAAGAGGAAAAAGGGATTCCTAGAGGAAGAATGTAAGTTGTTGGCAAATGGTTTTATTCTGAGGTACAGTGCTTCCCTTATTACATCAGGTGAACAGGCTAGAAAGGTCAGAGGGAAGGTGATGGTGTGTAATGAAAAAAGCATAAACTCAAAATGAGATAAACTAGGATTTGAATCAGGCAGAGGGTTGAAGTTGAGGGCAGATAGAAGGCTATTGCAGTAAACTGGCAGTAATGAGAACTTGAACTAGGATAGTGACAAGGACACTTGAAAAGAAAGAAGTTTTATCTGCTATTACCTGACACTTTAATTTAAAAGTGAAAGGCATACTAAAGGTAAGAAACATTTTCGACTATTAGAAAAGCTGTGTTTACAAGAGGGCAGATTTTCAGATGAAAATAAAACACGCTCTTTAAAAAATTTCAAGACAGCTGCTTAGAAAATCAAAGGCAATTGAGAAAGTACCAAGTCCCTGGTTTTTCAGAGAGTGAAACAATCTACCACTATATGGTAGATAACTACTCCAGAGCTATAAAGTAACTTATTACCAGCTCAGCACAAACCGCATGTAACCTTCTTTAAGCATGCCTGTCAGAAACCTAGGATTCCCAGCAAAGGCTCTTTTCAGCCAGCCTGGCAGAACCTGCTGGCTGTTTGGGAGCACATCTCTTTCAAAAAGTCACCAAGCAGGGACCGTGTCCAACTCTGTGTCCAGTGCAATACTGGAGGGGGTGGGTGGTGGGTGGTGGTGGTGACAGTTGTCTCTGTAGGTGCTAGTTTCCCTACCTTGGCAGGAGAGTGTTAGTTAAATGCCTGCAGGGATGCTCTCCTTTCTCTTCTTCCTCCCCTCAAAATTCTTCTTGTCATCCAGGAAAATGCCTGGTAGGGAAGAGAATATATGATAGCTAGAAGCAGCCAGTATTCTCTCTGCCAGAAGGTGTATTTTTTGATTCAGTGATTCCTTTTTTTTCTTTTCTTTTTTTCTTTGGTGGAAATGCTGGAGATTATAACTTGGCAAGAGTTTACTTACATTAAATAATGTCTGGGTCTGTTGTGGGTTGAATTGTGTCCCACAAAAAGATGTGTTGAAGTCCTACCCTTTGGTACCTGTGTGTATGACCTTATTTGGAAATAGGGACTTTGCAGATGTAATTGGTTACAATGAGCTCACCCTGGATTAGGCTGGGCCCTAAGTCCACTGTGATTGATCAACTTAAAAGAAGAGCCACAGAGAAACAGGCACAGAAGGGAAAATGCCATGTGAAGAGACAGAGACTGGAAAGATGTGGTCACTAGCCAAGGAATGCCCGGGTCTACAGGAAATGGAAGGGGCAAGGAAGGATTCTTCTCTGGATGCTTTGGAGGAAGCAAGGAATGAAGGTCCTCTGACACTTTGATTCTGGACTTCTAACTTCTAGAACTGTGAGAAAAATTTCTGTTGTCTCAAACCACCCAGTTTGTGGTTCTTTATTATGGAAAGTGTAGGAAACCAACATAGGGTAATAGCCTCCCTGAGATATGCTCTTTCTTAAGTCTAAACTAGTTTTCCCTCCCTCCCTCCCTTCCTCCTTTCTTTCTTTCCCTTCTTTCTTGTTTGCTTGCTTGCTTTCTGGCTTGCTTTCTCCACCTATATTTGTCTATATTTATCTATCCATCCATCTATCTGTAACTGATAAAATAGGATTGTAATTACACTTGAGCATTTGTTTCAGACTAGCATATTCTGGCAGAAAGGATTTGAAGTAGACTAGAATCAATCAATCAATCAATCAATCAATCAAACACAAAGTAAAGCAAGCTCATGTACTTATATACATACAAACACATATACAAATGAAACTCTACTAAAAGTAGCAAAGAAACACATAAAGTTTTTAACCCCAAAGGACAGAAAACAGAAAAGGAGGTAACAGTAGATGGGAGAATTCAACACATTGGAAGAAGTTAGTAGAGAGAGGAGGGTTAATTGCCTTAGCAGAAAAGACAGAGTTATAACTAAGTATCTGCAGTTGTGGGTATTGATGTGGAATGAACCAATTTACTCTGCAAAAGCCTTAGAGGGTCAGCCTTTGGAGGCATATGTGAAAAACAGGTATGAGACACTGGACTGAAAATGAGATTAATTGAATGTCTGTATTTAGAGTAGTGGGATCCACAGGTTCCCTTCTCTACCAACATAAAGGCTGATGTCCTCCTTGCTTTTCTGGTAAAATAGAGGTTTATATTGTGAGGAAATTATTCAGCAGATACACAAGTAAGTGTCTGGGACAGCCATAGATATAGTGGAGTTCAGGGCTAAAAACCAAGGGATCAAATGAGAGTGTACATAGCAAACTGTGAGATACTTCAACTGCCTTCCCATGTTTAGCTCCCAGAATTCCAGGAGGCAGGAAATATCCCTTTGTTACTTCCCTCTATCTACGCTATTCTCACAGTAGAATGTCTCTGGGGGGAGAACATTCACAGTATTTGGTGACCTCTGATGAATGATAACCTTACTTTCCTACCATTTATAGAAAAACTTCTGAGGGAAGACCTACCCTTGCACATAGAGCTGTGCTCATTCTTAAACATGAAAGCCAAAGTTTGTCAGACAGGCAGGTAAGGCCTCCAGAATGAAAGAGAGTGACCAAAACAAAGAGAAAAAAGGAAAGCTAGAGGAAACAGAGACATTGCAGCTAGAAAAACAAACAGACAAACAAACAAAACTTCAAAAATTACAGTTAGTAACCCTACAGAAATAAAAGAAAACACAGCTTCCAAGAAACAAAGACAAGTATGTTATTATAAAGGAACATTCAAGAAAAGAAGTTTTGGAAAAAAATTAATGACAGAAATAAAATTTTCAACAGAATTGGAGAAAAATTTTGAGGAGAACTGCTGGAAAGTAGAACAAGTCTAAGTGATGGGAAACTAGAGAGAAAAAAGTAAGGAAATTAGCAGATTAAACCAACAATTGACTAACAGTATTTCTAGAAAGAAAGCAGACAAAAGGGATGGTATATATTGCCAAAGCAATTCCATACCCATTTTTCCAGTTTGCTAATGTTGCGGAATGCAAAACACCAGAGACGGATTGGCTTTTATAAAAAGGGGGTTTATTTGGTTACACAGTTACAGTCTTAAGGCCGTAAGTGTCCCAGGTAACACATCAGCAATCAGTTACCTTCACTGGAGGATGGCCAATGGCGTCCGGAAACCTCTGTTAGCTGGGAAGGCACGTGGCTGGCGTCTGCTCCAAAGTTCTGGTTTCAAAATGGCTTTCTCCCAGGACGTTCCTCTCTGGCAAGCTTGCTCCTCTTCAAAACGTCACTCACAGCTGCACTCCGTTCAGTCTTTTTGAGTCAGCATGTTTATATGGCTCCACTGATCAAGGCCCACCCTGAATGGCTGGGGCCATGCCTCCATGGAAATATCCCATCAGTTATCATCTACAGTTGGTTGGGGCGCACCTCCACGCAAACAACCTAATCCAAACGTTCCAACTTAATCCCCACTATTATGTCTGCCCCACAAGATTGCATCAAAGAATATGGCTTTTTCTGGGGGATATAATACATTCAAACCGGCACACCCATCCAGACTACTAATGATTTGTTATGTACAAAAACATACTTAGAAATATAAGAATTGAAAAAGCATTATCTGGGAAGCCATACAAAAAACATAAAATTTGATTCATTCCCTACACTATAGAGTGGGATAAATTCCAAATGAGTTAAAAATGTAAAAAAAAAAAAGAAATGTTAGAAATTCTAGAAAAAGCAAATAAGGGAATTCCTTTATAACCTCAGAGTACACATTGTTTTCTAAGCCTTTATATCTAGCAGCAATGAGGGAAAAATTTAGTGAATTAGATTTCAGAAACAAAAAACTCCACAAGTTTTGCATGATAATTGACTACTTGCTATATAGAAACATAAATGAAGACAAAGGCTTAATATCCCAAATAGATAAAGACCTTAAAACAGAGAAACAAAAAAGTTCAGATACTCTAGAAACATGGACCAAAGGTATGAATGAGTAGGTCACAGGGAAAAAAAACCCAAGGGTCTTGATCATATTAAAATATGATTGACTTCACTTATAAAACTATGATGCAAAAGAAAATTACACTGAAATACCACTTCTCATCTTTTAGATGGAAAAAAAATCCAAAGTAACATATCCTTTTGGTTAAGCTGCAGGGAAATGGGTATGCCCAAATATTGGGTGGGAATACAAACTGGTACAACCCTTATGAAGGGGAATTTGGAAAAATCTGTCAGAATTACATCTTCCCTTTGACCCAGAAATCCCACTTCTAGGAGCTGACCCAAAGATACATTGGCAAAAATATGAAGACAATTGCATCAAGGTTATTCGTTGCAGCTCTTTGCTACAGAAGCCTGAAGCAACCCAAGTGCCAATCAGTATAGAACTGGTTGAATAAATTGTGATATATCCAGACAAAGAAATATTATGCTTGTCTAAAAAGGAAAAAGGAATATATTTATATACTGCTATGAAGCATATCTAAGGATATATTGTTAAGAGAAGAAAACAAGGTTCAGCAGAGTGCTTATAAAACTGCTTTTAGTTAAGAAAGGGGAAGGATAAGCATCAATATCCTTATTTTCCTTAAAAAAAAAAAAACCTGCTAGAAATATATACCAAAAATCATTTAAAAAAAAAATTTTGCCCATGTTGGAGGGGTGGTCAAGGAGATGGAGGAGGAGTTTAGGATGCAAAGAAGATAGACTTTTTTGTATGTATATTGGAACACTATAGATGTTTTAAAAAAATTATAAAACAAAGTAAAATCAAAAGAGTAAAAAGCAATTCCTAAAAATTGAGAGCAAAATTAAATAAATTAAACTGGGAGTAACAGTTGCTTAACACACAGAGGAAAATTGTTTCAAACTCACAGCAATTTGACTATATATTCCTAGTGGAATATATTATCCAGGACAAAAAGAAGAACTAAAAATAAACCCTAAACTTTAAATAACCACATTTTTGGAATAATGTTGTCATTGTTATTCTGACAAGTTTTAAAAACAAATAACCAAGTTAAGTACAAATATAAAAGCAAAGAAGTTAAGGAAAAAGACTCCAACTTGTTTCCTAGCCATGTCTGCTGAAAAGTCCTAGAAACTAAACTTTCAATAGCAGTGGCACCTCCAGCTCCCACACTGGATCTCTAACCATCATTTAGCACTAGAAAGAACTTGGCCTCCTTCAAAAAATGGCTGATTCCAGATCTGGGACAGGAAAGATACAAGATGAATCTGGAACATCTTATGGTGCCAGAGAGTAAGAAATTTTCAAAGGCTACTTCAAGATTTCTGACAAAAAGTCTTGGAAGTTAATCTGGTCAAAGTTGGGAGAATTAAGTATCCAAAAAAATCTGCAGTGGTTTAAAATACTTAAAATAGATTAAAGTCCGTGAGTCCGTTATGATACTAAAAAATAAAGATATCAGTGGTCATCTTTGGAAAATGTAAGGGAAATTCATGTTAGGGAAAGAAAAAGAAAAAGGAAATTGAACCTGAATCTGATCAAATGTTTAGTTCTAAGAACTAAACTCAGTTTATAAAAAATGCAGGGCCACTGAAATGTGTTAAACCACATTATGATCAGTGAGATCCAGATGTGGGAAACTTTGCGGAACAAATGAAGTTCAATAAATAAATAGCAAGGAAAATAATCAGGAAAGGAAATTTACAAAGTAAAAGACAATTAGCCCTATCAGCCAAATATAATTTGCAGACAAAATTTTAAAAAGATTAAAAATAAATTGGAGGACTATAAACACTGATGGGATATTTGCTATTGAAGAAATTATTGCCAGATTTTTAAGTGTGATAATATTGTGTTTATGTTAAAAATATCCTTATTTATTTATTTTTTTTTACAAGTATTTACAGTTGACATGATAGAGATCCAAATGTTTTGTTTATGACACAGAAGAACATGGCTGCCTATATTGATGTCAAATTCAGAAGTCCGGAAACTATTATTGCCAAAATAATAATATATGTTTATTATACATGTATATGAACTTATTTTATAAACAATGTATACTTGTTGCCAAGAAATTTAGCCAAACCTGTTTTGAATCACTTTGCATTTTTAGACAATGTCATGTTTGTCAGGTATTTAATTTTACAAATATCAAATGAGATAATAAATGCAAAGAGACTATCAAAACTGCAAAGCATCATAAAAATATAAATGCCTGTAATTATATGGAATAATAGATGCTTTATTTTATCTCTCTAAATTGTTGAGATATGGCTATGTGTTCTTACATTTTGAACTCTGTGTAAATAAATATATGTTGGGAGAGAAAGAGCAGGCGATTCAGAATCAGAGACACTTCAGTTCTAATTCTAGTACTAGTGGGCAATTAAAAATCTGTTTGAGTCTAATTTATTCTTCTGTAAACTTGGAACAAATAAACCTATATCCAAATGATATTTTAATACTTAAAGGAAATCAATTATGTAAATCTCCTAGTGCACAATAAGTGTTCAATAAATGTTAGCCATCTTTCCCAGCCCCTTTAAGAATCAATGCCCTCCATAATAGTCTTTAAAAGAAATAAACAAAGTTTAGCCTTTATTGTAATCTTAAATTCACAATAACATCCCTCTATATGTCAATATAAAGTAAGCTATTTTCTGAAATTATCTCTTAGAAGGAAGGAATGGCCTTTATTCTTGAGCCCATAATCCCTCATGTTATGACATCCTCTTGCCAGTATTTTTTCCTAAACAATTGAGTACTTTTTTTAGAGAAGACACATTATCCTTAGATGACTTCAATCAATGCTAGTTTGAGTTGCTTAGAGAAATCATCTGATGAAATTGTTAAAAAAAAAAAAGGAGGCAGAAATATTAGTAATTTAGTCATTATTTCTAGAAGTATAATCTCACAAATGCAGGTGTTCAATGTCATTGTGAACAACTTTAAAAAGCAGCACAGATAAGTGGTTAAGTTGTGGAGAGAATACTAAATGAATTATAGTGTTATAGTTATCATAAAATTATAGGATGAATGAAATGATCAATTGTCCAAGTGCCACATGAATGGGTACTTGTGGGCTGGAATACAATTTGGGGTGAAGCACCACACATGGATTCAAAGGTATGCTGCAGCTCAAATGACTTAGATGGGAGTAAGCAAGATGTGCTTTGAAAAAGTGTGTTAGACAACTCAAGATGTGACTCGAATAATGAAATGGTTATTCACACTAAAGGTTCACATGAAGAGACTGACTGTAATTGTTTCATGAAATATGAGAGTCAGAAAAAGCATTATTTCTAAAATAACATTTTGCTGTATTTAATCTGAGATTTTAAATACGTATGTGTAGTTAAATTAAGAAATGTTGTTAAATATTATATGGGACATCAATGGGAGAAAATTGCTTTTACATAATCATAGTGTAATTTAAATTTTTTGAGCCTGTCCTGCAATGACTACCACTTTCCATGCTCTAAACTATTAATATTTTCCTCTTCTAGATCTGTTCTAATTCTTCAGTCTGTTTCTAGAGGTGTAGCAACTTGAAGAGCACTGCATTTCAGAGGAGAACACATTGGTTCTGTTTTCTGGGTAAATGCTAAATGTGTTCTGCTTTCTGTTTTACAATGCCCTTTTGGATAATACTCATCATTTTGTTGACCTTTTAGGCCACAGCACATTGGGCTGATGTCTTTAGCAGTCTGCAATAAATTCTCAAATCCATTTCTCAGACCACAACTGAGAGCTCTGCAGCCTATAGTGAAGGTTTGGATAATTTCTATCTAATTGTATTGCTTTCCATTGTACTTGCCTGCAATGAAGCTCACCTGTGGTTTCCATGTCAACCCACACAGGGCCTAACACATATTTAATCCAAACCCTTTGTTTTATGTGCAAAAGTGTAAAAACTAAGAACAGAGAGGTTAAATGACTCGTTGGAAATCACAGCTATTTGGTGGAACAGCTGGGGCCGATTGCCCTCCCTTCCTCCTTCCTGCCCACTCTTGGGTCCTGTGACACCAGAGCACAGAAACAAAAGGAAAATTGTTTGTCTCTGGTCGTGAAATAAGAGTAAGTCATAGATTGAACCCACCTGGAGGCCCAGTATCCATTTGCTTGAGGCTTATTCCACAGAAGTTTCCAAAACAGGCATTTGCAAGGATGAAAAGCAAGGTCTTTCTATCCAAAGCCCTGGCCCAATGTTCAATTTAGAAGCCATATGAATTTGAGCAAAACTCCCTGAGCCAAGTTTTAGTTTACTCATCTCTAAAATGGCAAACTAGAAATCTTTTCCAACCTGTTGATGAGAACAAGGCAAAGGAGGAAGTACAAGCAACCTCTGCTAGATGGGTGGGCAACTTCCCATGAGCTTAATTCTGAGGCGGCGGCCACTGTCTTTCCTCACAGCTCTGCGTTAGAAGGTTGAGCAGCCCCACACTGCCCAGCACATGTCATCATGCTTTGTGATGCAGAGAGGATCTGATGCTTTTCTCTTTGAGAGATCTTCTCTGGGGCTGGGTATAGAGACAATAAACTTCGAAGTGTCAAGAATGTTGTGTCCTCATGATGCCTCTGTTAGCAGATGGGTAGACTGATTTTGGCTTGTCACTAGGCATCTGAGAGAGACATTGTGTAGCTGTGTGTGCATGGTAAACAAAAACCTCTGACAAAGTGCCTGACTGGGAATGGCTGCACACTAATGTTGGAATCAGTTTCCATTCAGCATACCCATTTCAGAAGGGCACCCTTTCTAAGTAAATCAGGAAAGATTTCCACCCATTCATTCATTCATTCACTCAAGCAAGTTTTAGTGCCTAATATATACCAGAAACTAATGTCAGGTCCTGGGGATACAAAACCAAGTATGATCCAGACTGTGTCCTCCAGAGCTCCTCAAAATGGCAGCAGAATGTTAGTGGTTAAGAACATGGGTTCTCAGTTCAAATGCTGTTGCAACTCTTACTGACTTGATATGGGAGGCAAGTTACAACCCTCATCTGTAAGAACCTATTTATGGAGTGGCTATGAGGATTAAATGAGTTAATATTCACAAAAAGCTTAGAACAATACCTGGCACCTAGTAAGTGTTATAGAAGTGTTAAATAAGTATGTAAATTAATGTATAATAAGTTAGAAGAGAAGTCATACAAGTAAACAAAAAAAAAAAAAATCATGTGCTATGATGGGGCTTTCAGCTCCTTTCACTCTCTTTGTCCCTCCCCAACCAGCTGCTCTACCTTCTCCCTTGCTTCCAATCCCCTCCACATGGGGAATTGTCTTTTAGCATGATGATCTTTTTTGTTGTTATTTCCTTCCTTCTGCTGTTTGTTGATATTTTATTGCATCATTAGTAGTTATGCTATTATTAAAAATAGTGTCCCACCATCAAAGGGTATATTAGCCTGTAGCAGAATAAAGCAACTGGAAATAACTAGGCCCTCTGATGATAAGCACCATAAAATAGAGAGCTAAGCAGATAGTGATAGATGGAGAGACAGGAAGAATTAGAATTTGTCTGGGACTCTGGAGATCTCACCCTGTCTCTTACATTCTATATTTAACATCAAATGGCAGAACAAGGTCGCTAAGAGTAAGAAGCTGGAGTGCGGCCAACCCATGGCATTGAAACCATGCACTTTGAGACTCAACTTCTCCAGGCTGTTCATGTGAGGAGGATGGATGACAACAGGGGTCCAAAGAAATTACTTTGCCCTGAGCTGAGAGGATAACCATCAACAAACCTTCACCAGTAGGTCAAAGGAAGCTCTGCAAGGATGCTTGAACGTATATAGAAGTACTGCCACTTGCTGTGGGTAAACAGCACAGGTCAGATTAGATGCCATTACAGGTTTGGGTTATAGGGCTCTGGGGACTCCGGATGTTTGTGTATATGTTTGCACACACGTGTGTGTGTGTGCATGCATGGATCTATGTGAGTGTAGGCATTTAATATAGGGAGGTATCACTTTTGTTCCTAGTGCTATGCCCAATAAGTGTCCTGATTCTATCCTCATGTTATTTAATTTATTGCTAAATACTTCTGGATATCAAAATATTTTTCTCTTTATCATCTCTGCATTTTTTATTTATATTCTTAAGCCTCCCTGAAATGCTCTTCCACTTTAGGTGTCATTGGGCAGATGGTATTTTCCAAAGTTGGTTGCAACAATATCTCTCATTTCCCATGATCTTCTTGCATTGTGACCTTGGCATTCTTCCCATTGGAAGATGTGATGAACTCTATCCCGTTCTCTTGTATCTGAGACATAGTATGACTCATCTGTAAGCAATAGAATGTGCCAGAAGTGATACTGTTCTACCTGGTTAGCTGCAACACTTGTGCTGGAACCATAAGCCTCCATGTAAGTGGTCCGACTTTCTGAGGCCACCATGCTATAAGGAAACCCACACTGGCCCTGGCTCAGAAATCACATGGAGAAGCCCTGAGACCACATGGAAAGAGAATGATCCCCAGCCAGCCCCCAACCTTTTTCCCCCATGGTTCCAGTCTCAGGGACCATCTGATCGTAGCCACAGGAGAGACCCTGAGCCAGAACCACCCCACTGCGTGCTTCTGGAGTTCTTGACTCACAGAAACCATTAGAAATGATAAAATGATTGTTTAAATTTTATGCTACCAAGTTTGTGGTGATTTGTTTTGCAATAACAGAGTCCAGATACGTTCATTTAAGGCTTTTCCCTTGAATACATTTATTAACATTTTTACATTGAACTAAACTATCTCTATGATCTCTTCCCACATCTCTTCCCACATCTAGCCATAATTTCCACACATTGGACTAGATAATGTCTAAAGGAGAACTGGAAGAGTCATACACAGCATCTTATTCTGCTTCAATGTTGTACATAAGGCTTAAAAAGTAAGGCCAGATGGAAAAACTAAGATGGTGGCTAGGTGAGACAGGGCAAAAATACACCTCCGTGAAAAACACTAGATAAAAACTAGAAAGTGACCCAGAATACTGGTTACAGCAATGCGCCAGCTGGATGAGGTCTTCTAGTTCCACAGAGGCCATATACTTGGTGAAACCGGGAGTCTGCATTCTGAAACGAGTGATAAGCTGGCTGGAAGACCCGCAGCCACGCGGTGGTCTGGGAAAGCCAGGGTTTGGCGTTTGGAGACTGACGGGCTCTTTAAAAAAAAAAAAAAAAGGGGAAATACCCAGGAGCAGCTGCAGCTGCGATAGTGGGAACCATGCAGTAAAACACAGCAAGAGGGGGCTGGGCCAGCCTCTTGGTGTCTGGCCTGGAAGATAGCCCACTGCAGATACTCTTGGGGCCGGGGGAATGGAGGGGAGAGCCAGAAGCAGAAAGAAACCCTGCGGCTAGCAGCTGGCTCCCTGGAGGGCTGGATAAACTCCTGCCCGGGGTCATGCCCACAGCCCACAGCCCTTCCAGTTGTCCTGGAGCTGGGAAGGAGGAACTGTGCAAGGAGGGGGGTGTGGAGACGCCCCATTCGGCCATCTTTGCATCAGGCTGAAAGCGTTCCAGTGTGGCCCGAGGCTTCCCTTGAGGGATGGCGCGCACTGGTGATGTAGCACGGCATTCCCTTGGCAGAGCTCCTGGAGGATCACAGCTGGGAGGGGAGACCCACTCGGAGAACCCAGGGATGCTACGCCAAGTCAGGTGGTTTGTGGGACAGCGAGAGAGAGGGTCTGGGGCTGAACTGAAATGAAGGCTTAGACTCTTGCAGCAGCCTTGAATCTCCGGGAACCTGGGGGATTTGAATATTAAAACTGTCCTTCCTCCCTGGACACCCGTACACACGTCCCACATTCAGGGCGGATGGCTCCAGCAACACACCCAAACTGAGTTCTCCAACTGAACCCCACAAGAATCATTTCCCCATACACTGCGGGGACAAGGTGAAGAACTGACTTGAGGGGTATAGGTGACTCACAGACGCCATCTGCTAAGTAGTTAGAGAAAGTGTACGCCACCAAACTGTGTTTCTGAAAAATTAGATAGGTACTTTTTTTTACAACTTGAAAGCACCCTATCAAGCAAAGCAAATGCCAAGAGGCCAAAAACAACAGAAAATCTTAATGCATATGATAAAACCAGACGATATGGAGAATCCAACTCCAAACACACAAATCAAGATATCGGAAGAGACAGAGTACCTCGCACAATTAATCAAAGAACTACAATTGAGGAATGAAAACATGGCAAAGGATTTAAAGGACATCAAGAAGACCATGGCCCAGGATATAAGTGACATAAAGAAGACCCTAGAAGAGCATAAAGAAGACATTGCAAGAGTAAATAAAAAAATAGAAGATCTTATGGAAATAAAAGAAACTGTTGGCCAAATTAAAAAGACTCTGGATATTCACAATACAAGACTAGAGGAAGCTGAACAATGTCTCAGTGTTCTAGAAGTCCACAGAACAGAAAATGAAAGAACAAAAGAAAGAATGGAGAAAAAAATCGAAAAAATCGAAATGGATCTCAGGGATACGATAGATAAAATAAAACATCCAAACTTAAGACTTATTGGTGTCCCAGAAGGGGAAGTGAAGGGTAAAGGTCTAGAAAGAATATTCAAAGAAATTGTTGGGGAAAAACTCCCCAACCTTCTACACAATATAAATACACAAAGCATAAATGCCCAGCGAACTCCAAATAGAATAAATCCAAATAAACCCACTCTGAGACATATTCTGATCAGACTTTCAAATACTGAAGAGAAGGAGCAAGTTCTGAAAGCAGCAAGAGAAAAGCAATTCACCACATACAAAGGAAACAACATAAGACTAAGTTGTGACTACTCAGCGGCTACCATGGAGGCGAGAAGGCAGTGGCATGACATATTTAAAATTCTGAGAGACAAAAATTTCCAACCAAGAATACTTTATCCAGCAAAACTCTCCTCCAAATTTGAGGGAGAGCTTAAATTTTTCACAGACAAACAAATGCTGAGAGACTTTGCCAATAAAAGACCTGCCATATTTCAGATTCTAAAGGGAGCCCTACCAACAGAGAAACAAAGAAAGGAGAAAGAGATATAGAGAATTTTAACAGACATATATGGTACCTTACGTCCCAAATCACCAGGACACTCATTTTTCTCCAGTGATCACAGATCTTTCTCCAGAAGGGACCAGAAGCTGGGACATAAAACAAGCCTCAAGAAGTTAAAAAAAAAAAAAAAATGTTGAATATACTCAAAGCACATTCTCCAACCACAATGGAATACAAATAGAAGTCAATAATTTTTGAGCTGTAACTCCACTATTTACTTCCTACATGATATAAAATACACAAACTCTAATGACAGATCAGTGGTTTTGAACTCAATGTAAAATATGTAATTTTAGACAACTATATAAAGGTGGGGGAATGGAGGAATATAGGAACATAGTTTATGTGTCCTATTGAAGTGAAGGCGGTATCAAAGAAAAACAAGACTGATATGGATTTAAGAGGTTAATTTTAAGCCTCACAGTAAACACAAAGAAATTATCAGAGAACATAACCATAGAGATGAAATTAGCGTTTGGGTTAAGAGAAATGGGGGAAGGGGCAATGGGGAGTTAAGAAATGAGTGTAGGGTTACTGTTTGAGGTGAAGGGAAATTTCTAGTAATGGATAATGGGAAAGAGCATTACAACATTCTAAATGTGATTAATCCCACTAATGGAAGGCTAGGGAGGGGTAGAATGGGAAGATTTAGGCTGTATATATGTCTCCACAATTGAAAAAACAAAAGAAAAGAAAAAAAAAAGACAGTCTAAATAGATGACAATTGAATGCCAAGGATGAACTTGGATGGGATTGGAGGATAGAGGACAGGTGGCTCAAAGGGACACAGTTGAGACATAAGGAAAAGGAAATATAGAATGTAAGCTTTGTATTGTTGTTCAATCTCTTGTACTTCTTAGCTGCACTTAATGGGATTGCATAAAAGAATGTTCTTGTTCATGGGAAGTGTATACGTGAATTATAGTGTATGTTCAAGGATGTGTGCAGCTAACTCTCATATGTTCAGAAGACAGAGCAATAGATGATGGATAATAGATAGGGAGGGAAAGAAATAGCGATGTGACAGCACATTAAAGTTGGTGGATTGAGCTATCGGGGGAGGGGGTCAGGGTATGATGGAATTCTGTGTATGGGGTTAGTATTGTTTTTGCAACTGTTCCTATAACTTTGAATTTATTTCAAAAAAAAAAAAAAAAAAAAAAAAAGTAAGGCCAGAGGTATTAAATGGCATAGTTTGCATATATGGGAGATGATTACACCATTATCTGTTATTCACATGGCAGCCGGAGTGATCTTTGAAACACAAAACCAGACTCATAATACTACCCTGCTCAAAACCCTCTGTGACATCCATCGCTCTTAGAATCCAATATAAATCCTTCCTTTGGCCTAAAGGCCCTACCCTACAGGATATGGATCTTACCTACCCCTCTGATGTTAACTTCTACCCCTTCTTCCCACTGTTTAACTCTGTCTACATTGGTCTGCTTGTTATTCCTGAACATACCTGGCTCATTCCCATTTCAGGGCCTGTGCATTTTGTTTCCTCTGCCTTAATGCTCTTGATCTTTGCATGAATCACTGTCTCACTTCAATCGGGTTTCTACTTAAATGTTTCTACCTCAGAGAGTCTTTCCCTGACCATCCTATGTGGAGCAACCCTTGCAATTTGCCCCCTTGACACTTTCTGTCCTCTTCTATGACTTATTGTTCTTCACAACAATCCTTACTAAAGTGAAATTAGACTGTGCATGTACCAGATGTACCATGTAACTTTTCCTGTTTCTTAGTTTTATCTGAGGCTGCAAAGGTGAAAGCAAGGAGTGTTGATTGCTGACACATTCCAAAGAAAAGTGCCAGACGTTCTATGTATGTTTTGTGAGAGGAGCCTTAAAAAATGATCCAGCAGCCCCTAATCCTCACCCATCTCAAGGGTGTGTAAGAGGAGGTGACACAACTGATAAGAGGAAGATTGGGGAGCAAGTATTTGTCCGAAGAGTTGCTTATGGTTATGCTGAGAGTTGACTCTTTCCCTTGGGAGAAGGAATATTTCCTCTTTAACGTAAGCCAAGTAAGTGAATTACAAGAAAACTGTTCACAAATGTGATGTGTGTCCTTGGATTTTGATGGGGGAGGGGATGGTGCACACAGGAACTGGTACCAGTTACTTGCCTGTAAAAATCCAAAGATGGGAAGCTGTCAGCAGCCACTCTGAAGGCAGGCTGAGCAGGAAGGACCACTGTGAAAGCAAGCCGTATCCACAGACGGTAGGATAAAGATGCTCCTGCTTTTTAATGGATCGGGTAGACCCGAGAAACATACCAAACTTTAAATCTTGAAGTGGACCTTACTCAAGAGGGTTCCCTGCAAGGAGAAGATACCCAGCAGAAAGGCTGGAGTTGTAGTTGTGACTGTCAAAGTCACAGTAGGCGTGTGGGTCAGGAAGGTGAGTGATGGGAAGAGTGTGGTTATAACACCTGATTGAGGGCTAATACCCTTGACGGAAAATGCTTCTGAGAGAGGTCTTTAGTGAGAGGAGGTCATCAAAGGACCTACCAAAGGCCCAGGAGGCATCAATGCTAGACTTCTACTGTACTGAACTATGACCTAGCTAGCCCTTGGCCAGCCTCCCTCTTCTCCCTGCCCACCACCCCCCAGATCTGGAGGAATCAGATCCAACCAAAATAGGGGTGAGTTCCCTCAAAAAGTTAAACATAGAATTACCATGCAAACCAGCTATTCCATTCCCAGGTATGAACCCGAAGGAGTTGAAAGCAGGGACTCAGATAGTTGTACACCAATGTTCATAACAGCATTATTCACAATAGCCAAAAGGCGGAAACAACCTAAGTGTCCATCAAAAAATGAATGGATAAACAAAATGTAGTATATGCATACAAAGGAATATTTGCCAGTCATGAAAAGGAATAAAGTTCTGATACATGCTACAACACGGACCTTGAAGACATCATGTTGAATGTAATAAGCCAGCACAAAAGGACAAATACTGTATGGCTCTGCTTGCATTAAATATCCCGAATAAGCAAATTTATAGAGACAGAAAGTAGATTAGAGTTTCCAGGGGCTGGAGGAGTAGGGGACTGGGAAGTATTGATTAATGGATTTAGAGTTTACGTTAAGGGTGATGAAAAGTTTGGTAATGGAAGGACAACATTGAAATATAATTAATGCCACTGAATTGTACACTTAAAAATGGTTAAAAGGGTAATTTTTCTGGTTTATATATGTTACCATTAATTTTAAAAGTCAGGTGAGGAAGAGTGAAAGAATAGAGTTAAATAGAGAAGGAACTAACCAAACCCTCTATCCATTTTCTGTTGCAGATTTCTTAGCCTACACTGAGGTTGAGCTAAAACTTCAAAATGGATAGGATTGGAATTTAAAATTCCTGAAATTGAGATTGTTCAATAATACCTGGAAATGATGAGAAAAGCTGTTCTAGGTGCCCTAGATTTCATCTAGGGATCAGGAAAAAGATTCAGCATAGCCAATTAAAAAAGCTGATGATGATTTAAAAAGATAACAATTTAGGAATCTAGGTTAAGTACTTGTTTTACACACACACACACACACACACGATTTGTTGACTATTTTCTGTCTCTTATACTAGTAGGTAAACTCCATGAGGGTAAAGCCTTGGTCTGCCTTTGTTTGCTGTTGTGTCCCAGTGTTTGTGTCCTAGTATTTAGAAAAATGCCAGCACCTTGGAGCTGCTCAATCCTTTTTTCCCTTGAAAAATGAATGCCAGGAGGATTGAAATAAATGACTTTTATTTGGATGTTATAATTCCTCGGTATAGAGCTGTTCTGACTCAGGACTCTCATTGGGAACATTTTCCTGTGTAGTCTGGGGAGTTGGCTGGAGGGGAAGCATGGGTAGAGACTAGAATGCTCTGGTACAAAGCCTACTCTTTCACTGACTAGCTGTGTGTCCCCTGTAAGATAAATAAAGATTCTGTTATTTATCTGACAAGGTCATGGCAAAGATTACGTGTCAGAATGTATAACCAGTTTTTAGTTCAATATGCTTACTAACGGCTAGTTCTCCTTTCTCTCTCTGCAGAAAGGAATAATAGCTTGTTAGGACTTGCTGAGGTTTTTCTGGTAGACAGAGCCATTGAACTTTTGAATTTAGAAGTGTGCCTATGATTTGTGGCAGGGGCAGTGTTTTCTCTGGGAGTTCTCTGGCCTCAAAGGTGATGGATGGACACCTCTGAGGCATAGTTTCTTGATCAATAAGCCATAAAGTCTCAAATTATTTTGTTAGATCCATTGATCAAATCCATTGAATTTGCCCCAACTCTTTCATTTTTAAGGCAAGGAATGGCGATGTGCAGTTTCTCTCCTTTTGCCACATTTTCCTTCCATTTGGCTTTATAATACTGGAAGTGGACAATGGGAGTTATTATCCCCACAAATTGAAGAAAAAGTGCTTATTTTGGTATGTTTGTTTCAGAATTAGGTAATATGGATTTTTCTCTTTGGTCTCTTAAGAGGTTCTTCAATATATTGGCTCCTTAACCCTTCTTTTTAAATTCATGCCCTCATTCATTCATTCAAACATTCTGCAATTATTTAATATGTGACAAATACTGAGGGTGGGTTATATTTGCCTTGTTGTTTGTTTTCTCTAGAAGGGCCAACCAGGTTTGAATCTGCATGAAGCTGCAAGATTTGCTAGGTGCATGAAAATAGTATTTGCTCAATAGTTTTGATTGTTGGATGAGGGAATTAAATTGCTTCTGGAGCATTTTGTTAGATGGAACACCTATTTACTCATTTACCAAGCATTTATTGAGTACTTTCTATTATAAATAATAATAACTAACTTTCAGGGTTGTCATGAAGATTAAATGTATAGAGTCTCTAGTCCATTTGCAGGTACAAAATTAATTCTTAATAATATTATTAATTATTATTATTTGTATTTATGTAAATATTATTATTATTATCTCCTGGTAGAGTTGAGCTATGGCAAGATAATGCCACTATTTATTTGATTGGTTTATTTTATCAAATCCTGTTGTTGAGAATCTCTGACCCCTATGCAATAAATAAAATGATTTAATTAAATAGAGTTCTGAGTATGATTTCCCCTTCCCACCCTGTCCCCCAAACACATACACGGTTATTTAGCTCAAGAAAGATACCACCATTGTAGAATTACCCAGCCCTCAGGGAGCCTAGAAAGGAAAGGTGTAATCAAGTCTTATCTTAGAGAGTAAAATACAATCATCCTTGAAAATAAAGACTTTTAGCTCCCTGTGTAAGGAAAGCTGCCTCAGGTAACTAAGCATTTTTTTTTTTTTTTGTCCCCAATGAGAGTTTCATTCGTGCTCCTTAAAAGTGAATCCAATATTTGGCATTAGTTTATTTGTGTTGTTTATAGAGTAGTTTCCCACACTAGCCTTCCAATAAAAAACTCTAAAAATTGCACATACTTTTTAATACATTGTGATAAAAATGGAGAAAACCTGAAATTTCATTTATCTTCTTCCTTCTTTACTCTCTCCTTCCTCCCTCCCTCCCTTCCTTCCTTCATTCCTTCCTTTTTCACTCCATTTTACTCAACAAATGTTTTTCAAATGCCTTCTATCCTCATAGTACTGTGCTTTCTATGTCTCTTCCAGGCTTTTGGTCATGATTTTTCCTTTCCTTGGAATGTTTTCCCTACCTTCTACAATGACTACAAGACTTAGTGTTCTTGGTTTATAGGAAGGGCAGTCTGTGTGACCTGGGATGGTGACGAGCTTCACAGAGTGGAGGCATTTAAGATGATCCTTAAAGGATGAATCAGTATCAGACAGATATAGCCATAGGAATCCAGTAATTGGCACAATGATTACCTAACCTGAGTTGTTCAGTTTGAATTTCCCTAAAATTATATCCCAAGCTGGAAAATTATGAGATATTACTAATGAAAGCACAATGGGTATGAATACAGTACTTTAAATAACGTTTGAGCTGTGTCAAATACTGTTATATTTTATGGATCCTATTAGAGTTACCATCAATATTAATTAAAAAATTAATGGTGTCTACAGACATTTAGATTTTTGAATTATGTAAAGCTTGTTTGTGGAAAAAAAGAAACCCCAACCCCCATGTTTAATGACTTTTTTTCACATTGTCAAATGTAGAGAAGGAAGCAAAGCTTTCTATACATGTATGTACTAAAACATCTCGTGAAACTTCATATATTTCATGAAGAGTTGTGATTTTGGAAATTTATACAGAGGCAAACCTATGACAAGTGAGCAGTGGATAACTTGTAGTCATTGTAGAAGGTAGGGAAAACATTCCAAGAATAGGAAAAATCATGAACAAAAGCCTGGAGGAGACAAAAAAGCACAGTGGTATGAGGATAGAGGGCATTTGCAAAATATTTGTTGAATGAAATGGCGTACTGAGAAAAGACATCATAATGGGGTCAGAAATTATAGACCTATTGTTAAATGAGGTATGGGGTACCACTGTTGCCAAAGTTTTAAGTTAATTGCTGGCATGTCTTTGTGCATTTGATCAGCCATGAGAAGGAGAAATTGTTGCCCTTCATAAAGTGTCAACAAGCCAAGCGATATATATGTCTTGAGAGTAAATGCAAACCTTTTTCATAGTTAAGGAAGAACACGATACAATGATTTAGGCACTTGGAAAATAGGGCTCTTTCCCCATCATAACTATTTTTTGCATTAAAGTTAATATACTGATTATGTACTTGAACAGCTACCCTCGGATGGTCTGCATAAGGTTTTCTTCAACTTGACGGTAAAGCAATATGTAGTCACCTCTGGATTGCCCATATGTGTATTTTCCCACGTGTGAATTGTCTGTGGTGCATTTTCCAACAGTGATGGCCTAACTCCATTATCCAGCATATCAGAACTGGTCCTCCCTGTTCAGAAAATGAAGAAATCATTTGAAGTTGAAGCCAAACAAAATCCGTCTGTAGATAAAAATGCTGCAGGAAAAAAAAAACCAAAACTATAAAATGATGCATTTTCAAAGAGCTTGAGCAGAGTGAATGGATTCCTAATCTTTATATTCCTATAGCAATTTCGACCAACCTCTCTTTAACATTTATCACATTTTATTATAGTTACTCATTTGCTTGTCTGACCCGCTGGGTCTGTGAATGCTCACGGTAAAGGCAGATTTCTAATTCAGTTTTTTTCCCTTAGCCTCAAATTCTATATCTAGTATTGAATAAAGTTATGTTAATTAATTAATGTACAAATGAACGAATAAATATGGTTTTGCAAGATTGAAACCAACATAGGACCAACATAGGATAATAATGGAGAATTGATTGTAAATAACTTACATTTCAAAGCATTTAAAAGCTGTAAGTGATCTTCAAGAACATCAGTACAATGCTTTCAAGCATTAATTTTTCCTTTAAGCAACAGAATTCTGATTTCATTACCATATTACTTTGAACTCCATAAAGCAGGAGGCAGGAGAGTGTAAAACTGACCAAGGTGGAGAGGAGATACATCATCCAGCATCCCATTTGCATAGCTACTCCACTGGCCAGGCCAACCCCCGTCCCCAACACAGAACCCCACATCTCTGTGGAAAGCCATTTGGACAACAACTTTGTGCACCATGTCATTGTTTAATGGATGAAACCTAGAAGTTTATGGGAGTTCCCCAAGGCTAGTCCCAAACCAAGACTGGAACCCAAGTCTTCTGAACGAGCAATGCTTTATCAAATATACCATAGTTTTACCTCATCATTACTTCCGAGGTTGTTTCAGATCCCCACACCCTTACTCCCCTTCATGAGTCAAAGGAAAGACAGCAGACTATAACTTCAATTAGTTTAAAAGGAACAGACCCATGTGACTAACATTCGAAGTGCTCTCTTGGTTTTGCTTCTAGCAGAAAATCACCCTGAGTAGGATACTATGTGGTGTGCCTGAGAGCTTATTGGACAGAAAGCTTTGCAAGGCCCAGGCACGATTGCCTGAATATGTATTAATTTTCCCATGGGCAACAGTGGTTCAACAAGATCTTGACTATGTGGTCAATAGGAATTGGTATTAAAAAAAGAGAAAGAAATCCATAGAGAATTCCCAAACCTCACAGTAGCTTGGCATCTCAGGTTTCTTCTCTTCTAAACTTGTATCTGATCCTGATAAAAGGTAGACAGAGTGACTGTCTTATCTAGTCTGATGGGGATAGGAATAGATAATTCTAAGGATGATGATGGTAATGATGAAGATAGTAATGCTTACAACTGAAGAGTACATTTAAGTTTACAGAGCATACTGAAAGGCTACATCTCATGGCATCTATAAAATAATCTGTAAAGCAAGAGGGCAGGTATGTTATGCCCTTTATAAAAGTGACTGAAGAGGAATGCTAAAATGACTTATCCATGGTGATACAATAAACAGCAGAAATGAAGAAACCCAGTAATATTTCCTCAATGCAATACAACCTGGCATGACAGCTTTAAGTTGCAAGAAGCAGCAAAAGGCTTCAAAAAGCTCATATTAGTCCCTGCAATGCTGAGCTTTAATTCAAAGAAACTTACTTCTGTTCCTTATGGAAACCTATGAAAAAGCTCAGTCCTTTAATTGAGTGAAATTTGTAGGGCCTTCTCCAATGATTTTCAACACCAGAATAATCCCCTTCCATTATGGTTTGCTAAAGCTGCTGGAATGCAGTATACCAGAAATGGATTGGCTATTACAATGGGGATTTATTAGTTTACAAATTTACAGTTCTAAGGCCATGAAAATGTGCCAGTTAAGGCATCAACAGGATGATACCTTCTCTAAAGAAAGACTACTGGCATCTGGGTTTCCTCTGTCAGATAGCAAGGCACATGGTTGGCGTCTGCTGGTGCTTCTCTCCTGGGTTTCATTGCTTTCAGCTCCTGGCTTCAGTGGCTCTCTCAGCAACTTGGGCAACTTTCCTCTAGGCTTCTCTGGGTGTTTCTTTCTCTGAAGTCTCTGACTTTTTTCTGTCCTTTATCCTCCCATAATGGACTCCAGTAAAGGATTAAGACCCACTTTTAATGGGCTGGGTCACATTGCAATTCAACATAAAGGTCCCACCCACAACAGGTCTGCACCCACAGGGATGGATTAAAAGAACATGGCCTTTTCTGGGAGTACATAACAGCTTCAAACCAGCACACCTTCTTTGGGTAAAATAATGACTTAGATAGTTTATCTCTGGTGTTTTCTTAGTTAATTGTACTGTATGGCTCCACTTCTTTTTATTTTAGAGGCAAATTCTGGCAAAGATGCTTTATATTTCACCTTGCTTTTTATTATTTTTGTTTGATTTATGCAGGGAGATGTGATATACCCTGATAGAGTGCTCATCATTCCTGTTCTTTTCCTCTCCTTAGTTTCACTGATGCTCAATCTCTTTGAGCTTTACTTTCCTAATATATGAAATGTGGGTAATGATCTGCATCTTGTGTGCTGTCTCAAAGCATGAATGAGGTTGTTTATGTAAAGCTCCCAGTATAGGGAGCATATGAACAAGTTGTGAGCATGTCTTGAGTGTAAGAGGCCCTGGTAAAAGCTCATTTCTTCCTTTCCACTTTCCCCTTCACCTCTTTTCTGTCCTCCTGCTATTTTGACTCCAACTTTTTATGTTCTTCCTTCTCCCTTTCTTTCTTTTTTTCCCTATTACTATCTTGTTTCTTCTCTTTATTTTCCTTGTGCTTCTCATTTTCTTTATTTGTAGTATTCCCATCTTCTTTCTGTTCTCTCCACCAGTCGGGATTCACTCAGGGAAGATGAACCATCGTGAGTGTAATGCAATAGGGATTTGTCACAGGAATTAGTCCTCACACTAATGAGGGTGGAGCTGGGGAAGTAAAGGTCCCAAAAGGGGAATTGAAGATCAGATAGAGGCCACTGCCCAGCCCTGGTGCACTGAACAAGTCAGCATTTTCAGGAAAATCTGACATATCTGGGTGCCACAGTACATCTACAAAAGGGGCTGGCTTGGAAGTCTCTAAAAGTTTGTTGGCTTTTCATGGCTACGGCCTCTGTGACTTCATTGCAAAATGCCTGGTTGGCTTGGGGCAGCTGTTAGTTGCAAGGGCAAGCTGTCACAAAAGAGAGTTAGGCATGCAGTGGGGGAGAGGAAAAATTGGAACCTGTCAGCACCTCTGAAACTGTCTCTCACAACCTCTAACCAGTGACAAGTTCTAGAAAGTAATGACTGCTGCTTTACTTCCACTTTCTGAAACTTATGTAGCTTCACTTTTGGCCAAGTTCAACCCAGAACCATACTGGAAATGGGATTTTGAAATATGTGATTCCCCGTGTAAACAAGTTGGCAATAGAACAATTCAGCATACTCCGATACCACACTTTACTGATCTTACAATATATCTTCTGTACAAGGTAAACTACTAAAACTTTAAAACTTCAAAGCAGAAGAGCAAAAACAAAAACAAAAAGAAAAAAACATAGGAGACTATCTTTGCAACATTGGGCTAGACAAATACTTTTTACACAAGACACAGAAAACAAAAATCAAAAAAAAGAAAATGGAAAATTTAAAAACCATCAAAATTTAGACTTCTTTTCCTCAGAAAACACTGTTTAGAAAATCAATAGAGAAGTAACAAATTTGGATAAAATATTCTCAATACATGTTTCTGTCACAAAGGACTTTATCCAGAATATATAAAGAATATCTACAAAACAATAAAGAAAGCTCAATAAAAAATGTGCAAAAGACATGCGTTTCACAAAGGAAAATATACAAATGAACAATAAGCACATAAAAAAGCACTCAACACTTTTTAACCATTAGAACAATGCATATTAAAACCATGATAAGATACCACAACACTCATTAAAATGGCTAAAAGTAGAAAGGCTAACAAAATCAAATGTTGGTAAGTATGTGGAGCAACTGGAATTCTCATAGATTATTGTTGGAATGTAGAATGGTACAACCATTTCAGAAATCAGGTTGGCAATTTTATATAATGTTAAACATATGCCTACCCTATGACCTAGAAATTTCACTTCTAGGTACTTACCAATGAGAAATGAAAACATATTTCCACAAATAGACTTGTATACGAATGTTCATAGTAGCTTTAACTCAAGCTGGAAGCAACCCAAATGTCCCTCGATAGGAGAATGGATAAACGAGTTATGGTATATTAAGTAAAGGAACAAACTATAGATACATACCTAAAAAATGCATGAAGTTAAAAAACTTTACAATAACTGGAAGAAGTCAGATACAAAAGAGTGCATACTGAATAATCCCATTTATATGAAATTCTGGAACACTTAAAATTAATCAGTGGTGAGAGAAATCTGAAGAGTAGTTGCCTCAGGGGGTAGAGTAGGGGAGTGGATCATGGGGATTGACCTAGAAGGGGCAAGGGGAAATTTACTGGGGTGTTGGAAATGTTCTTGTTTGCATAGGGTGCAGATTTACTTGACTTTGTGCACTTATCAAAACTCATTGAACTATAACACTTATGAGCTATACATTTTACTGTATGTACATTATACCTCAATACAAAATTTTTAAAAATTAAAGTTTTTATATAATGTTTGCACATGAATATAATGCAAATAAAATTTCCACACTGCTGCTATTTACTGTGTTCCACATCCAAACCAGATTTTAAAAGCACAGACTTTGGCATGAGAGGACATGAATTTAAAATTCAGATTCACCATTTTGTTTTTTTTTTTTTTTCTTTGTGTAATTGTGGGGAGGTTATTGACAATCCCAAGCTCATATCCCTTATCTGTAAAATGGACACTAATAATATCCATCTCATAGAGATATTGTGAGAATTAAATGACATAATGTAGGTAAAGAGCTTATGACAGAGCCTAGAGTTGCACTATCCAATACTGTAGCCACTAACCACATGTGCCAAAATTGAAATAAATTAAAATTAAATAGGATTAAACATTTAATTATTCAGTTGCACTAGTCATTACAAGTGCTCAAGAGTCACATGTGTTTAGTGTCACCATATAGGACAGTACAGACAGGATGTTTCTATCATCACAGAAAATCCCATCTGCATAGTGCTGTTCTAAAACATAGAACATGCTTAATAAATATTAAGGAAAAGCATTTTCTTTAAGCATTTCATATTTTATTGGAGAAAACAGACAATGAAAAGTCAGAAAACAATGTGATAAAATGCTAACTTGGAGGGATATTATGGCAAGAGAGAGGAGAACCTTCTTTGCAGAAGGGCAGGAGCAGTTCCTGAGTTGCTTCTGAGGTGTTACTGTGGAATACTGAAAATAAATGCATATGAGAAGAGTGGCACTAGAGCAAATCCTAGGAATGCTGTGCATATGGTAGTGTTCAGGCCATCCCTCTTTACTGAGAGCAGATCCTTAAACAGGTCAAGCAGGAGGTGGTGGAGTGGTAGGGAGGAAAGACAGAAGGCACTCTAAGCAAAATAAACTGCTCAGACTAGATAAGGCCGAGAACACCAGAGAAGAAAAGAGACTGATAAGAGGTTCAGGCCCCCATAACCAATAGAAATTTTATGAGTGGTGGTTGGGGGTGGAATGGTAGGACACGAGGCTAAAAGGGTAGACAGGGCATACCTGAAGAAGTGGCATTATGCCACCAATGCATGATTAAAAAAAATAAATTTATTTAATTATTTGGATCTATGATACCTTCATATGGTCTACTAATCAAAAACTATTAAAAGAAATACAGTGAAAATTTCATACATACTTTTGGTAACAACTTCTGTTTGTTACTTGGGTAACATTCTGGAGTTCATTTTATACAAATGCAAGGAAATACAAATGTGTGTATGTGTGCGTATTTTCCCCTTTTAATACAAATTGGTTTTGTACTAATCTGCACCTTGCCTTTTGCCACATATGATATATATCTTGAAGATCTTTACATGTTTGTACATAGAAAACTTCTAAATTTTCTTTTTATTCTTTTCTTTCTTCTTCTTTTTTAAACACCTACATAGAATTCCATCATGTAGATCCATGATTTCTTATTTCATTAGTCTCTTATTAAAGGATATATGTTTCCAATCTTTTGCTATTACCAAACGCTGCAAAAATAATTTTGTACATGAATAATTTCTCAAGTAATAGTGTATATCCATAGGGTAAATGCTTTGAAATAGAATTGGGGGTCTGTCTGTGATTCTGAGAAATAATGTTACATTGCTCTCCACAGAGTGGTCTTAATTTATGCTCCTGCTGACAATGTATGAGTGCTAGTTCCCCACAGCCTCACCAGTAGAGATTGCTATCATACCTGGATTTTTTTTTTGCCAGTCTGATAGGTGAATACCTGTCATTTTAATATTCATTTTTCTTATTATGAATGAGGATGAGCATCATCTCATATGTTTAAGAGCCATTTGTTTTTCCTTTCCTAAGAAACATCTGTTCATATTTTTGCCCACTTTTTTATTGTTAAGCATTTTGAGTTTAACTTTGTTCTAATTATGCTGGTAATAGAGAATCTTTGAAGGGATAGTGATGCAATAAGGTATGTTTGTTAGAAAGTTTGCTTTAGAGAGTGGGTTGAGGCAGGAGGGACTGCAGAAAAGAATGCTAAAGAGAGGAATATAATTCACATTGAAAGTTCAACAAGGTGAAAGGGGGCTTCCAGTTGACTAAGATGGGGGCATAAGACACTCCAGGGTGCTGGTCCCTCACAGAATCTTTGAACAATTAGCAAAAACTGGCAAAACCATCTTCTTCAAAACTCTGAAAAACAGTTAAAGGGATGCAGTAACGGGGTGAGGGCCTAATGAAGAAAATGCAGCTTTAAAAACAGTAGAAGAAGCTTGTGACATCAGCCTGTGTCACCATTGTGGGTTCCTGGCCTGATCCAGAAGGAGCAGAGTAACCTCTACACATACACTGGGGTGCCTGTATGTTGGTATCAATGTATTGGGTAAGCAGCATAAAATATTGAATCAGAAAACTTTCTTCTCAGCCTCACCCTCCCAGAACTTGCCCAACAGGCAGAAGCAGCTTTCAAACAACTAAAGTAGTGTAAGAGACCTTAGGCAAAGGATTACTTGCTTTAAATAATACAATAGAGCACCTGGGAGGGGGAGAAAGTATATCATAAGCAGTAGAGGGGGTAGAAGGGGTGTTTGAATTCTGTAAACACGGGAGTTCCTAAAGCCATGAGCAAGCACAAACCCAGCACAAGATGCAGGCTCAGGAAAGAGAGAGATGTCCCTGCAGTTCACATTCATCTTGTTCTGCTCTTCTTCGTAGGAGGGCTACACTCTGAAGGGGAGCACCAGCCAGTGCAGAGTCAATTTGCAAAGACTGTGTAAGGTGTTTTTTTTTTTTTTTTTTGCCTTTGGTTTGCTTGTTTTAGTTAGATGCTGGCACTCAAGGATATCTCTGCCATATCACTAGCTAGATACAAACTTAAGGAAGAGACAGTGCAGGGATTAAATCCTAGAGTTTTAACACTTTAAAATACTAAAATATAAAGAGTGCAACAAAAGATAATAAGAAAAAAAAAGAAGCAGGAAATTATGGCCCATTCAAAGGAACAAGATAAAAATCTAGAAACCATCAATGAAGGATATGAAACTTTAGACATGAGAAAAAGACTTTTACAATATGCTCAAGAAGATAAAGGAAAACACAAAGAAAGGACTAAAGGATGTCAGGAAAACAATGAATGAACAATAGAATAATGTCAATAAAAAGATAAAAATTATAAAAAGGAACCAAAGAGAAATACTGGAGTTGAAGACCAAAATAAATGAAATGAAAAATCCCTAGAGGATTTCAACAGCAGATTGGATTTGTCAGAAAAATATTAGTGAACTTGAAGACAATACAACTGAAATGATTCAGACTGAGGAGTAGAAAGAAGAGAGAATTTAAAAAAGTGAACAGAGCCTAAGAGACATGTGGGACACCAATAAGCATACCAATATAGCCATTGTGGGAATCCCAGATGGAGAAGAAAGAGAGAAAGAGGCAGAAGGGATAGTCGAAGAAATAATGGCAGGAAAATTCCCAAATTCAGTGAAAGATAATGGATTTGTACATTCAAGAATCCCGGTGAACCCCCAACAGGATAAAGTCAAAGAGAAACAACCTTAGACACATAGTAGCCAAATTGTCAAATACCAAGGACAAGGAGAGCTCCAAAGTTGCAAGAGAAAAGCAACATGTTATGTACAAGGGAGACCCAATAAGATTAAGTGCCTACTTCTCATCAGAAACTGAAGGCATAAAGGCAGTGGGACATAGTATTTAAAGTGTTGGAAGAAAACAATTGCCAGATAAGAATTATATATCCATTGAGACTGTCTTTCAAAATAGAGGAAGAGGTTAAGGCATTTCAAGATAAACAAAAACTGAGTGAGTTTGTCTCCTCTAGGCCTATTCTACAGGCAATGCTAAAGGAAGTACTTCAGACAGAAAGGAAAGGGCATATTATGGGGTAATTTGAACAATTATATAGGTAATTATAAATGCCAGTACTATTGTATCATATTTTTTAGTATGTAATTCTACTTTTTACTTATTACAATTTCTAAAATATAGAAAAATATAAAAAATATAAAAAATGATGAATCTATGTTTTTGGACATACAATATATAGAGATATAATTTGTACAAGTATAACAAGCAGGTGGGGGGAGGAAGGATATAGGAACAGTTTATGTGTATGCTATAGTAGTTAAGTTGGTGTCAAAACAAATGTGATTGTATCGATAGGATGTTAAATTTAAGCTCCATGGTAAGTACAAAGAAAATATGTGAAAAATATATACAGAAAGAAAGGAGAAGGGACTCAAAATGGTATACTAAAAAAAAAACCAAGTAAATATGAAAGCAGGCATTAATGGAAGAATCAAGGGGAAAAAAGATGTGACTTACAAAGACCAAATAGCAAAATGGTGGAAGAAAGTCCTGTGTTATCAATAGGTACTTTAAATGCAAGTGGACTAAACTCTCTAGTCAAAAGGCAGAGATTGGCAGAATGTATAAAAAAGCATGGCCCAACAGTATGTTGTTTACAGGAGACTACCATTAAATTCAAAGACACAAGTAGGTTAAGAGTGAAAGGATGGAAAAGTATACTATGTGAATGGTAACCACAAGAGACCTGAGGTAGATAAAATAAACTTTAAGTCAAAAATTGTTACAAAGGTCAAAGAAGTTCACTAAATGGTGATAAAGGAGTCAATTTAATAAAGAGACATAACAATTATAAATATATATGCACCCAATGGCAGAGCCCGAAAATGTGTGAAGAAAATATTGATATATCTGAAAGGTAAAACAGACAATTCAACATTAATAGTAGGAGACTTCAATACACTACTTTCAATTATGGATGGAACATCTAGAAAGAAGATCGCTCCAATGCATACATTAAAAAAAAAGAAGGTCACAAATCAGAGACCTAACATTACAACCAGAGGATGTAGACAAACAAGAACAAACTAAACCCAAAGTGAGAAAGATGGAAATAGCCAGGATTACAGTAGAGATAAATGAAATCAAGATTGAAAAAAATAGAGAGAATCAACAAAACCAAAAGATGGTTCTTCAAAAAGATCAATAAAATCAACAAACCTTTAGCTAGACAGACAAAGAAAAAAAGAGAGGATATGCAAATAATTAAAGTCATAAGTGAAAGGGTGAATATTACCACCAACCTCACAGAAATAAAAAGATTACAAAATGATACTACAACCAATGGTTTGCCAACAACTTAGATAACCTAGATGAAATGGACAAGTTCCTAGAAACATGCAAAGCACCTACAATGACTCAAGAAGAAATAAAAGATCTCAATAGACCAATAAAAAGTAAGGGAATTGAATCAGTAATCAAAAACCTCCCAATAAAAAATCCCAGGACCAGATGACTTCATAGGTGAATTTTACCAAACATTCTGAGAATTAACACAAACCCTGCTCAAGCTCTTCAAAAAATTTGAAGAATAGGGAACACTTCCTAACTCATTTTATGAGGTCTACATCACCATAATACCAAAGCTGGTTGAAGATATCACGAGTGAAGAAAATCACAGACCAATACCCTTTATAAATATAGATCCAAATATCCTAAAAAAAATACTAGCTTTTCCAAAGAGCACTTTGAAAAAAATTATACAACACAACCAAGTGGGATTTATCCCAGGTATTCAGGGGTGGTTCAACATAAGTAAGTCAATTAATGTAATATACCATATAAACAGAATAAAGTGAACAAAGCCATATAATCATCTCAACTGTTGCCGAAAAGGCATTTTACAAAACCCAGGACACTTTGATAAAAAGCACTCAGAAAATGAGGATTAGAAGGAAACTTCCTCAACATGATAAAATGCATCTACAAAAAAGTCACCACTGACATCATACTCAGTTGTGGAAGACTGAAAGCTTTTGCTCTAAGATCAAGAACAAGACAAGTTTGTCCACTGTTCCCAATGTTTTTCAACACTGTACTGGAAATTGTATCCAGAGCAATTAGACAAGAAAAAGAAATAAAAGTCATCCAGATTGAAAAGGAACAATTGGAACTTTCCCTATTTGCAGATGATGTAATCCTATACAAAGAAAATTATGAAAAATCTACAATAAAGCTACTAGAACTAATAAACAGATTCAGCAAAGTGGCAGTGTACAAGATCAACAAGCAAAAATCAGTTTATTGTCTGTACACTAGTAATGAAAAATATGAAGAGGAAATCAAGAGAAAAAATTACATTTAGATTAGCCACTAAAAGAATCACATTTCTAGGAATAAATTAACCAAGGATGTAAAGAATTTGTAATGGAACACTACAAAAAATTTGTAAAAGAAATCAAAGAAGATCCAAATAATTGGCAAGGCTTTCCATGTTCATGGGCTGAAAAATTAAATGTTGTCAAATCAAAGCAATTTACAAATTTAATGCAATCCCAATCAAAATTCCAACAGCTTGTTTGCCAAAATGAAAAAGCCAATCACCAAATTTATTTGGAAGGTGAACAGCAAAGTTGGAGGACTCACACTTCACAATTTTAAAACTTAACAACAAAGCTACAGTAATCAAAACAAAATGGTACTGGCACAAGGACAGTCTTATAGACCAATGGAATCAAATTTAGAGTTCAGAAATAAGCCCTCACATCTATGGCCAGTTGATTTTTGATAAGGGAGTCAAGTCCACTCAGTTGGGAAAGAATAGTCTCTTCAACAAATGGTGCTGGGAAAACTGGATATCCATATGCAAAAGAATGAAGGTGGACCTCTACCTCACACGATATACAAAAATCAACTCAAAATGGATCAAATGTAAGGACCAAGAGTATAAAACTCCTAGAAATAAACATAGGGAAGCATCTTCAGGAACTTGTGTTGGGCAATTTTTTCTTAGACTCTACACCAAAGGCACAAGCAACAAAAGAAAAAAAAAGATAAACAGGAATTCATCCAAATTAAACACTTTTGAGCACCAATGGACTTCATCATGAAAGTAAAAAAAGTCAACCTATAGAATGGGAGGAAATATTTAGAAACCACATATCTGTTAAGGATTTAATATCCAGAATATTTAATGAGATCCTACAACTCAACAACAAAAGGCAAAAAACTCTATTAAAAAATGGGCAAAAGACTTGAATAGACATTTCTTCAAAGAAGATATACAAATGGCCAAAAAGCACATGAAAAGATGTTCAAAATCATTAGCCATCAGCAAACTGCATATCAAAACCATGAAATACCATTTCACACCCACTAGAATAGCTACCATTAAAAAAACAAAAAATAACAAGTGTTGGAAAGGATGTGGAGAAATAGGAACACTCATTCATTGTTGGTGGGAATCTAAAATGGTGTAGCCACTGTGGAAAACAGTCTGGCATTTCCTCAGAAAGACAAGTATATAATTATCATGTGACTGGGCAATCCCACTTCTAGGAATGAATATACCAAATAGAACTGAAAGCAGGGACTCAAGCAGATAGTTCCACACTGATGTTCATAGCAGCATTATTCACAATTGTCAAACAATGGAAGCAACCCAAGTCTCCATCAACGGACAAATGGATAAACAAAATGTGAAATGTACATAAAATGGAATATCATTCAGCTGTAAAAAGGAAAGAAGTTGTCACACATGCAACAACATGGATACACCTTGAAGACATCATGTTTAGTGAAATAAGGCAGACACAAAGGACAAATGTTGTATAATCTCACCGATATAGAGAAATTAGAAGAAGCAAATTCATAGAATTCATAGAATACAGCTTACCAGGGCTGAGATGGGCATGGGAAATGGGAAGTTAATGCTTAATTGGTACAAAGTTTCTATTTGGTACAATAGAAAAGTTTTGGAAATGGTTGGTGGTGATGGTAGCACAATATTGTGAATGTGGTTAACACCACTGAATTTTATATTTGAATGTGACTAACTGAGGAAATTTAGGCTGACTATATGGTATTAGAATAAAAAAAAAAAGAAAAAGTTTTGTTGGTTGCTTGGGGTCATGAGAAGGAAGATTCTAGGAAGATTCTAGAGAGATTCACAGCCATCCCACTTGAGGCACTGAGTGGCCGATAACAGACTGGCAATGCAGGGGTGGGAATTAATTTTGGAGAGCAATTGTGAGCATAGTTTTTCACATTCCTGTGGAATGTCTGTTTGGTTTACGAGGTTTAGAAATTTACGAGGCCAAGTCTAGAGTTTATATGAGCTTATATACGTATGATCTTATTAATCTGTGGTATTTCTATAGTAACAAGGCTAACAGGGAAAGGGGGGGCAGAGTATCTCCGTTGGAAATTCTTGTAACTGCTTTAACAAGTGGATAAGATTCTGTTATAATTAGCATATTCTTTGTTTGAATGCAAATGTTCTTTCTAAATTTCCTCCTTATTAGACTAACACTTCCCTTGTTTCCACCAGTAATTTGCTTGGCAAATCCTTTCTGTACTATTACAGGCAAAATCCTATCACAAATGCTCTATGAAATACTCTTGGCATATTGTCTCTAGTCCAGGGCAGCTGTGTTTGTGATGCTGAGGAGAGGGGCCCTCCGGGACCCCTGCGAGCAACCATAATGCCCTGTGGAGTTTTTTTTTTTTTGTCTTTCCTAGGATCACACTGTTCTGAGGGGAGACTGGCTGAGTTTAAAGTACCTGAGGAATGCGCATTTGGTTTATAGACTGTCTTACCTGCCTTTGTATTGCCAGGACACCAAATAGGGCCTGACACAAAGCATGTGCTCAGGAAATAATTATTGAAGGGAGAAAACATTAATGGAGGGACAACCAAATGACAGGCATTGAGAGCTAGCTGATTTTTTTTTTTTTCATTCTGATTTACAGTTGAAAAACACTCTGGCATATTGAACAAAGCCCTCTCACCTCTCACTTAAAGTGAATCCTATGACCCCTCTCACAGAATAAACAGGTATGGTTTTCTCTGTAGATTGGGAGTGGGAGAGAATTCTTAAACTAAGATGTTCCAGTTTGCTAATGCTGCCAGTAAGCAAACTACCAGAAATGGATTGGCTTTTATAAAGGGGGTTTATTTGGTTGCAAAGTTACAGCCTTAAGGCCATAAAGTATCCAAGGTAAGGGGATACCTTCACTGAAGTTTGGCCAGTGGTGTCCAGAAAACCTCTGTTAGCTGGGAAGGCACATGGCTGGCGTCTGCTCCAGAGTTCTGATTTCAAAACTGCTTTCTCCCAGGACGTTCTTCTCTGGGCTGCAGCAGTTCTCCAAAATGTCACTCTTAGTTGCTCATGGGGTGTTTGTCCTCTGTTAGCTTCTCTGGAGCAAAAGTCGGCTTTCAAAGGCCATTTCCAAAATGTCTCTGTAAGCTGCAGCTTCTCTCTCAGCTCCTGTATGTTCTTCAAAGTGTCCCTCTTGGCTGTAGCAAGCTCCCTCCTTCTGTCTGAGCTTATATAGTGCTCTAGTAAACTAATCAAGTTTACTAGATAGTTTGGCTGAATGGGCAGGGCCACACCTCATGGAAATTATCTAATCAGAGTTATCACCTGCAGTTGGATGGGTCCTATCTCCATGGAAACACTCAATCAAAGAATTACAATCTAATCAACACGAATATGTCTGCCCACACAAGATTGCATCAATGATAATGGCGTTTTTGGGGACATAATACATTCAAACTGGCACATAAGATAAATTGTATCATTGCTGAGCTGTATTTCAATGATTTACTCTGTTAACAAAGTATAAAGTACTAGCTAACCTTCCCAAACATCTTGTCCCAAACACATTTTTTTTTCCTAAAGTCACAGACTGCAGGACAATTCATCACAAATTATTTAGAAGTTGCAGTGGGTTGGTAGTGGGGAAGAGGGAGAGAATGCCTATTAATTGCATGGCATTTTTTTCAATTGCAATAAAACAGCGAAGATATATGAAAGCATCACTTCAACTTACTTCCTACCATTTACCTTAAACCTCCAGTCCAGGTGGACTTGTAAGTCCATCTCTTTACATATCTTGGATTTTTCACCTCAGGCCTTGCTCTTTGCTTTTTTTTTTTTTTTTTTTTTAAATTGTAGTAAAATGTATGTATACAGAAACACCCCCCTCGTGAGTACAGAGCTTAGTGAATTTTCACAAACTGAACCCACTCACGTGAACAGCAACACAGCCCAAACACCACCCCCAGAAGCTTCTGGCACACTCCCTGCAACCCCCCACTACCCTTTCTCTTCCCCAAAGTGAACCATTGCCATAACCACTAATTTTATTCTAAATTTTGCCTTTGGAAGATTATATAAATAGAATTTGAGTGTGATATGTTCTCTTTTATGTTCCCCCTCCAAATTACATGTGTAATATTCCCCCATGTTGCTGTATTTGGTGGTGGTTCATTCATTTTGTTGCTATATGGTATTCCATGTGGATATAGCACATATTCATTCTACTGATGATACAAACTTTGTTATTTGAAGCTTTTTGCTTTTACTAATTGTGCTGCTATGAACATTCTTGTCTGTGCTTTGTTTATGGTATTTCCTCTTCTTGAACTTGCCTCCTCCCACCTGTACCATGAAACTCCTTAATTCCTAATTCAGATTTACCTAATTACTTCAGCTATGAGCCTCCCCATCATCCAAAGCTTCCACATGTCTACTCTCCTAAATTACATCTCATGTATCACCAAATGGATCCTTACATTAAAGCTATTTGTACCCAAAAATTATTTCTTACATTAGATTGTAAGTTATTGAGGGCAGAAAATGTCTTATGTATTTTGTAATACAAACAACAGGGTCTTGCTTATAGTAGAAATTCAATAAATTTCTGGTTAGTGTATGAATAGATGACTTTGTAAAATTCTTCCATAATGTGTGAGATATTGCATTCATTTGATTGTGTGTAATCCATTCTGATGGGGGGTTGATTAGAAATAAGATCTATGGTCAAACAGTTAAAACAAATCCATTTTTTGTAACTGTAAGATTCATGTGGTGCCTACTCAAAAGTACTTGAAATACAGCACTCTTGCATGGAAAATAATAACTGCAGGTGCCACTCAGTGTAGACTTGTGGCAATATTGTTTAAAAATCTTGCCATAGTTGGTATTCTTTCAATGAACTTTTATTTTATTCTTACATTGTACAAGTATTATGCTACAGCCACAATATGCTGTCTATTCATTTCATGTATTAACAGAAAAAAAAAGCCAGAACATTTTTATTAGGGGGCTATTTTGAATTCTTCAGTGTAGCCATGATTTAGCTTGAGCAGGTTTTTTTTTTTCATACAAAGCAGCCCAGGGCATATTATACTGCACAGAATTGATTAACAGCAAGAGAAGAGCTAAAAAGACAGATAAGAGGAAAATATTGATGTTTGAAGGACTCTTAATCACTCAACCAGTCTTTGCTTCAGCTTCTAAACAATTAAGAGCAGACTAGGAGCCAAATAGAGATTGCAATGTCAGTGTTTTAACTGGTAAGGCTGGATTGGTGAACGTGGCAGACCCTTCTATCTCTTGCTCCATAGCGATTGCTCCATAGCGAACGCTCCTACTCCAGTCCCAGACAGGGAAACCAGAGGTGGGCAGGCCTCCCTGCTGTGTGAGGCCAGGCCACCAGGAGTGAACCATTAGCATTCGAATCAGAGTCCAGAAGTGGAGGAAAGCCCACTTCCCTGAAAGCCGAGTGAGCAGTATCGAGCAAGACAGGGAGGAGCTTGTTTTATATTTTCATATTTTAAATATTTTTTGCTCTTGGGTTGTCAAGCATTCCCCAGTCTCAATAATCTGATAATCAGTGCTCTGATAATCATGTTGATGAATGAGTAGGGGGTGAAGGAGGGATGAAAGTGTTCCCTAAGTATTTCTCCCTTCTGAAACTGGAGGAGATGCCCCATCCTCTCTACGGAAACTTGAGAGAAAGCAGAAAGGGAGACAAGGAAGAGACATCGAAAGTAAGAATGGGACTGAGGGCAAGAGACTGCAAGAAAAGTGAGAACTTTTTTTTTTAAATGTAATAATCAAGGCAATTGAGAAATGTAGAAAGGTATAGACAGAACTGGAGAGGAAAAGAATTAGTGTGAATTTAAGGCCACATTTTGAAAAGAGACAGAGGGGAGTTAAGTTTTAGATAAAAGGAAAAGACAAAAGCAATATTACAGGAGATCCATATCATCACACTATCTTGGTGAATCTCTACAGCCTAGAAAAAGTGAATTGAGAATGCAGATCACAGTTGAAGTGGGCATCTGCCTAGCTTTGCAATGAATTCAAAGAAGGGGGAAGAAAGGAGAAAACTCTGCGTACATTTAGTGGAAACAATGGCTTACGTAGTGGACCTGTCTCAAATTTATTACATAGGGTTTTTTGTTTTGTTCTGTTTTAGCAGAGAGCAATGTGGCAATCTGGGATATTTTGAGATAAAGAGCTGCAAATGTCTAGTTGGAGCTGTGTCATTGAAAGAAGAAAAATCTTGAGAAAAGAAAATCTGCTGAATTTTTTCCTCTCCATTTTTTTTCCTCCATTATTGCATCCTCTTTTAGTAGAAACTTTATCTTCTTCAAATTAAACTCTGCTTGTTTATAAAATGATTAAATAGGTTGGATTATACTTTACTCTTGTTCCAGTTTGCTAATGTTACCATTATGCAATATACCAAAAATGGATTGGCTTTTATAAAGGGGGTTTATTTGGTTACAAAGTGCAGTCCGAAGGCCATAAAAGTGTCCAAACTGAGTCACCAACAAGAGGGTATCTTCACTGGGGAAAGGCTGAAGGCATCCAGAAAACCTCTGATAGCTGGGAAGGCATGTGGCTGGCGTCTGTTGATCCTGAGTTGTATTCCAGCTCCTCTCTCAGCTCCTGTGCATTCTTGGTTCTTTTTCCCAAGATGTTTCTCTCTAAGCACCTGGGTTGCTGTCTTAGCATATCCTGGGGCAAGCTCTGGGCTTCATCTCACAGCGAAATGTCCTTCTGTCTGCGTCTCCAAGTATCTCTAAGTGTCAGTGTCAGCCAGCATCTGGGCCTGTGTGGCTCTTTTTAAAGGACTCCAGTAAACTAATCAAGACTCACCCTGAATGGGCAGGGCCAAATCTCCATGGGAACATTTAATCAAGAGGTCATACCTCAGTCAAAAAGATTAATCAATCTGCCCCCACAAGATTGCATTTAAAAATATGTCTTTTTCTGGGGGACATAATATATACAAACTGGCACAACTCTCTGGATGCTTAATTACCAGATACTAAAAATGATCTGAATTGCAATTCTAAAATTTTGCCCAAAGCATTGAGAGAAGCACCAGAATGAGATATGAGGCCTAAATGTTTTGCATGACTAGCCAAAAGGAGTGGGATCTCAGGACGTGAACTATTTCCTATATACATCCCTGAACACTGTGTCTGCTGACATGGTCTAAGGTGATTCCAAAACCATTAGTGTTGATCAAAGTTCTGACAATTCTCTTGCCTCTTTTCTGGCCTTTTCTAAGCTTCCTCATAATATCAAATCCTGCAAGTCCTAATGCTACCTTGATTTTCATACTTCCTGAAGTATTTTCATGGAAAATTCAACTTTTCTAGAGCCTTGCAGCATGAAGAAGGGGACCTATATCTCCTCAGTGCACAAAAATACGTCAATAAGGAAAGAAGCAATGCTAGAGAGCAGAGTTCCAAACAATATGGCAACCAATATTCAATGCTCAGATAGAAGTTCTCAGGACCAGAGTAATCCATGACCCTAGGAAATGGACAGACCTATGAGTACATTTTAACTATCTCCAACAATGAGTTCCCTCTCTGCCCAAAGCCCTGAAGAAGTTCAGTAAAATTTTGATTTTAGAAGAAAATCTCCTGATTTTCTAAGCAAACATATGCAAAATGACCTCAAAGCGCCGATTTTAAATGAAAAGAAGGATAAAATGAGATTTACGTTTCCCTAATGACTAATGATATCAAGCATTTTTTTGTGTTTATTGGCCATCTGTATATCTTATTTGGAGAAATGGCTATTGAAATCCTTTGCTCATTTTATAATCAGCTTGGTTGCCTGTTTCATTTGGAGTTGTAAGAATTCCTTATATATTCTGGATAAAAGTCCCTTCTCTGGATACAAGTTCCTTATCTGATATATATGCTTTGCAAATATATTCTCCCATTCTTTGGGTTATCTTTTTACTTTCTTAGTGGAATCCTTTGAAGAACAGAGTTTTAAATTTTCATGCAGTCCAACTGATCTATTTTTCCTTTTTCAACTGTGCTTTTGGTAGGCTCCTATCTTTTGATCCCTTGCCTCCACAGATAAAAGCTGCCAGCTCTATGTGTTTTACTTAGGTAAGCAACTAAGGGGCTTAGATCCAGCCTATAGGCTCATTTGAAAATGCATCCTAAGTCCAGATGTCTGTTTCCTCAAAAGTTAAGAGTTAAAAGAAGATTCTAGTTCATACCAAAGGACATTATTAAAGAGAAATGAACTATATGTCAGTATTGATTTACTTTTGGATGCTACTAGAGTCAGACTCAATCTGTAAGATATACATTTATAATTCTAAATCAAACATAAGTAAGTGGGTATTTCTAGGTCTGAGAAGATTGGATTCTACATCATATAGATGGCCAGTCCTCCAAAAAAGAAAAGGCAAGCAAGAAAATATGCAAATGTAGAAAAACGAGGGGCATTGAGATGAAGCCTAGCACAGGAGACTCACATTTATGGAGTTCTGATGCTTCTCAGGTTCCTCACTTTAACCCTTGTAATTCTCACAACACAATGACTGGCCATTGTTATTCCTAGCATATAAAGTAAATGAGGCTCAGAATAATTAAATATGTTTAAAATGAATGGCTGGTAAGTGGTGAAAGCAAGTTTGGACCCTGGTAGGTTTGAAGAATAATAACCATGAACATACCTATGATAATATAGGACATATACTTCAGCAGCATAGTCATTTGCTTATGAATAGGAATAAATCCCTATTGCATAGGTTATTAGATACTTAGCAGACCTTTAACTAGCAAAATCTGAGCATGGGAAGCTATGAATTCCAAGGCAGATAGAGGTAGTTAAGCAAATCACAGGGAAGGCTCTTCTCTCAGCTGGACAATTATATGGAAGCATGTGACCTGGATCAATGAAAGGTATGCATACTTTTACTTTATAAATTAATTATCTTGAGGCATAATTTACATAAAATAAAATGAACCAATTTTCAGTGTATACCTAGTTCCTTGACTTTTACAAATGGACAAACCTCTAAAACCACCATCTTAATCAACATACAGAATGTTTCCATGAACTTGAAAAGATCCTTTGTGCCACTTTACAGCCAGTTTCCCTATCCCTTTCTGCAGGCAAGCCCTGATCTGCTTTTTGCCACTTTAGATTAGTTTTGCCTGTTTTAGAGTGTCATATAAATGGAAATGTAAAGTATGCACTCCTTTGTGTCTCACTTCCTTTGCTCAGCAAAATGTTTTGGAGATTCATCTATGTTTTTGTATGTATCAGTAACCATTATTTTTAATTGTTAGGTTGCATTCCATTATAAAAATTTACCAGTTTGTTTACTTATTCACTTATTGCTGAATATTTGGATTGTTTCTATTTTTTTTTTGTTATGAATAAAGTGCCTAGGCACATATATGTAGTCTTTTTGCAGACTTATGTTTTAATTTCTCTCTACTAATTACCCAAGTGCGGAATTGCTGAATCATAGGGTAAGCATATGTTTAACTTGACAAGAAACTGCCAACCTGTTTTCCAAAATGGTTGTACCATTTTACACTGCTTAATGGCAAGACATACAGATTCCAATTACTCCCCATCCTTACCAACACTTATTATAGTCAGTCTTTGTAATGTTAGCCATTCTAGTGGGAATGTAAATGTAGAGGTGTTCCATTGGGGTTTTAATTTCCATTTCCTTGAGGATTCATGATGTTGAGCATATATATTCATGTGTTTATTGGCTATTCATATATCTTCTTTTGTGAAGTGTCTGAAAGAAAATATCTAGCAAAATACATATCTGAGAAAAGATTTGTATACAAAATGCATAAAGAATTCTTACAACTCAATAATAAGGCAAACAACCCAATTAAAAATAAGTTGGCAAAAGTTTTAAACATAGCAGGATTGGTGTTAATTCCTGGAATGTTTGGTAAAATTCCCCTGTGAGAAATGTGAAAGGAAATGAAATAAGCTTTAGTGGCAGCTAAAATAAGCTCTTGTGGGCACTCTTATGCACAATATAGACAACCCTTTTTAGGTTCTAATGAATTGGAATAGCTAGCAGTAAATACCTGAAACTATCAAACTACAACCCAGAACCCATGGATCTTGAAGATGATTATATAAAAATGTAGCTTATGAGGGGTAACAGTGTAATTGGGAAAGCCATATGGACCACACTCCCCTCTGTCTAGTTTATGGATGGATGAACAGAAAAATGGGGGGAGAAAAAAATTCCCCTGTGAAGACATTTGGTCCAGGCTTTTCTTTGTTGAGAGGTTTTTGATAACTGATTCAATCTCTTTACTGGTTTTTGTTTTGTTGAAGTCTTTCTTTCTCCTCAAGCCAATGTATGTAGTTTTTTTTCTAGGAATTTGTCTGTTTTATCCAGGTTATCGAATTTGTTGACATACCATTGTTCACAATATCCTCCTATAGTGTTTTTTATTTCAGTGTGATTGGTAGTAATATCCCCCTTTTTACTTCTGATTTTAGTCATGCCTGTCCTCTCTCTCTTTATTGGCAATCTAGCTGAAGATATGCCAATTCTATTCAAATTTTCGATGAACCAAATTTGGTTTTGTTCATTCTATTCTTTTTTAAAAATACTTTATTTCATTTATCTCAACTCTAATATTTGTTATTTCTTCATTCTCACTTTATATTTAGTTCGCTCTAGTTCTCTCAGTTTTGAGGTTAGGTCTCTGATTTGAAATCTTTCTTTTTCTTTATTGTAAGCATTTAGAGCTATGAATTTCCCTCTACGTGAGGCCTTTGCTGCATCCTGTAAGTTTTGATATGCTGTATTTTCATTTTCATTTTCCTCAAGATATTTCTTAATTTTCCTTATGGGTTTTCTGCTTTAAGCAATTGGTTTTTAAGAGTATGTTGTTTAATTTCCACACATTTGTGAATTTTCCCTTTCTCCCCATTATTGATTTCTATCTTCATTCCATTGTGGTCAGAAAAGATACATGGTATAATTTCAGTGTTTTTTTCATTTATTGGGACTTGCTTTGTGACCTAAGACATGGTCTATCCTGAAGAATATTTCATATGCACTCAAGCAGAATGTATAATTTGGTGTTTTTGTGTGAAGTGCTCTATAACATGTCTGTTGGGTGTAGTTGGTTTAGAGCATCATTCCAGTCTTGTACTTCCTTATTAATCTTCTTTCTAGATGTTCTATCCATTATTGAAAGTGGTATGTTAAAGTCTCCTACTATTAATTTAGACCATCAGTTTCTCCCTTCGAATCTGTTAGAATTTGCTTCATATACTTTGGGGTTCTGCTATTAGGCACATAATTATTTATAATTGTTAAATCTTGTTGAATTGTCCCCTTTATCATTATACAATGAGCCCATCTTTATCCATCATAAATGTGTTTGGCTTAAAGTCTGGATCTGATATCAGTATAGCTAACCCAGCTCTCTTTTGGTTACTTCTTTATGGTATAATTTTTTTCTATCCTTTCACTTTCAACCCACTTGTGTCTTTGAATTTAAGATGATTCTCTTGCAGACAGCATGTAGTTAGGTCATGCTTTTTTATCCATTCTGCCGATCTCTGCCTTTTGCCTGGAGAGTTAAATCTATTTGCATTTAAAATCACTACTGATAATGTGCAATTCTCTTCTGCCATTTTACTATTTAGTCTTTATATCATTATAACTTTTTGCCCTTCATTTCTTCTGTTAATGCCTACTTTCATATTTATTTGATTTTTGGTATTGTACCATACTGAGTCCCTTCTCATTTCAATCTGGATATACTTATCAAATATTTTCCTATGGGGTGCCATGGGGATAAAATTTACCATCCTAAATATATAACAATCATATTTGATTTGATACCAATTTGACTTCAATTGCATACACATACACTGTTCCTATCCTTTTCCGTCTCCCACTTTTTTTTTTTTGTACTTGTTACAGATTGGACCTTTGTACATTGTGGGTCCATGATGATGGGTTTATTATTACTCTTTATGTATTTGCATTTTAGCCTCTGTAGGAAGTAAGAAGTGGAGTTATGTATCAAAAATACAATACAGTATTACTGACATTTGTAATTGTCCAAATGGGAATCCTTATTTACTGGGAATCTGTATTTCTTATGCTGCTTTGAACCACTGTCTTGTATCCTTTCCTTTCAGCCTGAAGAACTTCCTTTAGCATTGCTTGTAGGGCAGGTCTAGTGGCACTGGTGATGGACTCCCTCAGCTTTTGTTTACCTAGGAATATCTTTATCTGCCCTTTATTATTTTTTTAAAATTCAGTTTTATTGAGATATATTCACTTACCATGCATTCATCCATGGTACACAATCAACTGTTTACAGTACCATCATATAGTTGTGCATTCATCACCCCAATCTATTTTTGAACATTTTCCTTATACCAGAAAGAATCAGAATCAGAATAAAAAATAAAAATAAAAAACAACACCCAAATCATTCCCTCCATCCCACCCTATTTTTCATTTAGTTTTTGTCCCCATTTATCTACTCATCCATCCATACATGGGATAAAGGGATAAAAACCACAAGGTTTTCACAATCTTACTGTCACCCCTTGTAAGCTACCTTGTTTCACAATCGTCTTCAAGAGTCAAGGCTACTGGGTTGGAGTTTGGTAGTTTTAGGTATTTACTTCTAGCTATTCCAATTCACTAAAACCTAAAAAGTCTTATCTATATAGTGCATAAGAATGTCCACCACAGTGACCTCTTGACTCCTTTTGGAATCTCTCAGCCACTGAAGCTTTATTTCATTTCATTTTACATCCCCCTTTTGGTCAAGAAGATGTTCTCAATCCCAAGATGCTGGGTCCAGATTCATCCCCGAGTCATATCCTGCATTGCCAGTGAGATTTACCCCCTGGGAGTCAGGTCCCATGTAGGGGGAGAGGGCAGTGAGATCACCTGCCAAGGTGGCTTAGTTAGAGAAAGAGGGCCACATCTGAGCCCCAATGAGTCACTCAGGGGGAGACTCTTAGGCACATTTATGAGCAGGTTTAGCCCTCTTTGCAGTAACAAGCTTCATAGGAACAAAGCCCAAGACAGAGGGCTCAGCATGTCAAGCCGTCAGTCCCCAGTGTTTGTGAGAACAACAGCAACAATCCAGGTGAGGAAGTCCAACACCTCTGCATCTGCTCCCAGCTCCTCAGAGGGGCCCCAAATATATATTATTATTCTCCTCCCAAATTACTTTGGTATGTGTTGCTATTTCACTCTAACCTATACAGACCTACCATACCTCACATCCTATTCAAAGTTCCATGTAATTGTGATGTTTAAAAAAACTGACTGTAGAAGTTATATTGTTTAGAAAATATAGATCCTCCACCAAATAAAAACATCCCTTCCCTTGGTCTCACATGGAAGTTGAAGTTTTAACACACAGTCAGTTTCAACCTTTACCCTTTGGCCCAATTTGCCCTAGTCTTAATCAGATCTGCTTCATTCATATCTCTAATTGAAGTCTGGTCTCCATTTCAGCTTTTTTTTTTTTTTTTTTTTTTTTAACAGTTTCTGTATGCATTAATACTGAAATTCATATCTGCTAAGCTCTAGCTCTGAGTTTCAGGTGTCATACAGATACCCAATGTTCTAGAGACCAATCAGGTTATACACCAAGGGATCAGCATCTCAGAGTTTGGAGATAGCCATTACAATTCAGGAATAGGTTTGACTGCTGTAAGAGCTTACAATCTAGGGGCCATTACAATATTCATTTCCCTGTTAGGCTGTGCTGTAAAATTTAGTTCTGAATTTACACATTGTGGTTTGTCCATATTGGTGAGGCATTATAGTGTTTGCCTTTGTTTCTGGCACACTTCACTCAGAATGCTGTCTACAGGATCCATTCACCTCCTTGTGTGTCTCACAACTTCACTCCTTCTTGTAGTTGCTCAATATTCCATTGCATGCATACACCACAGTTCACCATTCTGTTCTTCAGTCAGTGTACCCTTAGGCCACTTCCACCCACTGCAAATCATGAACACTGATGTGCAAATTTCCATTCATAGCTCTGCTCTCAGATCTTCCAAGTACATACCTTATAATGAGGTTGCAGGACCTTATGGCCCCCACATACTTAGCTTTCTGTGGAACCTCCACAGTGACCTTCAGAAAGGCTACACCATTCTGCCTCCTCATCAACAGTAAATAGGCACATCTCTCTCGCCATGTTTTCTCCAGCACTTTTACTCCTATTTATATTTTTTATACAATTTTATAAAGATACATTCACATAACATACAATTATCCACAGTGTACAATTAGTTGTTCAAAGCATCATAATATAGTTGTACATTTATCACCACAGTCAGCACTTGAACATATTGAATACTATGAGAAAGTGTTTTTTTTGTGAATAATAAAAAAGATAATAATAAAAAGAAAAATAAAGTGTTATACAATACAATGTATTAGTAAGGACAGAAAACAACACCACTACTAAGAATCCCATATCCCTCCCATATATCCCCCTCTCATACACATTTAAATTTGATATATTGCCTTTGTTACATTTAATGGAAGCATATTACAATGTTACTGTTGACCACAGACTCCAGTTTGCTTTATGATTTTTTCCCAAATACCATCCCTTTTTCAACACTTTGCATGGTTGACATTTATTTGTTCTCCCACATGTGAGAACATTTTTATATTTGTACATTTAGTAACAGTCATTGGCCACTGCAGTTTTTGCCAAGTTATACAGTCCCAATCTTCATCATCTATCTTCACCTCTGGTGTCATACATTCCCCTATCTCACCTCTTCCAGCCTTACTCACAGACATCTTTGTTTAGTGTACTTACAATATTGTGCTACCATCACACAGTATTATGCTATCTATTTCTGGGTCTACACAATCAACCCTGTCCTTTATTATTTTTTAAAAAATGCAATTTTAGTGAGATGTATTCACACACCATATGATCCATCCCCATCCAAATTATGTAATCAATGGCTCACACTATCATCATGTAGTTGTGTATTCATCACCATAACCAATTTTAGAACACTTCCATTACTCTAAAAAAATTAAAAATAAATAAATAATTAAAAAAATAAAATTAAAATTAAAAAAAAAATCTCAAACACCTGATAGTCCTTATCCCATCCCCCCTATTATTTGTGTATGTATTATGTATATTTATTACTCATCTGCCCATACACTGGATCCAGGGAGTGTCATTCACAAGGTTTTCATAATCACACAATAAAAGCTATATAGTTATACAGTCATCATCAAGAATCAAGGCTACTGCATTACAGTTCAACTGTTTTATGTGTTTCCTTCTAGTTATTCTAATATACTAGAAAATTAAAGGAATATCTATATAATACATATGAATAACCTCCAGAATGACCTCCTGACTATTTGAGATCTCTCAGCCACTGAAACTTTATTTTGTTTCATTTCTTTTCCCCCTTTTGGTTAAGAAGGCATTCTCAATCCCATGATAGCAGGGCCAGGCTCATCCCTGTGAGTCATGTCAAATATTGCCAGTGAGATTTACACCCTTGGGAGTCCTGTCCCATGTAGGGGGAAGGTAGTGAGTTAATTTGCAGAGCTGGCTTAGAGATACAGGCACATCTGAGCAAAAAAGAGTTTCTCTAGGGATTATTCTTAGGCATAGTTTAAGTAGGCTCAGCTTTGCCATTGGTATCTCTCTCTTATTTTTGAAAGTCAGTCTCATTAGATATAAAATTCTTGGCTGGCAATTGTCTTTTTTCAGCACTTTAAGTATTTCAACTCACTGCATTCTTGCCTCCATGATTTCTGATGAAAAATCAATAGTCAATCTAATTGGGACTCCTTTGACCACAACACATTGCTTTTTTCCTTTCCAGCTTTCAGAACTCTCTCCTTTTCCTTTGCATTGAACAGTTTGATGAGCATGTTATGAGGTGTATTTTTCTTCAAGTTTATCCTGGTTGGTATTCTCAGGGATTCTTGGATGTGCATATTCATACCGTTTGCTAAATTGGGTAGTTTTCTGTCATTATTCTTTGGCTATTCTGTCTGCCCTTTTCCCTCATTCTCCTCCTCTGGAACTTCTATAATGCATATATGGGTATGCTTGAAAATGTCCCAGAATTCTCTTAGTCTATTTTCACTTTTTATAATTCTTTTTTCTTTCTGTTCCTCAGCCTGGATCATTTAAATTGTCTTTTTGAGTTTTCTGATTCTTTGTTCTGCCAGCTCAATCTGCTGTTGAAACCCCCTTGAAGTATTTAATTCCATTTGTCTTGGTCTTAAACTCCAGTAGTTCTGTTATATGCCATTAAAAAATTTCTATCTCTTTTGAGATTTTCATATTGTTCAATCACAGTGTTCCTGATATCCTTTAGTTCTTTTTCTGTATTTTGCCTCATCTTCTTGATCATATTAAAGATCATTTGTTTTGAAGTCTTTCTCTGCTATGTCCACAATCTGGTCTTCTTTATTGTTGCTTCCTGATTTATCCTCTTCCTTTGTATGGGCTATCATACATATTATATGTTTCTTTGCCTTATAATCTTTTGCTGCACACTATATATTTTAATATTTTAAAATGTTGACTCTTGGGCTTATTCCCTGGGATGTCTGGTTCTTGAGTTTTTAACCAGCTTCTGACATGATGAAGACTTTTTTCTTTCTTAACGTAGGCATATACAGCTCTAAGTTTTTCTCTAAACAATGTTAGCATTCTTTGCCAGTTTGATTGTATTATGTACCCCCAAATGACATTATCTTTGATGCAATCTTGTATGGGTAGACATATTAGTGTTGATTAGATTGAAATTCTTTGATTGAATGTTTCCATGGATATGCGACCCACTCAACTGGAGGTGATAACTCTGATTGGATAATTTCCATGGAGGTGTGGCACTGCCCATTTGGTGTGGGCTTTGATTGGATTACTGGAGCACTATATAAGCTCAGACAGAAGGAGCCAGCTTGCTACAGTCAAGAGGGACACTTTGAAGAATGCACAGGAGCTGAGAGAGGAACTGTAGCTAAGAGTCACATTTTGAAGATTGCCGTTGAAAGCTGACACTGATGTTTTGAAGAATGCCATTTTGAAATGCCACATGTGAGCAAGTGGACACTAGCCACATGCCTTCCAAGCTAACAGAGGTTTTCTGGACACCAATGGCCATTCTCCAGTGCAGGTACCTGATTGTTGATGTCTTACCTTGGACACTTTATGGCCTTTAGACTGTAACTTTGTAACCAAATAAACCCGCTTTATAAAAACCAATCCATTTCTGGTATTTTGCATTCTGGCAGCATTAGCAAACTGGAACACAGCCCCATAACTTTTGTTATATTATATTATGTTTCCTTCTTTACCCATTGGTTCTTATGATTAATTCTTGCATGATGTAATTTTTTCCTATCTTTTCCTTTTAAGTCATCTTTATCTTTATATTTAAAGTGCATTTCTTGTAGAGATCATATAGTATGGTCTTCAGTCTGACAGTTTCTTCCTTTTAATTGTAGTGCTTTGACTATTTCTATCTAATTTTTGACATTGTGTTTTATGTAATTTCCTATTTGATTTCTTCTTATCCTCTTTCTTCATTTCTATTTAATTCATTTCTTGTAGTTTTTTGAATCAATTGAGTATATAAGTGGTTTCATTTTTTTAAGATTTTTTTTAATTGAGAGTGTTCACATACAGTACAATTATCCAAAGATCAAAGTGTACAATCAGTTGCCCATGGTACCATCATACAGCTGTGCATCCATCACTACAATTATTTTTTTTCCAATTTTTAGAACACTTTCATTACTCCAGAAAAGACAAAAAAAAAAGGAAACTCAAATCCTCCCATACCCTTAACCACCCCCCCCATTATTGACTCATAGTATTGATATATTAGTTACTGTTGATGAAATAATGTTAAAATACTACTAACTGTAGTATATAGTTTGCAATAGGTATATTTTTTTCCTATATGCCCTCTATTATTAACTTCTAGTTATAGTGTCATACATTTGTTCTAATTCATGAAAGAGATTACTAATATTTGTATGGTTAATCTCAGACATTGTCCACCACGAGATTCACTATTTTCTACATTCCCATCTTTTAACCTCCAACTTTCCTGTTGGTGACATATGTGACTCTGAGTGTACCGTTTCCACCACATTCACAGAACTTTCAGCACTTTTAGTTATTCTCACAATGTGCTACCATCACCTCTATTTCCAAATGTTTAAGTTAACTCTAGTTGAACATTCTGCTCATAATAAGCAACACTCCCCATTATTTAGCCTCATTCCATATCCTGGTAATTTATAGCTTATGACTATGAGTTTACATATTATCATTAGTTCTTATCAATGAGATCCTGCAATATTTGTCCTTATATGTCTATCTTATTTCACTCAACATAATGCCCTCAAGGTTTCTTCATCAACTCACTTTCAAAAGATGGTTTTGTTCACACACCATACATTCCGTCCTAAGTAAACAATTGATAGTTCCCTGTATAGTCACATATTTATGTATGCACCACCATCAGCACTATCTATGTAAGGACATCTCCATTTCCGTCACAAAGAAGGAGGAAGTGTCAAAGAAGGTAGACAGACAAAGAAAAAGAAAAAAGAGAGAAAAAAATGACAGCTAGAAAGCAACAAAAGAAAAGATAGCATTAAACTAAGGTAGAATAAAGAGTCAGACAACATCACCAATACCAAGAGTCCCATACCCCTCCCTTGTGTCCCCCTTTTGTATGCATTTAGCTTTGGTATATTGCCTTTGTTCCATCAAAGGAAGCATAATATAGCTTTCTGTTAATTATAGTCTCTGGTTTGCATTGACTGTGTTTTCCCCTGATCCCACCCTATTTTTAACACCTTGCAATGTTGACATTCATTTGTTCTCCCTCATGTAAAAACATATTTCTGCTTTTTATCACAATTGTTGAGCACTTTAGGTTTCACTGGCTTATGCAGTCCCAGTCTTTATCTTTTCTCTTTCCTTCTGTTGTTCCCCATGCTCCTAACCTTCCTCTTTCAACCATACTCACAGTCATCTTTGTTCAGTGTACTTACATTGCTGTGCTACTATCACTCAAAATTATGTTCCAAAAAGTCTCACTTCTGTCTTTTCTTATCTGTCTGTAGTGCCCCCTTTAGTATTTTCTATAAGTATCTTGTTCACAAACTCTGTCATTGTCTGTTTGTCAGAGAATATTTTAAGCTCTCCCTTGTATTTGAAGGACAGTTTTGCCAGATATAGGATTCTTGGTTGGTGGTTTTTCTCTTTCAGTATCTGAAGTATATCACCCCACTTCCTTTGTGCCTCTGTGGTTTCTATTGAGAAATCCACACATAGTCTTATCAAGCTTCCTTTGTATGTGATGGATCGCTTTTCTCTTGCTGCTTTCAGGATTCTCTCTTTATCTTTGACATTTGATAATCTGATTATTAAGTGTCTTGGCTTAAGCCTATTCAGATCTATTCTGTCTCTGGTATGCTGTGCTTCTTTGGTATGTAATTTTATGTCTTTCATAAGAGATGGCTAATTTTCATTGATTATTTCCTCTATTATTGCTTCTGAACCTTTTCCTTTCTCTTCTCCTTCTGGGACACCAATGACATGGACATTCCTGCATTTCATGTTGTCATTAAATTCCCAGAGACGTTGCTCATATTTTTCCATTCTTTTCCCTATCTGTTCTTTTGTGTGTAGGCTTTCCAATTTTGTGTGTTGTTCTCCAATTCCTGAGTGTTTTCTTCTGCCTCTTGAGATCTGCCATTGTATGTCTCCATTGTGTCTTTCATCTCTTGTGTCATGCCTTTCATTTCCATAGATTCTGCCAGTTGTTTTTTAAACTTTCAATTTCTACCTTATGTTTCCCCAGTGTTTTCATTGTACACGTCATCTCTTTTGCCATATCTTCCCTAAACTTTTTGAATTGATCTAGCATTAGTTGTTTCAGTTCCTGTATCTCAGTTGAAGTGTAAGTTAGTTCCTTTGACTGGGCTGTAACTTTATTTTTCTTAGTGTAGGTTGTAGTTTTCTGTTGTCTAGGCAGCTGGTTTCCTTGGTTACCCCAATCAGGTTTTCCCAGACCAGAACAGGTTCAGGTCTCAGAAGGAGGCAATAGTATCACGTCTCCCTGACCGTGTGTCTTAGAAGATAGACGTACCCTGTGAGACCTCAAGCCACTGTGCTTTTCTGCCCAGCAGGTGGTGCCTGTCAGCCTATCACTCCTGACTGGTGTAAGGAGGTGTGGCCATGGCTGTTTTCCCCCAGGCTCTGGGGTCTGGTTTTGAATGGAAGGCAGGTAGTAGAGCTTAGCACCAGATCCTTCTTCTTAGGAAAGATACATCTCCTTGGGAGATATCATTTGCATTTGAATAGTCTCTCTGACTCTGCTATTTCCACCCTTGTCTGGGTCAGAGCACTGGGAACTGAAAATGGCTGAGACTTTCTGTATTGAGCCAAAAAAGGGACAGAAAGCTCCCCTTCAGGGCCAGTCCATGGCCACCCTCAACTTCAAGTGTCACCCAGAGATAGCACCTGGTCCTCTAGGTTCCTGCTCTCTCCCAGAGAGGTCCTTTAGCTCTCCAAGGTCAGTCACCACCATAGCCTCTGTCTGCTTTTTGGGGATTCATAGCTTGTATTGAGCAGTCCATATTTGTTAATTAAAACCCTGGTTGGGGCTGGATTGAGCTATATTCACTCACCCCTGGAATGCTGCTTTCTACCACAGTGAGGTTTTGCAGTTCAGGCTGTCATGGTGGGGAGGGGGCTCCCAGCTTGGTCCATCATTTTTACTTACAGATTTTATGCTGCAATCTCAGGCATTCCTCCCAATCCAGGTTGGTGTATGATGTGTGGACAATCATGGTTGCCTCACATCAGTTATTCCAGATTATTTACTAGTTGTTCCTGGTTGTTTATTAGTTGTTCCAGGGGAACTAACTAACTTTCACTCCTCTCTGTGCTGCCATTTTCTTCTTCTCCCCATGGTTTCATTTTATTTTTGTTATTGGCTTATCAATACCACTTTGTTTTTTAAAATTCAGTTTTATTGAGATATATTCACATACCATACAATCATCCAAAATATACAATCAGTTGTTCACAATTCCATCATATACTTGTGCATTTTTCTTAGTCCAAAAAAAGAATAAAAATAAAAGTAAACAAGAACACCAAAAGCATTCCATCCCTCCAATCCTACCCTATTTTTCATTTAATTTTTGTTCCTATTTTTCTACTCATCTGTCCATATATTGGACAAAGGGAGTGTGAGCCACAAGGTTTTCACAATCACATAGTCACACCACGTAAGCTACATAATTATATAATCATCATCCAGAATCGAGGCTAATGGGTTGCAGTTCAACAGTCTCAGGTATTTCCCCCTAGCTACTCCAATACACTGAAAACTAAAAAGGGATATCTATATAATGCATTAGAATGCCCTCCCCAGTGACTTCTTGATTCTATTTTAAGTCCCTGAGCCACTTAAACTTTACTTTGTTTCATTTCACTTCCCCCTTTTGGCCAAGATGATTTTCTCAATCCCATGATGGCAGGGCCAGGCTCATTCCTGGAAGCCATGTCCCATCTTGCCAAGATTTATACACCTTGGAGTCATGTCCCACGTAGGGAGGTGGGAGCAAGTTTACCTGCCAAGTGGACCCAGAGAGAGAGACAGAGGCCACATCCTAGTAACAAAAGAGGTTCTCTGGGGGTGACTCTTAGACACAATTATAAGTAGCCTTAGCCTCTCCTTTAAAGTAACAAGCTTCATAAGGGCTAGCCCAAGATTGAGGACTCGGCCTATTAAATTGGTAGTCCTCAACGTTTGTGAGAATATCAGTAATAACCCAAGTGGGGAAGTCTAATATATCAGCATCTTCCCCCAGTTCCTCAGGGAGGCCCTGCAAATACATTTTCATTCTCTGCCCAAATTATTTTGGGATGTATTGGGATTTCACACTAACCTGCACAAAGCTACCAGATCTCACTTCTTATTCAAAGTTCCATGTAATTATTGTGTTTGAATAAACTGACCATACAAGTTAAATTATTTAGTGTGCTACAGAAAATATAGATCTTGCATCAAATAAACATCTCTTCCCTTGGTCTCACACAGAAGTTGAAGTTTTAAAACAAAGTCAATATTGTCCTTTACACTTTGCCCTGATTTGCCTTAGTCCAAACCATATCTCCAATTGATGTCTGGACTTTTTTTCAGCTTTTTGTTAACAGTTTCCATATGAGGTAATACTGACATTCATAGCTGCCGAGCTCTAGCTCTGAGTTTCAGGTGTGACACAGATAACCAAAGTTCCAGAGACTGACCAGATTATATACAAAGAGTTCAGCATCTCAAAATTTGGAGATAAGCATTAAAACTCAGGAATAGTTGTGACTGCTGTAAGAGCTTACAGTCTAGGGACCATTACAATAATCATTCCCCTGATAACCTGGGCTTTAAGATTCAATTCTCAGAATTACACATTATAGTTAGTCCATATTAGTGATGTGTTATAATGTTTGTCTTTTTGTTTGTGGTATACTTCACTCAAAATTCTGTCCTCAAGATTCATTCACATAGTTGCATGTCTCACAACTTCATTTCTTCTTACAGCTGCTCAATATTCTATTGTATATGTACACCACAGCTCACCATTCTGTTCATCAGTTGATGTACGTTTTGGCCACCTCCGTCCATTGCAAATCATGAATACTGCCCCCATAAACACCACTGTGCAAATGTCCATTTGTGTCCCTGCTGTCTGATCTTCCAAGTATATACCCCATAATGAATTTGCAAGACCTTATGGCACCCACAAACTTAGCTTCTTGTGGAACCACCACACTGTCCTCCAGATAGGCGACACCATTCTACTTCCCCACAACAATGAATAGGTACATCCTTCTCTCCATGTTTTCTTCAGCACTTGTATTGCTCTGTTTATTTTTTCCCTGCAATTTTATAGAGATATATTCACATACCATACAATCATCCACAGTGTACAATCAATTGTTCACAGTATCATCATATAGTTGTGCATTCATCACCACAGTCAGCACTTGAACATATTCATTACTACAAAAAATATTTTTAAAAAAAGAATAATAAACAAGGTAAAAGAAAAAATGCAATACAATACAATACAACACAATGATAAGGTCAGACAACAACACCACTACCAAGAATCCCTTACCACTCCCTTGCATCCCCCTCACAGACATTTAGCTTTGGTATATTGCTTTTGTTACATTTAATGGAAGCATATTACAATGTTAGTATTAACCATAAACTTCAGTTTGCATTGATTATATTTTTCCCCAATACCATCCCTTTTTCAATGCCTTGCAATTTTAACATTCATTTATTTTCCCACAGGTAAAAACTTCTTATATTTGTACATTTAGTCACCATCATTGATCACTCTAGGTTTTACTATGTTATTCAGTCCCAGTCTTATTACCTATCTTTCCTTCTGGTGTCATCCATGTCCCTAGCCCTCCTCTTTCAACCTTACTTACAGAATCTTTGTTTAGTGTACTTACAATATTGTGTGACCATCACACAGTATTCTGCTATCCATTTCTGGATCTATACAATCAATCCTGCTGAACATTCTATACTCCTTCAGCATCAAATGCCTGATCTCTATCCTCTTTCTAACTCCTGATAACCTGTGTTCAAAACTCTCAAAGTTTGCTCAAGCTAAAGCTGCTGAAATGTAATATACCAGAAATGGACTGGGTTTTAACAATGGGGACTTATTAGCTGTAAATTTATAGTTCTAAGGCTGTGAAAATGTCCAAATTAAGGCATCAAGAGGAAGATAACTTCTGAAGAAAGGCTGCTGGCATCTGGGGTTCCTCTGTCAGATAGCAAGGCACATGGCTAGTGTCTGCTTGTTCTCTGCTCTGGGTTTTGTTGCTTTCAGCTCCTGGTTCCAGTGGCTTTCTCTTATAGCTTCTGTGGGTCCTCTCTTAGTATATCTGAGACATTTATCTCTGTAAGCTCTCTCCAAACTTCTCTGGGTGTTTCTCTCTAGTTTTTTCTGTCCTTTATCCTCTCATAAAAGACTCCAGTAAAAAGGATTCAGATCCACCTTGAATGGGGTGGGTCACATCTCAAATTGAAATAAGCTAACTGAAAGATCTCACCCACAACAGTCTGCATCCACAAGAATGGATTAAAAGAACATGGCCTTTTCTGGGGAACACAACAGCTTCAAACCAGCACAGCTACTTTGTACACAATGTACCTTTTTCTCTGTCTCTTTTAAGATTTTCTTCTTATTCTTAGTTTTCAGTAATTTTATTATTTTGTGTCTTGATGTGATTTTACTTGCACTTATTCCAGTTGATGTTCCATTGAACTTCTTGTATCTGTTTGCAGTTTGCTTCACACTTGGAAAATTTTTTCCTATTTTTTCTTCAAATATTTTTTCTTCTCCGTCTTCTTCTGAGAATCAAATTAAATATATGGTAGATGGTTTAACTTTGTTCTACAAGCCACAGATGTTCTGCTCACCCTTTGGTCATTTTTCCATTTATGCTTCAATTTGGATAGTTTCTATTAACATGCCTTCAATTTTGCTTATCTTTTTTTCCTAGAATATCTAATCTGGAATTAGGTCTTTACTCATGTTTTTATGCTTTAGATATTATGCTTTTTCAATTCTTCAAGTTCATTTGGTTATTTTTTGTAGTTTATATTTCTGTCTTCATTATGTTCATGTTTTCCCCAAATCCTTGAACATATTTATGATGCAGGTTTTAAAATCTGTCATTTCATTGTCTGTTTCTATTGACTATTTTTTTTCTGAATTAACTAGTCACAATTTCCTACTTTTTGTAGGTCTAATTTTTTTTTTTTTTTAATTGGATTCTGGTCATTGTAATGTTATAATGTTTAGTGTTGGGTTTTTAATGTTTTACGTTGGCAGTTGAGCCTGATTCTTTGGAAGCTCTCTTCTTCTCTTTTTTCTTAGCTTTGTTAGGGTGGGCCTAGAGTAACCTTTACTTGAGACTAGTGTATACCTATCACTAAGACATGGACCTTCAAAGTTCTTTTCAAAATATCTCAGATATTCAATGTGATTGATCTACTTTGTCTAATTGTAATAAACAAGTGATGATTTTGTATGATCTCTGGGAATTTTTTATCCTACAGCTACTGTGTAGTTGTTCTTTGCCTAGTTTTGTGGAGTTTTACCCTATACATCTGCAATTTGGTGTTCAGCCAAAGATCAAAGGTGACCTCTAAGCAAATTTCAGATGCTCCTGTGTGTGTGTGTGTGTGTGTGTGTGTGTGTGTGCATATAGCCCCCTCCCCTTCAGTGCTCTGTCCAAAATCTAGCTGTGTTAGGCACTCTGAATTCAGATTTCTAACTCTTTGACTCATTAAGACAATTACATTATGTTTTAGGTCCTCCTCTTTGGACCGTGGTCCAGAAAATGTCCTCTACAAGATAATATATGAATGCAGGAAAGGGAAACTGACATTTATGTGTAATGATTCTATCAGTCATTATCCCATTTAAACCATTGATTATTACCATAATCATAAGTAATATTTTTCCCATTTTAAATATGAGGAAACTGAGATTCAGACAACTTAAACTACTGGAAAGCTAATTTATATGTTTATTGAAAAACTGTTGTATTTACTGAGCATCTGCAATGTGTCAAGCTTTTAGAGGCACTCAGTAAATGTTGATAGACATATAACTGTGGGTCCTGTCTTGTGGGGGGTTTGGTTTAGTGGGAAGTCTGATAATAAATAGTCAAGGTACAAGACTACACACACACACACACACACACACACATACATAATAATAACAACCATAAGGAAGATGAAGAAGCCAGATTTGTTTGACATTTGGTAGACATTAAGCAGAGACCTGAAGGAGACCTAAGGAGCCAGATATGTGTGAAGAGTAGGGAAAAAATATTTAAACATTTCAAACAGAGGGCATGATAGTCATGGAAGTATGAAAGGATTTTACGTGTTCAAGGAAGTGAAGAGGCCAAAGTGGCTGTGGAAAACTGGTTGAGGGGAAGAATGACCTCAAATGAAGACAGAGAATCAGGTAGGAGGGAGATCATTCAGGATTTGTAAGGAATAAAGTGTATGGTAAATAGATTATGAAAATATAAATATGATTCTTATTTTCAATTAATGTATTTACTGTTTAGAACATTGGTTTTTTGAGAGGTAAGAGTAGAATTTACAAGTGTAATAAAGTCACTATTTTAGGAATCTAGGTAGGAGATTATAGTAGGTAAATAAGGCAGGGAAAATGGAGAGAAGTGAGTAGGTTCTAGATATGTTTGAAAAGAGAAGCTATAGGATTTGGTGATAGCTTGGAATTTGAAATTATAGAGAATGAATCAAGGATGAAATCAAGTTTCTGTCTTGAGCAACTAGATAGTTGGATCTTCTATGTAATAAAACAAACAAAAAAAAAGGAGTGAAACAGACTTGGATGAAGGAGGAATAAACTGAAAAATTTAATTAGAATATTGGAATATGAGATCTCAAGGTGGAGATGTCAAGAGAACAATTGGTTCTAGAAGAAAACTCACAGGAGAAGCACTGGCTGAGAATATAAGTGGTGAAATACCAATACACACATGCATTTAAAGTCATGTGAATGAAGAAGTTCAACTAGACCACATAGTAAGAAATGAGCAGAAGAAAGGGTCCAGGATCTAGTGCTTATAAATTTCAACTTTTAAACATCAAGTAAAGGAAAGGCAGGCTTCAAAAAGCACCGAATAGGAATGACCCTAAAGGTAGATTAACCCACACCAAGAGCAGAGAACATTTTATAAAGGAAGGAAACAATATGAGGAAAGAGAAGTAACTGTCAGTTTTTGTCCTTGGTAATCTTGACAGTCACAGTTTCTGTGGCATGGTGACAACGGAAGTCAGATAAGAGTGGTTTGAAGAGTTAATGGGAAGTGAGGAGGTGGAAAAAGAATATAGACAACTCCTTTGATCACTTTGGCTTTGAAAAGAAGCAGAAAAGAGATATGTCAAGTGAGAGCTATATTAGGATGGAAAAAACAGAGAAGTTCCACATGCTAAATGATCCTACTAAAGAAGAAGAGTTTTATGATGCAAAAGTGGAAGAGGATGTCTGGAGGAAGGGGAGGTGAGAGAGGAAGAGATTCAGAACCAAAGCAGGACAAGCCTTTGAAAAGCAAAGGAAAATTCTTCCACTGCGGTAGGAAAGAAGAAATAAAAGGTGAGTTTAGATACAGGTGGCTTGAAGATATAGTGGTGGGACCAATAGTAATTTCTGAATGACAATTTAGAATTTCTAAATATAGTATGAGTCAAGTTCATCAGCTGAGAATGAGGGGAAGAAAGGAAAGAGAGGGATGAGTTATGAGGAGAGAGGAGAAAGGAAAAATAGTCCTCTTGGAGGTCCTGGAAACACAGGGTAGATTTGTCAAGTAGTGTGGAGCATCAAATTAAATTTGAGATCATGATTTAATGTGAAATCATTTAGCCTACTTGTTTGATTTTCTCTGTCAGTGTTGTTTCTCAGGTGTAGCAGAGAAAATGCTTAGTTGAGTTCACATAGGACTCCTACTTTATTTTATGAAACTCCTACTTTATTTTATTTTATGAGACAGGATAGAGATGCAAGTAGTTACAGTTGCAGAATGTCCTTATAAGAGAGGCTTAGGAGAAGCATTGTAGGTTGGAAGAATGGGGCTAGAGACATCGACATCTGTATTTGTGAGTGGGGTGGGTCCAAAGGAATTGTTTTGATGTTGCATCAGCATAACAACCACACTGTTTTCATTTAGGTGGTATATTTATTTGGCTTAGCTAGAAGGTGGGCAAATGAAAAATTTTTGTACTCCCCCAACTCCCTCTGGGTGTCCCTACTGGGAGTTAAGTGTCTATGCAACGGAGTGACTGGGCAATATGATATAGTGAAGGTTGTGTCTACTGGCAGGCTCTGTCCTTTTATTAGATTTGTGAAATTGGACATATTATTAACATCTCTGTGCCTCAGTTTCCTCATAAGAAAGATGTAGATGAGAAAAGTTTCTATATCCTGTGGTTATTGTAAGCACTGAATAGGTTAATGCATATAAAATGTGTGGACCAGTGTCTAACACATGCAAAAGCTCAATACATGTCTCCTCCTCCTCTTATTTTTATTATTATTATTATTATGGGCCATGGATTCTAAGCAGGAAAGGAAGGGAAGTGAATTCAAAAGAATGCCATGAATAGTGAGACAATAGTAGAACAAAGGATTGTGGGTCACGGTGGTTGTAGAATTATTACAGTAGGGGTAATAGAACAAGACAGTCGATAGGATAGAAAGCAGTCAGTAGAGAGTTGGAGGTTAGCATCCAAGATTTCAGAGATGGTGCAGGCTTTCCTGATGATAAAATATATGTTTTGAAAAAGAGGTAGTGTGGTAGATTGTACTATTGTACTTAATTATGTAACGTCCTCCCTGCATGAGTATTGTACATCTCTTTCCCTTGCATTGCCTCCCTGTGGGAGGGCTGTACTTCCCTGCCCTGTTGAGCCAGGATTCACTGTGTGTCTTGCTTTGGTTAATGGAATGTGAAAAGAAGTGACATCGACTGTTACTGAGCAGCAGCCTTAAGAGCCATCACAAGGCTCTGCCGTTGCCTGCCCCCCTTCCCTTCCCTTCCCTTTCCTTCCCTTCCCTTCCCTACCCTTCCCTTCCCTTCCCTTCCCTTCCTTTCCCCTTTCCTTTCCTTTCCCCTTTCCTTTCCTTTCTCCTTTCCTTTCCTTTCCTTTCCTTTTCCTTTCCTTCCTTTCCTTTCCTTTCTTTTCCTTCCTTCCTTCCTCCCTCCCTCCCTTCCTTCCTTCCTTTCTTTCTTTGCCACAAAACCCACATGTCTCAGATAGCGGCTGATCTGATCTTTTGGTCTAGACTCCAGACTTATAATGACATGTAGAGCAGAGCTGCAGCTTACCAGCAGCTGACATTTCACATGAGCAAAAATAAGCCTTTGATATTTTAAGGTGCTGTGCTCATTTGTATATATTATGTGGCCCAGAAAAAGCCATGTTCTTTGATGCAAACTTGTGGGGTAGATGTATTAGTGTTGATTAGGTTGGAACCTTTGGATTAGGTTGTTCCCATGGAGATGTGACCCACTCAACTGTGGGTGATAACTCTGATTAGATAATTTCCATGGAGGGATGGCCCTGCCCATTCAGCGTGGGCCTTGATTCGTTTACTAGAGCCCTATATAAGAGTTCAGACAAAAGGAGCTTGCTGCTGCAACTTACAGACACATTTTGAAGATGGCCATTGAAAGCAGAGTTTTGCTGGTACTTTGGAGGTACTAGCCCAGAGTTTGCCCTGAGAAGCTGAAACAGAGACATTTTGGAGAATGCCATTTTGAAACACAACCTGAGAGCAGCTAAGAGTGACATTTTGGAGAACTGCTGCAGCCTAGAGAGGAACATCCTGGGAAAAGCCCTTTTGAAAACCAGAACTCCAGAGCAGATGCCAGCCACGTGCCTTCCCAGCTAACAAAGGTTTTCCAGATGTCCATGGCCTTTCTCCAGTGAAGGTACCCTATTGTTGATGCCTTAGCTTGGACACTTTATGGCCTTAAGACTGTAAATTTGTAACCAAATAAACCCGCTTTATAAAAGCCAATCCATTTCTGGTGTTTTGCAAAATGGCAGCATTAGCAAACTGGAACAGGTGCCTAGATGTTGGAGTTATTTGTTAGTATAGCATAAGGAAAAACTGACTAATATAGATAGAATGGTTAATGTAGAGTGGAGGAAAAGGTCTTTTGAGACAAAGAGCTCAAGGATGTGAGAGACCATGGTTTTGAGAGCCAGAGCTATCCACAAGAATACTGAATTTCCAAATACAGTGACTGGAGTTAGGTTGGGAAAGAATAGTGTGATCCAGGAGTTAAAGACTTCAATGAATGAGGGCTCATCAATAGGATATTGGTAGCAACACAAAGGGATGGAGGATGGTTTTTCAGAGGAAGAGAGGTTTTTCTAAGAAGAAAGGACAGGGAATTGATTATAAGAAAGAACAACTAATCCTACCTCCTGGTCTGCTAGTATAAGAGATATAAGCTGACACTGGAATAGATTGTAAGGGAAGTAGGGACTTCAGGATTCAATTATTTTTCAGTAAATATGATTTTATTAAGAGAATGTGAAATGATATTGGGTCACATAAGTGAGTTGATCGGTTACAGAATGGGAAGTTCCAGAAGGCAGAGAGGAAGGATTTAGGAGAGGCAAGAGAAGTGAAGGATTGGGTTAGATTTATCAGAAGTGCAGAGAATATTTGGTTTGGAGTTAGGATGATAAATGGCCTAGGACTTGTGGCCATGATGAGGTCATCAGGAATGGGAGGTGTTGCAGTTGGCTAAAGCTGCTGGAATACAATATACCAGAAAAGGTTTGGTTTTTACAATGGGGGTTTATTTAGTTCACAAATTTATAGTTTTAAGGCCATGAAAATGTCCCAATTAAGGCATCAACAGGACAATAACTTCTCTGAACAAAGGCTAATGGCATCTGAGGTTCCTCTGTCACATGGGAAGGCAAATGGCCAGAATCTGCTGTTCTTCTCCCGGGTTTAGCTTCTGGTTTCAGTGGCTTTTTCCAGAATGTCTCTGGGCTTCTTCTGCCTTTGCTTTTCTTGTGGGTCCTTCTTGCTTCTCCTGGGGCATTTTTTTGCTATACATCTCTCTCTGTATCCAAGCTGTCTCTCCCTTTTATCCTCTCATAGAGGACTCCAGCAAGGGGATTCATACCCACCTTGAATGGGCTGGGTCACATCTCCATGGAAACAACCTAATCAAAAGGTCCCACCCACAATAGGTCTGTCCTAAGATTGGATTAAAAGCACACAGACTTTTCTGGGGTGCATAACAGATCCAAAACAGCATGGAGGTTTGATGGAGTAGCCATGGAGGGAGGCCTTCTGGAATTGTGGTCCCGAATGCTTGCCTTGGTGTTATAGGAGTATGTAGTGTAGAGGCTCCTTTACTCACCTGTCTATTTTCAGGGATATGCTATACAATTTTATTAAGGAGACAGAAATGGTTTTAAGGAGAATAATATAAAAAAAATAAATCTTAATATTTCCACCCTCCCTTATAGCACTAAAGTGGTTCAGAAATTTTTTCTTCTTTTCACAAATTCCCTATAATGATGGGACATCAAACACCATCCTAGGCCTCTGAAGAAGATATATTTGGTCATATAGTCTCTGGTGCTCATCAAGTTACTTTTCGTAATTCTGCCTGTACAGAATTGGCTTCATCAACCCTGGCTTTCCCCATGGATAAAGACAGAGAATTTCAAGACCTCAGGAGATAATGTTAGCTGAATATTTCTAGATGTTCCATAATATTAATAAAATGATCATTTTATGTCATCATAGCATGTAGCATTTTGTACTTCCTTTTTCATTACAATGAGATTGCTTGCTAAAGTTAGGGATATTAAAAAAAATATCCACATAAATAATTAAACCAAAATGGGGGTAATTGCCCTTGCATGAGCAATTGCTAGTTTATTAAATTGCTTACTCTCTGAATATTGTTCAGTGTTCAAACACTTAAGCAGCAGTCATTAAGACTGCCAAAATGATAGTTCTTATTTATTTAGCACCTTCTATGCAGCGACCTCAAATAAGTAAATCAAATCTTGAATATTTTATAAAAATAAACATTGACCTTGAGATCTCTGAATGAATTTCTGCCTTGATTATTGCACTCTGATTGTCCTATTGAAACTGGATCACCTTTGCATTGACAAAATTTTGATTCTTGTTGGCTTTCATTTTATTACAAAGAAATTGAATCTACACCCTTCAGGAGGATTTCAATAACAGAGTAAAGAAATTGTCACAATCTACTATATTCTAAAGTGGGCTTCCTCTCAGTAGATCAAGAGCTTTGTAGGAAACTCAAAGCTTTTACCAGTGCTGCTGGCTGATAAAAGGTCTCTTTCTCTACCACTGTCCTGGTGGAAATGTTCAGAAGGGAAAAAATGGAAAGTGATGATGATGGTGATGAAAATAATGATGATAGTAGCTATCTTTATTTACTGCCCATTTCTGCCAGACACTTTATATTAATTTCCTATTCTCACACAAACCCTGCAAAGTGGGCTTTATTATTTCCATTTTGCAGATGAAGGATTTGAGGCTCAGTGAGGTAGCATAACCTATCCCCAAATCAAACAGCTTGTAACTGGTTGAATGAGGATCCAGATAAAATCTGGATCCAATATCAAGCTGACCCTCAAGCATAGAAATTCACATTACTTTTTCACCTCTTTCCAGACACTTTTATCATTTATTTATTCTTTTTGTCAAAGAAATGAAAAATTGCCCATCTCTATGAAAATATTAAAATTGTCATATTCATAATTATAATAACAAAGCCATTTCATGCTTGTTATTTCTATTGATTGTCAGAAAAAGCCTGTAAGGTAGATATTACTATTAAGCCTAAAATTGAAGTTCACAGAGTTTATGTCCTTGCTGAAGACCACATAATGGTAAGTGCTAGAGCTGGTAAATTTGTCCCACTCTCTGATTCCATGTATGCTTTCCACTGTGCCATTGAGTCTTTCAAGTGATTTTTGTATAGCAGTTAACAGTTCACAAAGTACATTTATGTATATTATTTAATCTGAGTCTCATGGTGTCTTAAGTCAAAATTTTGTTATATGTCAGCAATTTTACAAATTTTTATTAGGATTTGACAGAAATTGATTGCTGATTCTTGTGGTATGATTTTAGATACTTTTAGAAGTCTACCTGCCTCTATCTACCTGTAGTCTACCTGACTTTGCCAGAGACATTGTGGTCCCAGAACAAGTGCCAACAAATATGTTTTAGAAAATGAAATATCTATTGTTAAACACAAAGGTCAGTCTTATTTATCTCATAGAACCATCGTGAATATCAAGCAGATAATGTAGATACTCTTGAGTCTCACTCTTTCTTCCTTTCTTGGAATAGGCGTGATGCCTCAGTAGCTTTTTCCTCTCTGTTCTGAATTTTTGCCCAAGGTCATCTAGTTGTTAAGGAATAAAGCTAAGATTTGAACCCAGCCTCTGAGTCCAAAGCCAGTGTTTCCACCCAGTGTGTTTTATAGCTGTGCTGAATTCTATAACATGTTAGTCCTTCGAACTTTTGCTCTGGGTGAAAGGTTTCCTGTCTCCCTGCTGTACTCTTCTCCTGGCCACTTGACAAATATTTATTCATGTTTTATTATTCAGTTCAAATTTTACTTCATTCATTCAATAAACATTTATTGATCACTAACTATATGCTAGGTCTATGCTATAGCTGAGGAAAAAACTTAGTAAGACGTAGTTTCTGGCCACAAAGAGCAATCAATGGTCTAGAGGGAGGGTGGATAATTAAACCAATTGCAATGTGATAAATGGCAAAGGAAGTTAGAACAAGATGTTTAAGGACTTATTGCTGAAGAACCCCAACCCCAGCTCATGATGTGAATCTCCCACCATCTTATGGTTCCATGTGATCAGAAACTGCAAAGCTTAAACCATGGCAAGAGGACACACATAGAATCAGATCCTTCAAAACAATCTGGTTTAGTATAGCAACAATGTAGTTCCCTAATTCCTAGAGTATTGAGAACCTGGGAATATCAGCCTGGTGGGATTATTTTAATGAGCCACAAATTGTTACGTTGATAATATCTGATTGTACTGTGGGTATAAAGGGACCTTAGATGCAGATTTCAATCCTGTGAATTAGTTTTCTCTACATCCTTGTCTTCACTGTTTACTGATCTCCATAGTACATTTCCACTTTTCATAGTGACAGAAGTGTCCACCTCATGTCTTCGTTAGCTTAATTATCCATGTTGAAGACCCACTTGACAGCCTCACCTCCCAGTTCCTGAACTCCTCATCACCAAGAGCAATTATCACCACGGTACTTTAAACATCCGCTAGCAGATCGTGGAGCAGACCTCCCCATCATCACTCAGAATGCTCTCACCACCAAGGTCTTCACAATTACAACTTTCCATGGCCTCATGCCCCTCTCTTCTTCTATTTTGCAGGCTCATTCACTGCTGAGCCAGTTCTTCACCCTCTGAACCTCCAGTCCAATATCTTTTTTAGTGATGGGATATGAGGCAAGTCATTTAAACTTTTCACTCTCCAGGATCCTTATCTGTGTATTAGGGATAATATTTTCTTGAGGAGCCATTGTAAAAATTAGCTTAGATAAACCACAGAAGTGCTCCTAAGTAATTTCACCATTTGGTTTGCACAGTGTATATGACATTCACCATATTGCTTTGTGCAGGATAATTTGTGTAAATCCTTTCTTTCTCCTACTGGACACAATCTACATTTTTATCAATTATGATCCTTAAAAATAATAGATAATAAATGGGTAAAGAATTGTACAATTTTTAATGAAGAAAATACAATTTTCTGTGTCTTTAAATAATCCTTGATGCTCTATTTAATTCTGCTTTCTCTTGACATTGAGAGGATTCTTTAAAAATATTTAATTATATTAAGATTTAGTTTTTTTTAATCTTATTCTCCTGCTGCTCTGAACTCAGCTCCTCCTGCGTGACTCTGAGTTAACCCTCAGCAATAGCACTTTAACAGTCAGAATCAGAGCTGCAGATTCTGCAGCTGACTTGGGGTTGGGGATTCAGCAAGACTGTCTCATAGTTATGGTGACCTTGATAGGCTTTTTAATTTTTCATGAAATCTACCACCTGTCCTCATTTCCCTCTGTACTGTCCCGATTTAGGGACATGAAGCTCTGGTCTAGGAGAAAGACTGCTAGGGATATGAAATTCTCCTGACAGTTTTTCCATGTGCCATGGATTCATTCCCTTTGGCCAGGCTATTTAACATTTGATACAGTTATTCAGCACATATTATTTGCAAAGCACAGTGTCCATATTTAAAAAAAAAAGAATTGGTAGTTTAGAAGATGTACATTAAAAAAAAAATTCAGACTTGAAAAGAATTTTCCCCATGTGTCTCCTCATTAAGAACTTAATATCCAAGGCAGGAAGGCATCCTAGAATGTTTGCCTACTTTTTGCACAGTATCAGGATTCTTACGCTGTAAAATGAGAAGGCTGGGCACAATTAACTCTAAAACCTCTCCCAGCTTTAAGTGACTAGCAAAACCTCTGCTGGAATCAGGAGTCATCCATGAACTACAGAACCCATTCCTAAGGCAGAAATTTGTTCCCAGCCAGATTCACATGAAAATCACTGGTTTGCTCAGGCCACAGTTACTGCAGACCTGCGGATGATTATTATGAAGAATGATAACCAAACATTATGATCATGTCTACACGTGGTCAGTGAATCAAACCAAATTGGGAGTTTAGTCATGATTGATTTTCTTGGCATCCTGCTAGGTGATGACTGTTTTATAGGAGTAAATGAGTGGTTTTGTGAGTGGTGGCGCCACGTATTCCCAGCCAAACTGGTGACTGTGTCTGCCACCTGGGGTTTTGATGGCAGGAAGCTGTATCGTGTTGTCTGGCCAGCTGATGTGGCTGCAGCCTAGCCTGGGAGCCAGTGCTGTTCCCCAGAGGGCCACACCAAATCTTCTCTTCAGTCCAACCTATGAGAGTCTCAGAAAAATCTGTGCTCCTCTCCATGTTTCTCTGTTATCTTGGGAAAAAAAATTATTTGATCTCTCAGTTCCGCAGTTTCTTCATATGCAAAATGGGGGAAAATACCTACTTCACAGGGTTGTTGTAAGAATTACATGAGATTTAAAACTTCTAGAACAGGGTAGGGCTTTAGTAAATGTTATTTTCCTTTTGTGACATCGCCCTTTTTTTAATCCATAGCTGTCATTTTGGCACAGCTGGGATCTGAAATTTTAATTGCAGCAATTATTCACTGGGGCAAGCACACATCCCTTGTTATATCCAACCCCCCACCTATTCCACTGTACCAAATATGTTGGAGAAAAACCCACAACCATGCTGCCTTGTCTTAGTTTCCTAGCTGCTAAAACAAATACTATACAGTAGTTTGGTTTAAACAATGGAAATTTGTTGCCTCATGGTTTTGAGGCTAGGAGAAATCCAAACTTGAGACATTGGTAAGGTGATGCTTTCTCCCTGAGGACTGTGGTGTTCTGGGGCTAGCTGGGTCCTGGGCTTTTCTGTCGCATGGGAATGCTCGTGGTGACATCTTTTCCTTTCTCTCTGGATTCTACTGACTTCTAGTTTCTATTCCTCCCTGGTGCCTTTCTCCCTGCAACCTTCTCTATGAGGTAATAGGAGTAAGACTCATGCTGATTCAGTTGGCCACACCTTAACTAAAAATAACATCTTCTAAAGGCCCAATTTACAATACGTTCACACCTACAGGAATAGATTATGATTTAGAACATGCTTTTCTGGGGTACATAATTCAACATACCACACTGCCTGACTTTATATTCCTGACCACTGAGCCAGGTATGTTCTAGGCTACTTAGAGGTCCTAGTCTATTCAGTCTCCTGCTTTTCCATGGACTTGCATATTTTCCTTTTCTCCTCAAATCTCCAACATCTACTCCCCAAGCTCATTCTCAATTAATTACCATCTTCCTATTCCACTGGGAAAATCAAAGCTCTCAGAAGACAACCTCCTTGAGCCTTCACTACCTCACCTATGCATCTACTCAAACCTGTGCTTACGGGCTCCACTGTTTTTTAGTTTCTGTGGATGAACTCTACATCTATGGTCACCCTTCCTCTTGGGCAAAGACTCCATTGCCTCCTTATCAAGTTACAGTAAGCCTCACCTCTTTCTTCTGCATCAACAAGTTATTCCTCTCAATTGGACCCTTCCCAACACAAACATGCTTTCATTTCTCCTAATCTAAAAACAAAAATAACAGCTTTCACTCCACTTCTACCTCAGCTAGTCGTTCTTTCGTTTTTGAAATGCTTTCTTCTTGGTTTTTGAAATACCTATTTTCTTAGTTTATTGCTGATGTCATGGTTATTTTAAATTTGTTTTCTTTGCTGCATCCTTCTTCTTTTCGTATCTTCTAAATGTGGTGCTTCAAGGCTTATATTGGGATATTTTCTCTTCTCTTATTCTCTATTCTCTGGTTTACATATCATCTACATGCATATGCTTCTCAAGTTTATAGCTCTAGCCCTGGGATCCATGTTTGTTCTTCCTACTTGACTTATCCATTGGATGTCTACAAGGCATCTCAAAGAAAGCATGCCAAAAAAGTACCACTTTTGGTTTTCAACCCTAAAACTATGCCCTCTACTCAGTTTTGCCCATCTCAGTAAATGGTACCATTTTTCATTCACTTGCTTAGGCTAAACACCAGGATAGATATCTTTGTTTCATCTTTTTCTCTCATCACTCATCCAATTCATTACTAAAGTAAGATTACATAAGGTAACATGAGGACCACAACACACCATTGAGTCTATATCTGAAATACATCCTGAAACTGTTATGGTTGAATGAAAGAGAGAAAGGAGTAGGTATGTATGTATGTATGTATGCATGGATAAATATAGTGGGCCTAGGTTTTTATTTCTTTTTATTCTTCTGGAAATTTTCTTTAAAGGAACTGCTTAGCATATAAAATGAAGGCAGACATTCTGAAATGTCCCACATTAGTTCAGAAGATTCTATTTCAGATAGTAGGTGTCCAATTAATATTCCTTAACTCAGAAGAGAGAATTAAGCCACAAGTAGAGAATGTGCTATGTAATATGATTTTCCCTAAATGGTTCACACGTTGCACAAATAGTAAAATAATTAAAATCCAATCAATTTAGCAAAAATTGTACACTTATATTCATTTTATAGTTAGAGAAAAAGAAACATTGATACGTGAAATAACTTGTACAAAGTATCGTAATGAGGCGCTTGGTTGTAGAGGACAAGGGTGGAAGTAATTAAACCAGTTAAGAGGCAGTTTCAACAATCTAGGCAAAATACAGTAATTTTTTCACATACAGCACAGGATGCCATGAGCTTCAGTAGAGGCAGCCTCACCCTATGTCCAGACATAGATCTGCTTGGGCTAAGTGCAATCTCATTCCCTTGCCGATGTTTGGTTCTGGAATACGATCTGACTGAATTCTACCCAATGGGACATGAGTGAGAGTCCACTGAGGGGATCTGGGGAACAGAGTCCTCATGCCCAAAACAAAGCTAAAAATAAAAACAATCTATCTTCTACCTCTGGATAAAATTCTCTCTGGCTGTAATGCCTGGAACTGTAGCAGCCATCTTGCTAATAACTTGAGAGTGCAACCAATCTGAGTAAGGATGGCAGAGCAGAGAGAAGAAGAAGAAAAAAAAGCAAAACTGAGACCTTGATGACACCTTTGAGCCACACAATTAATAAATCCTGAAGTCTGCCCTACCCCAGAATTCTGGTTATGTGAGATTACATATATATCCTTAGATCTGAGCTACTTTGAGTCAAGAATTCAGTTACTTAGATCCTAAAGCTGCCTAACTAATCCACTCTGTGGGTAGAGACTATGTTCTCTGTTGTCTTCCGTTGTGTTTCCAGGGACCAGAACAGTGCCTGGTTCAGAATAGAGGCTTGGGAATTATTAGTAAATGAGCGCAACTGTTCTACTGCCTGAAGCCAGACATATAATGCAGACAAAACTGCCAGAGGTACCAACCAAACTTAATGGATAAGGGAAAGTCTTTTTAGTAAATGGTGCTGGACCACTGGATATCCATAGGGGAAAAAAGTAAACCTTAGCCCCTACCTCACAGCATAAACAAAACTTGATTTGAGATGGAGCCCAGATATGAATGTAAAGGCTAGAACAAAAAAGCTTCTAGATGAAAATGTGTTAAGAATATTTTTATGATCATGGGTAGGCAAAGATTTCTTAGCACATAAAAAAATAGCATAGGAGAAAACATGATAAATTAAACTTTATCAAAGTTAAAATTTCTATTCTTCAAAATATACTGTTAAGACTATGAATAGGAAAGCCAGACTAGGAGGAAATATTTTCAATACATAAATATGACAAAGGATTTATTTCCAGATTATAGAAAGAACACCTATAAATCAATAGTCAAAAGACTAACAACCCGATAAAACCAGGCATAAGAACAGTCACTTCACAAGAGAAAAATAGGAATGATCAATAAACACATGAGAAGGTACTCAATGCTATTCATTAAGGAAATGCAAATTAAAGGAACAATGAAGGCATTCTTAGTAAACCATTCAGGGAAAGTGGATCTGGTTATGGGTAAGTAACCACTGATTTTCATGATGTGTTCCTTATGTTCAGTTAGGGCAGATGAACATTAAACATGTAAATAAACCATCATAAAAGTAAATAAATATAGAATCTGATAAATATTGTAATGGGACTTAAATAAGATCTTGTGATAGAGGATAATTGGGAGTTACCATTTTAGGTAGATTGTTCAAGGCAGACCTCTTTGAGGCAATGGCATTAGGAAGCCAACCACACCCACAGATGGGGGGAGAACATTCTTGCCAGAGGGTGCAGAGTCCTGAGAAGGGAAAGAGCTTGGCAGTTTCTGAGAAAAAGACCACTGTGCCATGAGTCTAGTGAGTGAAGGAGAGGGTGACACAAGGCACAGCTGGAGAAATAGAAAGGCCACATTATTCAGGGTCTTTTAGGCCTTGTTGGACCCGGGACCAGTTTGAATACTTGCATTTTCTTTCTTGGGAATTTGGAATAGGGAATAGCAGAATATGTTCCAGTGTGGAATCGTCTCTCGAGGAGAAGGATGTTAACTAGGCAGCTAGAGTGGCGATAAGGAGGTGAGGGATAATCTGCATGGCTCATAGAATGAGAAGCAGAGAGAGTGTGTCTGCAAAGAGAAGGAGAAGCAGCAGATATGTGGAAAGGAGCCGAGATAAGGCAGATGGAGATAGACTCGGGATTGCCCTTAGCTTCCTTGTTCCAGGACCTTCCATGAGTCCCCACTCTAATCCTTCCTTTAAATTGCATGAAAGAGCTGGATTCATTTAGTCAAGTAGCCTTTCTTGCTTAGGATAACTGATTTCGATTTTATTACTTGTGACTAAAAGGCTGTTAAGCAATGCACATATAATTTCTGTGAGTTTGACATTCTATCAAGCAAGATAACTAAAGTCCTGTCATCTATAAGAGTCAATCCCAGGTAAGGATCATTTTTCCAGACTTGGTTTCTTATGTCGAAGAAGTAGCTAAAATACTTGAAAGGAAAAAAAAAATCAGAACAGAAAAGAAAAAATAATTTATGACAACAACTAATTCCTTTTGTATAAACATATGTATTTTATATGTTCATAAAACTGTTCTGTTTCTGTTTGCATTTTACTTCTCCTATAGTTATTTTGTCCATATTTTTGAGATTTAGTCACAATTTTTCCATAGCATTCTTCTCCCAGCATGACAAGTTATTAATAATTACCAGGGATTTGAGTATGTGAAAAATTAACCATTTCTACTGCTGTGACCAGACTAAACATTTCTTAAAAGAACCATAAATTTCTTATCACTCCATGTTATTCTTTTCAGCACATTAACTTGAGAGCTGGTTCTTTCGTCGCACTTGGTAATCCCCACATTTCCCCCTATAGGGACAGCTTTCTTATATACCCTTGCATTTGTTTTTTTAATTGCTTTCTCTCTCTTTTGAGTCTTTTCTTTACCCTTTATTTGTTTAATAATGAGAGTTCTCCTCTCTACTTGTCCCCTGTCCAAATCTGCTGCTTTCTCCAAGGAGTGGTTCATGTTTAGCCTCCTGCTGGAAACCTTTGACTGCTCCAGCCTGCATAGATTTTTGCTTTCTCTGATATCATTTTGTCCTTGTAGTTAGAACCATAGAGTTTAGAGTGTAATCATTTTTCTCTCTTTTCTCTTTGAAAATATGCATTTGTCCTTTCTCCTCTGTAAGATTATAAGTTTTTGAGAATAGGACCTCAGTTTTATATGCTGTACCAGTTAGGGCTATAATTTGCTGCATAAAACAATAAAGTTAAATGAATAGGGGTTTACTACTTTCTAATGTAAAAGAAGTCTGGAGCTTGATAGTCTCAGGATGGTATAGCGATTCCCCTGTTATCAGAGACCCACAGTCTTTTTTTCCTTTTGTTCTACCTTCCTTAATATATGACTTCTATCCTCAGTGTTGTGTTATTATCCAAGTTAGCTGCCACAATTCCAGCCATCAAATCAGAATTCCAGGAAGGAGGAAGGGCAATGGACAAAATGACTATTCTTGAAGCCCCTACACAATGACCTTGTCGTTCTCTCATGGCATTTGGCATAATGTAGGGAGAACTTACTATTTATCAACATCTGTGCACAACACTTTACGAATATTATACAATATACCCACTTACCCTGTGAGGTAGTTGCTATTGTCCCCATTTCATGTGTTAGTTATTTTAGGACAGAAAGGGTCTAAGCTCCAAGAATTGGCAGACTGGGACTCAAAACCAGGTTTACCTGACTCCAAAGATGGTGAGATAGAATGATCAGTAACTTTTCCAGAAGCTAGGGAATGTTGAAGAGACTTTGAATATTATTCTGAGCTGACAAAAATACTTGAGAAAGCAATTATTGGAGGAAATATTCTGTAAATGAAGGAGCACTTATCTTAGAGACGGAAGAGTGGGCATGACTACTGTCTCTGAGATCCACTCTAGCTGTGTGTACTGTGGTAAGTAATTTAACATCTTTGGGCCATATTTGTTATCTATGCATAGAATAGGTAATGGAATTTTGGAAAGGCTTGTAAAGGCTTAGATAAGGCACCAGATGTGGACAACCCTGAGGGGTTGATGAGATAATTGATCCTAAATACCATGAAGAGTTAAGGTTGTTGGAAAAAGAGGTCAGAGAGGAGTATATCTGGAATCTAAAGGATTCTCTGTGGCATCTTGTGATGGCTAGGTTCATGTGTCAGTTTGTCAGGTGACGATGCCCAGTTATTTGGTCAAGCAAGCACTGGCCTATTTGCTGCTGTGAGGACATTTTGTGAACTTAAATCATCAGTATGTTGATTGCATCTATAGCTAATTACAACTGCAGTTGGCTAAAGGGAGTGTCTTCCACGAGAGACATTGAATCTAATCAGTTGAAGGCTTTTAAGGGGGAGGTGATAACTTCAGCAGTCAGAAGTGAGAACTTTCATCTCTGCTTCAGCCAGCCAGCCTCTCCTTGGGAGTTCATTGAAGACCTTCATAAGAGTGCCAGCTTGCAGCCTGCCCTATGGAGTTTGGACTCATGCATCCCCACAGTTGTGAGAAACCCTTTTATAAAATCTCATACTTTTTACAGATATCTCCTATTGGTTCTGTTTCCCTAGAGAACCTTGGCTAATACACATCTCTTGGTGCTTCCATGCCCAGTAACAACAGTGAAGAGTTAAGGTTCATTGTTGGACTAGGGTAAGGCAAATAAAGATACAGATCCTTCAAGGATAAAAGTCTGGGTTGTGCTATCAGAAATGCCATCTAGATCCACTGAAGTGCTGTCTGTCAGTGAGGAAAATCTAGATTTGGTATTGTTAGAGGGATGTGATGAATGTCAATTTCTACCTCATGACCTGTTGCTTTTTCCACTAACTCCCTTGTATTAAACATGCAGAGATGATGGTTGTTCAACAATTTAAATAGGACTCAAATATAGGACTTAAGAGAGATCTAGGTTGTACAAGGGGTGGACTGTATTGGGCACCTCTTGTGAGCCATTCAAATTCACATAGTCCTGCTTCTCATTCCAATCACTCCTGCAACAGCATGTTCCTTATAGGCTTTAACTAACCTTGCATAGGTGAAGCCTGACAATGTTCCTACTTAGGCCTAAACTGCATGCCTCTTGCTGCCTTTCTCAAGGCTTCTCTGATGCCAAAATGTGGAACACTTGTGGAGACCTACCTCGCCTTTATGCCCCCAGGCCACCTTTGACAAGGGGGAGAAGCCAATGGACATGATCCCCAAACTGTACAGCTTTTAGGCTCACTTTGTAAGACACTTCAAAGTGTCATGGGATTGAATTCCCAGTGGCTAACTAGATAAGTTGCTATATTGGCTTTCCTTCTTTCTCTGTTTCATTCCCCGTTTCTTATTTCCACTTTTGGGTGTCACTTCCCAAATAAATTCCCTGTATCATTCTTTTTCTCAGACTGTGCTTTTGTAGAAACACAGGCTAAGGCAAAAAAAAATATTTAATGTTTATTCTGCCTGAGGCATAAATGTCTGAGAGCATTCTGATGTTACATTGCTCAGAATATTTGCAGTATAACAGAAAAAAAAATCCATGTTCAAAGGGCTGACTTGTCATATGGGTTTCCAGACATTAGTAAGCCCTAATAAGGTATTTTTGCATTGAGAGATTTTACTTACACTTTTTAACCAAAGCAGGATCTTGCTCTGACTTATTTAGTCTTCATTTCTTCTTAGGTTTCTAACATCTAGGTAATAATAAATTCCAACAACCTTTTCCAAAGAGGCCACAGATTGAAATAAAAATGCTAGAAACATATTAATGTTAAGATGCTCTACCACCTTTCACTGTAGGCTTTAGGAAAACTTACATATATTTAGTTATCTTACCTCTAACTTCATCCCAATAGGGTTTCACCCATTTTCAGTCATATTAGGCCTTCATGGAGAGGAGAAAACTTGTACCTGGGGTGACTGCAGCTGTATCACTAGTCTTATGCTTGTTTTATACAGGACATAAAACATTCCATTAATTTAGTTCACACTGATTTGAGAGCTAATTTACTACACTTTATCTGACTCTCCTATTCTTCAGCAAGGAGAACTGCACCTATTATAATAATCCATGAAATTCAGCCTGAGTAGAATAATGTCCTGCAGGAGGTAACAATTGCCTGACACAGAAGTCTCAGCACTTTGCAGAGTGGACTTTGTTAAGGGTACGTTTCAAAGACATCCCTTGGGGACTCTCAAGAATATTTTGTGGGGGATGGGAGATACCAGTTTGGAAAGGTTACTGGTCTTACATTTGATGAAGCATTAAGGACCAGAAAAATTTGTGTTGTTCCTTTTTATGTGATTTTTTTAAAACAATATAAGCATGAAAAGACCTACATGAACTTATTTCACATTATTATTCTCATTTTCAAGTGGGAAACCTGAGGCACCATTGGGGCAAATGGGCCTTGGAGACATCTTAGCCTCACGGAGACTATAGATCAGTAATCATGTGGGTAGTAAATAGTGGAAAAGGGACTCAAACCCCTATAACTTATTCCAAACTGCCCTCCTGACACTAAATTATGCAGCCCCCTTGTTGCAGTTTGCTAGTCTACTTCACTGATTTCATCTCAATAGCTGCTAATGCAATGCTGAGAGCCAAAGTACTGAGTAAACATTAATTGATTAAATGAAATGAAATTATTTTTGTGTCACTCCTGTCTGGCTTCAACCACTGCAGATATTAATGATTTCTGCTCTTTTTTTACCCACTTCTCCATGTTCCTTACTTAGCTTTCCAGCCCTTGTGACACACTTGACACTCTGGATGATGATTATTGTCCATTTTTGATTCAACCATATCCAGATCACCTTCTTTCTGGGGACTAACTGGTCATGGCTATATGAGCAGGTACTGTACTGTTAAATGCTTTTTCTCTTCTTTGTTTTGGCTCATTGATTACTTTGTCCTTATGGAGCCACTCAGCTCTAATTGGGCTTATCTTTGGGTCTGTGGTTCATGCTGGAAAACTTGGCTTGGCCCCTGGCTTCATGGAAGTTTGCCTGGCTGGCTTTTAGAGGTTAGCACCTCATTATATATGATCTGTGCTCATGGCCGCTGGGTAACCTTTTGTGTTCTCTATTTCTTCTACTGTAATAGATTAGAAGTAATAAATAAGGCCACAATAAGGCTACGATAACTGTATAAGTATTCTCAGGTGCTGTCTTCTACTAATGTTGGGGTTTTAACCCATGGTGAAGTCTCTGCAGGTTATTTTCTTGGAATTTTCAAGGGGAGAAAGTGGGGGTTGTCATTTCACGTGTGCTTGGAATGCAGCACCTTCAGCTGCACCTATTGCAGTTTTACTCTTCTATTGCTCTGACATTTGTGATTGTCTATTTCTTTTAGCATCTGTGACAACCCATGAGGGTACCTCACAGCTTTGCTGCATCCATGACACATTGCATTCCAGTGTGCCTAAACCACCATGTGTAAACTCAACAAATTCTGCTGATGTTAATGGGAGGTTGAAGCCCTGATAGCTGCTCATTGAATTAGGGGAGAATTCTTTTTGTCTTGGTCCTATAACTCAAATTACATGACAGGGGTGCCACAAATAGTGCTGTCTTGTGACACTGTATAATCTAGCAAAGTTTTTATGAAGTGAGTTGTACTTTCAGCCCTCTCTTCCTAGCATTTAGGTGTGATTCCATGAGCCTGGGGCCAAAGGACGAGCTAGGTGGCAGGCATCATATTGGGCACAAAATCATGCCCTCCTCAGTCAGTTGGGTATCAAAATTGGCCTGAGTTTATGCGCCTTACTCTGTATTTTGGGCCAGGTCTTTCCCAGTTGATTTTTGGGAGCTCATGCACACAAATCCTATAGACAGCTGATCCTACAGACTTGTTTCTGTACGTTGAATCCCGGAGTGAACACAGTTTATGCATAATCTAAGACTCCTTTCAACCACCCTCACCCCATCTTTATGACCCTTTGAAGTGGTCACAAGTTAATTAATCCTTTTGCCCTCAAATCTTTCCTTTTTCCCAGTGGAATATGGATAGCATATTACCCTTTAATGGAAGGAATGTGAAAATCTATAAAAAAGACCATAGAATCTTAGCTGTATCTTCTTTAGCTGCTTCCTGGGATTGATAACTTTGGCTTTATATTTAATGATTAGTGCTCACATGTAATAAATTGTATGTATTTGGGATTCATTAGTATCACATTTGTTGTGTCTGAAGTTTGTGTTTATTTGTGCTATTTTCAGAAGTAGACCATCTCCGTATACCCAGCATTGGGTAATGAGTTGCTTGCAAAAAAACTGACTTTTTTTGTTACACATCTTTAAAAAAATCAATTGAGATGACTGGAATATAGATTAAAAGGATAAACTCAGAGTTAATATATTATGAGGCTGATATTTTCAACATTAAATATAAAAAAGTAACATGTGGTCTGTCAGCCCAAATAGTGTGAGTAAATTGAGGTAAGCTTAATGATCATTGGATCAGAAATATTTGAAGAAAGTGCTATCTGTGTAGATAGATAGACAGAGAGAGGTCGAGAGAGAAATACAGATAGAGAGGGAACAAGACCATGGCAAGGTTTATAAAGCAGCATTGCTACCTACACTTTGGAATACAACGTACCCTTTAAATTTTACTGGAGAATATACATAATGAAATCTGACATTCTTATTTATGGGCTGTATAGATTCAATAACCAACATTTTGTGAAAAAAATACACTAATGATCCTATTAAAAATAATGACTTTGTGCTTGTTAAGTGCCCATTGATTACTTAAAAACTCACATTTGTTTAAGCTGGATGAATAATTAATAGAAGAATCATTTCAAAGTTAAATTTCCCAATTACAAAGTTTATTTCTACATTTACTGTTAAAGGGACAATATTGTCACAAAATGCAAAGCTGTACTTTCCTGTGTTTTACTACTGCTCTTTGGACCCTTTCTGAGGCTGCTGCTGCTCTCTCACCTCCAGACTCCTAGCGGACTCACATGCTAAGATGCCACTCTGCCCTATAAGCCCACTGAAGGCCTGACTGTGGAGAAAATAGTCCTAATATGCACTTATCAACAATTGCTTCTTGGACTGGAACTAACTTCACAAGAGAGTTGTTTTTAACTCTGCCCAAATATAGTCTGCTCTGACAGAGGCTAAAATTGTTGTTTGGGGGACCATCAACCATGCCTGGTTGATTCATTCATGGATAGCAAGGGTTTCAGAGAAGGTATAAAAATGGAGGCAAATAGAGGGCTCTAATAAACAGTTTTCTTATGGTCAATTTCCATTACAAGGCCAAATAGCTTACATCTGTTGTGGCTCTATTTCCTGGGTGCCATAAATGCCTAATGCCCCAAAGAATCCACTTTGCTATCAAGTGCTATACTGCTGACTTTTAGAAATCACAAGAATCAAAACACCTTTGATAATTAAATCTCATTACATTCGTTACACTACTTTAGATTCCAGACTCCCAAGCAGTACCTGTATTCATTTTGCTGTTCTGAAAATCAACAGGGAGTCCACGGGGAGATTCTCCCTTTTCAAGCCTCTAAATGCTGCAAGGACTGTCCACATGATAGCTGTGCCTGTGTTTTCTAGAAGGCTTTTGATAGTGCCTGTTGCACCGTGTGAGTATACCTCCGATCAAGAATCTGTGAATGAGGAACTTGGGCTTGCTTGCCCTTTGATATCCCAAACAAATGAACACACATAACGGATGTGATTAGCTATCTGACCTGAGGTAATAAATCTAAAGAACATCAGAAAATATGTGATGAAAGCACTTGGGATGCCCAGAACTCCAATCTAGGCATTCCAGGTATCATGTAAGGGAGGCAGGGCTGCATGTAGGTGTAATTTTATAAGGGGACATTTAATCCATTTTATCCTACCCAATCTGGAAAAACTAAAAGATAGTAAGCAGACTCAAGGCATAAAACACAGAATCCCAAAGAGCCCAAAGTTGGCTGAATTTACCTAGAACTATCCTAAAGAGAGAAGCACACACAACAGAAGACACAACTTTCTTATCACTGCAGAAGAGTTCTCTGTTGTAGCATAGGAAAGATCCATTAGGTCTATGGCTAGCTCTAGATCTTGCATTTGGCAACTCACCTGTCTGAAACAAAAGAAATAATAGAAATATTATATCTACACTTGAAAACCATTTTTTTTATTGAGATTGTTCACAAACCATACAATTATCCAAAGATCCAAAGTGTACAATCAATTGCCCGTGGTACCGTCATACAGCTGTACAACCATCACCACAATTAATTTTTTTCAATTTTTAGAACATTTTCATTACTCCAGAAAAGAAATAAAGACAAAAAAAGGAAACTCAAATCCTCCCATAACCCTAACCAACCCCCTCCATTATTGATTCATAGTTTTGGTATAGTACACTTGTTACTGTTGATGAAAGAATGTTAAAATACTACTAACTGTAGTGTACAGTTTGCAATAGGTATATATTTTTTCCTATATGCCCCTCTATTATTAACCTCTATTTATAGTGTCATACATTTACTCTAGTTCATGAGAGAGATTTCTAATATTTGTATAATTAATCATGGACATTGTCCACCACAAGATTCACTGTTTTATACATTCGCAACTTTTAACCTCCAACTTTCCTTCTGGTGACATGAGTGACTCTGAGCTTCCCCTTTCCACCACCTTCACACACCATTCAGCACTGTTAGTCATTTTCACAAGTGCTGCCATCACCTCTGTCCACTTCCAAATGTTTAGGTTCACTCTAGTTGAACATTCTGCTCATAATAAGCAACTGTGCCCTATTCTTTAGCTCTGTTCTATATCCCGGTAACTTATATTTTATGTCTATGAGTTTACATATTATAAATAGTTCATATCAGTGAGACCCTGCAATATTTGTCCTTATGCATCTGACTTATTTCACTCAATATAGTGCCCTCAAGGTTTCTTCATCAACCCATTTTTTGAAGATGGTTTTGTTCGCACACCATACATTCCATCCTAAGTAAACAATTGATGGTTCCCTAGTCATGTATTTATGTATTCACCATCATCACCACTATCTATATAAGGACATCTTCATTTCTTCCACAAAGAAGGAAGAATCAAAGAAGGTAGAGAGACAAAAGAAAAAAAAGAAAGAGAAAAAGAAAAAAAAAAACAACAAAAAAACATGATAGCTAGGAAGCAACAAAAGGAAAGATAGCATTAAACCAAAGTAGAATAGAGACAACATCACCAATGCAAAGCGTCCCATAACCCTCCCCTATGTGCCCCCCTATATGAATTTAGATTTGGTATGTTGCCTTTGTTGCATTAAAGGAAGCATAATACAGTGTTTCTGTTAATTATAGTCTCTAGTTTGCATTGATTGTATTTTTCCCCCAATCCCACCCTATTTTTAACACCTTGCAATGTTGACATTCATTTGTTCTCCCTCATGTAAAAGCATATTTGTTCCTTTTATCACAATTGTTGAGCACCCTAGGTTTCACTGAGTTATACAGTCCCATTCTTTATCTTTCCTCTTTCCTTCTGGTGTCCCACATGCTCCTAACCTTCCTCTTTCAACCACACTCAGAGTCATCTTTGTACTTACATTGCTGTGCTGTTATCTTCCAAAATTGTTTTCCAGACCTCTCACTCCTGTCTTTTCCTTTCAGGCTATAGTGCTCCCTTTAGTATTTCCTATAGAGCAGGTGTCTTTTTCACAAACTCTGTATTCGTCTATTTGTCGGAGAATATTTTAAGCTCTCCCTCATATTTTAAGGACAGTTTTGCAGGATATAGGATTCTTGGTTGGTGGTTTTTCTCTTTCAGTATCTTAAATATATCACACCACTTCCTTCTTGCCTATATGGTTTCTGCTGAGAAATCCGCACATAGTCTTATCAAGCTTCCTTTGTATGTGATGGCTCACTTTTCTCTTGCTGCTTTCAGGATTCTCTCTTTGTCTTTGACATTTGATAATCTGATTATTAAGTGCCTTGGCATAGGCCTATTAGATCTATTCTGTTTGGAGTATTCTGTGCTTCTTGCATCTGTAATTTTATGTCTTTCATAAGAGATGGGAAATTTTTATAGATTATTTCCTCTATTATTGCTTCTGCCCCTTTTCCCTTATCTTCTCCATCTGGGACACCAATGACACATACATTCCTGTATTTCATGTTGTCATTCAATTCCCAGAGATGTTGCTCATAGTTTTCCATTCTTTTCTCTATCTGTTCTTTTGTGTGTAGGCTTTCAGGTGTCCTGTTCTCCAGTTCCTGAGTGTTTTCTTCTGCCTCTTGAGATCTGCTGTTGTATGTGTCCATTGTCTTTCATCTTTTTTGTTTTGCCTTTCATTTCCATAGATTCTGCCAGTTGTTTTTTTAAACTTTCTATTTCTACCTTATGCACGTCCAGTGTTTTCACTATAAGCTTTATCTCTTTTGTCATATCTTCCCTAAACTTTTTGAATTGATTTAGCATCAGTTGTTTAAATTCCTGTATCTCAGTTGAAGTGTAAATTTGTTCCTTTGACTGGGCCATAACTTCATTTTTCTTTGTGTAGGTTGTAGTTCTCTGTTGTCTAGGCATCTGGTTTCCTTGGTTACTCCAATCAGGTTTTCCCAGACCAGAATGGGCTCAGATCTCAGAAAGGGGCAATATTTAGTATCAGGTCTCCCTGAGGATGTGTCTTAGAAGATTGATACACCCTTTGAGGCCTCAAGCCACTGTGCTTTTCTGTCCAGCAGGTGGTGCCTGTCAGCCTTTCACTCCAGACTGGTATAAGGACGTGTGGCCCATGGCTGTTTTCCCCTAGGCTCTGGGGTCTGGTTCTGAATGGAGGGTGGGTAGTAGAGCTCAGCACCACCTTTTTCCTCCTAGGGAAGAAGCACCCTCTGCGGAGATATCATTTGCATTTGAATACTCTTTCTGACTCTGCTGTCTCCACCGTTGTCTAGGTCAGAGCACTGGGAACTGATAATGGCTGAGACTTTCTCCACTGAGCTGAAAAAGCATTACAGAAAGTCCCCCTTCAGGGCCAGTCCACAGCCACCCTCAGTTTCACCCTTTGGCCAGAGATAGCACCCAGTCCTCTGGCTCCGCATCCCTCCCAGAGAGGTCCTCTGGCTCTCGAAGGTCAGTTGTCACCAAAAACCTCTGTCTGCTTGTTGGTGATTTGTAACTTCTATTGAGCAGTCAACATTTGTTAATTAAAACCTCAGTTGGAGCTGGGCTGAGCTATATTTGCTTATTCAGAGAGTGCTGCTCTCTACCACAGTGAGGCTTTGCATGGGGGAGGGGCTCTTGGCTTGTGTCCACAGTTTTTACTTACAGATTTTATGCTGTGATCTCAGGCATTCTTCCCAATCCAGGTTGGTGTATGATGTGTGGACAGTCACATTTGTCTCCCAGCAGTTATTCCAGATTATTTACTAGTTGTTCCTGGTTGTTTATTAGTTGTTCCATGGGGACTAACTAGCTTCCACTCCTTTCTATGCTGCCATCTTCTTCTGATTCCCTGAAAACCACTTTTTTTTTTTTTAAATGAAAGACTGATTTTATAGAGACCATCCCATTACATTAAAGTTGTAGAGGATAATTATAAAAATAATTATAGTTATAAAAATAAACCTCTCTTGTGAATAGATACACCCCAAATTATATTGTCAATAAATCTATTCTATAGAACATTGCAAAGATGACTGGGGTTTAAACTTACATATAGAAAATTATGTATTTAATAGAGGATATGTAAAAATATAGTAACTTTTTATTATAACAATTTTATTCAATAGACATTTATGAGTACTTGCTCTGTGGCAGGCTCTTTGCTAGGCACTGGAGACAAAGCACTGACCTGAAGAGGCTTAAGGTGATAGAAATATATGTCCACAGGATTACAGAAAAGGTATGACAAACTGATTAGCTTAAAACAACAGAAATTTATTTTCTCACAATTCTGAAGCTTAGAAGTCCACAGTCAAGATGTCAGCCAGGCCATCCTCCATCTGCAACCTGTTGGGAGAATCTTTCCTTGTGTCTTCTAGCTTATTGTGTTTGCCAGAAATTCTTGGTGTTCTTTGGCTTGCATCCCTCCAACCTCTACTACCTCCATCTTCACATGGCCTTCACCCTGATGTTTGTTTGTGTCTTGTCTTCTTCTTATGAGGACATTGGTCATATTGGATTAGGGGCCAACCCTACTTAAGTATGATCTCATCTTAACTAATTCTACCTGGAACAACCTTATCTCCAAATAAAGTCACATTCTGTGGTACGGGAGATCGGGCTACAATGTATCTTCTGGGAGGCCACAATTCAACCCATAACTGGAACCATAAAAGGAGATATGGACAAGTGCTACAAGAAGAATCTAATGTGACTCACATGCACACACACACACACATGCATAAACCACACAAGTTATGAATCACTTGACATATCAGCAGACACTGATCACTTTTGAAGGCTACTGTTGGCTGAACAAACTAAACACTAGGAGGAATCCAAGGAGGAAAAAGTCCCTTCTCATTCAATTATTTATTCATTTACTCACTTTATTTTCTTACTCACCAAGTATTTTTGAAGTCTAACTCTACTATGTTGATTCCACTCTTTGAAATGGGTGATGGTCTCACACTTAGGCACACTCTCAGGTGGATGAGGACAATTTTTACAGCTCTTATCTACCTCAAGTGCCCTCATTTTCATCATTTGGGCTTGGATTTCCTTCTATGAAATTGTCCACTGAGATGCCCTGAGACCACCTGACATCCCAACTGAAAGCTGAGGTATAGCCAGGGTGCACATAATGTAAGCTTGGCCACAGCCCTCAGGAAGGGGGATCATTCTCTTTTTTATGTTCTGGCTCACTTCCTGCTCCAACAATTTTAATGACGAGATAGGATGAGCCAAGCTAAGAATTAGTGCTAAGGGAGGCCATTTGGTCAGGCTCTAGAATAAGCCTTAAGCTAAAGGAACAAAAAGAGATAAGAGAGCATAGTGGTTATTACTGGAGGTGAGGACTGAGGAAATAGCATTTAAGTCAAGACTTGGATGAGTATTGTTTGTCCAAAGGAAGGATAACAGGGAGGGTGGGGAGGAGAGGGTGTTCTGAGCAGAGCGAACACACCTGAAAAAGGAAAATATGGCACATCTGAAAAACTGAAGGGAGTTGAGTATGGATGAAACTCAGGGTAGGGTGTAGGTGCAGGTTGAAGAATTTTAAGCAGGGAAGTGTTATCTAATTTCACTTTTAGAATGATCACTCTGGCTGCAGTGTAGAGAGTGGATTGGATACAGAAAACTGAAAGAAGGTAAAACAGTTTTCTAGCTGTGAAATGATGATTACCTGATCTAGGGCAGTAGCTATGGTTATGGAAAGATACAGATTTATTGGAAAGCCATCTTGAAGGCAGAATCTGCAGAAACTTACATAAAGAAATTTTTTTAAATTAAAAGGCAGAGCCAGAATAGGTGCTATCCTAGGCAGGATAATTGTTTGCTTACATGTTGTGAGTTAGACATCCCTAGGGAACCTCTATCCCAAAATATGATGTTTGTAATCTGGAAACCAGTGTCTGGAACTCTATCATTATCATTAATGATTCATTTCTTTTGATAATTGCCCTGGATTTTCTGTTGTCAACCAGGCAGCCTCATCACTTCCTTCTAAACTCTAGGTGCATTGAAAAACCAAAGCCGAAATTACGTTTCCCAGAATGCTTTTGCCTGTATAGTTCTATGCTAGATTGATTCCAGTAAGAATTCATGTATGATTTGGAAGGCAGAAGAGGAGAAGCCATTATTCTCTGGATGCAATTGCACTAGTTGCAAGGGCCAAGGAGAGATTCACAGTGGCTTCTCAGTGGGCTTTTAAAAACCAATCTTTTCACTATTGCAGGCTGAGACAGTTGGAGCAAGTTTCCTGGCCAGCTTTTAAGAACTATCCACTTTGGAGGTCCAGACACAGCTTCAGTGTTGGCTTCCCTGACCTTTGCTCCTCTAGCTTTTTAGAAAATTACATAAGCCCCTAATTCCTATATTAAACTTTTTATACCCTGAATACATCCAGTGGCTTCTATTTTTCTGATGGTAGTCTGGCTGAAACAATTTTCTGTACCAAAAGTGTTTCCAGGGGAACACAAAATAAAAAATGGGAATCTCAAATTGGTTCCCTGATCTGGTTGTATTTGGAGGCAATAATAGCATCATTGCCGGAGGAAAATAGATCACTGATAGTCCATGGTATGCAATGACAAAAAAAGTTACTTGAATTTTTACCTTCAACTGCGGGGAGTTGAGTCTCTATGGAAGGTGAGGCTTGCAATGACCAAGTTGATGCACTAATAGAACTTACAGTGGGTAAAAAGTAGTGGGAATGGGATGGTTACTTTTGAGTGAACTTGAGAACCTGGAGAAAGAAGATAAGTTGAAAACTTAAAATTAGCAATTTGGGGCACAAATAGAGAACCAGAAAGCTTCTATGACTGCCCTAAAATAGTCCCCCCTCCTTTTTTTTTGGTAGCTGCTGGGCTAAGATTGCTGAAAAGCAAACCAAATATCTGATTCTGGGGATTATTGAATTGAATATAAATGGAATCCATAGCCTCTCTTTATTTCTTAGGTTAAAGTTAGGCCCTATTAGGGAAGACTGGGATTTTGAGAACTAGAATGGGGCATTTGGGTAGATTATTATAAATCTCAGCTCCTTGAGGCCCTACACCCCACCAACACTTCCTTCCCAGCTGAAGCAACTCCTCCCCTGTCTAAAGAATTCAGTTTCCCCTTGCAGGAAGACCTTGTGTGGACCTCAGAAAACATACTTGCCTTGCTGTGGAATGCTGACTCTCCTCAAGACTGTCCCCTGTCACCTTTCATTTCTTCTAGACCTATAACTAAACTCAAATCTCTATAGACCTGTGGGAGATGAACACTAAGTCTGATCCATGAGGAGGGAGATGGGTACATTCCAAAAGGAATGTAATATTTTGCCAATTTAAATGAGCAGTTATCTGGGAAACATGTGTGGGAATGGATTCTACGTGTGTTAGACCATGGAGGAAGATATATAATGGATTGGGTCAAATTTATTGATGTGGGTGCACTAACCAGAGCTTCTAGATTTAATGTGTTATCTATAAGGGACTATTAAAATTTTTGCAGTTGATTGATTGAAAGTTCTCTTCAGTCTTAAATAAAGATGAGAAACTTTCTTAATATACTGTAGAGGAAAGAATGAAAAGACTTAGGGATATAGGAAAGCTAGAGGGGCTTTATTATAAACAATCTGTAATCCCTTCCCATCTACATCCCTCCATAGGTTCCAGAGGGACCTGCCTTCATAAAGGTATTGAGAAATGCATCAGCATCCTTGAAAGGCTCTGTAGTGGTTGTTTTCTGGAGGCTAGGGTTGACAGTGGAAGATGCTGTTACTGACACGGAATCCATGAATTCACTGGCGATGATAAGATCCCAGCATAGGAGAGGAGACACTTAAACTCCAGGAACAAGGTGTGGGAGGGTACTCCAATGAGCATCAGGAGCAGAACATTAATTTGAATGCTTTAAACTTAGGATTGAAATAGACGGGTAGCCCACTATTACTTGAGCTGAATAAGAAAATGACCAAACAAGAAACCCGTTAGGTCTGGTAAACAGAGACCCGATTGAGACACCACAATGGAGAGTGTGCCAGTTTGGATATATTATGTCCCCCAGAAAAAGCCATGTTCTTTAATGTAATCTTGTGGGGTCAGATGTATTTAGTCTTGATAAGGTTGTAACCTTTGGATTAGGTTGTTTCCATGGAGATGTGATCCACACAACTGTAGATGATAACTCTGAATTATTTCTATGGAGGTGTAGCCCCACCCCTTCAATGTGGGTCTTAATTAAATCACTGGAGTCCTACAAGAGCTCAGAGAGAAGGAGCTCAGTGCTGCAGCTGAGAGAGCCAGAAAGATGTTTGGAGATAGCCATTGAAAGCAGATTTTTGCTGATGCTTTGGAGATGCTAGCCCAGAGTTTGCTCCAGAGAAGTTAAGAGAGGACAAAACACCCCAACAGCAACATTTTGAAGAATGCACAGGAGCTGAGAGTGGAGCTGGAACACAACCTGGGATCAGCAGATGCCAGCCACATGCCTTCCCAGCTAACAGAAGTTTTCTGGACACCATTGGCCTTCCTTCAGTGAAGGTATATGCATGTTGATATCATAATTTGGACATTTTCATGGCCTTCAGGCTGTAAATTTGTAACCAAATAAACCCCTTTTATAAAAGCCAATCCATTTCTGGTATTTTGCATGACAGCAGCACTAGCAAACTGGAACAGAGAGTCACGACTCTTCACCAAATTTCCAGGCCTGATCCAGTTTGCAGATCCAGAACCTCCTGAATAAAAGGGAGACCAGATCTCTTTAAGGAAGAACTCTACTACAGTACCAAAAAATGCATAATGTAAACCTTCCTACTGGACTTCCCTAAAGGGACATTCAGCCAATACAAAGGTGATTATGCATTGGAAAAAGAGAATTACCTAGATCCTTCAGGATTTACTGTTAACTGGATCTGAGCTGATGTTTTTTCCTGGAGACACAAACACCACTCTTGTTCATCAGTCAGAGTAGGTGAGGCTTATGGTGATCAGGTAGTAAGTGGAATATAGGCCTGGATCCATCTCACAGAAGATGTAGTGTCCTCAAACTCACTTTGTTGTTATCTTCCCAGATCACAAATAAATATTTGGATAAACATATTCAGGAACTGTTATTCCAACATCCATGTAAATATATACATATTCTATTAGTCAAAGTTCTCTAGGGAGACAGAACCAACAGGAGAAATCTGTAAACATGAGATTTTATAAAAGCATCTCATGCAACTGTGGGGATGCATGAGTCCAAAATCCATAGGGCAGGTAGCAAGCTGGCAATTCTGATGAAGGTCTTTGATGAACTCCCCAGGACAGGCTGACTGGCTGAAGAAAAAGTGAAAGTTTTCTCTTCTTCTTGAAAAGTCTTCAACTGATTGAATTAAATCCAACGGATTAGATTGTCTTGTTGCGGAAGACACTCCCTTAGTTGATCATAGTTGATGTAATCAACCACAGATGCAATCAATTTACTGATAATTTAATAAACCAGCCTTCTGGTTATTAATCAGTCATGAAATGTCCTTGCAGCAAGTTAGGCCAGTGCTTTGCTTGACCAGAAAACTGGGCACCATCACCTGGCCAAGTTGACACATGATCCCAACCATCACATATATACCCACATTATCAGTAATTTGCAAAGACAGTAGGTAATAGTATTTCTAGTTAACTGACAAGGAAAGTAAGGCTTAATAATTTAAATAACTTTCTCAAGTCTACTCAGTTAGTAAGTTGCAGAAATGAAATTTCAACCCAGTTCTCTGAGATGCCAAAAGCCTGTCTTTTTTTGATTGAAAAGAAAGGTAATAAAGAAATAGGAATTCATGAGCATGAACAACCCATTTAATTTATCTTCCAGTTTTGTTTGGGATGACAGTGCAGATAGCAATTTAATCTATATAAATGTAATGTAGTCTTTGAGAGATTATAGGCTTTCTTGGGTGAAGAAGGGTAGAGGTAGAGTCTTGTGTATTCCTATACTACTTCATTCCCCAGGGAGGGTCAGGCCCTTCCTCTTTCTTGGCAATAAATTCCTTTTACTGACTCCCCAGTGCATTGCTTCTGATAATGGCTGCTTGTTCCTCCGAATCCTGACAAGTGACAGCAGATTGGCATACACAGAGTTAATATTATTGCCATCTGCGTGTAGTTTATAAGCAAGACCCTTTGGCTGGCTCAAGGGAGTCTTGAGAAACAAGAATTAGACTGGGTCCAGGGGAGGAATAAAAACTGTTACCACTATGGAGCAATCTTCTATTTATTCTGTCTGCTTATTATTTTTTTCCTTACCTTAGCCCCTGTGACAAACTCCTGACCCTGCAACTTTGCAGTAAAAATTCTGTACATTGTTTCTGGTTCGCTGAGTTCACAGGACACTCTCTGTGTGGCACCAAGCATTGAAATTGTTCTGAGCAATTCATTGGCATAGCAAACCACAAAAATGACACCACTAATTGATGTCCACAGACTGTGCTCTTGCTCAGCAAACAACATTGAGCTAAAGTCAATATGGCTGCCACAGACTTAGTCCCACTATAGACGCTAGGTCTGATCTTGTCAAGCTGAGTAGGGAGAGCCTGGACATAAGAATTAGAGACTTGGGGCAGGTACTTGAAGTTGGATTCAGCTGTAAAAGTTTTGTTTGAGATAGAGCCAAGCAGGAAGATCATGATGTCCGAATATTATAGGGATGGATGATCTCTGAATCCCGCCCCTTGTCATGGCAGTGTAGGAGGAGCTGGTGCTGCCTGAATGGGATGTGGAGCATCATTATCTGAGGCTGGGAGATAGGGAACAATGGATATGTGAGTGCTGTGGGAGTTAGAAAGGTTACTACTTCTTAGAAGGCCAGAGTGAGAATTCAGCTGGGACAGGGAGCCAGGAGTTCAAAGTCAGGGAAAGAAGGTTCAGGGAAAGCAGGTTAAGAAAAAAATGGGGCTGAGCATGTGTTCTAGTTTGCTAATGCTGCCGGAATGCAAAACACCAGAAATGGATTGGCTTTTGTAAAAGGGGGTTTATTTGGTTACAAAATTATAGTCTTAAGGCCTTAAAGTGTCCATTAACAAAGGGTACCTTTACTGGAGGATGGCACGTGGCTGGTGTCTGCTCCAAAGTTCTGGTTTCAAAATGGCTTTCTCCCAGGACGTTCCTAGGCTTCAGCTCCTCAAAAATGTCACTCTTAGTTGCTCTTGGGGTGTTTGTCCCATCTTCGCTTCTCTGGAGCAAGAGTCTACTTTCAATGGCCATCTTCAAACTGTCTCTCATTTGCAGCTCCTCGCTCAGCCTTGGGCATTCTTCAAAGTGTCCCTCTTGGCTGTAGCAAGCTCGCTCCTATCTGAGCTTATATAGGGCTCCAGTAAATTAATCAAAGCCTGCGCTGAATTGGTGGGGCCACACCCCCATGGAAATTATCCAATCAGAGTTATCACCCACAATTCCATGGAAACAACCTAATCCAAACGTTCCAACTTAATCCCCACTAATATGTCTGTCCCACAAGATGGCATCAAAAAATATGTTTTTTTCTGGGGGACATAATACATTCAAACTGGCACAGCATGAGAAACCTACATTTAGTGTGTAGTATGGGTGGGGTTCGTTGGTCAGGTGGAGGCTGGATTAGAGGTTGAGTTTGAGGGCAGGGGATGAAGAAGAGCTAGTGAGCAGATATTAGTAATTTAACTTTGGGGCTGGTCTGGAGTAGGGCTTCAAACACAGTGAAATTAAGGAACTACGGACCTGGCATATAAGGTAGGAACTTATTCACAAAAATAAGGCAGTAGTTTAGATATCAGAACCAGGGCAACAATTTCAAGTACAAATGCATAACTATATTAAAGTTCATTAAATTTCTCTCATAGAGTATAATTGATCCAGGACCTGGGGTAGAATGGACTAAGGCTGGAAGAAGAAGAGAAGCCAGATGGTTCAGAACAGTTTATACAGGAACCATCATTAAATAGGAAACCAACATTTGTTGGGTATCTACCATATTCAAAGCACAGGTCAATAAAAAAGAGATATTTAAAGGTGAGTGTGTGTGGGTGTGTGTGTATTTGTGAGCATGTTTGTGTGTGTATTGTGTATGTGTGTGAATGTTTATCTGGGAGGTGAGAGGTGAGGTGCAAAAATAAGACAAATAAAACCTGGTTGTAGCTTTTGTTCACCTCTTATTTTGTTTGAAGAAATAGGCTATAACGAACTTTCACATGGAAAAAATAATTAAATTGCAAATGAATAAGTGAAAACGAGGTCAAGCTCATTGGGACCAGGGTGGCCAGAGAAGCCCATGCAAGAATATACATTTGAAACTGGATTCAGTTAGAATTGCTGGATTTTGATAGACAGAAAATGAGAGAGAGCATATGGAGTGGGAGGAAAGGTATTAGAAAAGAGAGTGGAGGTGGAGGTGGCTTGGCATGTCAGGGAGAAGGCAACCTTGGCTGGCATGAAAAGTTTGCATAGGGGAGTAGTGTAGACAAAACCAAAGAGGGAGAAATTGGGTACACATTTTGTACTTAAGACATCACCACTGACATAGCTACTTTGTTGTTGTTGTATCCATCTTGATTCTAACAGGAATTGGAAAGCATAAAGGGATTCTAGGCACTAAATAAATAAATTACATTTTTGTTTTTTGATTTCTGGGAATATTTTCAAAATTTCTTAACTTTTAGTGCCACAAAGGAAAGTTCCATTTGCTTTTGTTCGCAGTACAGCTAAAAAGCTAATAGGTGGTTGTGTTGTTTGGAACTATCTGTACTCCAGAAAATCTTTTGATGAGGATACTTCAGTTAATGCATGGCCCAGGGTGGATCTTAATCCTCTTACTGGAGTCCTTTATAAGAGAATGAAATTCAGACAAAGAAGGAAAAAAAGCTATTGAAGCAAGTAGCTAAAAGCTATGAAACCTGGAAGAGAAGGAAGAGACCAGCAGATGCTACCATGTTGCAACTGCCATGTGACAGAGGAGCCAAGGATCTCTGGCAGCCAGTCTTTGGGAAGAAAGCATTGTCTTAATGATGCCTTGATTTGGACATTTTTCTCAGCCTGAAAACTGTAAGCTAATAAATTCCATTGTTAAAAGCCAACTCATTTTATGGTACCTGCTTTCAGCAGCCTAGGAAACAAAAACAGCAGTCAAGCTGGAATCCAAATCCATGTGTCCTTTTACTAAAACTTGTATTTTCTCCAATATAGGGTGAGCCTGTAAATACCTCTCCCACCCCTCCTTCAACACCTCTTTGGTTGTGCTCATATATATAGATATCAGTTATTGATCTCTTAGTGTATGCCAAGCACCTTGTCAAATATTTTTCTTCCACTTAAATTTGTAAAACTACATAAGGAATGTGTATGTTTGTCTGACCTGCATTTAATTGTATATGAGTGTAACGTGAAAGAACTGAAGCCTTGTTTTCTTTTGTAAGAAGCTATCAATGAGTGAATGGCATTGTATGTACACAAACTTCTAATGGGGTGACAGGTGACAATGATTGACTGCATGGGTGGGTACGCCAATGAATGCTGAAGTGGGAATGATGCATGCATAAGGTGTGTAAGAAGGGAATGTGGCTGAGAAAAAATCAGTTAGTCAATTGGGGGTACATTAAGGATAACTGTGTGGCAGGAAATGAGGTGCAGCTATTGCAGGCTTGGTTTCCCACTTGTGGGTGGATGATTCAATCAGTGTCCATAGACGTGGTCCGCTTTCTTATAATTATCACTAAAGACACAGTGATTGACCAAATGATGAGACTGGACTGGAGTAGTCTCCTCTCAGAGGCAAAATTTCCCTAGTTAAATCTGCAAAAGAGAAGTTGTTGTGTTCTTTGTGTGTTGTCTGTGTTGTATTGTGTGGGTAGGTTTGTGTGTATATGTTTTTTTTCAAAGCTAGCAGTGAAAGGCCAAGCAAAGCACTACAAGGCAACATAAATGATTTAAGACCCAACGATTTTGCCAGGGAAACATTCAGGATGGAGTCTAATCCTTTAATCTAACCCCAGTCCCTTTTAAAAGCTTTGAGCGAGGAGTTGACTCAGCATGTCAGTGCCAAGAAGATCCATTGACCCTGAGTTCAGTGCTGAGAAATTGAGAAATGTTCTTTTTAATGTCTATTCAATAAATACAGCATCCACCTTGCAAGGGGCTGCACAATCCACTTCAAATCCATTATGGGATGTTCTTGTGGGCTGACAAGTTGTCCTGAGACAACAGTGGCCATGAGATGAGGTTAACCCTTCCTGTGGAGTGTAAATCATCACAGCCACCACCATTGCAGGCTCTCCTAAGACCTTGGAAAGAAGATGATATTTGCATTGATATGAGAATCCTGTGGTATGCATTTCCTTCCAGACTAAGGTCATCTTTGGAATATATAAATTCATAAAGAGACTTTACAAATAATGACCATAAAATGACATTTAAAAAAAAACAAAAGCAGTAACAAAAAAGACACCAAATTATAGCCTTCCTTGTCACCAATCTTATGGATAGAGATGGGATTTCTCTCAGCTCATTTGGCATGGAACATTCCTACTGTGTTGCCTTTGAAAGCTGTGGTCACACTTTATGAATTTCATATGAAGACATGATATGATAAAGAATAGTTATGCTGATAATAGGTGAAAGGAGAAATCTAAGAAAGGTAGTGTGCCAGTTCGAATATATTATATCCCCCTGAAAAATCATGTTCTTTAATGTCATCTTGTGGGGGCAGAATACTTAGTCTGTTGATTAAAGTGGAATCTCTGATTAAATCATTTCCTTGGAGATGTGGACCCCACCCATTCAGGGCAGGGCTTGATTAGTTCCGTGGAGTATTTTAAGAAAGCTAAGAGCCAACACAGACACTGCCCCTGATGCTTGGAGATGCTTGGAGAATGCAGGCAGAAGGATGTTTTGAGATGCTAAGAGATGAAGCTCAGATATTTTGGAGAACACCATTTTGAAATCAGAACCCAGAAGCAAAGGAGCAGCAGACACCAGCCATGTGCCTTCCCAGCTGACAGAGGTGTTCCAGAGGCCATTGGCTATTCTTCAGTGAAGGTATCCTCTTGTTGATGCCTTAATTTGGACACTTTTATGGCCTTAGGACTGTAAATCTGTAACTTAATAAATCCCCTTTATAAAAGCCAATCCATTTCTAGTATTTTGCATAATGGCAGCATTAGCAAACTGGAACAGGTAATTTGGACACTGAGGTATTAGAATTGTGTGCACATTTCATTGGTTTATGAGACAAATGGGAGAGAATAATGAAAATCAGTATAATTAAAAAAAATATCTAATGAATACTAACTGTCCTATGAGGCCAGAGGGAAATGTGACCTAGAAATAACCAAGCTGTCAGTTTTGTCCAACAGTTGGACCAAGTCAAGACTAAAGCTCAATGCTTTTCATTCTTTACATGATAATAACAGATACTTTTTTATGAAACAATTCACCTCACAGCAAAGGGTATATGCATTGGATAAATATTTGTGGGTTGATAGATTAATCGATTGTACGTGAAGTCATATTAACCAACATAGAATAATTGTCTGTTGTTTGCCAAATGGCCAACCCCTTGTGGGATCTGTTTATTTAATAAATACTTATTTAGTGCCTTCTATCTCCCAGAGACTCATTAAAACTTAAAGTAGTATTTTGGATATATGGGAGAAGACAGATCTTAGACTACCTGTGGTTTGCCAAAGTGCATTCTTTGTAACCAATTTCATAGAATTTTACAGATATTCTTTGTAAAGTCCTATGCTGTTTTTTTTGAAAGTTTTTATTATAGTAACATATAAGCAACCTAACATTTCCCCATTTAACCACACTCAAATATATAATTCAGTGCTGTTAATTACGTTGACAATATTGTGCTACTGTCACCACCATCCATCACCAAAAACTTTACAGTCAACCCAAAAAGAAACTATGTACAATTTAAGAATTTACTCCCCATCCCCTACCCCATCCCATCCCCTGGTAACCTATATTCTAGATTCTGACTCTATGACTTTGCTTATTCTAATTATTTTATGTCAGTGAGATCATATATTATTTGTCCTTTCTCTGGCTTATTTCACTCAACATGATGTCTTCAAGGTTCATCCATGTTTTCATTTTAGACATTCTTTGAAAAAGAGGTTCTATGGTAAAATTAGTTTGGGAAACACTAATCAAATAATAGACATTGTTTTACCACTGTCCCTCACCCATAATGAGATTATCATCAATCTCTAAATGGGGGATATAGCATGTAATGTTTTGTCTACATTGGATCATAATATAGTCTTTTTTTTTTTTAAAATAATCTCTAGGAACCAACATTCTGTAGAGTGTAACTTAAAGACTGCTTGCCCATTGGACTTAAGTAGGATGCCTTTCTCAAAGCAACTAGAAGAATTTTGCAGTCAACCTTGATTTTCTCCTTTATGTCTTAGAAGGTGCTAGCAATTTGCTACAGTGGACTCTGAGGAGTCCAGATTTATGCCTCCCAATAGAATAAAGTGACTTCAATGGACAGATTGCTGGTGTTGAGGAATATAAGCTCTGGGGATACGGGGAGGGTTGAAGCGGCCAGGGAATATTTCAGTAGAAAAAAATGACTACATGGCTCTGTCCTCCTCCATCCCTGCCGTGCTCCCCGCTGGGTCTGTTTAGAACAGGGATAGAGTACTTTGCTGAGAATTTTGCTGCCTGAGTGCAGGATCAAGGGTAATTTCTTCTCCCTCTTTTGCACTTTCCTATGCCTCTCACTGAGCACCTCCACACCCCTAGGTATAGGTCGTATTAAGACTTTTTAAAGCTGACCTCTTCTCCCCTTTGCAGAGGGAAGAGCTACCTCCATTGCTTAATCAGGATTGTGCAGTGAACAGATATGGGAGAGAATGGACATTGTTATATTCCATGTCCTAAGTATGGTGCTGGGCATTTTATACATTCACCTGTGGGGCAGGTATCATTGTTCTCATTTTCCAAGTGAGGAAACTTAGTTTTCCCAAGGATATGGAACTGGTAAACAGTAGAAGTGGAATCGAATCTGGGTCTGCATGACTCAGAAGCTCAGTTCACCATGAGATGGGTGTGTAGTTCTTTACAGGTGGAAAAAGACGTTCACGTGCACCATCTCATTTGAATTCTTTAAATCTGCTTTCACATTAAAAAATGGAAGGATTTCCACCTGCCCAAGGTCACCCAGCAAGTCAAAGACTCAAAGGAAAATATTTTAGTCTAAGCTTGGACTAGGTATCTAAACTCAAAACAGGTGACAACTCAGGGAATCTTAACTTGTGCTTTTAATAATAATAACTGTCATTTGTAAATTCATAACTGTTCAAAAATGACATTCTCCCATTTAATCCTTGCAACAACTCTAAAAGTAGGGATTTTATTATTATTATTGTTATTATTATTATTACCTGTTTATGTCAAATGAGGAATATAAGGCCACATCATGGCTAAGTGACTTGATCAACATCATGATTATTTGTGGTATAGATAATACTAAGAGGTATCATTTATTGACTTACTGCTATACACAGGTACAATGCTAAGAGTTAGGCAGTCATTATCTCATTTAATCCTAGTAATCTTACATGGTAGATACTATTATCATCCCCATTTTACAGAAGAGGGAACTGAGACTTAGAATGCTTAAGTTAGGAGTGATGGAGTCCATTAAAGCCCTCTTCAGATTCCAGAGCCTCAGCTCTAATTCCAGTGCCTGGCTGCCTCTCAAATTAAGACTCATCCTCAAGTCTTCTGTTTCAGATTCCTGTTGTCTTTCCAGTATAGTCATGAACTGTCAAAAGTATGGATGTAAAGTGAAAGTAAATCAATAGCTCATGTACCTTCTCTATGAGAAAAATCACGCATGTGCATGTCGAAATATGTGCATGTTTAAGATCATCATTGTAAATACAGCATGCTGTATTTTAAAAAGTTCATTTATTTTAGAACTATTTTAGGGGTTCTCTGTGTGCCCCGTTTCCATGCCTTTTGCTCATGTTGTAGGGAAATCTTATCATAAGGCCATCTCTCTATTCCTGAGTCCTGGTGAGTTTTTCCTGATTGATTAGGATGGAGTATCTATCCCTTGATCAGAACTGCACATTGCAGTAGCTGGAGTCCCAGATTGGATTGTGCCCGATCATTGACATTCCAATATTGATGCTCATGTGACACCATGAGCTACTGTAACAATCTTTATTTTATCTGTGGCTTTTGCTCTCGGGCTTGGGTTACCATGATAATCAACACCTCTAATTAGCACTTAGAAATGTCTGGCTCCCAAGGCTGTCATTAGAAGACAAGCTTGGTGTGCAAAGTACTGAAGCTCTTGCATTTCCCCAGCAAAATCTTCCTCCCAGGCCTACATCATGGATTGTGATTTCAACACTCTGCTGGCAGGGGACCCCCCTCCCTGCTCCCCTCATTTATGAAGAACTGAATTCAGGGGATGAGGTCTGCATGGGCAATTGGGAACCTGGAAATTAGACATCATGTCACATGCCTGATTCTTTCTGCTCAGGAAAGCAGGTCCCTGATTCGGGCCTTTGCTCTCCACCAACCTGAGATGATGGTGTGTGAGGTGATCAATGCAAAAGAATGTTAACAGGAGCCTCTTTCCGTTCCTAGCTCTAATTCTCTGTTTACAAATGGGATGGGGGAGAAATAGCTATGTACTTACTCATACCTCTGTACTCAGCAGGCCCAGGGGACCCCCGAGAAAGACAATGTGTCCATTGCACTCACTTCTACCTCCCCCAGCAGGGAGCCCAGTGATGAGAGTCAGCGGGATAGTTACTCAGCGGAGGTTTTATGTGGGGAGGGAAATGATCCATTGGTCCGGGGTACCGTGGTGTACTCCAGAGCAGACTGGCTGTTTATTCTCCACAAACCATGACCAAGTCAAATGTAAATTAATGCTGATACTTTATTGCTGATATCCTTGCTATTATTGATATGAACACAACCTCCAGAGCAGTGAGAGAGCGTTAGGACACCCAGCTGCAATGGATGCCTTGGACTCCCTCCTCTAAACACATTCTTCTCTGTAATCAGTTGACACCATTTCATGCCCCTGTCCAAATTTTAGGGGTCACTCTTAGGAGACTTTATTTTACTTTGAGGGACAGGCCAAATGCCAGGGGTGGGAGAAAAGGGAATAAGGATTAGCGATGGTGAGGCTAGCCTAGATACCGTGGTCTATGCGCAGTCCACTCCTACTGCCTCACCACACCTCCCCACCGATCCTTGGTTCTGACAACTGTGGTGGAATGAATTCCCCCAGAATCAAATCCAGGCCAAAGCCATGAGGAGGGGACAGAGGCTTGATAAGGCCAGTTGCAACCTTCACAGCGCTGCCATGTGCAGAAGTAGAAGCTTTGGATTCTAGTTCTGCCCTTAGCTGCTCCCTGGTAAAGTTGCTTGAGTGTTCTAGTCCTTGTTTTCCATACAAGTGAGTTAGCAATATTTAGTCTCTGAAGACAGGAGGCAAATGACCTCTGAGTGCTCCTTCCAGATGAATGATTTAAGAAAATCGGCTCTGGCATTATCTCTTCAACCTTTTCTGGCAAACTTGACTTTACTACCCTTCCTTCAGTTATCCATTATGCAAAATAAAATTCACTCTTGTGCATATAACTGCACAGCCTTCAGCTAGTTATCAAGGATGAGAAGTGACCAGGTGCTACAGCCAATAACCAGTTTATTGTGCTATCCCTCCCTAGAAAGCACAGACACACACACACACACACACACCATTTTAATTGAGGTCTATTACCCCAACAATATTTTAACTACAAGGAAAAAATAGCTAATGGTATTTCAGACCTCTTCTTACAAGGAGAATAAGATTCATATTCGAATTCGGCTCTTGAGCACCTAATATGTATCAGGAAGGAGTCCAATCATTTTGTATACATTTTTGTATTTAAATCTCATTTAGCTCTCAAAAGAAAAACCTGTGGCTATTATTTGATGTATTTTAAACATTAGAAAATGGAACCATAGAGAATATAACTCGCTCAGTCTTACAGGGATGGATTTGGGATTGGAGTGCCTTCTGATTGTCCACAAATTGAACCAAATGATGGCAGACATTTCATTTTCCTGTGAGGCTGAGTTGGGCACCAGCTGCATAAAATCTGGGCTTGAAGCTGGGTGTGGCCCAAGAGTGGAAGAGGCAGCTTTGCATGTGCTGGTCACCGTTGAGCAGCGGGGTGTTGGGCAGTGAGAGACTGTAGAATTCAGCCCATAGTGAATTCACTGCTAGTGCTAATAAGGACAGGTACTTACATTTTGGGCCTCAATTTTCTCAGAAAATGGGGATTAATATACCTTCCTTAAATTTAGCAAGGTAATGATAAAAGTGCCTGTCAAATAGCAGGTGTTCAATACAAGTGATTTTGCTTCCTTTGGACTAAGGTAGGGTTGTGCTTCCTTTAAAAATATGAGCCAACACTTCCGGTTATAGTTTGCAGAACACTTTCACACGTTCTTTCCCCTGTCACCTCACCCCTTCTGCATAGTAAATATAAGAGGTAGTCAAAGACTAAATATTTTGGCATTATCCTCTATCAAGTAGTTTACTCTGGAAAGGGAAAAATTAGATCTAGTGGGTAAAGTCAATTAGAAATACGGGAATGCAATGTTTGTTTTCTTGACTGAGTACCTGGGAAAGCTAGAAGATGGGAAATTAGCTTTCTGCTTTGTATATCCCATTAAAGCATTCGCATTTGGTTCCACACCTGCTTTGTCAGTATGACCAGGATGAGTCCTGTTTGGTCTGTTTACTTGATGTTTACCCAAGTCTGCGATCAACAAGAAAACACATCTCAGCATCTCACTTGGCAAGAGGAAGAATTGAGGCAGCACAGCAGCTGTCATATTTATTTCAGTGGCAGAGCAGGTCAGGAAAATTGATAAAATTAATCATACAAACTAGCAAACATCAGGAGTGAGTACGTGAAGGAGCAGATGAGTTCCTGCTTCATTCCAAGCTGCACCTGCCCTTCTTTCTAATGGAATCTGTGCAATCAGCTGATGAAAGCGGGAGTGCAGGAGTGGAGGGGGCTGTGGCAAAGGGAATACAGGCCTGAAGAGAAATTGGAACATGAGAGTTTATTGGGCAGGCCTTAGTCTGAGGGCCCAATGGTGTCTGTGAAACTCTATTAAGTTCTCTGAAGGAGGAGGAAATCCATCTTCAGGTGCCCCATGAAGAGAATAAGTTCAGGACCTAATATTGGCTTGGATCTATAGCAGTGGATCCTAAGTAATTTGGGAAACATTTCTTTCCTGTTATGAGAGGCAGGGTGGCCTTTACTGCAGCGGTTCTTGAAACTCTGGATGTACTTCAGCATCACCTGGGGAGCTCTCAGAAATATGGATGCCTACACCCAACTCCAGATGAAGTGCACAGGCTCTCTTGGGGGGTGGGACCCAGGCATGATGATTTTAAAAAACTCCTCAAGTGATTCTAAGGCAAATCCAGTGTAGACAGCTACTGGTTTTGCAGCAGTTCTCACACTGTAGCATTAATTAGAATCATCTGGAGGTTTTTTAAAACAGAGATTGCGGAACCTCAAACCTGGGGTTTTTGATTCACAGGTCAGGGATGGGGCCCAAGGATTTTAATTTCTAGTGGGGTCTGCCCTTTGAGAGCCAGTGGATAGAGGAAATGGCACTGTGTTCTTGTTCTGATTCTAACACTTGTTAGCTGTATTACTTAGAGCAAATCACATAGTTTTTCTTAAATCTGCATTTATAATAATTATTTCTTTTTTTATCTTAAAGATCTTTGGGTGAACCAAGTGAGATAATGTATGTGGCAGTACTTACAAACTATAAAGCATAGGATGAAAATTCATTTTAATTAATTTCTATTCAAATTTCTATTTTGCTTCATGTTTGTAGATCTAAAGTAGCTACGATTATGACAAAGCCATATTTATTCATTCATTTATAAATATTTAAGGAGTGTGATTATATGCCATGCAGTGAGCTGAAGGCTGGATATAACAATGGCCATGGTAAATGCACCTCTTTCCTTAAAGGTCAAATCCACTTGTTTTTGTATGACCTGCAAACTGAGTATATTTTTACATCTTCTAATGGTTGTAAAAATATCAAAAGAAGAAGAATAGTTTTTGACATATGACACTTATCTGGAATTCAAGTTTGAGTGTCCATAAATAAGGTTTTCTTGGAACATGGCTATGCTCATTCATTTTCATGTTTTCAGAGTTGAGTAGTTGTGAGAGAGACTCCATGGCCCACAAAGACTAAACTATTTACTATCTTGCCGTTTACAGAAAAAGTTTGCAGACCCTATTTGAGTGGAAGAGTTAAATTCCATCATAGCAAGTGCTGGGAGGGAGCAAACAAAAGGCTGGACAAGGACCCAAAGGGGTGGGGATCTACTTTAGACAAAGAAAAGAGACAGTATTAAACCAGGAGCTAGAGAATGAAAGGTGTTAACAATGCAAATTTTCAGAGAAGAACAGAATAACCTATATAAAGGCTCCAAGATGGGAAGTTTGGCATTTTTGAGGCACTGTGAGAAAACAAGTTTAGCTGAGGCACAGATTCAAGGGATGGGTAAGGAAGTTATTGTTTCAAGATGAGAAAACATCTAGGCTGGCGCCAGGTCAAGAAGGACCTTGTATGCCTTAATGAGTTTGGATTTTACTCTAAACACAATGGACATTAGTCTAAAGAGAAGATGGTAATCTTATTTAAGTTTTGAAAGACCACTTTGTACCTGTATAAAGAACAGGTCATGATAAGGATATCTGATTTTTAACATGCTTATTATGTGCCAGGTGTTTTTCTAAGGGCAGTGCATTCTTCAAAAGAACACAAGATAAGTGCTAATATTATCCTAATTTTATTTATGACCCAAGTAAGGTACCAAGATGTTAATCAGCTAATGTCACAAGGTTGGTAAGAGCAGAGCTGGGATTTGAACCCAGAGCAGCCTGGTTTCTTAATTATTTTGAGGGTATGGTAAGAGGAGAAGCAGTGAGACCAGGTGGAAGCTGTTCCTTAAGTCCAAGCAAGAGAGGGTGTGGACTAGTCCAAGGAGTTGGCAGAGGAGATGGGCCGAAGTAGAAGAGACAGATATAATGCAGGGTAGGGTTGATAGGATTTGTGATTATATAGATATGGGGGTGAAAGAGAAGGTAGGGTCAAGGACAACTTCCAAGTTTCAGGTCTGGACAAATGGGTAGATGTTTGGGCTATTCACTGAAAATACCATGGCCAGGAACGTCATCAGACTATCTACTTTGATTTGGAACAAGAATTGAAAATACTTATAAATAAATATCTGTCTCCTACTCTTCCCAGAAATTTGAAACTTTGTGAAACCTTTGAGGACAGAAATGTCCTGTCTTTTTCTACCACACGCAGGTAATAACAGTGCATCACATTGCGATTGCCCATACAATTTATAGAAAATGGAATAGATTTTAGTATTTATTGGATGTTGCACGTAAATAGGGTGAATAAGCTAGGCCAGATTGAATTTCTTTCTTTCAGATTGGATTTGGACTGGAAAAGTGATGTTTCAAAGGTTTGCCTCAACATCCAGGTAGACCTGTTCATTGCGTGTGTGCCTGTGTGTGTGTCTTTTGCTTCGCCATGTGTCAGATTCTTCGGGATTTATTTGATTCCTTCCTAACCATTCCTTGAAATCCCCCGAGTATTCTTCAACCTGTTCATAGCCCTTAAACTTAAAAATAAATGTAAAATTGGTCAGAAAAGAATTTAGAAATGCCTGCACCTATGATCTCTGTTGCTTCTTTCGAAGATAACAGGAAACTAAATTCAGGAATAATTTGATTTGGTTTACACACATTTCTACTCACAGATCCTTCAATTTCTCCACACTGATGAGAATCAGATCCATTTGAAACAACTATAATCAGATCAGTAGAGACTTTGGTGGATCTTCTGTGACCCTTCAGTTCCCTTGATTTCGGATGCCATGACCTCTCCCAACTCATTGGATCCCTTCACATTTTCCAAGATGTCACCCAGAGGTTGCCAGGCAACGCTAACAAGACCAGTCTTTACCTCTCAGTTAGGCATCAGCTGCTGTCATCACATTTTAAGTCATTATTACTATTTAACAAAACAATGGCCGAGGCCTGTGTAGCTCTCAGTGGGGTACTCTCTCTGGAGAAAATGCTCATGTAGATTTCCTGGGAAACTAATTTATTTTCTTTTCTTAAAACAGATCACAGTTAAGCCTTGAAAGGATAGAAAAGGTCTAGGATGGGGTATAAGGGAGTGTGGTGCTGGACTGATGAAAAGACACAATACAGGCAGTATGTGCAAATTATACATAGGAGTGGAGCAGAAGACACATTTATTTTTGACAGTTGCTAAGACTACCAGTGTTTTGGTAAATTCTTGAGCATGAGCCTGAACTTGAATTATAGAAACCATGCATGTTCCTTGGAACCAAGCTTTCAGTGTAATGATGGGCTCAACAAATAGTATATACATATGTTTTCATCACCTAAGCCTGTGACTGGTCTACTTTGATATGAATTCACTAAATGGCAAGAGATGGCATGTCGAGGAAACTGGATTTGTTTCAAGGTATTTGCTAAAGATTGGACCAGTAAGGTTTTAGTAAAAGGAATAAGAGCTTTGTAAAAGTTTACACAATGTAAGGAAAGACCAGGAGACAGAGGTTACCGTAATATCTAGTGGTAGAAATGGAAATGATTAATTCTGGGAAGCCTTAGTATATCTGTGAAACCATGTATTGCAATGATTTGCATACTTTTGGGGACTTAAGGTCCTGGAACAGAACTCCCCTGTGTACTCCCATAATTTCCACCTCTGACACAGTATTTTCATTTCTTAAAGTTTTAGAGATTTTTTTGTTTTTAATTCTTTATTGGGTGTCTGGTTAACACAATTACTAGCATGATTCATTGAATATAGCCATTACTTGATAAATGTCTGTGGATCTGGGTGACTTACATAACAAAGTTTTACCATTGTGCTTAGAGCTTGAGTTTATCAATCAATCAGTCAATCAATCAGTCAAACAGCCAAGCATGTATTTATTAAGCTCCTACAATTTTTCCTTCAATGAGTCAGGGATTCTGAGAAATATGAAGAAATATAAGATCTGACGGGTATTTTTAATTGCACAAATTGTGATCATAATTATAACAAGAGTTAATAGACAGATTCTCTGTTATTAGACAGAGCCTCTGTCTCTGTTCCTTGCAACAGACCTCCAAGGTAGGTGGTTGTGCTGGGTTGAATGTATTATGTCCCCCAGAAAAAGCCATATTCTTTGATGCAGTCTTGTGGGGCAGACGTTTTGGTGCTGATTAGATTTGCATGGAAATGCACCCCACCCAACTGTAGGTGATAATTCTGATGAGATATTTCTATGGAGGTGTGGCCCCACCCATTTAGGGTGGGCCTTGCTCAGTGGAGCCATATAAATGAGCTGATGGGCAAAGCGAACTCAGTGCAGCTGAGAGTGACAGTTTGAAGAGGAGCTACAGCCAAGAGGGACACTTTGAGGAAAGCACAGGAGCTGCAGATGAGAGACATTTTGAAGATGGCCATTGAAAGCAGACTCTTGCTCTGGAGAAGCTAAGAGAGGAAGAGTGACATTTTTTGAGGAACTGAAGCCTGGAGAGGAATGTCCTGGGAGAAAGCCATTATGAAACCAGAGCTTTGGAGCAGATGCCAGCCACGTGCCTTTCCAGCTAACAGAGGTTTTCCGGACACCATTGGCCATCCTCCAGTGAAGGTACCTGACTGCTGATGTGTTACCTTGGACACTTTACGGCCTTAAGACTGTAACTGTGTAACCAAATAAACCCCCTTTTATAAAAGCCAATCCATCTCTGGTGTTTTGCATTCTGGCAGCAATAGCAACCTAGAACAGTGGTGTTGTCTGTACTATCTTTTCCAAGGTCAACAGATAGTTAAGGAAAGAGCTGGAATTGAATACCAGCTCTGCTTAAGTTTGAAGCCCTCCTTCTTTTCCTTATGCCTGTGCCACTGACACATATGTAGACATTCATTCATTCATTCACTCATTCATCTAATATCTAACAAGGATTTGCCATATACCTGACAGTGTACTAAGCACCATGGAGAGGGAAAGACTTGGCGGACTTCCTGAACAATACAGGTAAGGTTCTTGCCCTCCTGCAGCCTATGTTCCAGTGGGAAAGAAAAACAATCAAGTAAACAAACAAGCACACAAATGCATAAGCAAGCAAGCAAGAAAGTTTGCTTTCAGAAAGCAAAATATGCTATGAAGAAAATAAAGGAGGGTAGAAGAAGAGAGAATTAAAATGATTGGCCACAGTAACCCCACCTAGATCCAGAATTGCTGATTTCTGGTGCAGGATACTTTCCACTACATTATATTCTAGAAAAGATAATATATGCAAACATTTCCAACTATCATCATGGGATTTAGACTAATTTGTGAATTGTGCTTTTCTTAACATCACAATATAATATTCCATTTAGAATCAGGTCAACCAACTTTGAAAGTAGAAAGTCAAAACAAAATTACATCTTTGTGATATGTGCGACTCAACCAACTGTCCTATATTTCAACCCCCAACTCTTTGGCTAAGATTGGATGTTATGATAATATTAGTAATGCAACGCATTTCTGAGTACATGCTATATGATATGTACAGTGCCACTACCAAGAACAAAAACAAACAAGCCAATCTTATACTCTCCCTGTATCTTATGACTCTGAGGAGAGAAGGTCCTTTTAATTCTATTGCTTCTCTGCCCATCTCCCCCACCTTGCCAAATGATGCTAAGTTGCAAGCAGAAAGGCAGACAAACATTGCTGCAAACACAAAGCATAATTCTAATATTAAGGAAGAACAACCCAGGAAGACACAATCACTAACAAGCATTAAAAAAACACAGAACAAACCCTTGTATAGAATCTTGCTGACAAGTTCTATTAAATATTAATTCTATAGACCGTGGAGACATCATTAAACAAACATACATACCCTGATGCTGAATGTGCACTGGTCCAGGCATTTGTTTCACATGTGGTAGTTGGTAAGGTGTATTCTTTTGTGTTGCTTTACAGGCAGAAGGCATTTTCCCCCCACTCCTATTAATTATCTCCTTATACATCACAGAAATTCTCATTGCCTTTTTGGTTATCTGTCTTATCCTTTCCTTTCATCTAATTGGGAAGACAATTTTTTAGGGAGAATGAAGGGAGTTATCAGTTTAAAGCTGTTGTGCATGAATAAAAATGCTTCATGGTTAGCCAGAGATCTTAGATTTAAAGAACCTGTGCTATAAGCAGAACATTTCAAGAAATGAGAGCACAGAGCAAGCTTTGCCCAGTTAAATGCCACTTTCCAACTTCTCCTAAATAAAGATCCTAAAGATTAAAGTTGAAAAATTCCAACCCACTGAACTAGTAAAGCTTATCAATGCTGTTTATTCCCAAAGTATAGCTACACTTTAAATACTGCAAATATAAAGAAACAACTTTGCCACATCTCAATCATTATCATGGAGCTGCAAAGGGCAAGATACCATCTAGTCTGGTCATTTTCAAACTTAAGTGGCATCAGAACATCCTTGTTAAAACACATGGCCACACCCCATGCCCAAAGTTTCTGATTGAGTATGTGTAGGTTGAGGTTAAAGAATATGTGCTTCTAGCAAGTTCTCAGATGATACTGATGCTTCTACACTTTGAGAATCGCTGGTCTATTCTCTCACATTTTACAGATGGGAAAACTGAGACTACAAGAAGTTGCTACAATTTGCCCACGTTTACACATTTAGCTAACTGCTGATTCTCCATGAGAATGTAGGCCTCCAGAGCCTTGACCATGCTTTTCCAGCTGCACCATCAAGAATTTTAGACAGATACTATCGAAAATATATAACTCAAGCTCTCTGTTACTGCATCAGGGAATCTCCATTCTATTCTCTCACTCCACCCAGGAATCTGAGAAATTTGAGAACTGTTCTGTGGTACAGCTGGAGAGCACCTAAGTAATCTCCCAGGTCTATTAGCCTCTTGAATGGCAGTAACCAGGCTTACTAAGTGATACATTCAGGGCTACTCACTACCATCTACCGAAATGGGATCAGAGGCTGGCTCTCCAAAATCCCAGGGTGGGGATTCTGTCCTGGATATGTCATGAGATAAGGCAACCTTTGCATGCCCGCTTTCTGGTAAGACTTCAACCAGAAACAAATCATGGGTCTGTATTTCAAAAATTCCTGCCGAGTACATCATGTAAAGGGTCTATCCAGGGCCATTATGACTTTCAATGGCCTTTTGCCTTTGTGGACCTCTTCTTCCATTAAAAAATATTAAAAATTATCTCCTAAGACTATGTTGACATGAAGACAGATATAAACCAGACCGGCTTTATTATTACATATTCATGATTCTTTCTTTTGATTTTCAAAGAAATTAAAATTAAAACATTTTCGTGGGCCCCTCAAAGTGCCGTGGGCGCACGGCTCTGTCCCTACTGGGCCTAATGGGTAAGTGGGCCCCGGGTCTCTCTGGAAAGCTCTGCACTTGGTTGGCGATTCGGCTCTGAAATTCGGACTGAAGACAAAGGGGCGGGACTACAAGGGTCTTCGGGTCAGAATCTAGGCGCAGCGACAGACCCCAGGCCTCCGTGTGCCGCTCTCAGGAGGAAAAGCCCCCGGCCCCAGCGCAGGCCCGGCGGAGGGCCCAGCGGGGTCGGCGGCGCGCGGAGAAGCGGCCCCCGCGGTGCCAAGCCCCAGCCGGGCGGGCCCCGGGAGCGGGCGGCGGCTGCGACCCGCGTGCGCCCAGGAGGAGGCGCGTCCACGGCTACCCGGACGCGGCGCACACAGCAGAGGGAAACGCGGCTCAGTTTTTTTTTTTTTTTTTTTTGCATACAATTATAGTGATGGCATCATTTTGTTTGAAACAAACTGTCCATAAATGTCACTGAAAATCCGGGTCTCCTTTTATTAAAACTGAAAAATGTGTATAAATGTAAATAACAAATGACTGATACAGGGATAAGAACACCACAGCGGCTGCTGGCGTCTCTCCCTTTCTCTCTTTTTTTCTCTCCTCCTCATGTAATTTGCATTAATAAAGAGGCTGTTCCTTGTCGGAATGTGTTTCATCCGGTTTAAAATCCCAGGGCGATCCACTAGGAAGAGCTCTGGGAGAATCCAACTGTCAGAGCCGACAAGACAAATGAATCCCGGTGTCAGGAGCGTGTGGTTCAACGATGACAGATTGAGAAGAACTGTCCCCCTCTCGACAGGCGGGCTTCATTTTCAAATTAATAAATCTGAATAAAATATTTTTCCTTTCATTACGAGCGGAGCCTGTTTGACAGTTCCAGTGACAGGAGGGAGTAGCAGTGTTGATGAGAACAGTTTGCATGAATTCCACCTGGGCTTTTTCTGTTTTATTTTTACCTGCAATCTCATCCCTGTTTGCCTCTCTTCTTGCCCTCACCTTCCCGTACTTTCCCTTTCCCCTCTCTTCTATCCCTTTCCATCTTCTGTTTCCCCCCATATTCTTGTCTCATGATTCTTTCCCACGTTCCATTCCCCCTTCACTATTCTCATTCTCTTAAATGTCATCCGCTCCTATTCTTGCTATCCTTGTTATTCACCTGCAGGGTATTACCCTGAATTAAAGGCCAGAGCATTATTTCACTGAAAAAAAGTCCACAACTAATTACTATGAACTGTTTTCTTTATTTCATGGTTGCTTATCCTTGATCACATTATGTTAGCTCACACCCTGGCTAGGGGAAGTTCTGGATTTCTCTCAGTTATAATTTCACTTTAGGAAACAATCCTCTCCATTACCTCTTCACATACACATGCAAATAAAGTAAAAAGCACTCCTTCCAAAGAGCAGACACACAAACAAAAAAAATCTCTTTCTTGTCAATTTCCCTCCCAAAGCCCAAAGAATATCAAGTGCACCTTAGGAATTGGATATGCACAGGCAGATCTTAATGCATGGGGTGACAGGCTGTTCCTCTTAAATAATTTAGGAGCACTTTATGGGAAACAATATGCGATCATTAGAGAAATACCATGAAGAAAAGTGACTTTCTTGATATCAGAGGGGGTTTTGTTTTTGCGTTTGGTGTAGAATCCAGGCACAGCAGGCAACTTTCAATGTCGCAGTTCTGCAGACTAAAACCTACAGAGTCAGAAAGAAATTAATCTGAGTGCAGCAGTCAATGACTCCCCAATCCCCAACTTTAAATGCATTACTCTTCCTCAACTCCCTCCCCGACCTGCAAAGAAACAGGAAACCTGCCAAAGTTGCCAAAATAAGAAAATGGGAGTGCCTGGAGATCCTGAGGTCTTTAGCCCAGGAATGCGGTCTTTGTCCCAGATTTGTTATATCCTGCCCCTCTGTGGTACCTACTCTCCCCCAGCCTTCCACACAGTTATGAATCTTAGGTCCCAGGGATTTGCCTCTGAGGTACATGGAAATTCTGCTCCTCTTCTCTGAGACCACAGGTATGAAGATACCAAGCTCTTGTTTGGGTAAAAGTAGATGGAATCTTGAAGCAACAGCCTGCATTCTTATAGGTTTAGGAAAATATGTTATCATATTTTGGATCTGATACTTGAAGTAAATCACTTGAGCAGTACAAATTAAGGCAAAGGCAACAACAGAAGAACTTTTTAAATATACACATTTAAGTATAGCAAATTTCACTAGACAGGAAGTCAGAATATAATGTTCAAATTTCTCAGGTGACTTCCAGCTTTAATTTTGTGGAAATCCCAGTTTAATTAATTAATAAATAGAATGGCCTTCTATGAAATGGGCCCAAAGCATTTCATCATTGGGAGGATTAAAGGAAATTTGCCAGTTAGTGTCGAGAATCAACAAGTTATTACACAGGTTGTTGTGATTGCTTTATTTTACATTTCCTTAATATTGCTTTTTCCAATACATCAAAAATATCATTATGCTAAAATCTCTACCAGTGATTAAAAAACTCAGTATATTATAATATAGATTTAATATCTAACTAGCTATCCTGAAGGTTTATGACCATGAAGAAAAGAACGTGAACTTCTAAGATTTTTTACATACATTAATTCATTTGATCTTCACAATAATCCTGGTAGGTGAGGCAGGTATTATCATTATCACTTTACAGAGTTTACTCTTTGCAGGAAACTGAGTGTCAGGGTTAAATGACTTACAAAAGATCACTTGGCTCATAAGTAGAAAAGGAAGAATTTTGTTTTTTTTCCCTTACACCATCTGCCATCGCCTTATACTAAATTATTCTACACTCTGGTGTGTGTGTATTGTGTGTTTATGTGTATGCATGTACATGGGTGAGCTGGTGAGTAGTTGGAAAGTAGAAAGAAGTCATCAGGGAAATCACACAGTAGTAGAGTTGGCAATTATTATTAATTCTCCAATGGCTGGAAATTACTGTTTTTGAATCTTACCAAATCCACATTACATTTTTGAGAATTGGCTGTTATCTGCCTCTCACAAACCTTTTTCAGTTCCTCTCTTACACTTTATTCCAGGATGATGTTCAGATAGTTAAGAAACAGCTGTTACAGAGCTATCACTGCCCCCAAGCAAGTGGCAATTATTGATTATTGTATGGGAAAACACCCACAAAAATTTGAGATCCTTTACAGTCTTGAATGATATTAAGATCATAATAGATAAAATGATTTATGTATTTATTCTTTTAAAATGTGGTTCACTTTTAAGTTATGTGAGGAAAGGGAATTATGTTCTATCATCATGGTTCAGTGAACTGTTTACTTATTGAGTATTGGATTTTTTGACAATCTCACTTCCTTGAGGCTATATTAATAAAAATGGGCAGTAATTATTCAGATAAGAACATTTTGAAGACTCTTGAGGATAACACCTTACATTTACATCTTACAATTTCTAAACTATCACAGATACATTTATTCTTTTCTTTCTATAATCAGAGAATGAATGAATGAATGAATGAATGAGTAAATAAATCCCTTTGTCTTCATGTCAACTCTGTAAAGTAGGTACCACAAAGAGAGTAAATAGCTCAGAGTGTTGAGAGAGTCAATACAAGGCAGAGCCAAATTCAAACCCAGGTTGTCTCAGTCTTAAGGTTCTTGCTATTAATTCATAGTTATACTTTGAATCTAATTTCTGAAATGATAGAAGAATCTTTTACTCTGGGATTGGGTTCCTTACATTACTAAACAGACTATCAGCTTCACTCACTAGGTAAAGCGCTAAACTGGCTAATCATGTTTGGCGCCAACCCGTGCTGGGTAATGGGGTGGTATTGCAAAGATAGAATGAGTCATTTCATTCAATGAATCATTTTTCCCGTTCAGAAATCATTAACCGTACCTCCCTATTTGCTAAGCAGCTGCAGGCTGAATATCTATTTGTGCTTCAATGGATCCAAAACCTCCACAAGCGCACCAATGACCCTGAGGGCATAAGGGTTCATGGCAAGCAGAGGCCAGCCCAGCCCAGGGGATGACTGGCCTCCTGCCAGGTGTCCTGAGAAGTTCTGAGAGAAGTCAACCCATGCGGGCTGCTTCTTGCCTCATTACATGGGGAAGCACCAAAGGCGGGTGGAGATGAAGAGCTGGATGGTAATTCATTTAACAAACATTTTGTTAGGAAGTGGGGCCACAAAGCACAGCAAAACTTGTGCCTGCCCTCATGGAGCTGACAGTCTATAAGAGCAGGATATGTAAATACTCATAGTTCTCTGTGCTAAGTTCTCTAACAGGCATGTTCACAGTGCCCTGGGAGCACAGAGGATGGAGCAATTAACTTTGTATGGGAGATTCATGGGGAGTTTGCCTTTTTGGTTGAGGCAGAGAAGTAGAAGTTGACTGTAAGGCATTTGCTATTTATGGAGGTCTATCAAGGTCCAAACTATTCTTTTCTTCCCATTTTTCTTTTACATACATTCAAATTTCTACTTAAATTGAATTAGTTTCCGTTTTATAACAATAATAACTGCCAGTAATATTATTATTATATTATTTATTTGGCCCCTACTGTGTGCCAGGCATTTCATATATGCCTCATTTAATCCTGACAATAACTTTGTGAAAATAGGTATTTTTAATAGCTTTCTAATTATATAGATGAAGAAATTGAGGCTTAGAAGCCAAGCAAATTATCCTCGGTCATGCAACTAGTAAGTGATAGAGCTGGGATTCAAACTAGGAGCTTAACTCCAAAGTCTAAATTGCTAATTTTGTGACATAGCTATCACTCATCTCATTTATTCAATGTCTCCGTGCCTTTGTTCATTTGAAAAGGATTCCCTTTCCTTCTATTGCCGTTTGTCAAAAATTTCACTTAGGGCCCAGTTCAAATGCTTACTCCTTTGTGAAATCTCTCCTGATTTTGTACCTCTAGGGTGAAAAATGAGACCCTTGAACTTGGAAATCAAGACAATCATTTTAGGATAATTGCGAAATCATGACCTAAGAGCCCATGCTCCTTGTCTTCAAAATGACTCAATCCATTGTGTCCCTCCCCTCAGGAGACATGCATCTGCATTCTTCCTTAAATATTTCTGGGGTTGGAATTTCTACAGTGTCTCTAAGTAGTCTATTTCTTTTGGTAGATCAACATTTCCCCACTTAATCTAAATGCATTCCTTCTTGCTTGATATTCTGTAGCCTTGGTGGCTACTGCTGCTTACAGATAATGCACCATCTAAAAACCATCCATAGGCTCGAAAACAGTAACCAAGCAACCCTTTTGCCTTCCCCTCTCTGACTAACCTTTTGCAATTCTTGTGACCTTTCCTCCAAAGTCTGTTTTTCATCCCTTTAATCTTTTTGTCACTGCCCTTTCTCACCTCTAGCATCAGCAGCAAGGAGACCTGGTTCTGACACACAAACATGCCACTAGCAGGTGGCAGGAAAATTGGCATGCTTAGCACAGCCCCATGCACCCTCAGGGGATTAATAATAAATACTATTTGATGATGAAATCTGAGTGCATTTTCTTTTCAATGAGACAGTGTCAACTGTTTTCTTCTAAAATAGAAATGAGCAGAATACAAAATTGAGCAGCCTTCATTTCTCCCCAGTCAGGAGCTGTTATTACTGATCTGGTCGGCATTTCTCCAGCCTCAACCCAGACGGAAAACCTTAGCGGGGGCCATTGCTCCTTCCCTTGATAACTGGTTATTATTTATGAAAAATTGGAGATGAGTACTTTGAATGATTTGTTTTCTTTATTCCTTGGTCTAGTGTAACTTGAATTATTAAAGATGGGTGGTTTTAACCATAAAACTAGAGCTGCAAAACAAAGCAGAAAATCATGTATATATATATGTATATTTTAAAAATTGGATGATTTTTGCAAGGGTTAGCAGGATCCAATTTTTGGATATTCATTGAGTCTTTTCTGTATTCTAGGGTTGGAGTGATGCTGGGAGATGGGTGTGGAGAGAGCAGTAAGGGTAGAGATCCTAAAATAATCTAATCCAAATCCTTTATTTTCCAAATAAGAAATCAAGGCTCTGAGAGGCTGAGTTAGATGTACATAATTACCCAGGTGTTTATTGATAGAATTTGTTTGTCAGACCTCATGTCTCCTTATGTCTACTTCAGGGCTATTTCCAATGTTACCCTACTACCTCTATTCTTTTTTTTTTTTTTTTTTTCCTCAAAGAGCATTAGGCCAGTGCTGTGGTAAAAGAGAAGTATAAAACTATGGTGAAGACATTCAAGGGCACTGAACCTCAAAATATAGACAAGGTGAACTTGGAGTTCATTCGCTTGAAGGTGGTGGGTGAATTAGGTGGAGCTCTGCTCCCACTTGCCTCCCTTTGCTACCCCCCCCCCCCCCAGCCACAGGGCTTTGAAGAGCACATAAAATCATTTCTCTGGGGGATGCAAAGAACTATAAGACACTCTTCCTGTGTTGAAGGAGAGTCCACATTTGTTAAGGCTGAAAGTCAGAAAAATGCAGAGTTAAATAATAATGCAGAGATAGAGAAACATGCCAACAAAATTTACACTAAAATTATGAGTGCATGATTAATTGCCAAAGGAATGATTCCATGACTGCTGTAAGAATTTAGATGTGGGAGAAAAGCTATGTGTAAGGAAGGGAGGAATTTTAGCCATATCTGCAAGAATGCATATAATCTGAATGTATAGAAAGGACAAGGAAGAACCTTTAGGGAGATATGGAGAAGTATTTGAATCAAGAAACTGTAAAAACACATTTGGATAACAATGAATAAATCATTTATTATACTGGATATTTGATGAAGTGAGTTGTTGTTAGAGATAATTCTGGAAAGGCAATTTTGGGTCAGATGGTGAAAAGCCCTGAAAGTCAGGCCAAGGAAAATGGAATTTATTCAAATTCCTTAGTTCTGGATTGTTTCAGTGTTACCCAAAGAGGCAGCCCATAAGAGCCATTCCACACAACCTCTCTAGGTAGACTTTTTTTTTTTTTTTTTTTTTTTTTTGTGACTTACACATAGTCTCTAATTTATTAACCAATGCTGACTTCTACCACTTGTCCTAGGTCAGTTTGGCAAGGATGTGTCAAGGGTGTATCCCTGCATCTCATTTCAATGCCAAGGCAGATATTGCTCTCCAATCAGGTCATATCAAGTGACTATAAAATACTTCTTTGTATTGTGCTACTACCAATCAATAGGGAATGACACAGGCAGGAAACCAATTTGCTGCTCTGGCTCTAGTTTTCTATCCATAACATAATTTCATGAGTAGTAATAGCTGCATTTTCCTACCTTTAAAATGGGGTAGTACCAGATTGCATGTTCCCTTCATTGGAAGGCATGTACCTGTTTAATTCACAAAGTATCACATGCAAATACTATATATATTGAATAATCAATGAAAATGACCTTTCTATTGAAAAATCTAGGACATGGGTGTGATGCAAAAGAAGACAAAAGCACATTCCTTATCATGTAATTGGGGAAAAAGAGAAAATAGACATATAAAAATCAGAAAGTTCTTGGAATGCTACTGTAATTAGGGTTCAGAAAAGAAAGATGCTACTCTAGACTTAACAAATACTTAGTTGAGAATTATTTGATTACATTAAATAGTCTATATGATGCTTAAAATTACATTATCTGTCTGTGGTCAAATGTGGTCAAAGACTAAAAAAAATAGTGTTGTCATTAGACCCACCATAAAATATTTTCAAAAGGACGATCAGTTTCTAATTTATGAAAAGTTAATTATTGGCAGGAACCTATGCAATTGGCCAGAGAGAGAATAAAGGGAGTTAAGTATCAACCAATAAATTTTGGAAGTAGTGGTTAAACTTTGAGTGGAATAGTTTAGGAGTCTTCCAAGAGGACATTGTGAAAATTCTTTGGAGATATTATATGAAGTGAAACAAGTACTGGAAGAATTACCGAGTGCCTCTATGGAGAGCTAGTGTGCTAAACCTGGAGCCTATTACTAAATGTGTGATTTCAAATAAGTCATTTACAGGGATCCAAGTGATTTTCTGGAGATGAGTCAACGCGTAATCTAAGTAAACTATTTTTCCAGTTTACCGTATAACACTGACAAAGTTGTGAAACTTGAACTTTTTGTAACTTTGGTATTTCCTGTCACACAGGCAGGTTGTTTCTCTTAGCTCACTAACTCTTCACAGAGCCTTTACCAGATGGCCTTAAGGAACTTTTTCTATGTGGTTCTGATTTTCTGCTGCATTTACAAAAAAAAGACAGGTCAATAGTGTATTTTTACAGTATATCTTTAAGAACGATGAATTCTAATTAAAATTAACACATATTTGCATGGTTTTACCATTTATCAAATGCATTCACATGCAGTTATCATGAAACTCTTATTAAAACCTTCCAAGATAAAAATAAAAATTTGTATCTTAAGGTACAGAAACAAAGGTTCGATGGACAAACTACTAGACCAGTAATCCATAACTGATAGTATCTACATCCTCTGGCTCCAAATTCTGTGTGTTCTCCATGTAAAATTTCTGGTCCAATGCAAAATATCTGGAAATTTTTAGGTGAGATTCTAGCTTATTTCACTGCCTGGTAATAAATGGAGAAAAGTTTTTGATATCTGAGTAAAGTCAACAAAGTTTACACTCATCGTTCATACCAAAAGGTTGCCAGAAAAATAAAATATTAAAGTCTTCAAGGAGTCAAGAAGACAAATTAAAACCAATGACTCCTATGGATAAATGTATTTTAAAAATTATTGCCTGATTTTTTAGAATGCCTAGAGCACTTGTTAAAAAAAAAATGTTTTCATGGCTCATGAGTTGGTTGCTTGGCCACAGACAAGAAACATAGTCTACCTTATCTTCTCCATCTGTAAAATGGAGTTAATGTTACCTGTCACCTCTGTTTGCTGCAGGGCGGTGATGAAATGTAACGGATGCACTGCTCCTTGGAGTAAGGAAGCTGTCTAAATCCAAGGTATTATCATTAAGGCGCTGCCTGATATCTACATAGTTCTTTTCTTCTTCAGGTCACAGAGAGATTTTATGGCTTCACACAGCTCTCGGAAGTGGAGCAGTAATGCTCTTCCCAAATGGGAAGCTGACCAAAAGAGTGGATAAGTGGCTGACTCCCAGGTGGCACAGCGAGGTGACATCCTTATTGCAGAGTAACGTTGATTAATATTTGCCAGTCCAACAATTAGCCCGGTGAGTCCAGCTTGCTGCTGGCAATCACTACAGTAATAAAAGCCCCAGCCCTCCTGTTATAGAATGGCCCATGGTTGAGGGCATGGGATTTAAAGCGAACTTTAAAATTTTTCCTGTGGCTCTTTAATTCTCAGATAACTTTCTCTTACACTTACTTTCTGGTTTCGATAGAAAAAAAGCACAAACATGCTGACTGTGGAATTCCTGGCCATCAGAACAGGGTAGGGTTTGAATGTTGCAAGAAATATAGGTTTTTTTGAGGCTTTCAGATGTTTTTTCTAACTACACAAATAGCTTGGAGGTGAAAGAAGGAGAAGGCAAGTGATGGGGAAGGAGTTGACATGAGGATGAAAATGTTGCATTTTCAAAAGAGAGTTAGATAGGCTATGGCTATCAGTGTTGTGCCTCATAAAAAGGGGGGAGCCTAGGTATTGGGGATGGCAGTGTGAAATAGTGCGTATCAAGTAATTTGACAGCCTGGGCCCTGGGTTTGATTCTGCCATTGAACTAGTTATTTAATCTTTAAAATAACAAAGATATATTAGAGGGTCTCTAAGAGCCTCTGTAGGTCTAAAATTTGCTGTATCCTCCAAACGCCATGACACGTTTCTACTGCACCAGCTGAATAATCCTTCCCCCTTCACCCTTTGTGCCATGACAGGACTTTTGCATGTAGAAAAGTAACTGTGAGGAAGGGAAAGCCTGGAATTCCCCAGCTGGCTTTCTGAAGTTGTAAAATATTCCACGAGGGTTAGTGTTCTTTTCCAAGGTTGAAGTCCCCTAATGATGACTGAAGGAAGACCCTTCTATGGACCTTGAGAATCCAAGGTCAGATCCGAGAAGAACTGGTTCTGTTTGTGGGCTTCAAGAATGAATCCTTATCTCTATCGGCTTCACATTCCAACAGTTTTCAGTACTGGGTTTGTTAATTCATTTATGTAAACATTTAACCCCAATATGCAGCTCTGGTAAAACAGCAAGAAATAAAGAAGGGAGAGATAAAGCTACTTATCCATTCACTGAAGTTTCAAGATAGTCAGTATGATTGGAGATCTGGATGCCTGAAAATTTGGTTGACCTGGATTATTGAAGTGGCCAGAGATCTTCAAATGAATGAAAAACTTACCTGATTTGGTCTAGGCAGAAACTGATTTACTGAGTTAATGTGGTCATCAAATGGCTCACCGTTCATTCAGTACAACTGATTTTTAATCATGGTAATAATAGTTCAAATATTTGCTGTCAGATAAACATGGTTGTAGAATCACCTACTTTCTAATTCCTTTCTATGTCATCCTGAATATAAGCAGTACATGTAGCTCTTACTGAATATTCTTAAGCAAACACCTGATGTCATTTTCCTGTTAGAAATGGCTGAAATTAATTTTTTTCCACCTTAAAAAAAGGTAGTTAACACTGTCACTGTGGCACTGTAATAAACCCCAATATATTTACAGGCACTTTCCATTTTGTAATTCATCTGAGGAGCAGCCTGGACTCCTGAGAGGTAGAAATCAAGCATTGAGAAATCTCTGAGCCTTCCCTTCTCTATAACTGAGACCTTGTCCCTTGAATGGATTGTATCTTACAGTGGTAGACGTGCTACTTCATAGTACTTCTAGCAGAGGAAATGTCCCATGTGACATCTTCTGGTGGTTGTTATAGAGGCATTTCAAACAGGATTATAACAAAAAATTCTGATTTGCTTTCTCAGACTATTCTGCTTTGGATAGGAATATTCACAGCTCTCTCGGTGAATTCATTTGCAAACTCCAGTTCATACACAACTGTACCTAAAAAGTATGACCATAAGAAATGAGAAATCCTAGCTCTGATTTAAATTGGAAGCTCTGTGCAGGTGTTATTTTCAATTATAAATTAACAACTGTTTTAATTTGCTAGATGATTCTGGAATCTCTCTGTGGCTGGCCAGCTCTGGACCAAGACTTAGGATGTTAGTCTGACAGAGTAGAACAATCATGTAGTCCAGCTTCACATTTAAACTATGGAGATTGTTCTTACAGAAGTTGTAATTGCTTTTTTTTCACTTTTATTCCCAAACTCAATATATTTGACTATTGAGCATTCTTCTCACACATACAGCTCAAATGGTAATTTGTATCCTCCCTAGAATTAGAATGGGATGCCACATGACCCTGGAGCCTCTTTGGCAAAAGGCTCTCAAGCTCCCTGGTTGGACTACAAGAAGGATTTTTAAAGGGCTTAAAGTAATGTCCCCAATTAGGGCCTGGATACTTATATGAGAGACATGATACCCCTTGGGGAGAGCATCTCGACAAAAGAAGAATAGTAGAAGAGAGGGCCAGAGCAGGGACTGTTTAGGTTAGGAAGACTCCTCCTGGAAGCCAACATGTATTTAGCTTCTACACTTTTTGTCTCAGTCAGTACAGCATGGAATAATGCTCCTTTGGCTCTCTAGCATGCCATAGATGGAGGCTACAAGAGCAAAGCCTCTCTGTGTCAGCCAAACATGCCTAGTAGCCAAAACTGCTGACCAGAAGGAGAGGCAGCAGTCTCAGCCAGAGTTGGGAGGAAGTGCCCCTGGTGTGGATATGAAACTAATAGAGTTCAACTTTAGAAGAGAGCACTGGACTATGGTACCAACTAGTACCGTATTATTTAATTATTAACATTTACTTTGCGCCAGATGCCTAATATAATCGTATACCTTAATTCTGATAACAATCACATGAAATGAGTATTACTATCCTTTTTGTACAGATTAAAAACAAGAGTTGCCTAAGACTCAGAGCTATAAAGTTAGAGCTAAGATTTGGACTCAGTTCTGTCTTGTTCTAAACCTACTATGGTGGCTCCAACCATAAAAAATGTCCATACAATGGGCCTTTAGTAACTCAATGATTAGGGCTAATACTCCCAAAGGAGCCATCTTGCTAGGAAAGGTCAGCACTGGAAGATGATGGGTAGTGGCAATGACGCCAGGAGTGTCTGGCAGAAAGGATGTCAGAACTGAGCAGGTTATCTGTGACAGAGGCAGTCAGTAGAGTGGCCTTGGTACCTGAAGTAGAAACAAATATCAAGAATAGCCTATGTGCTTCCTCTTCTAGACTGGAAGCATTTGGAGGGCAGGACACATATCTTATTAATCTTCATATTCCCAGCACTTAAGATAGTGTCTGGTACATTCACAGTAGCAAACAATTTCTTCTTAAGTGGTTGCATTCAAAGCAGTTATACAGGATCAAGGTAGCCAAGAGGTGGTGGTTAACCAGACGGACAAGACCAGATGTCAACAGGATGATGCCAGAGTGAGTCTGTGGCCTAGAGGGCCTGCTCTACCTCACTTCAGAGAGTCATTTGGATCCACAGGAAGTGGAGGACACTGAAGGAGTTTCTCGTTTCATGACTAATAAAGGCAGAACATCATGGCTCATGTCATTTTTGTTTTAAAGGAATATCACATGATATATTTAGACAATGTTAGTTACCAGCAGCTTACTATGTGCCAGTCATGGTGCCAAGGAACTGAGGCAAACAAGACACCAAAAGTCCTTCTCCATAAGAACCTTTGCAGGGGGCCATGGGCCACCATGCAAGTATAATGCAATGTAAGTGCACCGACAGGGGAAGCACAGGTGCAATAGTTGTAAGTATAGGACATCTATCCCAAAACACAGAGTGTCAAGGACAGCTCCTCAAAGTGGAAAAGGGGCCTTCAGTTTGGATTAGACTTGGGTTTGAAGCCAAGTCCTGTCCTTTTGTAGCTATGAGAACTTTGGAGAAAACTTAAACTCTCTGAGCTTTTGTGTCTTATCTTTAAACTAGGGAAAAGTAAAATGGAACACTCAGGGTTATTTCAACAATTATAAGTGCTTAGAGTACCCAGCACAGTGTTGGACACAAAACAACTCACCGACAAAATTTCCTTCCTTTCCCATCTTTCCCTTTCCTGTCATAATGTTAACATGAAGTTTTGGATTGGCTGGCACATAGAAGATGCTCAGTAAGTATTTTTTAAATTCATTTGATTCTCAAAACCACAAAATAGCCATTGGTGCCAACATTTCCATCTTCTATGGGATATTTGTGATTTTAGCATCCTATATATTTTACACTGATGAGGTCCTCTCTTGCAGTGATTATCATCCAGATAATATTTCTCTTTATCAATCAAAAAAATCCAACTCTTAATGGGAATAGAGGACATCTTGGCATGATTTGATAATGTCTCGGATGTGCAGACAACTTATGGGTTCTCGGTTTTTCAGAATAGTTGACCAGATTTGGCCAAAATTTACTTCTCTTGGGCATGTGTTCAGGGCCTGGGAACACCCAATTGGGGGCAGCAGGTTTTAATGGCTGAAGGCAAAATTTCTTAATTTTTGCTTCAAAGAGACAGTCCCCTAAAGTAAAATGAGAGTGGAAAACTCAGCAGAAAGTGCTAATGGAGTGTCCCAAGGATGATTACAATTACTATATCTCCTTAGTCCAGAAATATGCAGAGATTTGGAATGTACACAAATAATATGGTGGTAAAACAGGCCTGTGTCCCAGCCATACCCATCATTGTGGAGACTTGACATAAGAGTCTTCTGCACACAAACCTACACAACTCTATCCCTGTAGACTTTATATAAAAAAATGCCAGTAATACAAGGGGCAACTCTCTACAATCAGTAACTCCATGAGATCATGAAAGAGTCTATTCATTGCATTTGCTGCTGCCTGGAAAAGATCTCAGGCCTTTTGTGCAAATGGAAGCACAGCATCTTCTGCACTACAATTCTAAAAACACTTTAATTATTCCCATTACTTTAAGAGGAAAAAGAAACATCCAGGGGAATGTGAAAAAATTTGGCTCAAGACTTCAAGTGTGCAAGTGCTCGAAAAATTTTTTCTTGTTTTGTGCCCCTACTGCTCTTTTACAAAAAATGTTTCCTTCATTTCCAAACGAAGGAAAAACTAGGAATCAAGCTGCAAGTCCACCAGGACCAGCATTAGGATAAATGTAAAAAGGAATTATTCAAACGACGGAGAGGGGGGCAGCAGGCTCTGAAATCCTCCTTAGAATTGTTTTTCTGAAGGGCTGCAAAAATGTTGATGGAAGAATAGAGGCGGGAATTCTCAAAGCCTTTATTCCTCCCTCTGTCTATGACACTTCAATATTTTGGTCCAAGTACATTGTCCTAAATTTACTTTGTTTCACTTCTAGGGACACAGACACTGGAAAGAGGTCTTGAGTGTATTTTTATAGCACTCGGAGTTTTTACAAAGTGCATTCTCCCATTTTTTATTTAATGATCCCACACTCTTCCAGGATAAAGCAGATATCATTTCCCCCATTTCAAAGAATTGGAAATAGGTCTTGGAGACTTTTAGCACAGTAGTGGAGATGAGGATAAAGACCAGTCTCCTGATTCTCAGTCTAGGGTCTTCTCAGTGAACCGTGTTGCTTCCCAGTCCCAGCTTCCGCAGAATTTCAATGTGACGTTGATTACTCCATTACTGACTAAAGAGGTTGCAGATGCACATAATGTGATTTCAATTTCTCATCCCTCCTGAATCACAATGAGCCCCTTTATGCCATCTATAAAATGGAGGGGACAAACAGAAAAGTGGGGGGAGTTATCTCCTACCCTTTCCTAATACAGATGATTCTGTCACTATATACATGCATGAGATAATTACCAGGTAAGCAATTTGGGCTCTTAAGTAAAAAATAAAAAAAAAATAAAAAAAGATGTCATATAAATCTAAGGCATTATCATTATTTTTATTGCTTAGATTAATTGGGTCTTAGCACAATATAACAATAAAGACATTATCCAGGTATATTTTAATTATCTGTTTTGAGGTAAAAAAAAATATGCCAGGTGTGGAGAAATCTAATTTGATGCCAGGGTATGACAATTCTGCAACTTCTCTGTGCATGTGGAACCACTCTAATCATTGAACTGCCTGACTTTTGTCTAATACTCTGCAATCTCTGTTTTTGTTTCAGCTCCTGTAATCATAAGTAATATATTCTTATTAGACATCTTGGCATATGTTATAAGGATAGTTCAACTTAAAGAAATCACTCCATTGAAATTCATTATTTTCAAACTGTCAATCTATGCCTCGTTTGGGTCTCATCACAGGTGACATTCACCCTCATATGGAACCGCCAGGCATTCCCTCCAAACCAGTGGTTCTAGCTGTGCATAATATTGGCATTCTTGTTTCAGCAAGCAGAGTAGCTGAGGATGGTTTGAATCCCAGCTCCAGTAATTATTTTATATATAGGATGACCTTATCCCTGATTTGATCTGGACAATTCTGGCTCTTGTCTATTGTGCCAGCATAACTATTAATTACACCCCCTTTCATTCTCAAAACATTCCTGATGACCCAACCTCTTTAAGCCTTATTTTCTGATCTGAAATTTTTTTAAAAAACTTCTAGCACCCACATAGCAACTGTTCAATAAATATTCACTACTATCATTATCTTTTGCATTATTGTATTTGTAGGACAAAGCCTTTGGAATGAGGATCTTACTCTGTTTTTTTTCAGTGGCAGTACTATAGAGCTGCTGCTTGATTCCATCCTTTTTAAGACTCCCATTTATTTGTCCACCTCCAGTCCGGGTTGCCAGGACATCTGGAATTTTTTTCTGCCTGATATCACTCATTCCTGGTAGAGAAGGCTTTCCTTCTGTCCCAGATGGGCATCTGGGCACTGCCATCACCTCTTCCCAGACTGGGCCTACCCCTGCTCCTCCTCAGCTCATACTAGATGGATTTTTTCCAGATACCTGTACCATGCCTCTACTTTTAAGTCTTGAGAACTCACCCTGGCATGCCCACTTCTCTTCCCAGTGGTTGGTGGGAGCATAGCGGGTAGAGTGGTGGAGATCTGGTGCAGACCTCACATAGCCTGTGAGGAGAGAGGGAAACTGTGGCAAAAACAGGAAGAGCCAGGACCCAGCCAAAGCTGAGGTCCTTTAAAGAAAGTGGAAATCAAATACTGGGATATAGAGAACAGGTACCAGGCAGCAAAGGTAGAGCCAGATACCCCCAGCTTGCCAGGCCTAGGTTCAGAGGAAATACAGGCAATTAGAGGGGTCTGGGTGACTTTGCAAACAATCCTGAGATATTGTCTCCTTTCCTCATTTGCTGGTTTGAGTGGTGTGTGAGTCATAGGCTTAAAAGGGACAGAGGTGAGTGGATACTCTTCTACGTTTTCAAATGGGATGCCACCCTGAATATGAATGTCTTCTTGGAAGTGGACTGGAGTTGCCACAATCACAATCAATTTACTCTTGATTTATGATTCTTGACTCCTCTTTAGCCCATTGCTTGTCCTGAAATCAATCCCAGGAAATTACTTCCCAGAACTCAGTCCGCCTTCATTCCCTAAATGCTGTGCCCAGCTATAGTCTCAGCCTCTCCTGGGAAATAAAGTGGTCACAGACAGAAGTTGGGAATCCCACACCCAGAGAGGACTTACAAGAATCCCACACCCAGCCCCGAGACAGGATTTAAAGTCCCACACTACAATCCAGGTTCCAATAACGAACTAGAGATGGGGTGGTTCTGAACCTAACAAACACTTTGCCCACTGCTACCCCTCTATTAATGCTCTGGCATTATTTTTCAGGCATGACTATTTTAGGGGCAGAAACCAAGCTTTCTTCTTTCCTGTATCCACCACTTTTCATAGCAAAACACTTTGAACACCACATATAGTGCTTAAGTAATTAGAATCTTAGAACTGGAAGGTTTTTCTATCTGGAGGGAGAACTAAATCAAGCCTAGGCCAAGTTTTGATGAGAATGATGACCTAGTCTCGGTTGAGGACATTTTGACTTTGGCTAGTAAACCATATGGAAAGTTCTTACAAGAGCAAAGATATATGATGTTACAAGTGGGTGTGCTCTCTGTTGCCCTCATCACCCCTCCTCCTTTTTTTTTTTTGTCAAGATATTACTCCAGAAGTTCAGAGTAAGGATTCTGCCAGGGCAGAGAGACACAAAACCACAGGCTCGTTGCCTTTTATAATGCTTTGGCCTAGAGTAGAGGTGGAGGGGAATCATTTCATCACTCAAATTCTACCTTATTAGCATAAAAAGAATTTCTGGCTTCACCACTATTACATATTTAGGTTTTCATTTATTTTTGCATTTATTGGGCCCTTGAGGTTTGAGGACATCTGGCCTGTCTACGGCTAAGCCCACAGGTATATACCAAATCATACGGTAAAGGCCACAGCAGCTCAAATGCCAGTTCATCTAAGATTCTTTTCCTGATTGAGCCTACTCTTCATTCACAAACCACTCTACCCTTGCCTACTTTCTTTTTCACTTGCCACTTTGGCTTCCTGGAGTTCAGCCTGGTTTCAAGCTTAGGAACACTGAGCCAACTCCTTCTCTGGACTCCAACTAACTGATTTTTCTCCCAGCTTATGGCTTTTCTTCTCTGTCTTGTTCAGCATGGCTCTGATTGCCTTCAAAGCATTTGAGCTTGCTAGTTTATACTTAGGACTCCTATTAACTCGCTCCCACAGGCAGCCTTAGTGGTCCATCCTGACATCCTTAGGACTTGACAACTTCCCTGGCTCCAGCTCCAGAGGATCAGGTCTGTACACCCAAGGAAGGAAATTGCTTTATGACACCCAATTTCGACTTGTTCTTAGTGATAGTGAAAGGCCCACTTCATGGGAAAGCCGACTTTACATTTTTAAAATAGTTCTAATTGTTTGACAATTGTTCCTTACCTTAAAGTTTAAATTTGATCCCCTATAATTTTTGCCTAATGGTCTCAGTAATTTTATTCTCATGTTAAAATTTGTTAATGTGCTACTGTGGCTTTGACAAATTTTATTAGTAGTAGATTCTACTAACACCTTCTCTGGTTGTTAATTGTATTTCTAGACTAACTTTATAACTCACATTTGAGGGTAAAATGTTAAGATAATCTCCAAACACCAAAATTATAACACTAGTACAATCATCCACAAAAGATAACATCATTCTTCCTGTAGTAGCTCATGATTCAGACAGATGGAAACTGAGGTTAACAGAGTAAGGCAGGCAGTTGTTGACTTGCTGTAGAAATCTTGGCTGGAATGTGCAACCAGTGTCTGAGTGCAGAGTTTCAGGGGTAGAAGCAATAAAATTATTAGGAACGTCACATCACACTCTGAGTGGAGGGATTGATAGTATTGTTATAGCAGAACCCATGGAGTAATTGACAGATGCAAATGCTGTATGACCCGATAGGTGTTGATCCAGGGTCTAATCATTATCTTGATCTGCTTATTGGTCTGGAGCATTGTCAGTCAGAACTTTATACAGGGAGAAGATTATACTTTGTAAAACTGAGGAATTAATTGTGTCTCCCAGACAGATAAGATATGATCTCTTTTACATTTGGGTGAAAGGTGGCCTGGAGATACTGTGCAGTTGTCTCTACAGTTGTAGGAGAATTCTGGCAGGGAAAACAGTCATTATCTTAGTTAAATGTCCATAATGACCAGGCTGACTTGATGACTTTGAGAAAGCATAATGCCTTCTATATAATTTATACAGGGTATTGCCTGAGGATACTGCAACATGGGAAGAATTAATGGAGACCATCCAGTTTCTTAGAATATGTAGGTTTCCCAAGCATAAGAGAGAGATCCAACAGGTAGAGGACCCAGAGCCACCCAATATCTCCTGAGGATAGGCTTAGGTTTTTAAAAGCCCTGGTGACTTCCGAAGGGCACCAAAGCACAGGGAGATAATCCTTGCTTTTGTGTCCCTAGTGGAACAAATATCCAGGGAGAAAAGTGCAACAGGCCCTTCCATAGGGAATCATCTCATAGGACAAGGTCTAATCTGGGAAGTTTGGGGTGAACCCAACTGAAGCTTATTGAACCCACTGATTCTGGTGTCAAACGAGGGCTGGTTTTCAGCTGATAGGGGTCTGGGAATGAGGGGAGGGCATTTCCTGGGCCTCAAGAAAGAGCTCATTTGTTCTCTAACTCAGTGCAGCAGGGAAGTACACTCATCAGGATAGTGCAGAGAAAAGATGGAAAATGATTGGGTCAACATCTGAGGCCTATTGAAAGCCTGGAAAAAGAAATGAAGAGGTAGTTCAAGTAAATTATCAAAGCTTGATGTAGTAAATTGGGAGGACTAAACTAGAGCAGTAAAGAACAGTCTTTGGAATCTATCTGCCTACTTTCAAATTCTAATCTTGCCATTTAATGTTTGACTCTGGGAATGTTATTAAAGCCTCATTGGTTGAAGTTTCCTTGTTGGTTACAGAGAACCAGTAAGATGTGCCTCATGTAGAATGATTAAGATGTCAAAATGATGGAAAGTATAGAAAAGGAAAGTTGCAAAATGACTGGCATATAGTAAATGTTCATTATAGGCAGATATTTACATTATGTGTACCATTATAGGATTTGGTGGCTTAATTACCCCAGTGGTACCAACAGATCTTGAACCATCCTCATGGAAGGGCCTACTTTCTCTCAGATGCATAGTTAGCTTTCCTCAGCTTGGTTAAATTCTGTGGGAAGTAAGAAGACAAAATATGAGCTTTTGATATGCTTAGGAGCAAAAGTTCAAATTGGTATACACTTTCCCTGAGGATGCTTGGATATGAGGGCATTAGGATGGGGGATGGACATGTGACATTTTATTACCCAATGGAAAAGATTGTCTTTTTGTAGAGGATTTGTTAATGGAACAATAAAGAGAACAATAAATTCATTTTAGTTATGGGGGACATAATCAAACTGGCATTTAACTAGTCTAAGGATTTTAGGAAAATCAATAGCAACTTCTGATCAGCAAAATTTTTCTGCAAAGGGCCAGATAAATAAATTTTTCTTTGTGGACTGGGACATAAGACGTCTGTAATTACTATTTGACTCTGACATTGTAATGTAAAAGCAACCATAGACAATCCATATCAAATGGGTGTGGCTGTGTTCCAATAAAACTTTATTTACTAAACAGATGACAGGTTGGGTTTGCCCCACTGACCTTAGTTTGCCAAACCCTGATCTATAGAAATAAAACCTCTATTTGATAGCATTTGAATATTTACAGCTGAGCAATCATAATATACTAGGCTAGGATTGGTTCAGAAAGGATTCTTTTATTACTCTTTCTTGCATGCCAATGTAGTGAAAATGGACATGGCTAGAAGGGGTTGAAATGCAGTCGGTAAAGATGGTGTTTATTTTATCTGGGGGTGAGTCTGTTTTGGAAGCCCTAGTCAGCAGTGTCCAGCTTTCCTTATTTATTGACAAAAGCAGTAAAAAGAATTGACAAATCTGATTTCTTCACCCAATTGCCTAGTTTTAACTTCCATTGCCTTTTCTGCTGTCACAAAGGAAGCTGTTGAATACAGTCCCTCATAATTGAAAGTAATACTTATCCGGGTTTCCACTGCTACAATGAACACTTAGGCTGTTGCAGACCAAATGGTTTCTTCAAGGGAGGGAGATGTGAGTCCGTCTTCTTGGCTGAGTGTGCTCTTTGGTTTATATTCATAGTTTTAGCTATTGTTCTTAAAGCATCGTCCTCTGAGCTGGATGGTTGGATTAGAAGGGCTTTCTTTAATCAGCAGCCACATGTTGTTCCAGACCAGCCCTCCCTCCACCACCACCTAGACCATAGCAGTGAGCCTGAGTCACCTGCTGGATCTGCCTCCCTTCACATGGGAATCAATTGGAGCACCACTAACATTCTTTAATTCCAATGTATCTTGGTCAGAATTACCTCAATTCATCAGAAAGAGTGTAATCATCTTGGACTTCAAAATGGAAGTGGATCCCTAGGTTTTTCCTACCACTTGGGTTTCTAATCTCTAAGAAAAGTATAGTCACCTTCTCCCAAGGGGGTTTCTCTGTACATCCTGGACAGTGTAATTCCAGGCACAAAAGGTTCCTTTACACCCTTCTGCAGGGCACTGATAGCCAAATTAACTTACATTTACATAATGAAGAAAGGCAATTCATACTTGTCACAGAACAATAAGACTTGTTGGAGGTGAAAGGACTTTTCTGCCTTTACCTAGACAGAGTAGCCTCAGGCAGCCTTTAAACACTTAACTGGGCTCTTGCTAAACTAGTTTATTATTACACTGAAGTGTAAGGAGTTACTTAAATTTCTCATCTAATGATACATTTTTTAATGAGTGTGTATAATTGCCATTTCACTTGATGCAGTTTAATACTATTTATTGTAGCTATGGCTGCATTAAAATTGCTGTCTACAAACTGAAACAGTTGTTGATAACCATGCTTTAATATGACTTTTGAAAGTGATTTGAGAGCTTCAGTTTGAAAGGATACCAGAAATCCAAATGGTTAGTTCTTTTAGAGTTTTTGAAAATAACTACACATTCCATTTATTCTTATTTAATTGACAACATAAAAAGCAATGTTTCTGTGGTCTGTGAAGACTTCTCTGTGGAATTTGAACAATATTTGGGTTGTAGTGATTGTACTTTTTCCACCACAAATTCCATTAACGCTCAAGGCAACAGTATTTCTCCATTCCTTTCTAGCTTCTTAGGGCATTACAATAAGAAAGAAAAAGTGGGAGGATGTGAAAACAATTGAATATATGGCTCACAAAACTGAAGTCTGCCTACTTCATAGGATGAAAGAGAAGCAAATAAATAAAATCTCACCAAAGTTAAAAAAGTAATCCGGGAGCAGCTGCTCAGAAGGAAGAGATAAAAGCAAACGGCAGAAAGGCCAGGGGAAGCCGAGTGCTGAGAACCAGAGCAGAGGGCTGCGAAGGTTTTGAGTGATTGGCTCAAAGAGAGCAAAACATTAAAGGAAGCTTTGAAAACACCTCAAACACAGAATGAAAAAGGCTAGTTAAGCAGGGATTACTTTATCTTGAGGAAGGACATGTTTTATTTATGTTTATATGAACAGAAACAAAAAGTCATATCACTTTGTTGGTTTCTTTCTCTTGTTAGAAACAGCACTATTTTGTAAAGATGGTCCCTTGGCTTGACTTGAGTCTATCAGATAGATAGACCCTGATTTGTTCTAAAGAAGTTCTTGAAGCATAAAGCAAAGAGAGTTGACATTCGGAGTGCTTTGAAAAAATGGCAGCTAATCCATTGTCCTATCTGCTGCGGGGTTGGGGGAAAATGATACAGGCAAAAGAAGAGAATAATCCATGTCATCTGAATTTGAGGTAGAAAATGAGTGAATTGGGAAGACAGGAGTAATGGAATCAAATATGGGACTTTACTCCTGTGCCAGTTTGAATGGATTGTGTCCCCCCAAACGCCATTATCTTTGATGTAATCTTGTGTGGGCAGAACTATCAGTGTTAATTAGATTGTAATTCTTTGAGTGTTTCCATGGAGATGCGCCCCACCCAACTGTGGGTGATGACTCTGATTGGATAATTTCCATGGAGGTGTTGGCTCGCCCATTGGGTGGGTCTGAATTAAATTACTGGAGCACCATATAAGATCAGACAGAAGGAGTGAGCTTGCTACAGCCAAGAGGGACGCTTTGAAGAAAGCACAGGAGCTGCAGATGAGAGACAGTTTGAAAACGGCCATTGAAAGCAGACTCTTGCTCCAGAGAAGCTGAGAGAGGACCAGTATCCCAAGTGTAACTAAGAGTGACATTTTTGAGGAACTGCAGCCTAGAGAGGAACATCCTGGGAGAAAGCCATTTTGAAACCAGAACTTTAGAGCAGAAGCCAGCCACGTGCCTTCCCAGCTAACAGAGCTTTTCTGACACCACTGGCCATCTTCCAGTGAAGGTACCTGATTGCTGATGTGTTTGTTACTTTGGACACTTTATGACGTTAAGACTGTAACTGTGTAACCAAATAAACCCCCTTTTATAAAAGCCAATCCATCTCTGGTGTTTTGCATTCTGGCAGCATTAGCAAATTAGAACACCTTCCTTCTATCTATCTATCTATTTATTTATTTATTTATTTATTTATTTATTTATTTAGTTTTTTAAGAACTCTTTAGATCTCTGTTGTTTCCAAATAGTTCTGTGCTGTTTCTGATATATTCTCTGAGTAAAAGTGTCCTGATTCTTCCTGCTCTTGACTATACTGCAGGACTCTGGAAAGGAAAGGTGGGATTAAGTGTCAGGCCCTAAAATATACCTTTCTCCGTTCCCACCCTTAAATGAAAGTCTTCAAAAAATTTAGATGGTCGGTGTGTATGTAAATTTTCTTTACCACAGCTTAAACGCTCTAGTCAACCCCTTTTCTTAACCAAGGGTCTGTTTTCCCCCAAATGGCCCATTGGTGCCATTTATACATATAACCTCAACAGTTCTTATGGTTATTTAATCTCATAAATTAATATAATTACTGCTACTACTACTACCACTCTCTCTATTACTACCACTACTCTTACTACTGCTATGATGATGGCAACCATTTAAATTGGCTGACATTTACTGAGCCCTAACTGGGTCAAGCACTATATTGAGTCCTTCCTATGCATTATCTCATTTAAGGCTCATAATAACTCTTTAAGATATCCAAATTCACACAACAAAAATCTTTTAGAGGTGGGATTCAGACTTTGTGGTGATCTTTCATTATACCATGCTGCCTTGTTATTTGATGTCTTTTCCAACTTGGGTGTTTGGTTTCTTTGTTAGCCCTGCTAACCCTCAGTTCTTCTACATCATCACTCCCTTTCTGCTTCTACCTGCCACAGGTTGCCTTCTCAGAGAGGTGTCTTCCGCCAAGTCCTGGGACCCTGGGTGTAGCCCTGGATGTGTCTAGCTGCAGGGGTCGGCCACTGTGCTAGAAAGATAAGTGCTGAACTCTGTACATGCTGCCAGTTCCCTTGAAGGCACTGCTTTCACTCTGTCATCCTGGCATGCTGCTAAGGAGCACAGTATGGCCAATGGAGCCCTGTGACCTTGGTGGGTGTCCCAGCTGGGCCTGGCCAAGTTCTGTTCCTGTGGCTGCTTCCTGGCAGGGAATTCACAATCTCTTCCACCTTCTTTACCCCAATTCTACCTCACCAAAGGGCTCTGACTTTTCCTTTTTTTTTTTTTTTTCTTTTTGCAGAGTGGTGGTTGAAGGGTGTGGGGGAGTGAGGAACGGAGCTGTAGTTGTTAAGACACACCTGGTAGAATCTGACAGTGCTGTTTCTACCCTGACTCCCCAACTTCACATGATTGGTTCTCAGCACTGTAGAGTTCCCTAACCCCTTCTTCCCGTTCTCTGTAGGCACTGTGTGTAGAGTAACTAATTCAACATCTCCTCATCATAGGTTTTATCATGGTACCCAATACACTGGCTCAGCACCTGTTGGATGGATGGCAGGGTCACCCATCTGAATCTTCTTCATGGTGTTCTGTTCTCCAGCTATTCATAAGCAAAAAGTTATGCCACCCCTTCATGCCATGTGCTTTCCCCAAGGTGAATAATTACACTAAATTTTAGTTCCAAGTATGTGTAACCCCAGCTCCTGGCAGTTGTGGGAGAAGCTGGTGAATTGTACATCAAACTAATTCCCTTTTAGTTCTGGGGCCATGACTAGACTACTTGTCAGCCTCCCTTGCAGTTAGGTTGACTTCTGGTTGAAAGAATCAAGATGGAAGTGATGTTTGCCACTTTCAGACCCGGCCTGCAAAATTTGCAGTGTTATTCTCCATGTACTCTCTCCTTCATCTTCCAGGCATTTGCAGACCCTCCAGACGAAGACTCTGAGGCCTTATGGGTTGGGAGAGTCACTGGATGAGGGGAGTTTGGGTCTCTAAATGAATTCCCTTATCTTTACCTGTCTGCATTGCGTTGCAACAATAGAAAGAATTGGATCTTTATTGTATTAAGCTATTTGTTACAGTAGCTGGTGTAACATATTGAAAGTAACGTATTATTTTATTGGATCTTCATTTCATCTCCAGCCATTTATATAAAATTTTTATACAAGTTTGGGTTTCACTGAGATGGAAATAATAAAATAAGGGAAGGAAAGGGGACATGGGAAGGAGAGAAGAAGGAAAGGAGGGAGGGGGGAGGGTTGGTATTTAGATATGTCACACTGATTAAAAAAGAAGAAACTTACTGTAGTTATACCAGTCCTATCTGCAAATACCTATTCCAGATCTTGTATTCATTCTGGCTGTGGCTCACGGAGAGGGTTATCAACCATGTGACCTGACACACTCTAATAGCATTGTGGTCAGAATTCCTAGAAAATGCTCCTTCTGGCTTCTGAGCACTTATTTTTCCTAGGGCCTATTACTCCCCTCCCCATTCCTCTGGGAAAATGTTTTCTCCCTCTATTTTCTACTTTTATTCAAATTTTATCTTTCCCTTATTATCCAGTTCAAATCTCATCCATTTTCTGAATGATTTCAATGCAATGCATATTGATCTCTCCTTTCTTTATAATCTCACAACACGTTTTGTCTATACTTATTTTGTCAATTAGTCATACATTACTACATTAATATACATTAATATTCTTCTTACTACTTACATACAATTTCAATCTATATGTATATACTTTATCTATCTATCTAGATTGACAGCTCCCTGAGAATTGAGGGGGCATCTTGTTGTTCTCTACTCACGGGGTTCTCCAACATTACATGCATGCTGAATACCTAATAAGTGTTCAATGATTATTATTAGAGGACAGGGTTCCTGCCTATTATATTATATTATACTGTAACAAATTCACATGTTGATGAAATTAAATAGTAGGCAATGTTCTATCAGGGAAAGAATTGGAAAATTCATGAATCATGGTCCTAGATACAAGATATCTATTATTTTGAAAGATGTAATATGGAGAACACAACTTTCATTTTGCTGAAACACAAACAGTTCTATATAGACTTTTGGGTTTTACAGCTCACTAGTGACATTAATAGTGGCAATGAAGGCAGTCAACTTGTGTTCAAGTAAACAAATTATTAGAAATGAGACTAGAAATTAAGAAAGAACTCTTATGGATAAATTCACCACTCCGTACGTTGTTCTCTGTTCTATGGCCTGTAATATACATACAATCATGCAGTGCCATTCACAGACTCTGCCTCTGTTCAACACTAACAATATTATATTCTAAGAGATATCATTATGGCTACACATAGAAAAGTATATTCTGACAACTCTCTACAAAATTATCATAATAGTAACAAAGCAAAACTTCCTAGCTCCATTGGCATCTCAGTTTATCAGCCTTGTTATGAAAGCCATTTAGGCTTGTAGACCCATAGAAAGGAGAAAACCAAGACCATGAAAAGAGAAAATCAAGAGCTGGAGGGTATCTGCAAAAAAGGAGTGGAGACTGGGTTGAAGTTTAGCAGCTTGGCAAAATAGGACTATGAGAGGGATAGGATTTCAGAAGCTGCCAACAATTCTAAGACTTTCTGTTACTTAAAAGCAGAAAACAACATCTGACCAAAAGTGTTATTTCAATTTAAATGTGTGAATGGGAGGCATTGTGTCCATATCATATTCATTTGGGATGTGCGATGTAAAGAAGAGTTGAAAGGATCCCCATTTTCTCTTCTTATGCCCTTCAGTTTCTTAATCTATTTTTAGCTTTTGTCCTTTCAGCTCAGCCAGCATCTACCCTGAGACTCAGCCTATGGAAATGTGCGGGGCCTGAACAGAGCTGTAAAGAATGAAGGCGAAGCTTTGAGCTGCTGGATTCATGGCTAGGGTTTTTACACACACATAAAATATGAATCTCAGTTGTATACAAAGCTGAACCCATCGTGCCAAAAGGATCCCAGTCAAGCAGGTCTGTAAAATGAAATCCTCTTGGACTAATTTAAGGAGACCTGAGTGATATAAATTGTGGCCTGCTCAAATGCAGGGAATAAAATAAAAAAATCTGACTTGAATACATGCTTCCCTCCTGGTGCCCTTGGCAGCCCTGGTGTATGAGCAAGGGAACAAAAAACAGACTGAGAAGTTAGCTCCCGATTCACTTTCCAAATAACTCTGCAGCTCCCTGTTTATACTGGTCTTGTGGGCCTAATGAAACCCTCTTCAGTGAGAATTTAATATAGAGATAAACTTTTCAATAAATAAATGGCTCTGAGTTGGCTGAACTCTAATGCCTTTCCATCTTGTATAGCCACTTCTCTCGAATTGGTATGCATGGAAGGAAAATGCTCATAAAACCATTCCTGATAAAAGAATTAATTCACACAGAACACTGAGGCGGAACTTCTACCTATCAGACACTAAGATTTCTCTATTTCATTCGATTTTTCACTAACCATCTTAGAGGTATTTTGTTAACTTACTAGGCACAAACGTTCAAGGTCCCTCTGACCTTCTGAAGCAAGCACTTAAAATGGCTATTAGAGCAATTAAACACAGCTGTATGTAAATAGGTTTCAATACGCAGTTAGGAGATTTCAGGTAGGAGAAGAAAATGTACCACCAATAACGCATGTAACCTTGAGAATGAGTTTCATTTGGAGCAAAACTCACACTTTCATTGTCTATAAGAAGTAAGTTAGGATTTGAGGAGGGAGGTGCAGCCCCTTCAGTACACCAGGATCTGCTGTTTTCTATAAAGTACAGAAAAGAATTTCTGTGACATGCCACTTAATTAAGTTTATAGGGGAATATACCATCCAGTCATTGGTTCATTTAATTTCAAAAATATTTTTCCATTTGAAATTACTTTTAACAAGTATTTTTGAGCATTACACAGTGTTCTAGGTGTTGGTGATATTCCAGGTAATTATCCTGTACTTTATAAGCAATCCAGGTACAGAGAAGAGAGTGTTATCATAAATATTTTTTTTAATTCAAAAATTAGCTTTCCACTTTCTTGGGTAAACATGAGAGTCTTTGAAGTCAAAATTGCATTTTTACCTTCAAAAAAACATAACAAAATCTATGACTGAGCAAATTGCAGTGGCTGAAATATTGGGTAAATTACTCTCATCCAAACTCACACATGTATAGAGACAGAAAAAAGATTATAGGTATCAGGAGTGGGGGTGGGGAGTTGAGGAACAGGGAAAGGAGAGGTATTACTTAATAGGTACAGAGTTTCTGTCTGGGGTCATGAAAAATTCTTGGCAATAGATGCTGGTGATGGTAGCACAGCATTGTGAAAGTAATCAATATCACTAAAGTGTACACTTAAAATGATTAAAATGGGAAATTTTGTGCTGTGTATAAATATGTTTGCCACAATAAAAAGGAGAATGGTGTTAAAATCAATTATATAAAATGGTATGTAAGTATTAAGACAAAATTATGAGAGTGTAGACATTGTTTCAAAAAGCCATTTTGTGAAACTTTGAGAAACACGTTATACAACAAGACAAATAATTACTGACATTATATACCAACACACATGCACATTGCTTGTGACTATTTTGTGTCTGAGAAAATGTGAACTTCCAATGTATAGTCACAATATTAAGTTATAACATAAAAATAGTTTACTAAGCCAACTAGTAATTCTCAGGAACCCTTTACTTCTGACATGTGTGCTATGTGAATTCAAAAGAAGCATTCTGAATAGATTCTTTAAAATAGGATAATTTTTTTCATTGAGGGTCTCTCTTAAATGTCAAAAGTTCTGCTTCTCCTCCGGGGAGAGTTTCTATTGTTTATAATCTCTATAAGAGAAGATTTTATTTCCTATTACACTTAATTGAAATTTAACTGTAGTGGTTATATTATTGTAAGGTCATTCGAATAAGACTTTGCAAAAACATGGTGGGCTTGAGCTCTGATTGAAGTTCAGGCGTGTCAGTCCTGTCAGGCCGCTGGTTTCAGGGCAAAGTTGGCCTTTTTCTGGGGCAGAGTAGATGCCTGCCTTCCCAGAGTGATCAGAGGGAAGCCAGAAGCCTCGCAACCCATAGCTCTTGCCATCAACATAATATTCCTACAAAGTTTGAAATTCCAGCATTAATGATTTCTTAAGCCAGGGATGGCAATAGGTTTCATTTCACTTTCCAGTGTGGATAGTGGCTACTAGGACTGCGACTTTCAGATTGTTTGACTGACAGAAAGCTTGTTCATAATGAGTAATAAGATTGTTTAACAACGTCTGCCATGAGTCAGGGCTAGGTTGTGTCTGACAACCTTGTGGATTATTAATTTTACCTATAAAGCATAAATAACCCTTAGAGGGTACTATAGTGTGTTTGTGGGAACCCTGGGAACAGGGCATTCACCAAGGGCCTTGAAGACTGTGCACAGCAGTTTGTGTGACCTAGGTCAGTTAAGGTTTGACCTAGTCTCCTTGTAATATCAGGTGCTATATGTGATCTATACTCAAAACTACCTTCTCCCTGAGACTCCCTGAGATACTGTTATCTACAACATAATCTATAATCCTCTCCTCCTCCCTGTTGATTACAATCAAACCCTCCCTGCATTGCATGACCCTGCTGCCCACCTTATGCTCTCATACCAGTTGGAATGTCGAGCCCTTATAACCAGCTTATTCAGCCCCCCAAAGTGTGGACTATTTCCACGTTGTACTCTGAACATGTCACCATTCAGAGCAGCCCCTGAATCCATTCAGAGAATCTCCTGATTTCAGGGCAATGTGACTCAACTTCCCCACCCTGTAGATAAGCCCTATAATAAAAGCTCATGTCTTAGAACATGTTCTTTGTCTTTTAGTCCTTTGGCTACAAAAGCCCTCTTGGGCCATGACAGTGTTGGTTTGGAATTGTTATGTACCCCAGAAAAGGCCATGCTCTTTTAATCCATTCTTGTGGGTGCAGACCTATTTTAGGTGGGACCTTTTGGTTAGGTTGTTTCAATTGAGATGTGACCTAGTCCATTCAAGGTGGGTCTTAATCCTTTGCTGGAGTCCTTTATGAAAGGACAAAAGGCAGAGACATTTGGAGAGAGCTTAGAGATGGTAAACGTCCACAGACTCTCAGAGAACAACGAAACCCAGAAAGGAAGGATCAGTAGCAGGCCATGTGCCTTCCCATGTGACAGAGGAACCCAGGATGTATCCTTTCTTCAGAGATGGTTATCCTCTTGCTGATGCCTCAATTTGGACATTTTTCACAGCCTTAAAATTCTAACTTGTAACCTAATAAATCCCCATTGTTAAAAACCAGTCCATTTCTGATATATTGCATTTCAGCAGCTTTAGCAAACCAAAACATGTAGTTATCATTTGCTTTATGGAATCATTTTATGGAGGGGATTAGTATGCATGTGTGGGTGTGTATAATGTATGCATATATATAGTGTATGTATATGTACAGATGTATATACATGCATATATATGATATATAATTTGCAAATATTTTTTAATATATAACCATATGTATTTCTATATTTACATAAATTATAATTGCAAAGCTCAATGATTTTTTTTTTAAATTCAATTTTATTGAGGTATATTTACATACCATACAATCACCCAAAGTACACAATCAATTGTTCACAGCACCTTCATATAGTTGTGCATTCATCACCCCAATCCATTTTCTGAATACTTTCCTTGTACCAGAAAAAATAAAAATAACAATAAAAAATTAAAGTAAAAAAGAACACCCAAATCATCTCCCCCTCCCATTCTATTTTTCATTTAGTTTTTTTGTCCCCACTTCTCTACTCATCCATCCACACACCAGACAAAGGAAGTGTGATCCACAAGGCCTCCACAACCACACCATCACCCCTTGTAAGCTACATTGCTATAAAATTGTCTTCAAGAGTCAAGGCTACTAGGTTGCAGTTTGATAGTTTCAGGTATTTACTTCTAGCTATTCCAATGCATTCAAGCCTAAAAAGGATTGTCTATATAGTGCATAAGAATGCCCACCAGAGTGACCTCTCAACTCCACCTGGAATTCCCCAGCCACCAAAACTCTACCTTGCCTCATTTCACATCCCTCTTTTGGTCAAGAAAATGTCCTCAATCCCAGGATGTCTGGTCCAGATTCATCCCTGGGAGTTATATCTCCTGTTGCCAGGGAGATTTACAGCCCTGGACTCAGGTCCCATGTAGGGAGGAGGGCAGTGGGTTTACCTGCGGAGTAAAGCTCAATGAATTTTTGCAAAGTGAGCATACGAGTATAACCACCACTCAAATCAAGAAGCAGAATATTATCGGCCTGTCAGAAGCAGCTCCAATGTTCCCTCAGTCATTATCATACCCCTCCCCAATGATAGCCATTATTTTCGCTTCTAACCCCATGGATTAGCTTTGCCTGTTCTGAAATTTGTATTAATGAAATCATACACTATGTTTTCTTCTGTGTCTGGCTTTTTAAACTCAACATTATGTTGGTGAGTATCACTCATGCTGTGGCACATAGTGGTAGTTTATTTTCATTGTTGGGTAATAGTCCATTTTGTGGATATATCACAATGTATTATTATATACTGCTTGCTAACTAACGTTTTGGTTTGGGGCTATTAACACTGCTATGAACATTCTTATGCATGTCTCTTGTAGCATATATGTATGCCTTTCTGCCAGGCACATGCCTCAAAGAATTGCTAGGTCACAGAGAATGCATATATTCAGTTTAATAAATACTGCCAAGCAGTTTTCTAAAGTGTTTGTGTAAAATTACACTATTGCCAGAAGCATATGAGACTTTGTGATGCTCTACAATCTGGCCAATGCTTTGTACTCTAATTTTGTAAAATTTTTGTCATTATAGTGGGATATGCAGGATCTAGTTGTGGTTTTAATTTGCATTTCTTTGATAACTAATAATGATGAACACCTTTTCACATACTTGTTAGTCCTTTTGATATCCTTCTTTTGTGAAGTATCTCTTCAAGTTTGTTGCCTATTTTTCTATCTTTTCCATATCAAATACAGGAATTTAAAAATATTTCTCAGCATGAGTCCTTTGTCAGGTACATGCATTTCAAAAATCACCCAATATGTGTCACTTTTTCACATCTTTAATTATGTCTTTTAGAAAACAGAAATATGAAGTTCATTTATCAATTTTTATTTTACGGTTAGTAATTTTTGTCTAATTAAGAAATCTTCTCTCACTCCAAAGTCATGAAGACGTTTATACTTAGATCTATATCCAACCTAGAATTGATTATTATCTATCATGTGAAGTAGAGGTCAGGATTGGTACAAGAAGATCCAATTCAGTGAGCACTATTTATTGAAATTACCATCTTTTCTAATTATATAATATTGGCACCTTTGTCTTAAGTCCAGTGGCCATAGTATTTGGGTCTGTTTCTGGTTTCTCTATTATAGTTAGGTGGTCTATATGTCTATCTTTGCAACAATGCCACACTGTCTTATTAATGGCAGTTTTATCATATCTTGATAATAGCGTAAGTCCTCCAATTATTGTGACTGTTATTGGCTTTTTCATTTTAATATACATATTTGAATCAGCTTGTCTGCAAGGAAACTTACTTGGATTGCTTTGATTAAATATATAAATTTGGAGAGATGACATCTTACTAATATTGAGTATTTCAATCCATGAATATGGCATATCTCTCCATTTATTCAGGTATACTGTAATCTTCAATAATGTTTCATAGTTTTCTATGTAAAGGTTTTACATATCTTTTATTAAGTTTATTTCTGGAATTTTGATGGGTTCTGATGCTATTGCAAATGGTACTTTTAAGAATTTCATTTTCTAATTCTTTGTTGCTGGAATATAGAAATAAAATCTATATTTGTATATTGACATTGTAGCCATAGAACTTTCTAAATTGACTTATTAATTCTATTAATTTGTAGATTCTTTTGTACTTTTGTTTACATAAGATAGAGCATTCTCAGGTAAACAATTTTTATTTTTTTAAGTTTTCCTTTCTAATCTCTATTTTTTCTTACCTTATTGGACTGGCAAAGATGTCCACTACAATAATAAATAGAAGTGGTAGGCATCCTTTTTTCACTTTCAAGAGGAATGCTTTCAATATTTCATCACTAAGCATTTGTTTGCTGTCAGTTCTTTTGCGCATACATGTTATCAGATTAAAGAAGTTTCCTGTTGTTTCTGGATTGACAAGGTTTCCTTTTTTTTTAAATTAGGCATGGGCATTGTATTTTATTAAATTAATTTTTTCATCTACTGAGAAAATCAAATGATTTTTCTCCTTTATTCTGCTGATGTGGTGAATTATACTGATTCTTTTACAAATATTAAACCAATCTTACATACTTGGTATAAATGAAATTTGGTCAATGGGCATTTTCCTTTTTGTATATTGTTGGATTTAGTTGTTACATTTTATATAGGATATTTTATGTTGTTTTATTTTATGTGAGAGATTGGACTATAATGTAACTGAAAATTTCTTTTCTTGCAAAATCCCTTCCCCCTCTTTTATTGGTCAAGAAACCATAGAATAAGTTGGGAAATATTTCCTCTTTTACTTTTCTCAGAAAACTTTTGTTTTAGATATATAAAAGAAACTGGTATTATGTTTTCTTTTAACACTTGGAAGAATTCACTAGCAAAGCCATATGGGTCTGGAGTTTTCCTTGGGGGATGTTTATTTTTTAAGGGTTTTGTGCATTTCATCCAAAATTTCAAATTTATTGGTATAGAAATGTTCATAATGTTGTCTGGAAAATCTACAGAATTGAACTTACAGAGATGCCTACCCTGATGCTGGTAACTTATGCCTTTTCTTTTCTTTTGTTTTTTCTTAGTCTTACTAGGGTTTTATCAATTGTATTAGCCTTTTGAAAATTAACTTTAAAATTAATTTTTCCTTATCTTACTTTTTTTTTTTTTCTATTTTATTGACTTCTGCTTATCCTTCCCTACAGATTTTGGTTTAATTTGATCTCATTTTTCTCTTGCTTCTTGAGATTGACACTTAGATTAGTAAATTTTTCAAATATATGTATTTAAGGACCTAAATTTCTTTCTAAGTTTAGCTTTAACTCCAACCCATAACATTGGATTTGTTACATTTTTATTTTCATTCTGCTCAGAATGTTTTCTAATTTCCTTTAAGATTTCTTTTTTGACTCATCAGTTAAGTAGGGATATGTTGCCCAGTTTCTAACAGTGTGGGCATTTTCCCAATAACTTTTTTTGTTTTTAATTTCTAGTTTAATTTCATTATCATCAGAGAAATACTGTGTATGATTTTAATACTCAATATTTTTTGAGAATTTTTTTAGATAATTTGAAATCCTTTTCTTTTAATGGAAACTTAAACCTTTTTCCATTTATTGAAAAGACTCCTTTCTGTCATATTATTTATACTATGTCATATTATTTTATAACTATTATATGCATTAATTATGCTACTTTGTCACATTTCTTTCTCCACGTTACGTGTTTTTTCATTCTCTATAAAATTTGTTAGCATGTAAGAAAACTTGTGTCTTGTTCTAATGGTTACTTTTGTATTTATACTTTTTATTGTCCTTATTTCCTTTCATTTTTTATGCAATTTTATTGAGATATATTCACACACCATACAATCATCCAAAGTGTACAATTAATTGCTCACAGTATCATTATATAGTCGGTCATTCATCACCACAATAAATTTTTGAACATTTTCATTACTCCAAAATATAAAAATAAAAAAAAGAACACCCAAAACTTCCTATACCCCTCCTCCCCACCCTATTATTCATTTACTTTTTTGTCCCCATTTTTCTACTCATCTTTCCATACACTGGATAAAGGGAGTGTGAGCCACAAGGTTTTCACAATCACATGGTCACACAGTGTAAGCTATATAGTTATACGATCATCTTCAAGAATCAAGGCTTCCGGGTTGCAGTTCAACAGTTTCAGGTATTTCCTTATAGCTATTCTAATAAACTAAAAACTAAAAAGGGATATCTATATAACGCATAAGAATAACCTCCAGAATGACCCCTCTACTCCATTTGAAATCTCTCAGCCACTGAAAATTTATTTTGATTCATTTCTCTTGCTGCATTTTGGTCCAGAAGGCTTTCTCAATCCTATGATGCTGGGTTCAGGCTCATCCGCAGGAGTCATATCCCACATAGCCAGGGAGATTTACAACTCTGGGAATCATGTCCCATATACAGGGAAAAGCAGCAAGTCCATCTGCTGAGTTGGTTTAGAGAGAGAGGGCACATCTGAGCAACAAAAGTTCTCTGGGGGTGACTCTCAGGCACAATTAAAAGTAGGCTTAGCATCTCCTTGGCAATAACAAGCTTCATAAAGGCAAGCTCCAAGATGGTAGTCCCCAATACTTGCAAGAATATCAGGAATTCCCCAGCTGGGGAAGTTTAATATTTCCACATTTTTCCCTAGTCCCTCAAGGGGGCTTTGGAAATACTTTTTATTCCCTGCCCTAATTACTCTGGGATGTACAGGGGCTTCACGTTAACCTGTACAATCCAACCAGATCTCACTCCATATTCATGGCTCCATGTAATGATGATGTTTGAATAAAATTACCATACAAGTTAAATTATATAGTGTGCCAAAGAAAAGATAGACTTTGCACCAAATAAACAGTTCTTTCATTGGTCTCACATAGAAACTGAAGTTTTAAAACACAGTCAATATCATCCTTTACCCTTTAGTCTGATTTACCTTCGTCCCAACCAAGTCCATTTCATACATATCTCTAATTGAATTCTGATCTCTTTTTCAGCTTCTTTAACAGTTGCTGTGTGGAGTAAGCTGACATTAATAGCTGCTGAACTCGGGCTCTGAGTTGCAGGCATCACACAGATATCTGATCTTCCAGGGACAAACCAGGTTATACACAAAGAGCTCAGCACCTCAGAATTTAGAAATAAACATTACCACTCAGGAATAGATGTGACTGCTGTAAGAGCTTACAATCTAGGAACCTTTACAAAAAGCCTTTGCCTGATAATCTTTGCCCTCAGATTCAATTCTCAGAGTTTGCACATTATAGTCAGTCCATATTAGTGAGGTGTTGTAATGTTTGTCTTTTCGTTTCTGGCTTATTTCACTCAACATATTGCCCTCAATATCCATTCACCTGCTTGCATACCTCACAACTTCACTCCATCTTGCCGCCATCCAATATTCAATTGTATGTGTACATCAGAGTTCACCACTCCGTTTATCAGTCAATGCACCCTTAGGCTACCTTCATCCATTGACAATTGTGAAAACCACCATCATAAACACCAGTGTGCAAATGTCCATTTGTGTCCCTGTCCTATGTTCTTCCAAGTACAGATCCAATAACATGGTTGCAGGACCATATGGCAGCTCCATACTTAGCTTCCTACATAACCACCACACTGCCCTCCAGATGGGCTCCAACATTGTACTTCCCCACCAACATTAAATAGGTACATCCCTCTCTCCACATTTTCTCCAGCACTTGTGCCCATCTTTTTATTTTTTAAAAACTGTTTTATTCATACACCATACACTCCATCCTAAGTAAACAATCAGTGATTCCTGGTATAATCACATAGTTATGCATTCACGCAACAATCTATATGAGGACATTTCCGTTTCTTCCACAAAGAAAGAGGAAAGGAGAAAAAAATGAAGAATAAAAAAATAAAGATATAAGAAAAATAAAATAAAATAGAATACAATGAAAAGTTCAGACAACAACAACAACACCAAGAATGCCATCCCACTCCCTTATATCACCTTCTTATAGACATTTAGCTTTGGTATATTTCCTTGTTATAATTAATGGAAGCATATTACAGTGTTACTGTTAACTATAGACATAGTTTGCATTGATTGTATATTTTCCCCTACACAATCTAATTTTCAACACCTTGCAATGTTGATAGTAATTTGTTCTCCCTCATGTAAAAACATTCTTATATTTGTACATTTAATTACCATCATTGATCACTCTAGGTTTTGCTAAGTTATACAGTCCCAGTCTTTATCTTCTCTCTTTCCTTCTGGTGTCATACACACCCCTAGACTTCCTCTTTCAACCATACTCACACTCATCTTTGTTCAGAGTACTTACAATATTGTGCTACCATCACACAATATTACGCTATCCATTTCTGGATCTGTACAGTCAATCCTGTTGAACCTTCTACACTTCTTCAGCATCAAATGCTCAATCTCTACCCTCTTTCTATCTCCTGATAATGTGTGTTCTCAACTTGAACTGTCAAAGTTTGCTCATTAATGTTCATATTAGTGAGGTTATACAGTCTTTGTCCTTTTGTTTCTGGCTAATTTCACTCAATGTAATGTATACTGTCTACCATTTTGTCTTTTGGATTTTATATGTCATCTTATTTTATTTTTATTTCTGTCTCTCTCTCTCTCTTTCTCCCCCCTTACTGATAGTCTTCATTTCTATAGTCTTGTCTAAGCCTCTCTCTCCTGTCTTTTCCTATCTGTAGTACTCCCTTTAGTATTTCTTGTAGAACAGGTATCTTGTTCAAAAACTCTCTCAGTGTCTGTCTGAAAATATTTTAAACTCTCCCTCATTTTTTTTTTTTTTTGTTCATGGCATGATCTTTTTTTTTTTTTTTTTATTGAGATTGTTCAGATACCGTACAACTATCCAAAGATCCAAAGTGTACAATCAATTGCCCATGGCACCACCATATAGCTGTGCATCCATCAACACAATAATTTTTTTTTTCAATTTTTAGAACATTTTCACTACTCCAGAAAAGAAACAAAGATGAAAAACAGGAAACTCACATCCTCCCATACTCCTAACCATGCCCTCCCCCTCCATTATTGATTCATAGTTTTGGTATAGTACATTTGTTACTGTTGATGAAAGAATGTTGAAATACTACTAACTGTAGTATATAGTTTGCAATAGGTATATAATTTTTCCCTATATGCCTATCTATTATTAACCACTAGTTATAGTGACATACATTTGTTCTACTTCGTGAGAGAGATTTTTAATATTTGTATAGTTAATCACGGACATTGTCCACCACAAGATTCACTGTTTTATACATTCTCATCTTTTAACCTCCAACTTTCCTTCTGTTGACATATGTGACTCTGGGCTTACCCTTTCCACCACCTTCACACACCTTTTAGCTCTGTTAGTTATTCTCATTACATGCTACCATCACCCCTGTCCATTTTCAAATATTTAAGTTCACTCCAATTGAGCATTCTGCTTATAATAAGCAACCGCTCCCCATTCTTTAGCCTCATTCTATATCCTGGTGACTTATATTTCATGTCTATGAGTTTACATATTATAATTAGTTCATATCAGCGAGACCCTGCAATATTTGCCTTTATGTGTCTGTCTTATTTCACTCAGTATAGTGCCCTCAAGGTTTCTTCATCAACCTATTTCTTTTAAGATGGTTTTGTTCAAACACTATACATTCTGTCCTAAGTAAACAATCACTGGTTCCCCATATAGTCACATATTTATGTATTGAGCACCATCACCACTCTCTATATAAGGACATTTCTTCCACAAAGACAGAGGAAGAGTCAAAGAAGGCAGAGAGGCAAAAGAAAAAGGCAAGAGAAAGAGAGAAAAACAAACAAACAAACAAACAAACTTGATAGCTAGAAGGTGACCAAAGGAAAGATAGCATTAACCTAAAGTAGAATAAAGAGTCAGACAACATCACCAATGCCTGGAGTCCCATACCCTTCCCCTATTCCCCACCCCCCATATGCATTTAGCTTTGTTATATTGCCTTTGTTACATTAAAGGAAGCATAATGCAATGTTTCTGTTAATTCTAGCCTCTAGTTTGCATTGATTGTATTTTCCCCCCAGTCCTACCCTATTTTTAACACCTTGTAATGTTGACATTCATTTGTTCTACCGCATGTAAAAACATATTTGTACCTTTTATTACAATCGTTGAGCATCCTAGGTTTCCCTGAGTTACACAGTCCCAGTCTTTATCGTTCGTCTTTTGTTCTGGTGTCTCACGTGGTCCCAACCTTCCTCTTTCAACCATATTCACAGTCATCTTTGTTCAGTGTACTTACATTGCTGTGCTACTATCTCCCAAAATTGTTTTCCAAACCTTTCACTCCTGTCTTTTCCTTTCTGTCTGCAGTGCTTCCTTTAGTGTTTCCTGTAGAACAGGTTTCTTGTTCACAAACTCAGTCATTATCTGTTTATCAGAGAATATTTTAAGCTTTCCCTCATATCTGAAGGATAGTTTTGCCGGATATAGGATTCTTGGTTGGTGGTTTTTCTCTTTCAGTATCTTAAATATATCACACTACTTCCTTCTTGCCTCCATGGTTTCTACTGAGAAATCCACACATAGTCTTATAAAGCTTCCTTTGTATGTGATAGATCATTTCTCTCTTGCTGCTTTCAGGATTCTCTCTTTATCCTTGATGTTTGATAATCTGATTATTAAGTGTCTTGGCGTACGCCTATTCAGATCTATTCTGTTTGGGGTACGCTGCACTTCTTGGATCCGCAATCTTATGTCTTTCATAAGAGATGGGAAATTTTCATTGATTATTTCCTCTATTATTGCTTCTGCCCCTTTTCCCTTCTCTTTTCCTTCTGGGACACCAATGACACGTAAATTCTTGCTTTTCGTTTTGTCTTTAAGTTCCTGGAGACATTGCTCATATTTTGCCATTCTTTTCTCTATCTGTTCTTTTGTGTGTAGGCTTTCAGGTGCCTTGTTCTCCAGTTGCTGAGTGCTTTCTTCTGCCTCTTGAGATCTGCTGCTGTATGTTTCCAGTGTGTCTTTCATCTCTTGTGTTGTGCCTTTCATTTCCATAGATTCTGCCAGTTGGTGTTATGAACTTTCAATTTCTACCTTATGCATATCCTGTGTTTTCATTATACGGTTCATCTCTTTTGCCATATCTTCCCTAAACTTTTTGAATTCACTTATTATTAGTTGCTTCAATTCCTGCATCACAGTTGAAGTGCAAGTTTGTTCCCCTGACTGGACCATAACCTCATTTTTCTTGGTGTAGGTTGTGGTTTTCTGTTGTCTAGGCATGGTTTCCTTGGTTACCCCAATCAGGCCTCCCCAGACCAGAATGGGCTAAGGTCCCAGAAGGAAGAAATATTCAGTATCTGGTTTCCTGAGGGTGTGTCTTAGGAAATTGGTACATCCTCTGATGCCTCCAGTCACTGTGCTTTTCTGCCCAACAAGTGGTACCTGTTACCCTATAATTCTTGACTGGTGTAAATTCTGAATGAAAGGCAGGTAGTAGAGCTGGGCTCCACCCCTTTCCTCTTAGAGAAGATAGATGCCCTAGGGGGAGGTCATTAGCATTTCAATGGGCTCTCTCTGCCTGTGCTATACCCTTGTCTGGGTCACAGAACTGGGAACTGAAAATGGCCGAGGGCCCCCACCACAGAGTCGAAAAAGGAACAGAGCTAGTCTGAGACCACCCTCTGGCTCTCCAAGGTCAGTCGTCACCCAAAGCTTCTGTCTACTTGTTGGGGATTTGTACCTCATAGTAAGCAGTTCACACTCTCCAATTAAAACCCCAGTTGGAGCTCAGCTGAGCTATATTTACTTGCTGGGAGAAAGCTTCTTTCTGGCACCACGAGGCTTTGTAGTTTGGGCTGTGGGGAAGGGGTCTCCCGATTTGGATCTGCAGTGTTTACTTACAGATTTTATGCTGTGATCTCGGGCATTCCTCCCAATTCAGGTTGGTGTACGATGAGTGGACAGTCACATTTGTCCCTCTGCAGTTATTCCTGATTATCTACTAGTTGTTTCTGGTTTTTTTTAGTTGTTCCAGGGGGGCTAATTAGCTTCCACTCCTCTCTATGTTGTCATTTTAGATCCTCTCCTCTCCCTCATTTTTGAAGGACAGTTTTGCCAGCTATAGCATTCTGGGATGGCAGTTTTTCTTTTTCAGTATGTTAAATATATCATAGCACTGTCTTCTCACCTCTATGATTTCTACTGAGAAATCTGCAAATAGTCTTATTGAGCTTCCCTTGGATGTGATGAATTGCTTTTCTCTTGCTGCTTTCAGAATTGTCTCTTTGTCTTTGACATTTGATAATCTGATTATTAAGTGTCTTGTAGTAGGTCTATTTGGATCTGTTCTCTTTGGGGTATGCTATGCTTCTTTGATCTAAAATTTTATGTCTTTCATAAGAGATGGGAAATTTTCGTTGATTATTACCTCCATTATTCTTTCTGCCCCTTTTCCCTTCTCCTTCTGGGATACCCTTGATATATATATATATATATATATATATATTCATGTGCTTCATGTTGTCATTCAGTTCCCTGAGATCCTGCTCATATTTTTCCATGCTTTTCACTATCTGTTCTTTTTTGTACAGGATTTCAGATGTTCTATCCTCTAGTTCCTGAATCCTTTCACCTGCCTCTTCAAATCTGCTATTGTATGTCTCCATTGTGTTTTTCATCTCTTCTATTTCACCTCCATAATTTCTGCCAATTGTTTTTTTCAAACTTTCAAGTTCTTCCTTATATTCACCCAATGTCTTCTTTAGATTCTTTATCTCTTTTGCTATACTTCCCTCAACTAGTTGATTTGATTTTTGAATTGATTTAGCATATTTGTTTGAAGATCTTTAATTAGTTGTTTCAACTCTTGTATCTCATTTGACGTGTAAGTTTGTTCCTTTGGGCCATATCTTCGCTTTTCCTACTGTGACTCATAATTTTTTTTGTTGTCTAAGCATCTGGTTTCCTTCATTACCCCAATCAGATTTTCTAGATCAGATGGGCCCAGGTCTCAGGAGGTGGGTATAATCAGCATCAAGTTTCCTGAGGATGAGATCCAGCAGATTGTCTTTCCTGTGAGGACTCTAGATGCTGTGGTTTTCCTATCCTGCCCAGCAGGTGGCATTTGTCAGCCCATAGCTCTCCACAAGTGTAAACAGGTGCAGTGCCTTTAATTCTCAGCAGAATCTGTCCAGTTCTTATGCTGAGATCTCGGCTATCTACCCTCTTCCAGACTGGTGTATGATGTGTGTCCAGTCATAGGTATCCCTGAAACAGTTGTTCCAGATTATTTACTAGTGGTTTCTGGCTATTTACTAGCTCCTCTAGAGGACTAACTAAATTCTACACCTCCCTACCTATGATCCACTTTGAGCTTTACAAAATCACCTATGGACATCTCATTTCTCAGTTTTTCCTTTTCAATTTTTTAATCAGCCTCTCTTTTCAGTCAGTCTCTTAGTAACTTCAACCTGTAATGCTGCCTCAGGATGTTAAACAGTTGCCTCTGATTGTTTTCAACAAATGCCCTGGAGAGTCAGGTCAAATCAAGATAACCACTAAGAATTGAACTTTTCAGTGAGTTTGCAGACACAACAAAAAGTAATAATTTTCTGGAGATTCTCTCATCTCTAGCAGCTGCTGGTCCACTAATTATTATAATGTATTCACTTTCTAATGCTGCTGTAAAAATTACCGCAAACTTAATGGAATAATACTATATAAATTTATCTTATAGTTATGATGGTCAGAAATCCAAAATAGTTATCAATAAACTAAATTCAAGGTTTTGGCGGGGCTTCTTAAATTTTGTGAGGCTAGTCTTATGGCTTAGCATGGTCTATCCTAGAAAATGTTCCATGAGCACTTGAGAAGAATGGAGCTCTAGGGAAGAATCCACTTCTTTGTCTTTTTTAGCTTTTAGAGGCTGCCCACATCCCTTGGTTCATGTTCCCCATCCATATTCAAAGTCAATAATGGTTAATCAAGTCTTTTTTGCTTTGCATCATGCTGACATTAACTTATCTTCCATGCTATTCCACAATTTACAGAACCCTTGTGAATACATTGGGTCCATCTGGATAACCTATGATAACATCTCCATTTTAAGATCATCTGATGAACAACCTTAATTCATCTGCAATCTTAATTCCCCCTTGCCATATAACATAACATATTTAGCAGTTCCAGAGATTAAGATATAGTCAATATTCTGCCTAGTACACAGAACTATCATAGGTATGAGATTATTAGTTTTCAAGGCTACTATGGAGCTGGAAAGAGGGAGATAAGACTGGGGTCACTAAAACACCACAAATTTTGCTAATCTTATTTAGAATAAGCTGTTTTCCTTGACTAATGGTTTGCAAACCTTTGGTTACTTTTCAGAGTTCTGAAATGTTTTATTTTAACAGTTTTGTCAGTGTTTTCATTGCTTTTACTGAGGAACAGATTTTCAAGGATTCTTACTTCATCACCCTGGAAGTCCTCCTCTCCACTTCTACTCCTATTCCCTATTTTTACTCTCAGACTTTGGTCATTTGGACCTGCTTTTTTAATACCTGTTAAAACTTTTTGAATGCTGGACTCCAGATGAAAAATTTGTTGCAGTGCTAGGTGACATTTTATATTTTCCAGGGTTTGTGGATTTAATTGTCTTCTGGCTGCTACTTTGAGCAGAGGCATAGGACTGTGATCCAATCTGAGACTGAAATGGTTTATAGCCTGTTTTCCATTTTTATGTGGTTAACTAAATTTTTGGTATTCTGATTTGCTAATGCTGCCATTATACAAAACATCAGAAATGGATTGTCTTTTATAAAAAGGGTTTATTTGGTTGCAAAGTTACAGTTTTAGAGCCATAAAAATGTCCAAGCTAAGGCACCAACAATATGGTATCTTCATTGAAGAAAGGCCTATGGCATCTGGAAAAATCTCTGTCAGCTGGGAAGGCATGTGGCTGGCATCTGCTCTGTGGTTCTGGTTTCAAAATGGCTTTCTCCCTGAATGTTTCTTTCTAAGCATTTGGGGGTGTTCTTTTAGTTTCTCCCAGGCAAATTCTGGGCTAGCAAAAGTTTGCTTTCAACGGCCATCTCCAAAATGTCTCTCTCATTTACAGCACCGAGCTCCTTCTGTCTCAGCTCTTATAGGCCTCCAGTGATTTAATTAAGACCCACAATGAATGGGTGAGGTAACACCTCCATGGAAATAATCTAATCAAAGGTATTACCCACAGCTGGGTGAGTCACATCCCATGGAAACACTCAATCAAGAGGTTACACCCTAATCAGAAAGTTTAATAAATCTGCCCCCACAAGATTGCATTAAAGAATATGGCTTCTGGGGGAACATAATATATCCAAACCAGTACATTTGGTTCACCTTTTCTCCCAGGGCAAGAGTTGGCAAAATATAGTCCTGTAGTTTTGTAAACAAAAATTTATTGGAACACAACAAAACTCTTTCATTTACATATATTGTTTATGGGTGCTTTCCTCTTACAATGGCAGAGTTGAATAATTGTGACTGAGATCAGATGGCCTCCAAGCCAAAAATGTCTATTATCTGGTCTTTTAAAAAAAAGTTTGTTGAAGAGATGAAATTAAGAGATGCTCACAGAGAACAGCAGTAGAGAAGCTGAGAGAGGAAGCCACTGAAGCCAGAAGCTGGAAGCAATGAAACCCAGGAGAGAAGGACCAGCAGACACCAGCCATGTGTCTTCCCATGTGACAGAGGGAACCCAGATGCCCGTGGCCTTTCTTCAGAGTCCAGGTATGTAGTCACATCAGGTTTCTAAAAGGCAACAGATGGATCAGCTGCTTGGAATTAAGGAGAATCTAGTGAGAATGGGAAGATATAATTCAGTGAATCAAAAGACAGTGAATGTCAAGAAAGGACCAGTGGAAAAGATTACAAGAACAAACCATCTTCTAAAACTCACTCCATGATTCCAGAACTGGTTGTATTTCTAATTTTTCTTTTTTCATCTCTAGTATTCAACTTGTAAAGTTGAGGTTCAGCACATTTTGGAGGGAATGAGATAGATAAGAAAGAGTTACCAAACTTTGATTAAGCTCCTCTTCCAGAAGTTTGTTCTTTGTCTGCATGAAAGTAATTTTCTCACATGACTATAAAATATCTAGTAGTAGGGCTCATGATTTTTTACATATAGTAGGAAACAGGAAGGTTGGCCTCATTATACATGCATTTAATAGTATATCCATGATCTGCTCTTGCAGTAACATTGCTATTACATTTGGTTTCTAGTTGGCTGTTGCTTAAAAATATGAGTTATTTTAGGCTATAGTATGCTCAGCTTTTTAAACATAGGTTTAAACAAAGCTGCAAATCAAGTACAGTTTAAATTTTTGGTCTTGAAATATCATGGTGTAGTGGAAACAATTTTGAATTGGGAATCAGTGTGGTTATAGTCCCTATTCTGCCATGAACTTCTGAGATTTTGGGAAAATCCCTTCACCTCACTTCTGTTTTCACACCTTTAAAATAACTTAGGCAAAGTATACACGGTCTAAGGTTACTTACCATTCCAGGAAGTCAATAATCATTCAACCACAGGATCTGCTACTTAGCAGATGGTGATTTAAAGCATTTTGTGATGTCTGTAATTCAGGGTGATGGCCTAGTTCTTTGGACCAACTTTGCAAGTGTTCACAGTACTTAACTCTCAGGGGAGTGGGTAGACTGGCGATAGGAAAAAGGTTCTTTGAAGGCATTTAAAAAATTGAGTTTTAGTCATGTTTAGACTGTTTTTGAAACTATCATCTGAGTTTGAAACATACATATAATTTACTTGTCCGTTTTGGCAAGTAAAATTATTATTAATCTTTAAATTTTCAAAAATCACCCAGAGGTAAGCATTGTTTTCAGCCAATGGTGTCCTTATCTTATATCTGGTACTAAAACCTAAATTGTATTCAGTAATATTTACTATTTATTTGTTAGTTTTCAGTAATGAAAACTGAATGTATTTCTATGACTTACCTCTATAGATGATCACTTTCTTTAATGAAGAATGTATAAATTTCATATAGCCAAACAGCAATCCTTTCATGTGACTTTAAAATGTAATACAGAGAAATACAAAGTAACTTCTTGTATATTAGGATTCTACATTTGAACTGTTTGAAAATATTTTCCCCTGTTCTTAATTAAGCTGACTATAGATCTCAGGTTCCATGTCCCTTATTATTAAACAAATATTAGTTTTTTTTTCTTTGTCACCATCCTTCTTAACAGGAACAGAAAATTGGTAATTTAAATATCAGTGATAATAATGATTATCATAGAATCATCACTAAAAATAAACAAGTTTGCTTCTATCAAATGAACTAAATTACTGTGTGGATTGAAGCAGGGAACAGTTAGTCACCTCATCATTTGGTTACTGCAGAGGTTGAACATCTTATCACTGAGACTGTCATGTTAAGTGAGCGGTCAGCGGGAGCTACTCTGGGGACACTTTGCAGAAGTCAGACTATGTCTGTTTCAAGCAGAGCGATTGAATGTTACCAGAGTCGCCTGAAGAACTGAAATGGAAGATTCTTTAAGATGTGTGTTCTACTATCAGTTTTGCCACTGATAAACTCCTCACTTTTAGTGGCCTCAACTCCATCCTTTACAGACTTGGGAACATTCACCCCGACTATTCCTACGGGATTGCTATGCATTTTGAGAATACTTCTTTATACCCAACTTCCTTCTAAAAAGGATGTGAATTAGCTTTCAATAATTATAGAGGTATAACAATAACACTCATAGGATAAAAGACAACTAAGTAGTAAAGGACAATAAAAGTTAAACAATTTTGCAAGAATTCTCATATAAGAATAGCTCTGAACTTTTTATTGGCCAGTGCAAAGAGTTATATAGTTCTCTTTTTTTGTTGAAATATACAAAGAGATTGAAAGTGTTACCTAGTTCTGAGCTCTGAATGTAATTTTTCAGGTAAGTTTAATAAGAAAACGCAAGTATTTATTAAGAATAACCAGAGTAAAAATGACAGTTTGGGGTTTTTATTTTGTTTAATATTGAAATGTCTATTAATATCTGTATTTGTTTTTTGAAAATTTTATAACTCATAAAATAAAAAATCAGTAAAACTGTGTTTGATATATTTCAAAATTTTTAGTGTCTAAAGGTATTACAAGAACCAAGTATAACCATTTATAAAACACAAATGTTGCTATAATCAAAAAGGCAAATAATAACAAGTGTTGGCAAGGATGTGAGAAATCAGAATCCTATCCACTGCTGGTGGGAAGTCACCTTGGAAACAGTTTGGCAGTTCCTCAGAAGGTTAAACCTAGAATTACCTATGACCCAGCAATTTCCCCCTTAGGGATATTCCCAAGAGAATTGAATACACATGTGTACACAAAACCTTGTACACAAGTGTTCACAGCAACTTTATTCATAATGGCCAAAAGGTGGAAACAACCCAAATGACTGTCAACTAATGAGTGGATAAATAAAATCTGGCCTATCTGTACAATGAAAATATTTTTCAACAATAAAAAGAAATGAAGTGAAAGTCGCTAGAGGAAGCATAAATCGTGTGGTTTGCGTTTAGTACCACCTCGATCTCCAATTGCTCCAGCATCATTTGTTGAGAAGAACGTCTCTTTCCCCTGTCGAACTGATGCCTTTGTTAATATCATGATTTTAAGCATTTAAAATGTCCAGAGTCCTCGCAGGAAACAGAAGACATACTCTGCTGGAATTTTAAGGAAAACTTAATGAAGAAACTGTTTACAAAGGTTAACAATGGTCCGTAGTGGAAAAAATGGTGACCTTCATCTTAAACAGATTGCATATTATAAACGAACTGGTGAATATCATCCAACTACACTGCCAAGTGAGAGAAGTGGTATAAGAAGAGCAGCAAAAAAATTTGTCTTCAAAGAAAAAAAGCTGTTTTATGTTGGAAAAGACAGAAAACAAAATCGTTTGGTAATTGTTTCAGAAGAAGAAAAAAACAAAGTCCTAAGAGAATGCCATGAAAATGACATTGGAGCCCATCATGGCATATCCAGAACCCTTACTCTAGTGGAATCCAGTTATTATTGGACTTCTGTGACCAATGATGTCAAACAGTGGGTATGGCTTATGCATTTAGAGTATTTTGAATAATGTCTTTAATATCCAAAATTCATCAATGCCCTAGATTTAGTCTCATAAGTACTTTTTGCCTCGGAAGTTAAACATTTAAAGGAAGCTTTATTCCCCTTCACAACTCTTCATTAAAATCATTAAAGTATAATTTGAACTAGAAAGAATCACTAATTAATCATATGAACAGTCTTGAAAATACCAGATTTAGATACCTTTCTAAGTATAGAACCAGATTTTCATCGTTAAACTCCTTTGTGTAGGTAGAATTTAAATGGGGCTGAAATTCATTTGACTAGATCATTACTTCTTTGATTACAGTCAGAAAAGCTTTTTGCTTGAGGAAGAATATCTTCATAATAAGTCAAGCTCAGTGTGTGCTCATCTTTTGTGACTATTCCATCTTGAGGTAGAAATATCAAATGTCAGAAATCCAAAACCAATTAAATGTAAAATCAAGTTGTGTTGATAAAAAAAAAAAAAAAAAAAAAAAAAAAAAAAAAAGAAATGAAGTACTGATATCTGCCTTGAAAACATTATGCTCAGTGACAAAAGCCAGTCATGAAGACTACATTTATATTACATGAAGTGTCCAGAAAAAGCCAGTCCTGAGATACAGAGAGTAGACTGGCAGCTGCTGAGGGCTGGAGGCAGTGAGGGTGGGGCAGAAATGGGGTGTGACTGCTAATGGGTTTGGGATTTCTTGTTGGTAATGAAAATATTCTAAAATTCATTGCTAGTGTGTAGCTTGCACAACTCTGTGACTATACTACAAGCCATTGAATTGTATACCTTAAATGGGTGAATTTTATATTATGTGAATTATATCTCAATAAAGCTGTTGTAAACTACAGCAACAACAAAAAGTTTGTCAATACCTGGTTTAGGTCATTTACAATTAAAGTAATTTTTAATAAAGATGTGTTTAAATCTGCTTCCTATTATTTGTTTTATATTTGTCCCATCTCATCTTAGTTATAACGTATCACGTACATAACAGTATATTTCCATTTCTTCTTTTTCATCTATGTTACTTTATCATGCATTTTACTTCTAGATATGTTATAAACCCAAGAATACAGTGCTTTACACAAGCACTTATCTTTTAAGGAAATTAAAAAATTACAAAGGAGCTTTTACATGTACCCAAACTTTTACCACTTCCAGAACATTTATTTCTTTTTTTTTTTGTAGATGCAAGTGATTTTGGTTTCTCAAGAACATCCTCTTACATTTCTGTTAGCAGAGGTTTTGGAAGCATAAGTGTTAACTGTTCCTTTTTGCATACCTCATATCCTGAATGAGATATGTTTAATTAGCCTGAGAGGTGGTGTTCTAGTTTGTTAATGCTGCTGGAATGCAAAACACCAGAGATGGATTGACTTTTATAAAAGGGGGTATATTTGGTTACATAGTCACAGTCTTAAGGCCATAAAGTGTCCAAGGTAACATATCAGCAATTGGGTACCTTCACTGGAGGATGGCCAGTGGTGTCTGGAAAACCTCTTTTAGCTGGGAAGGAACCTGGCTGGCGTCTGCTCCAAAGTTGTGGTTTCAAAATGGCTTTCTCCCAGGATGTTCCTCTCTAGGCTACAGTTCCTCAAAAATGTCACTCTTAGTTGCACTTGGGGTATTTGCCCTCACTTAGCTTCTCTTCAAGGGAGCAAGAGTCTGCTTTCAACAGCCGTCTTCAAAATGTCTCTCATCTGCAGCTCCTGTGCTTTCTTCAAAGTGTCCCTCTTGGCTATAGCAGCTTGCTCCTTCTGTCTGATCTTATATAGTGCTCCAGTAATTTAATTCAGACCCACCCTGAATGGGTGGTCCAACACCTCCATGGAAATCATCCAATCAGAGTCATCACCCACAGTTGGGTGGGGTGCATTTCCATGCAAACAACCTAATCCAAATGTTCCAACCTAATCCCCACTAATATGTCTGCCCCACAAGATTGCATCAAAGAATATGGCTCTTTTCTCGGAGACATAATGCATTCAAACCAGCACAGGTGGAGAAGAGGGCCAGAGGATAAGTCAGTACCTTAGGAAGGTAGGCCTCATCAGATAAATGCCAAGAAAGCTGTCAGTAGAGAATATACTGAATTCAGCAGTAAATTTATTTTCACTTTTTGAAAGTCAGGCAAATAGGAGAAGGTCAAGTGATAAAGGCTGAAAGTGATTCTAGAGAAAACCTTCTATAAATGATCACTGAAAATATATTACAATCTATATTCATCTCTCTTCTTTTTCTCCTTAGACCCTGATTGTACATTCCACTAGGGTGCCCCAGTACTCCAAATCCAAGATTATCACAAAAACCAAAATCAAGTGCCAAACATTATGCCTAGTATAATACAGATGTTCAGTAAATATTTTATGAGTGAATGCATGAATGAATGGCTCACACTTGAAAAATCTGGGAGTCCCTGGAGGGAAGGCTCCTTTCCTTCATATACAGGCAGAATATAAAGAATCCCAGGGAAGAAGATGCAAGAGGATCAGTGGGAATTGTGGTTGTGGATGCAGAGTGGGTAATAGGTTTTAAAAGAAGAGTTTTGTTTTTTTTCCTCTCTAAGATTCTGCAAGCATTATTATCTCCCATTTCATCCATTTTTTAAGACTTGAGAAATCACATATACATACATACATACAAAAATGCATGATTAACATAACACAAAGGAAATGCAATTGGTTATTCAGAAATCAACTACTCATATAGCAAATAAACTCACCTTCAAGAAGTCAACTAGCATCAATTTAGTTTCCATATATTAAGGTTGGCTTGAGAGAGAAATTGATACATACAAATTTAACAGCTAAGAGTTTATAATTATTGACTCTAACTCTAAAAAGATTTGCCTTTTTTGAAAAGGAAACATAAATGAATCAAAGGACAGACTATAAAGAATTCACATACAATTATTAAGAAAACTCCTAGTAAGTAAGAATAGTGAATCTTATTTATTCCTATTTCTTAAGACTCACTTATTCAAAGCAATGATTTCTAGAGCCTGGTTCTTCTAGGCTGGGTAAGTGGGACAGGATTCCTAAAGAACTTTACATGGTAACTTTACATGCTAAGTGGGCCCTGGAGCAAAACTTCAAATTTCAGAGAAATCACAGCAACTAACCTATCACCACCAGAAGTGTTGTGACTCTTTAAAGGCATGTAATTATATTGTTCTCACAAAATCTAGAAATTACAGCTGCAGATCACAAGGGCACCATTGCTTACTGATCCGTTCAATCTTATCCACATGTACCTAGAGGTAAAAGTGGGAAGCATCATTGCTCGTGTGTGTTTATCAATAAGCAAATCATTAACTAAGATACCCTTCCTGACTGGTGTTAAAACTGCTTTCTGGACAATGGTTAAAACCCTTTTCTCATAGATCTAAAGAACCGCACAAGAAAAAGGTCTATGTGATTATTCTTGGAAAATTACACTTTGGTATTTCGTCCAAGGTCCTAGAACTAGTAAAAAGTTTTGTATTCTTTTTTAGGGAGAAATATTTTTAAATTATAATAGTCATTTTTGCCTACTACAGTAAAATGAATTTAAAGTATTTTTCTGGAAAACTTTGTGAAAAAAATGTTGGCAAATTATTTTTGAAAAGAAAGAAAACAGAGCACTAGAACTGAGAGGTATTAGATTATTTATAAAGTTACAATAATTTCGACAATGCAGTGCCGAAAAACTATCAATGGAATAGAATAGAAGGCACAGAAACAGACCCATTCCAATATATATATATACACACACACACATATATTATTTTGTATATGATACAGCATATTTATATAATATTTAGTATATGATAAATAAATGTGGAGATTCCAGTTACTAGATTATTGATGTTAAGTAGTTGAGAAAATTAAGAAGCTCAATTGCCTACAGCAAATAATGCATCAAGTTGAATTCAACATATAATCAGAGTTAAATGTAAAAAAAAAAAAAAAGCCAACCCAAAACTATAAAACATAATGAAATATTGGTGGAAATCTAAATGATTGAATAACAAGGAAGGCCTAAGAATAATTACACAGAATATTATATGGAAAAATGTGGTAAATTTGATTTTGTAATTAAAAATACCTCTCTCTGAAAGCATCCACAAATAAATTTAAAATGAAAACAAACAGCTGGTCAAATTTGTGTAATATTTATGAAAAAGGAAGTGTTTTTAACTCCATTAATAGAAAGGTATCACAAATCAATAGGAAAAATGACACACAACAGCCATTCAAAAAAGAAGTAAAACAAATGATCAGTACACATACAGAAAAAAGTCAGTATTATCAATAATCAAGGCAGGGTAAATTAAAAATTCAAATATGACCCTTTTTTCACCAATCAAATTACTGATTTAAAAAAAAAATACTTGTTTTTGAAGAGGGTGCAAGAAAATTGCTACCCTCATAGTCTCAATAGAAAACAGAATAATTACGGTTATTATGGTTGTACAGGCTATGAAATTTTATATAAATATTAAAATTCATACTTCAGGAGAATATTTGATGGCATAGGTAAATACTTATGTTCTATTGCTTGGTGATATGTATGTGTATATTGCTTTAAAATATTTTTATCTGCCACAGTAGCTATATCTATATTTCAGGAAGGAGTGGTAGTTTTTTTAAAAAAAGTTTCCATATTTTTTTCCAAAATTTAGATAATTAACATTTATGCTTTCTATAATCAGAAAAAATTATTGAGACACAGGAAAATATCTGGAAGAATATATAGTGCAAAAGTAAAGAATTGCATCTAAATGATGATAAGAGAACATAATTTTGTCATCTTTTACTTTTATTATTCTTCCCAAATTCTATATAATGAAAATATAATTTTTTAATGGATAAAATTCCTAATAATCTAAATTATGTGTGTGTGTATGTTTGTGTACATATATAACACAGAAGAGAACTGTAAATAAATATAACAAAATATTAGCCATTGTGCACTTTGGATGGTAAAGTTTATGATGGTTTTTATTTTCTTCTTTACACTTTCTAATATTTTCTATATTATATTTATGATAGGAAATACAAAGACTGTTTAAATATTCTTGCTATGCAATATTTAGATATTGTGTAACACTTTTATAGTATCAATAAGATTTTTATACCTACAGATACTATAGCAAAAGCAGAGTGTCTCTGCATCAAGGTGGTAAGTATTTATGTATTGAACTTATTAGGAAATTCAAGCATTGTCTAACAGCGTGCAAATGTTGCTGGAATGAAGATGCTTCTGCCTAGTGTGAAACAGGAGAGAAATGTTATGATTGCCAAGCAGTTAATCATATGGGGTCCCAAAGACAAGGGAACTAACTTCATAATCATTTTGCTCTTTCTGCTTCTTTTGGTGGTTGGAAAAATAGGAAAATCAGGAGCAGAAAAGCCACAAAGAGGGGACAGGTGGTCATGCTTTTATTTAACTCTGTTAAAGAAATGGGGAAGAGTTTGTGTCTGACACACATTAAAAAGCATAGAAATAATTAAGGAAACAAAAGCCAGCTGAAAGTTGAGTACGGGTTCCTAAAGGTCACTTAACCTCAATCTGGACTGAAATCCTAGAAATGTGTGTGAGAAATTTTGGCATAATATAAAAATTGCAGGTGAGTGGTAAAAAGGGACCCTTCCAAAGAGTCCAAAGCAAGGTTAGACTTAAACAGAGATTGATAATATTTGAAGACTAATTCAAAAGGAATCAAATGATACTGAAGCATTAGTTTCTTGAATAACTTGCTTTTTGGTAGTGTTAACTCTTAAATAGTTTATATATATATGCACACACACACATATTTTTTTTCTTCTCATTCCAAAAAAAAGCAGCAGTGAGCATTGAAAAGCTGACTCGTTTCTCCATTGGATAAACAGGTTATGTTATGGGCAGCTGGCTGCGAGACCTTGAGACTTCAAGTCCTTTGATTGCTCATAAAACTCAAACTCATATCATGGTAATAAAAGGTGCACCTCCTTGAGTACAAAGAGTACAGCAACCCTAAATTATGTATTTCTTAGGTTTCTGAGGACAAGGCAATTTCTCAATGAGATCATTTGGAAGATGAATTAATATGTTGTGGGGTAATTGTAAGCAGATGGGTTTCAGAATACTACGTAGAAGCCCCCAAAATAGGTTGGGAGATTTGGCATTTTTAAAAGACAAAAATCATTGATGGTATTATTTTAATGTAATTTTATTGAAATATATTCACATACCATACAGTCATCCAAAGTGTACAATAATTGTTCACAGCAGCATTACATAGGTTGTGCACCCGTCACCACAATCAATTTTTGAACATTTTCATTACTTCAAAAAATAAAAATAAAATTAAAAGTAAAAAAGAATACCTTAAACATCCCATAACCCTTCTCCCTACGATCATCTACTCCCTGTCCCCAATTTTCCACTTATCTGTCCATACACTGGGTAAAGGGAGTGGGAGCCACAAGGCCCTCACAATCACATGGTCACACTGATATAAACTACACAGTCACACAATCGTCTACAAGAATCAAAGATACTAGAATGAAGTTCTACAGTTTCAGGTATTTCCTTCTAGCTATTCTAATAAACTAAAAACCAAAAAGGGATATCTTCATAATGCACAAAAATAACCTCCAGAATGACCTCTTGACTCCATTTGAAATCTCTCAGCCACTGAAACTTTATTTTGTTTTCATTTCTCTTCTCTCTTTTGGTCCCCAAAGCTGTCTCAATCCTATGAAGCTGGGTCCAGGCTCATCCCCGGGAGTCATGTCCTGCATTGCCAGAGAGATTTACACCCCTGGGAGTCAGGTCCCATGTAGGGGGGAGGGCAGCGAGTTTACCTGCTGAGTGGGCTTAGAGAGAGACGGGCCATGGCTGAACAACAAAAGAGGTTCTCTGGGGGTCTCTTAGACACCATTATAAGGAGGCTTAGCCTCTCCTTTGCAGTAACAAGCTTCATAAGGGCAAGCCCCAAGATTGAGGGCTCATACTACTAAATTGGTAGTCCCCGATGTTTGTGAGAATATCAGGAATTCCCCAGCTCAGGGAGTTTAATGTTTCCACGTTTTCCCCAGCCCCTCAAAGGGACTTTGCAAATACTTTTTATTCTCTGCCCAAATTACTCTGGGGTGTATTGGGGCTTCATGCTAACCTGTAAAATCCAACCAGATCTCACTCCCTATTCAAGGTTCCACGTAATTATGGTGTTTGAGTAAATGACCATACAAGTTAAATTGTATAGTGTGCTACAGAAAATATAGATTTTGCACCAAATAAACATGTCTTCCTTTGGTCCCACACAGAAGCCAAAGTTTTAAAACAGTTAATATCATCCTCTACCCTTTAGTCTTATCTACCCCAGTCTCAACCAAGTCCACTTCGTTTATATCTCTAATCAAAGTCTGATCTCCTTTTCAGCCTCTTTAACAGTTGCTGCATGGGGCAATGCTGACACTCACAGCTGCCGAACCCTGGGTCCGAGTCCCAGGCACCACACAGACACTTGAAACTCCAGGGACTGACGTGGTCACACACAAACAGCTCAGCATCTCAGAATTTAGAAATTAATTTTATGACTCATGAATATATGTGACTGATGTAAGAGCTTGCAATCTAGAATTCTACCTTTACATAAGCCTTCTCCTGATAACCCATGCTCCCAGATTCAATTCTCAAAATTTGAATATGAGTTTAGTCCATATTAGTGAGGTGTTGTAATGCCTGTTGTTTCATTTCTGGCTGATTTCACTCAACCTACTGTCCTCAAGGTCCATTCACCTAGTTGCATACTTTACAAATTCCTTCCTTCTTGCCTTTACTCAATACTCCATTGTATGTATACACCACAGTTCACCATTCGGTTTATCAGTTGACATACCCTTAGGCCACCTCCATCCATGGCAAATCATGAATACTGCCAGCACAAACACCAGTGTGCAAATGTCCACTTGTGTTCCTGTTTTCTGTTTCTCCACGTATCATTGATAGTAATTTAATTAATTTTTTTTCTGCTTTAAAGAGTTAATAAAATATTTTAGATTTCATTTTAATTCAACAGTATTTGCTATGAATGCTTCAGATAAAACCAAACCAAACCAAACAAACCAGAAATGTTGGGGCAAACCTTGACATGACTCTAATTTTCAAATCAGAATTTCCTTGGAGCATTGGTTGGGCCAATCCTGAGCTGCCACTTCATTGATGCCCTACTTGAATGCCTTCTACAGACATCTACAGAAAGCATTCCAAGAGATCTGTGAGGAATCTCTTTCTCAAAATTTTCCAATCAAAGTGGGTCTGAAGGGTTGTGTTACCTCTTCAGAGCCAGAGGAATGTTTTGGCAGAAAATCTTTTAAAAATTTTCTGAACTTCTCAGGAAATTTTAAATTTTCCTGGCATTTTATAAAAGTATATGGACTTTAAATTTTAACATTTGGGATAGGATCTAAGTGAGAAGATTGGAGAGGATTTGCAGGATTAAATAAAAAATTTCCTCTCTGCCTTCCTCTTATATAACCCTTCTGCAAACAGCAGATATATCTTTTCCTTTTCTGGGGAAAAGAAAATATCTGAATTCTCTGCTGCTTTCCTCTCCCTTTGCTACAAGCTCTGATTGGTTTCTTCAAATACTTGAAACCATGATGGCTGGAAAGTTAAGGGTTTCAAAGTACATGTCTTAAAATTTATAGTGTAGGAGCTTAGTTTGTAATAATATAGGAACGATGTGGGAGTTGATAGTGTAAAAGAAATTATAGTGTTGTAGCTGAGGATTTATGAAAACTCTGCTGTGGTGTAAAAAGATCACATTTCTCAGAAAGTAAGTGTCAGTTTCTCAAATAAGCCTCCTTGGACATTATAAAAGAGGTCTGAGAGATCTAAAAGAATTATTATTTGTGATATTAATAAGAAAGTCCTACTATACTAATAGGTAGCAGCATTTATTAGGCAGTTTTACAGTATTTTGTTAGGTGTCCTTCAAAACAATCTTCAGATGTAGAGCACTGGGGCACATTTTCAGATAATAAAAGAGGAACAGTAACCCTGATTGTTTCAGAGGCAAATAGCAACCAGGTGTTATACTTAGATCTGCTGGACCACACACATAGGGAACCCGAGACATGACTAGTTAGATTGTGTGACTCTCCAACCTTTTTTATATGAAAGGAAATTGTAGGTGAATACACAAATCCTCGGTCCTGGGTTCATGGAGTGGCTTTTAGAAAAGTCTGTTCTGCAAGTCCTGGGAAACACTGGTTGAACTTCATGCCTAATGCACAGTGATTCTGGTAGGCTGCAGATATTTTAAAACTTTGATCCAATTACATTGGTTCAGGAGAAGGCAGGAGATTTGGGGTACTCTAGACATACTTTGGAAAGGCATGCATTTCCTGTGTGTCCTGATGTGACGGTCCGGTAAAATTTTTCTCTCGAGCATTTGCAACTTGAAAACCAAAAGTTAGATACATTGAGAGAAGGTGAGATAGACTTAGGACTACAGAAAACTAAAAATATGTTTAAATCAAACTTCTGAGTCAACAAACATTATGAGTAAGCAGTAAGAAGCCAGTTGGTAGACGGATGGGGATAGAACAGGGCAGATCCACAGAGAAAGGAGGCAGCATGTTGTGGAGAGACCCTGTGATGCAGAGAATGTGGCCTTTGGCTCCTTAAAGCTTTCCAGTTTCCTGTTCCAGTACATATGAAGTTGCATGGCAAGATAACTAGATTTCTGTAAGGTTCCTGTATCTTTGCATAAAAAGAAAAAACATCTAAGCAACCATTTCTGGAGGCAGCTGAATGGATCTTTCTTTCTTGAAACTCAAAGAAGCCTTACCCAAATCCCCAGAAAATACTATTGAAACACTGGAACCTTATGTATAAAACCAGAAGGTTTTATCAAGAGTTATAACAATGCTGAAACTTACACATAGCTCTATGTCCCATCAATTATGGTTTCTGCTAAACACTGCTATACAATCTGATGTACTTCTTGCTATCATGGAGTTATAGAGAGAAAGATCATGAGGTGGGATTTCTTTTTCCCATGACACAGTTACCTGTGTTCCACTGCAGTGTGAAGGAGGCTGGTGGGAGCAGCTGTGGAATAAATAAAGATGAAGCTGTGAATGAAGTAGAGGGAAGATGTTTTCTTTGTAAGATTGTTGGAAAGTGTATGAAGAATGTTGCTAGGTCATGGAATTTTAGAATCCATAGGACCTTAGTGATCATCTAGTCCAGAATTCTCATTTTGCAGCTGAGACCTAGAGGCCTGGTGATGTTCTAAAGGACCACTGATAATGAGGGAACACACACGGATCCAAAATCAAGTTCCCTGCCTCCGTGTCCAGTGTTCTTTCCACCGCATCCAGTAGCCAAACTTCTTTCCTTGGGTATCTTTCTAGAGCACTTAGCCTAGAGGCTCAAGAGCAGACTGGGGGATGGACCACATGGACATTGGAATCCATTAGAAAATTACATGCATGCTTCTCTGATTCCTGGTAATCTGAGAGTGCTAGAGAAGAGGGAAATAAAAACACGTTTTGCTCAGACTTGAGCCTTTGAGATACTTAAATCTTATAAATTGTTGCACATCAGCCTTCAGGGCCTAGACACTGGCTCAAACTTCTTGCCAAAGAGAAATATTGTATGTCTGTAGTTATGAATGTTTCATAATTACAAAGTTGATAAAAAGCCATTTCAGGCAGAAATCAGAATCCATGAAATGAAACCACTAAGAGTAAACACCTAGATTTTAAGCTAAGTACATTGAACAAAGTCAACATTAAACTTTATGATTCAATTTTTTTGTTTCGTTGCATTGCATATTTCATGAGGTTGTTTTCCTGGAGATGGCTGAGTTTTAATTGACTTGTCACCTGTAGTATATTTCTCCGATTGAGCAAAAAAGCCTGCAAATTCAGCTTCGAGGGATTGCCTGAGGCAAGGTGTCATAACCAGTCACAAATCAGCACTTGTATCCGGTTTACACCACCTTTGCCCCACACAAGTCTATGTAAGTGATCTCATATGCCTTTTGCACAAAAGGAGAAGCAGGCCCAATAAAATCACAGTTGCATAACTGTAGATATCATAATGCTGTGCTAAAAGAAAATGAAACAACGTGTCCACTAACCTGAATAATGTTGGAGCAAAGGATGTTAAAGCAAGTAATACAAAGCCACATAATACTATATACCATTTATTGAGGGTCTATCATGTGCCCAGCACTGTACAACAGTTATTTCACTTAATCCTCACAATTATCCTATGGGATAGTTTCTATTGTATACATTTTATAGCTAAGTAGACTGAGGTTCAGAGAGGATTAGATCGCATATCTAGGAAGTGACAGAACTGGAATTTAAATCCAGGTGTGTTTTCTCTACAGCCAATGAATTCTTTTAACCATTACATTATCCTGCCTTTTGTATGACTGAGAGATTCTGGCAGGCACAGCAACTTGTAATACTACTTGACATGCTAAGATAGAAATATATAAAGACAAATTCTTAACAGAAGAACTGAACACAGCTGTCCTTGGCTCAATAAATCAACAAACCCTTATTGATACATACTATATGCATGACACCGTGCTGCATGCTATAGCAGGTTCCAAGAAGTGGAAGAATCAGGTTTTGCCTCAAGGATTTCATAATGTGTGTGGGGCAATAAGATGTGCACATCAAGGGTAGCTAACAACATGGGACTTATATGATAATAGATGACAAGAAATACCTTAAGGGTAGGAAAGAATAATGAGAAGATGTGAGGTCATCCTTTCCCTCTAGGAGAACAAAGAGACTTGCAGTACAAACTGTGCCAGAAAAATATTTATAAAACTGGCTAATTTCATTTGAACTGGAGATGAATTCTGGGCTGCTGGGTTGCTGACCCCATTCTGACTCTAAAGTTAAGACTTTTTATGGAAAACAGCCTAGAAGTAAGAAGGGAGAAAGTACAGCTTCTCTGACATTCACCACAGGGTTCTCTTGAGTGTAGGCTCATCCTCCTGGACTTTTCCTCGTTGGAGATCTAAATACATACAGTAGGCAATTACCAACTGAAAGAGTTTTGGATGCTGCTCTCGTGGAAGCAGGGTAATATAATTGTGAAGTATGTTTTTCAATTCCATAACTCCAGGAAAGTACCTCTTAAAGTTAAAGGAAATCTACTTAAATTGTATTGCCCTGTCACCTTCTTGGGTGACCTCCTTGGACTGCTAAAATAGCATTTGAATGGAGCAATTATAAGCCTCTAATTTATAGTGGATAATTCTTAATAATCTTTGTCTACCATCTCCTCATGAAATGGCCCATTGAGAAATAGAGCAGGCCACCGTCAAACAGAGTGGTGGCTGTCCGCTTCCCTTCTTTGTGTCCTAAATATGTCACCTCAGCATGCCAGGCTGACATGCCTTGGCCCCACTGTCAGGCTTGTTTGTAAAAGCTACCCAAATCCTTGTTTTACATGCTCCACGTAGTCTTCTTGTGTCTGGCTGTATACTGCGATGTCATCAATCAATGCCACACTGAATTCACCCAACTTCATCAGCACCGTGTTTACCTTCATCTTAAATGTAACTAGTGTGTTCCTCACGCTGAAAGGGAGCCCCTAGAACATATATAAACCTGAGTTGTGGCTAATGTGCAGTGACATCCCCCACATTAGGTACTTACCTGAGCCTCATCATTGCCATGCTCTGATTGTTCAATGACATGCCTATCTTTGTGACCATATCTCATTTTTGCTGTTCCTGACAGAACTCAGGGAAGCAACACTAAAACTTCCATGCTTCTAGTATGGGAGAGCCTCATTTTGTACTTTGGTCAATAACACTGGCCACTGCAAGGCTTTAGAGTATTTTTAGTCAACCAATAATTGGAGTCACAGTAGAACCCAAGAAGTTCAGAAGGATCCAAGAAGAAATCTCCAGTAAAACTGTGCTTTCTTTTTTTTATAGAAGAGGAAAGTAGTATAATGCTAGCAAGGGGGAGGAAATGCATAGTTGAATGTGAATGTCTTGCCTTCCTCCAAATGTGGAAACCCTGAGCTTATTCCTGGTAGCTGTATCTATAAAAGTGCTAAAAGGATACATTTTACCTTTTATACCTGCTGAGGTCTGACTGCAGTCTTCTGCCTGCCAAGTGGCAGGTAGTTTAATTATTTTGAGGAAGTCTTTGTGAGGATGCCCTAGCTGTTAATTTGGTTGATATTATTACCTGTGTGGGGAATTTTGATAGATAAAGGAAGCTTTGACACATGAACTGCTTCTGATCTGCCATCTTCTGCTTTTTTTCACCGAAAGTCCTTAGAGAGGAGGGTCCTTTTATTTGCTTTCTTGCCATCCACAAAATATTCTACAAAAGATGTTGATCTGGTGTAGCATAGAAAATTGAGACTTTTATACCAAAGTATCAAATGTGAACATCCCTCTCTCTTTCTTTAGGATAAGACATGTTATCCTAAAGAATACCATAAGCTTCTTTGTGCTCTAGTTCCTTTAAGCAGTTCCTCACAGTAAAGTAGGGAAATACTCACTCCTCTTTCTCTCAAACATCTTCTATGAAAGCCCTGTAGCCCTGGAAACTTTTTTTTGTCTGATGATCAGCTTGTCAGTTCCTAAGGAAAGGGAATTAAATACTTATCTTCCAGAAAAGCATCTGTGCTGCTTTTGATGTACTGTGTCCCCCAAAACTCCATGTTCTTTGATGCAATCTTGTGTGGGCAGATGTATTAGTGTTGATTAGATTGGAATTCTTTGATTGAGTGTTTCCATGGAGATGTGACTCCATCAACTGTGAGTGAAACATTTGATTGGATAATTTCTGTGGAGGTGTTACCCCACCCATTCAGGGTGGGTGTTAATTGGATCACTGGAGTCATATAAAAGAATTCACAGACAGAGGGAACCCAGAGCAACTGAGAGTGACATTTTGAAAAGCAGCTGCAGCTAAGAGAGGACAAAACACCCAAAGAGCAACATTTTGGAGAGCACCATTTTGAAATGCCAACTGGGAGCAAGCAGACACCAGCCACGTGCCTTCCAAGCTAACAGAGGTGTTTTGGATGCCAATGGCCATCCTTCAGTGAAGGTACCCAATTGTTGATGCCTTACCTTGGACACTTTATGGCTTTCAGACTGTAACTTTGTAACCAGATAAATCCCCTTTATAAAAGTCAATCCATTTCCAGTGTTTTGCTTAATGGCAGCATTAGCAAACCAGAGCAGCATCCCTTGCCATAGTGTCCAACCATAATTTGGTTGATCATTTTACTATCTAAGAGTATCTTGCAAAAGTAAAGAGAAACCATGTGACTGCTCCTTCTGTTTTCTCTTTATGAACTTATCCTTGGCTTCCCTTCCCTAATTGGCCAATGTTCTTTGCTCCCCACTTCTTGACCTTAGCTGTGAAACAGCTTAGTCCTTGACTAGTTCTGATCTGAACACAGCCAGTGATCAATTAACAGAACCAGGAGGGTATTATTCAGATGGAATCTGCCAGCCCCTGCTGAAAGCATGCAGAAGTGGTCCTAACAGGCACCCAGATTTTCCCCACCTCCAGTTGTGTGTTATAAACTTAGGGATGGGAGAACCAGGAAGGCTAAAGAACAAAGTTAAGTTGCAAAGTGTTCTCAGTGTAGAACACTGATTGATTGGATAATTTCCGTGGAGGTGTTACCCCGCCCATTCAGGGTGGGTGTTAATTGGATCACTGGAGTCATATAAAAGAATTCACAGACAGAGGGAACCCAGAGCAACTGAGAGTGACACACCGAGTGACCTTCTTGTTTCAGTTTTGGTAGATGCTCCTGTTAGTTCTGCTTCAAAGCAGAGATATGAAACTCTACTTTGAGTTTGAGCAGATAATTGAGGTGACGACTCTGTCTTGATGACAACTCTATAAAATTACCTGCATGTCTAATAATTGAGAGGACATTTCCCTGGAAAAAAGAAATGTTCATTTTTGAATGTTGCCATATTTTCAGAGACTCTTTTCTGCAGGATTCATTTTTCAGATTAAAAAAAAAAGGTAAAGGGGGTAAGAGGACCGTGGCACATTACTCGAGGCATAAAAATTGTACTCACCCTAAGGTGAAAGAAAGTGTGAATGGTGCCTTAAAGGCAATTCAAGAAATATTCATTAATCAACACATATTTATTAAGCATTATTTTCAGAATTGTGCTTGGGGCTCTGGTAGGATAATAAAAGAGGTATGAAAGAGAATCCATATCCTCAAAGAATTTATACCGTATTTGGAGACAGAATGAATAGTAAGAGGCAGTTTAGAATGTACACTAACTTGTGTGTTTCAGATCATAAGAATTATAAGAGAGAAGCAGGATATCACCGAGAAACTGAGGGTGAAGTAATAGGGCTTGAAATGAGACTTGAAAATGGGTTAAATATAGCTAAAATTACCCCAACATTAATTAATTCACAGGAATATTTAATTCTGATGGTGGAGAATGTGACCTAGGATATAGCACTATTGTCACCGTCCTCTTTTAGTTACAAAAAGGGAGAATTAACTTAGACCAATAAAGCCTTCAAACGCATTGCCATCTTTGAGACATTTTACAGGCATACCACTTAAGAAGCAGGGTTTCTGCTAATTCTCCTTTATATTTCTTTTCAGTAGGCATTGTAACCTTTAAAGTTCTCAAAGTATAACTTTGCATTAATATCCTTTGCACCATGTGAAAATTTTCCTAGACTTTGATTGGAGATCGGCCTGAGGATTCAGACTAAGATCTTCTTCCACATCTTATGATCCAGAGATGGTCTACCAGACCCACAGCACCTCTGGATAAGTCAATGGGGCAGCCACTTCTTGTTTACGAGGTGACAGTCAAATGGCATTGCCCATTGTGCAGTGTACCTTGCAGGGGGAGCCAAGCTGCCACTTCCTTTACATCTCTTCACATGCCCGGGGAAAACTTCTTTGTCATTCCTCTACATTATCTTGAATTAGCCTACAGATGGCAAAAGGGAGCAGTGCTATCCCTCCTGCTTTACCTCTCAGTTTGCCCTATAACATCCACACACAATGACTTTAAGACTTCAAAGAAAAGAACTTCAGCCTGTCATACATAGAGTGATAATAATATTAGCTCACATTCGTGAAGTGTTTTCATATTCTTTTTCTTATCAATTCATTTACCAGTTATATGAGACAAGTGAATAGAGGATTATTGGAACCCACTTCCATACACACACTTTAAGTGATCCTTTTTGTTCTTTATTAAAGGTTGTACTGGAAAATTGTAAAAATTGTATAAAACATGCATGCACTCACATATACTACATTTGGAAAGAAGAGAAAAATACAGATTAAAGAAAAACACCTTTAAGAGGCTAACAATTGCCTGAAGTCACATTTTTATATAAATGTCCAAGATTGGGCTCAAACCTAGATTTCCTGAGGCCAAATCCTATGGCCCTGGGCCAATCAAGATGTTAGTGGAGAACAGTTAAAAAGGCAAAGACTTGCAGAAGCATCACCACCCTTGATATTTAGGAGGGTATATAATTTTATCAATACAATACAAAGGTTAATGGGATTGCCTCCTTCCAACTCTATCATGGTAAATGCAGCCTTTATGGCAACGTTAAAAAAAATGACCTCTCTCTGCTCTGTGCTGATCATTAACTAAGATTATCTCACACTGGAGATTTACTATACCAAAGAGCACTGACATCACTAACTGCTATTAAGTATATGATACTCATACTCCATAAAGTGGAGCAAAATACCTTTGTCAGCAACATAGGAAAAATAGACACAGCCCGAGGCATTCATCCTATGCAAAACAAAGCCACTGTCTGCAGGCATCTGTCTAACAGCTTCCGATACTCTCTGGCCACATTCACCTGGTAAAAATCTCTAAATAGATAGCCTGCTCTGTGCTTTACCTTTTGAACAAGTGAATGAGATCAACCCTCTAATCATTTCAATAGGTTACATGGAGAGTGATCAAAACCTGCCAGCTGAAACAAAACAAAACAAAACAAAAGGCAACTCTCCAGCTGCAAGAAAAATCAGAAGCGGAATTAGTATATCTGGGGATGGCTTCAGATTTTTTTAAAGCAGTTTTATTGAGATATATGCATATACCATATAATCTACTCAAAGTGTACAGTCAGTGGCTTTTAGTATAATCACAGAGTTGTGCATTCATCACTACAATCAATTTTAGAACATTTATATTACTCCAAAGAGAAAAACTCCATACCACTTAGAAATCACTGCTTAATCTCTCTCTTTCCCCAGCCCTATATAACCACTAATCTGTCTCTATAGATTTGTTTATATTTACATTTTATACAAATGGAATCATACCATACATAGTACTTTTTGTCTTTTCACATAGCATAAGGTTTTTTATAATTATTGTTTTTTTAAATTATAGAAGTTTTAGGCTTGCTTGAAAGTCATGTAAAAAAACACAATGTTCCCATATACACCCCTATTGTTGAAATTTTGCAATGGTGTGGCACCTTGTTACATTTGATGAGAGAATATTAACATATTACTGTTAACTATTGTCCATAATTTGCATTAGGTATATTTTTATACCACGCTATTATTAACACCTTGTAATAGTGATATACATTTGTCATAATTCATGAAAGAAGATTCTTATATTTTTTCTATTAACCACCATCACCATCCACAACAGGATTCACTATGTTACACAGTCCCATGTTTTAACCTCTAACTTTCTTTCTAGTAACATACATGACCTAAAACTTCTCCTTTGAACCACATTCACATGCATAATTCAGCACTATTACACCCAAAATAATGTGCTACCATCACCAGTATCCATTTACAAACATTTGTGATCAACCTAATTAGAAATTCTGCACAAATTAAGCATTAGCTCCCCATTCTCTACCTATATTCTGTCTCCCAGTAACCTGTATTCTAGATTCTAACTCTATGAATTTGCTTATTATAATTTGTTCATATAAGTGAGATCATACAATATTTGTCCTTTTCTGTCTGGCTTATTTCACTCAACATAATGTCCTCAAGGATCATCCATGTTGTGCATGCATCAGGACTTCATTCCTTCTTACAAATGAATAATAATATATACATGGTGTTATATATGTTGGTGGGCACTTGGGTTGCTTCCATCTTTTGGCAATTGTGAATAATGCTGCTACGAACATTGGTGTGCAAATGTCTGAGTCCCTGCTTTCGATTCTTGTAGCAAGATTGCAGGATCATATGGCAATTTTATACTTAGCTTCCCGAGGAACCACTGCATTGTCATCCACAGCTGCTGCACCATTTTACATTCCCACCAGCAGTGAATGAGTGTTTCTGTTTCTTCACATCTTTCCAAGACTTGTAGTTTTCTGTTTGTTTTATAGTGGCCATTCTAGTAGGTGTGAAATGGCATCTTATTGTGGTTTTGATTTGCATTTCCCTAATAGTCAGTGATGTTGAGCATCTTTTCATGTGTTTTTTAGCCATATGTATTTCTCCTTCGGAAAAATATCTATTCAAGTCTTTTGCCCATTTTTTTTCATTGGGTTTTGTCTTTTTATTGTTGAGTTATAAGATTTCTTTATATATTCTGGATATTAAGCTCTTATCAAACATGGGGTTTCCAAGTATTTTCTCCCATTGAGTAGGCTGCCTTTTCACTTTCTTGACAAAGTCCTTTAAAGCACCAAAGTTTTTAACTTTGAGGAGGTCCTATTTATCTATATGTTTTTCATTGCTTGTGCTTTGGGTGTAAAGTCTAGGAAACCATTGCCTACTTCAAAATCTTGAGATGCTCCCCTACTTTTTCTTCTAGGAGTTTTATGGTACTGGCTCTTGTATTTTAGGTCTTCGATCCATTTTGAGTTAATTTTTGTATAAGATGTGAGAAAGAGGTCCTCTTTCATTCTTTTGCTTATGTGTATCCAGTTCTTCCAGCACTGTTTGTTGAAGACAATTTTATCCCAGTTGAGTGGACTTGGCAGGCTTGTCAAATATCAATTGGCCATAGATGTGAAGGTCTATTTCTGAACTCTCAATTTGATTCCCTTGGCCAACATATACATCTTTATGCCAGTCCCATGATGTATTGACCACTGTAACTTTGTAATATGCTTTAAGTCATGAAGTGTGAGTCCTCCAACTTCATAATTCTTTTTCAAGATCTTTTTTTTGCCATTCGGGGCCACTTACCCTTCCATATAAATTTGGTAATTGGCTTTTCCATTTCTGCAAAGTAGGCTGTTGGAATTTTGATTGGGATTGTATTGAATCTGTAAATCAATTTGGGTATAATTGGTATCTTAATGGTATTTAGTCTTCCAATCCATGAACATGGAATCTCCTTCCATTTATTTAGGTCTTTTTTGATTTCTTTAAACAATGTTTGTAGTTTTGTGTGTACAAGTCCTTTACATCCTTGGTTTAATTGATTCCTAGTTATTTGATTATTTTATTTGCTATTGTAGTAAATGGAATGTTTTCCTTGATTTCTGCCTAAGATTCCTTATTACCAGTGTATAGAAACACTATTGACTTTTGCATGTTGATCTTGTATCCTGCCAATTTGCTGAACTTGTTCATTAGCTCTAGTAGCTTTTTGTTCTAGACTTTTTGGGACTTTCTCTATATAAGACCATGTCAACTGCAAGTAGTGAAAATTTTACTTCTTCCTTTTCAATTTGGATGCCTTTTATTTATTTTTCTTATCTAAATGCTTTAGCTAGAACTTCTAGCACAATATTGAATAACACTGGTGACAGCAGGAATCTTTGTCTTCTTCCAAATCTTAGAAGTAAAGCTTTCAGTCTTTCACCTTTGAGTAAGATGTTAGTTGTGGATTTTTCATATATGCCCTTTATTATGTTGAGAGTGTTTCCTTCTATTCCTATATTTAGAAGTGTTTTTATCAAGAAAGGATGTTGGATTTTGTCAAATAACTTTTCTGCACCAATCAAGATGATCATGTAGTTTTTCCCCTTCAATTTGTTAATGTGGTGTATTACATTAATTGATTTATTTTTGTTTTTAAACATATCATATTATTTACCATATTACTCAAATATGCATACCTGGGATAAAACCTACTTGATCTTGGTGCATAAATCTTTTAACATGCTGTTGGATTCAATTTGTTAAAATTTTGTTGAGAATTTTTGCCTCTATATTCATTAAAGAAATTGATCTGTAATTTTCTTTTCTTGTAGTATCTTTGTTTGGCTTTGGTATTAAAGTGGTGTTAGCTTCACAGAAAGTGTTAGGTAGCATTCTGTTCTCTTTGATATTTTGGAAGAGTTTGAGCAGGATTGGTATTAATTCTTCTTGGAATGATTGGTAGAGTTTCCCTGTGAGGCCATCTGGTCCTGGACTGTTCTTTGTTGGGAGGTTTTTAATGACTAATTCAATCTCTACTTGTAGTTGGTCTGCTGAGATCATCTATTTCTTCTAGAGTCAGTGTAGGTTGTTTGTGTGTTTCTAGTAATTTGTCCATTTCATCTAGATTGTCTCTTTCTTTTTCTTTGTAGGTCTAGTTAAAAGTTCATCAATTTTATTGACCTTCTCAAAGAACCAGCTTTTGGTTTTGTTAATGCTCTCATTTTAAAAATTTTACTTTTGCTTTAATTGTTGTTATTTCTTTCCTTCTCCTTGCTTTGGGATTAGTTTGCTGCTTTTTTCTGGTTCCCCCAGGTTTGCAGGTTTGCAAGTCTTTGATTTTAGTTCTTCTTTTTTAATGTAGATGTTAGGGCTATAAATTTCCCTCTCAATATTTCCTTCATTGCATCCCATAAGCTTTGATTTGTTGTATTCTTGTTTTCATTTGTCTCAAGATATTTACTAAATTCTCTTGCAATTTCTTTTTTGACCCACTGATTGTTTAACAGTGTGTGTTTAACTTCCATATGTTTGTGATTCTTCCAGTTCTGAGTCTGTTATTGATTTCCATCTTCCTTCCATTATGGTCTCAGAGAAAATGCTTTGTATAATTTCAATCTTTTAAAATTTGTTAGAACTTGTTTTGGGACCTATGTGTGGGCTATTGTGGAGAACAATCTATGGGCACTAGAGAACAATGTATATCCTGCTGCTCTGAGGTGCAATGTTCTGTGTATGTCTGTTAGGTTTAGTTCATTTACCACATTATTCAAATTCTCTGTTTCCGTATTGATCCTCCATCTAGATATTCTATCTGTTGATGAGAGTGGTGTATTGAAATCTCCAGCTATTATTGTAGAGATCTCTATTTCTTCCTTCAGTTTTGTCAATGTTTGCCTCATTTATTCTGGGGCACCCTGGTTAGGTGCATAATTATTTATGATTGTTATTTCTTCTTGGTATATTGCCCCTGTTATTAATATATAGTGTCTTTTTTCATCTCTTATAGTAGTTTTGCATTTAAAGTCTATGTTGTCAGATATTTGTATAGATACCACGGCTTTTTTTTGGTTGCTGTTTGTGTGGAATATCTTTTCCAGCTTTTCATTTCAACCTATTTGTGTCTTTGGGTCTGAGGTGAGTCAATTGCAGACAGCATATAGATGAATCATACTTTTTTTTTAAAAAAAAATCTATTCTGCCACTCTGGGTCTTTTGATTGGGGAGTTTAATCCATTAACATTCAAAGTTATTACTATAAAGGCACTACTTATTTCAACCATTTTATCATTTGTTTTTTATATACCACATCTTATTTTTGTCTCTCTTTTTACTCTCTTAATTACTCTTCATGATAATCTTCATTTTGACACTCTCTTCAAATCATGTCTCTCCTGTCTTTTCCTTTCAACCTGCAGAGCTCCCCTATAGGACACCAATCTTTCCATCATGATAGCTGCCTCCTTGGCCTTAAGTTCCACCATGATTTCCCTTTCCCCACTGCTCCTCAGTTTCCAGGGCTGCTGTTGCCTCTTCAAACCACAGCATCAGCCCCAGGTACACTTTTGCCTTCAAAAGAAGGGAAGGAAAATGGAAGAGTAAAAGAAAAATGTGCATTTTGATGCAGTAAATGTTGAAGAGAAAATAAGCAGTAGAAGGGGACTGTATTAGTCATGGTTCTCTAGGGAAACAGAATCAACAAGAGATATCTATAAATACAAGATTTATAAAAGTGTCTAACGCAACTGTGGGTGTGCATGAATTCAAATTCCCTAGGGCAGGCACCAAACTGGCAACTCCAATGAAGATGTTCGATGATCTCCTCAGGCAGCAAACTGACAACTTCAACAAATGTGTTTGATGAACTTCTCAGGAAACGAACTGGCAACTTTGATGATATCCTCAGGAAACGCTTCACTGGTCAGTCAAAGAAGTAGTGAAGTTCCTCTATCTGTCTTACTTAAAGTCTTCAGCTGATTGGATTAAATCCAGCTGACTGCATTCTCTCATTATGGAAGACATGTGCTTCACTGACATCATCAGTACAGCTGCAGTCAATTGACTGATGATTTAGCAAACCAGCCTTCTGGTTTATCAAGCAGCCACAAACATCCTCACAGCAACGGTTAGGCCAGTGCTTGCTTGACCAGACACCTCGGTACCATCACCCGGCCAAGTAGACACATGAACCTAACCATCACAGGGACTATCAAGAGTCCCACATTCCCTATCCTTTTGCTTTTTAACATCTATAGCCACCATTGTGACAACTGACAAGCTTGAAAAATGAGGGTGAGGAGGAAAACATCTCCAATTTTTGTTTAAATTCTAATTTTGTTTAAATTAAATTTATGGTAAGCAGATAGCCTATATAACCTTCCAAAAGTCCCACCTTGAGAATTCACTTATTTTTAGGATTTGGTTGTTTCCTTAAATGACTTTTTCATTTTGAAGGTTTCAAAGTCAATTTACTATCACTACTTAGCCTTAAGTATTTCAGAGTCAACTATCCAATGCATAGTGATATGAGCACAGTTAATCAGTCAGAAGGAGAGACATCTTATGGGGGTTGCATCTCCATGGGACTTGAAGGAGCCATAGGGAATAGGCTTTGTGAATGAAAACAAATCTTATAGACCATGGAAATGAAATATTACCAGCAATATTCAGTAATCTGGAAAAGAGCACATTAATACACAAAGAGAAGTTAGTAATTTTAGAGGCCATCATTGAAAAGTCAATTCTGGAGAAGAAAGAGTGAAAGAACAAAAGTTCTGTGAAATATCAATGCAATGGTACCTCTCTCAAGAGGCTTCTTGTGTATTTTCACATGAATAGATACAAGAGAAAATTCTCAGTTATTAGCTCTGTTTTATAGAGAAACTAACAAGCATGAGAGAACTTGCCCATAATCGCCCAGAAAATTCATGAGGGATAAACAGCATGGGCTGTTTAGCTTACTCTGTTTCCTAAACTGTGATCCTTCTGTGGACTTTGTCAAGAAGGAATGAGACAAGGATAAGTTTGGCATATCTTACCTTTCTGGGACTTCTATTTTGCTCAAGAGTAAATAACTTAAACATTCTTTCTCTGTAAAATATACCTGCCTCTATTTTGTTACACAGCTCTGTCACATTTCCAGCCTTCCCTACAGTGAGGTGGTATTGCATAACTGAGTCCTGGACAATGAAATGTGCAGGGAAGTAATTCCAGAACTTCCAGGCATGAACTCTAAAATCTTTGACAAGATCCTTGATGCTCACTTCCTCTTCTCTCAACCATTGGCTACATGCACATCGTTCAGCAGAATATTATAAGCCCCCTGAAGATCGTGGAGTCACTAAGGAGCCAACCTGCATTGACTGTAACATGAACAAGAAATAAACTAATACACTGGAATATTGGGATTGTTTGTTTAGCAGCTACTGTTACTTGTTACTTACCCTAATTAGTACACACAAGGATAAAAGTTACATACTAATTTTTAATATAAAACAGTAAATTTCAACTTGTGCTTGGGGCTTGCTGCTTTAAGAACTTCTGGCTACATGTTCAGATCTTCTGCTTTGCCCCACTTTTTAGATACCCCACTCCAATTCTTTTTCTTTTTTTCCCATTGAGAAAAAACTTTGTGAAGAGTTATATTGCTTGTTGTCTCCAATTTCATACTTCTCATTCCCTCTTTTTATTACAAATAACTTATTTTTAATAAAATACATCATTCTGTTAATAGGAGCTAAACCTTTTAGTTATTAGGTAGTGCAGATAGAGGGGAATATTTGATTCAATAAAATGCAAGTGTTAATGAAAAACAGATTTTAATCTAAACTTTTGTAGTGAAAAATCATGAATCTGGATTCACTGCACTTCTTAACACTAACATTTAAACAGCATCAACCTAGAGAAAACAAAAAACTCCCAAACTCAGGAAAAAACTTAATTTAAAAATTTGTCAAATTTTTACAGTTTAGGAAAAACACTTGGTTCCATGTAATTTAGTTCATTTAACTAAACTTTTCAATTTGTTTCTTGATTCTCTTATATACAAAATTATTATATGAGGAGACAAAATGTGAAAAGGTGTGCTTAAGGGGTGTTCATAGTAAAAATTATGATTTTATATAACTTCTTAGATTTCTTTCTTTTTCCTTTGCACCTTATTAGAGTATTACACTCAATGTCAATTTTTCTATGTCTCTTATATTTCTTTGTTATGTGCATCACATTTCTCTTTTATATATTAATTATGCAAGTAATACATGCTGATGGTAAAAATTTTTTACAGTCTGTAAGTAAGACAGACAGGTGTTTTGCTTTTACCCCTAATTACACTCTCTTCTCCAAAGGTTGTCACTTTTAACAATTTAATATGTGTTTTTCTCTAAAAAGTTATATGTGTTTTTGAACAAAGATCTGTAATGTGATTGGTAAATGATTGTTTTAGTCATTCATTTTATGTTCATGCCTGAGCATAATTTTCAGTTGCTCAAAAATACATTGATGTGCTAGAGTTTATTTGCCTGTGAAGAGATATGACTTTTCAAATATGTGGTCAGTTCCCCAACTTTTATGTCATTCTTCAAAAGCATCAACCTTCTCAAGACAATTAATTTTGCATTTTGTGCCAAACAACTTGTTAAATTCAGTGCCTGGAATATAAAATGGTGGGGCTGAATGTTTAGTTGGATCATAAGAAACAACAAATGTGAGGTAGTGGAACTCTTTGCTTGTTAGGGACAACATTATATCAACATAGCATCCTTGGATTAACAGTGACTAAGGGTCCTCTATCCCAAATCCTGTCAAATTTGCCAATATTTACTTTGGAAAGATTAAAAAAAAATGCTGCAACAGTACAATGAAATGTTCCCTGAAGAGCTCTTAAATATTTTGGCTCCAGGAATTTCAGCAATTGATTCTTCTGAGCAAAAGATACTGTTCTGTAAAAATTTCTTGAATTCCAAGTTCACTAACTGTTCTGGTTTGCTAATGCTGCTGTTATGCAAAATACCAGAAATGGATTGGCTTTTTAAAGGGGGTTCATTTGGTTACAAATTTACAAGTCCTGAGGCCATAAAAGTGTCCAAACTAAGGCATCAACATTAGGATACCTTCACTGAAGAACAGCCGATGGCATATGGAGCACCTCTGTCAGCTGGGAAGGCACGTGGCTGATGTCTGCTTGTCCCAGGTTGTGTTTCAGCTCCTCATTCAGCTCCTGTGTATCCTTAGCTTAGCACCTCCAAACGTCTTTCTGTCCTCAACTCCAAGCATCTGTAAGCATCTTTAAGCATCAGCAACATGTCTGTTGGCTTCCAAGTGTCTAACGTCTGTGTGTCCGGCTTAGCATATCCCAGGGCATTTTCATCTCTCTGCTCTCTGTGAGAGCTCCCTTTGAAGGACTCCAGTAAACTAATCAAGACCTACCGTGAATGGGTGGGGTTAAAACTCCATGGGAACATTCAATCAAAAAAGGTCATATCCTAATCAAAAATAATTATAACTCTGTCCCCCAAGATTGCATTAAATAAAAAGGCTTTTTGGGGGACATAATATATCCAAACTGGCACACTATCTCCACACCAACTACACTGTGTCCTAGGTCTACAAACCATATCATCTCAACTGCTTTTCCACAAAGGGGAAAAAATATCCTGAGTCCATTCTTGCCATTAAGAAAAGTACCCAAATTCTTCTTTAATAGCTGATGTCTTTGTTCTTGTTGAAATGCCATGTTGCAGCTCACCCACTTTTCCTGCCATTCTTCCAGAGTTAGTACTTGGTTTTTCTGTATCTCGTTATCAGGGTACTCTTTAATTTCGAGTAAAGTTCTTGTATCATTCATAGTTTTGTAGACACCTCTGCGTCACAGATATCTCCAATGCCTCTTCAGCTGCCTGCTGCCTGCCACTATCATCTCATTCTCTTTTGCACTAGTAGTCCACATGATTTTCTTTCTTGTTTTTTCAGGTCTTTATTCAAATGCCACTTTCTCTGTGATGGTTTCCTTGGCTCCTCTATGAAAAATTACAATCTCTCCCAACATTTCCTAGCCACATTCCTTGCTTAATTTTCTAAGTGCTAATCAGTAACTATTATACAATATATTTCACTTATTTATCTTGTTTAACTTCTTTCTTCTCTACTAGTATATAAGCTCATTGAGGGAAAGGATTTCTGTCTGTGTTTTTCACTGCTTTGTCTCTGGTTCCAAGAACAGTGCTAGACATATAATAGATGCTCAATAAATACTGGCTGAATGAATAAATGAAATACAGTGGTACAATGTGTGTATTTACACATTTCTGTTATATATTACTGGTATTTGGGGTCCTGATCTAACAAATCCCATGAGGGATTCCTTTTAATAAAATGATTATCCAAGAAGACCAACGTGAGTCATTCTTGTGAAGCACTGATTGCTTCCTGTGTCTCCAACACCCCACATCAAATTTCCCATCGACTCCACTTCAGTGTTCTGCAGTGCTCTCAGTGACATTAATGAGAATTTATAACATGCCATTATTTTCTATTAACTACCTAAAAATGGCAAACTGAATCTACACAACCTAAAACTGTTTTACTTATTATTTTTCTTTTACTGGTCATGATAGTAAAATTGACAGGGAACTACCATCACTCACCCAAAACTGGTAAACATCAAGCCCTGTTTCCATATTTGAGGGTGGCAAGACAGCTGAACATCTTGGATCCCTCACACAAGAATTGCTAATTTCTGTCCTCTATTCATATTTCACAGCCTCCTCTGTTCTTCATCTCTCCCTTCTCTTCTTTTCATCCTCTACTCTTCCCCTCCTCTCCCATTTCATCTGACCTTATTTTCTCTTTCCTCTTTGTCTGTTGACTGTTTCTTGGCAGTGGCACATTTGTTGACTTGCTCTTTTGGTGACATCTTCTTTTAATAAGGAAATCTGTCTTTTGGTGTCCCTTTGCCTAAGGGTGTGCTTACTTAAAGTGTAAAATGTCAGACTCTACCAAGGATGACAATAAGCCTGTGGGTGAAGAAAAATCAGCCACAGTATTATTAATCACTCAAGAGGTAGGCAGGAAACACCAACTCTCTCAAAGAAAGAAAGACTGCAATTAACTGGATTCTGCATAATCTTCATTTCTCTCTCCCCCTCCCCATCATGTTGTGCAAGGGCCCAAATCATCACCTCATCACTCTGCACCATTGCAAAGGTTAACAGACTCGAAAGTCAAGAGTAACAAAAACCACCTAGTAACAGCTGCTTGGTCCCATAACAGTTGGAATTTGAGTTTTACCTAGTGAGGATCACATTGGCTAAGAAAACATAGGAAAATCTCTTTACAGTGAATTGAGACTAGTTTCAGAGATGTGGATGAGGGGGAGAGGGAATAGGCAGGTGGCCACACTCCAACCCTTTCTCCCGCTTGACTGGCAGAGCTGGTATTCCCAACTGTTCCTATTTAATGTCCCTTAAACAACAGCAACCTGACCCCTGTGAAGCTGCTGAGAATCGTACCCTGCGGTTCAACAGGGATGAAAACTGGGCCTAATGATACCCCACATGGTCACGATCTTTCTGGACGGTTACACAAGCGTGAAGACGCAGAGAGGGGGCTCTTATCTTGGTTTGTGCTACAGCAGTTCACAAAGAGATCCCAGATTTCTTCTACAGTGAAATAGTCTGGCTGCCAACTTTTCAGTGCCTGGCATATACACACACCTGTACACGTCAGCATTCTTTCTGTGAACTACCCAAACAATTGACAATAGCCCACAGAATGCTAGTAACAGCTCTCCAAATTCCACCTCTCTGAAACTGGAAGTGAGGTGTCTTGGAAATGGAGTGTCTTTTGTTAGAACTTGATAGCTAGAAATACTTTTTTTCTAAGTTCTAGCCCAATTTTCTGATTATCTTGGCATGGCTCTGGAAAGATCCTTGTATCTTGAATTTCCTCAATGAGGAATTTTCTTTAAAGTAAAATGAAAAAAAAATAGTGCTTTATGTTACATTTTCCATGATCATTTTATACTATAAAGTGAACATTAAATTTTATATTTGTTAATACTATTTAGATTTATTTAAAAGAAGCAGTTAGCACAAGCGATATAGTTTAAGATCTGGGCTTTTTATTTCCAATCTGAAATCTTGTGGACCAGTTCAAAGCCGATGTGATAAATGTGAATGGAAGGATGATCAGAGCTACATGTAAGGGTTCAGCTGGACTTTCATCCATAAGAGGCAATCAAAAGTCCAAGTCTTGGAGGAGACTTTAGGGTGCATCTAGTTCTCTGCCTAGCTAACTGTACCTGAATATTTCCAGACATAGTGTTTAATGGTAAGGGTATGTCTATCTGCCAAGCACTATACTAAGCATTTTATATGCATTATTTCATTTAACCCTCATGGCAACTATATGACGTAAGGATTTGTATACCTTTTTTATAGACAAAGAAACTGAGCGTCAGAGGGGATAGATAACTTACAATAAACAGAAGAGCTGCTTTTTTATTCTAGGTTTGCTTGCAAGTCTAAGTTCAGTCTTACTTATAAAGCCCACCATATAGGAAGACTTTAATATCTTTTTTAAAGAAAATTATAAGCATTTGCTGCTTGAATGTGTAGATTTTTCTTTAGATCTTTGCATTGAATTCCCATACATGGCTTTGTTCTTTATTTCTAAAATGTCAAAGCTAAAATGTTTGACTTGAGTTTGAATTTTTTAAAATTATGAAAACATGCTCAGGGAATAAATTGATTATAAGAAGCTCTGAGATGTGACATGTTTCGCTAGCTTAAAATGCAATGAAATATTATCATATATCTGAGTTGATGAGATCTTACGTAGTTTTGAAATTTGTCCTAAAATTTGGTGCATAGAACAAAAACTAACCTTTTGAGCTTTGAAGTTTTGTGGTTACATTTGGAATTGGAATGAGCAACCAAATATTTTTAAATGTCAAAAATATGTACTGAGTATACTGTGATCCAGTGCACACAAGGCCCTATGAAAATGGGGCCAATGAGAAAGATAGCACCCTTGCCTTTATGGACCTCACAAATATTGAAAATCATAAATATTTTAAAAAATCTCTAAAAACCTACCAATGGGAATAATTCAGGAGTGTATTTCCCCCCTGATGAATGAGGTTCTAATGACATTTAACAAGGAAGGATGGCTGAAGCATGTGTTTGTCTGTTTTTAAGTTAAATTAATTGTTTTGGGAAACATGAGCAAGGCTAGACAATCAATGATTAGTCAACTGGTCATTTATATTTACATGAAAAATCTGTAATATGCATAAATCATCCATTTGTTTTCTTCCTTTACTGTTTTGCAAATGATTCAAAATGATATGAAGTATACCTAGTATAGATATCAAATTTGCAGTAATTCAGCTTAAGTTCAAATTCTTGAATCATGTGTAATTAACTGATACAAATGCCCTTCCCTGTAATTCCAAACATCTTCAGTTCCAGTGATCAGAGACTTGCTATCTGCCTTCTTTTAAGTGACTTAGTTTAATGGAAATTAAACTCTCAGAGCTTCTTCAATTCTGGAATCATGCTGAATAAAAAATTATTTGGGGAGTTTATAGAAAGATTAGTTTTAATATTTAGGAAAGAATAAATGCAATAGATGACCTGCTAAACAATTTCCAATTGCTCTATTAAAAGAAACACAAAGGCTACTATAGACCCTTGAAATAAACTAATAAGCTGCAGTTGTTCAAGCTTGAAATAAATGTCTATAAGATTCATATTCAAATTGATGTTTAGGTTAGTTCTTACTGCTGGGCAACCAGTTGACCTAAGTTTAATGTAAATCAGCTTTGTAGTGTCTCCTAATGGGAACTGTCAGTAAGTAGAATTTTATTTAGAGAATGTAGTGGTGCTTCTCTTCTCCCCAACCCCATTTGTAAAAGTACCTTTGCATATGTGTTCTCATCTGTAGAGCCAAATGAGGTGGTAAAATACGACAATTATCAGAATAAATCAGGCCAAAATAAAACCGTCATTAAAATTATCCAGGTAATTGGAGGCATGTTTGACATTTTGAGCTTGAACTAATTTCCTCATTCCTTTGCTTTCCTTTGTTTATAGACACCAGTGAGATCACATGAAATAAAATCTAGTAGTACTGATATGAATTTCTTGTCTTTGCCCTTATTATGGTATTTTAGTCTTTTCACTAGTTTGAAACTGCCAATTCTTTCCTCCTTTTCTGTTTCTACATCTAGGTCTGCAGCACAGATGCCCTTCAGCTATGAGAATCCGCAGATACCCAGTGTAGGAACATGGTCCTCCAGGGAATCTCAGCTTCCTATTCTGGTCTCTTTAAATCAGATACAAATACTGCAGGTTTACTGAATGTGTCAGGGGACAGTCTAGGTAACAGCGATGTAACACTCTCAAGGTACTGAGTCTCAGCTATCTGTTCAAGCCCTGAATTTAGTCACTAGTCACCAGTGCCACACTGGTGGCTCTTCCGTTTTCACACAGGCTATTCCCACCTATCTCTTTCTTTTCCAAGAATGCCAAACTGAGGTTTTATATTTTCTGCCTACAGATTTTATCATGTCCCCCAAATACATAACTATATAGTCAATTTCCTGTGTGTTTGGTTCATCTACCCATGTGTTCAAGTTTTCTGCCCATACGAAGTTTATTAAAACAATTCTTGTCTAGTTAAGGATCAAGAGAAATGATAAATGCCCCCAAAATTCACTTTGTCAGTAGTAGAACATATAGGGGATAAGAAAATAGACCCACTAGGGGCACATTAAATCAAATCAAAGCAGCAAATTATCATTTTTATCTATTAAACATTAAAATACCCTTTTCAAAAGATTATTTAATCCTGGTAAGTTATGATAAGACGGACACCCTTGTGCATTGTTATTTGCAAGGTACTTGGTAAAACTCTTTTGGAAATAAATTTGTCTGCATTAATGTTCATATACTTTGAAATGATAATTGCATTTGTACGTTTTTTTTTGGTAATTATATAATTCTCATAAAGCAAACATATGGATGAGTATGTTAAATAATCTATTATTTCATATTTATTAATACAAAGGAAGTAACACATGGACTACCAATAAGAAATTTTATACAACTTTGGAATACTTTGTTATTTACATAGATGTTAATAGAGATTAAGCAACATCATGGGAAAATGTTCATTAAGACTTACAAAATGAGTAAGACGCAGTCTCTTCCTTAGAGGGCTCAGAGTATAGCCAGGGAAGACAAACCATAATTATAATAAACATCATTACAAGCTGAAATAGAGGAGTACCAGAATTGTGTTTTAAGATATGAAAGCATTTCTTTTCTAGAAAGAATAAACATTCAAAGGAGCATAAAGAAATAATACAGAATGTTCTCAAGTAATAAAAATAACTTTCTTCTCTAGATTTTATTCAGAATGGTTGACCAATATTGAGCGGAATTTCCCACTATATGTTCAGAGCATTGCAGACATAAACATCCTGAGGACAAGGAATGCTGCAGTGTGGACATTCAAGATCTGCAAAGTCTAGGTTGCTGTGCTTTAGTAAATGTTGTTTCAAATTAAGATACAACTAATATTTATTTAATACATCCTGTGTGCCAAGTAAGTACCTCTATGTCATTTTATTGAATACAAAGTTGGGATTTACTGGAGAACATTATGGTAAAAACAATAAAATGGATCTCTCAACAAAATGATTTATTTATGAGCCATTTCGAATTTATTAGGAAGCATCAGTTCATGTTGTCTAGTGTTTTTAGTTCTAAAATATAGATGCATCACTATGGATCACTACCAACTATTTTGGAACATTTGCCTCTGCTGTAACTCTGTATCTCTTGCCTACTTCCCCTCAAATGTCAAATTAACCTTCTGAAATTTGTCATCACATAATGTTTCCAAATGAAAATAAAGACCTTTTATGTGTGTGTGTGCGTGCATATGTGTGTGGTATGTTTTCCTGGCTAACTCATGTCACGATCTGTTTAAGCCCCTCACTTTGTGCTCAAATGTCATCCTGCCAGAATTCATTACAATCTGTTTATTAATTAATTAAAATATATTTATACAGAACAGACTTTATGAGATGGAGTAAAAAATAACATTAGGAGAACTATCCTCCATATGGAGAGGCCTGTCTGTGATGGCAACCAGGGAGGCAACCCCAGCATTGCCTTCAACGCCACTGCTAGGGGTGAGAGGCTATGGGAGTTTAGTGATTGAAGGTAGAAGGTCAATGGTACTGCTTTAATTCTGGAGCTAGATATGGGTGAACTGTGTCTTTTCTAGACCCTTGTAAAATCATAAAGATGACATTTTTTGATATGCAGGAATACACACCCTCTCACCATACATACATATACGCACAAACTCACTCAAAAGATCTGATCCAAAATTCAACTAATGCATATTAACCTCTTACTGACATGAGCGTTTGGACTAGAAGCCCCCATCATCTTTTTCTTAAATTCAATAAGAGTATGACATCAAGAAAAGTAATTGTTTGACACCAGCTCATTTACCTCATCCCCCTTTGTCCTGGGTTCCTCATCTTTCTGGGATTGAATACATCCACCCAACCTCCAAGAGTTTCTTAAAGGGTAAATTACAGTAGCATATCAGAACATGTTCTGAAAAAGAAAATTAAGCAAGGCATAGAAATACAGTGTCATTACTAGATGGTACCTTCTTAGGGACACATTTTAGTGTGGCAGTGTCTAGCCTATTTGCATGGGGCTCAGACCCGAGGGCTTTGAATTGACCTATACCAACAGAGCCAGGCCTTGGGGACAAAAGTTAAAGAGGTGTCAATGATTGCTGGAGATGGGGACTTTGTCTTGAAAATATAGTAAGGTAAGGATGAGATAGTTTTCTGAAGAAGAAACATGGGCATGAATATGATATGGTATGAGTAATCTTTAGAAGGCAGATGTATAAAGTTAAAAAGAGAATGGCAAAAATCAAACTAAACCAAACCAACAACAACAAAACCAAAACAATTAATGATAAGAAATAAGAAATAAAAAGTCCCTGACATCTGTACTTGTTATCTTTGACCTCTAGCAATTGCAAAAATGAGACTAAAATATTGTAATACGTAAAAAGCTGTTAGGGGCATATATTTGCTGAATATTTGTTGAATGAAATATCTAAACAAGCATTGAGTGGGAAGTTAGTTCTGTCCAATACTCAAGTTGAAAATACTTACTCATTCTGGCTCTCACACCTAAATGGAAATCAATGTGAAAAATCAAATTTGATTTACTTAAATTCACTTTAAAACCTGCTTTTCAGGACCTAGAGTATGTGTGAAAAAGCTGTTTCCTGTTCAATGACACTAGTGATGATTTTGAGTTGTAATCATTGGCTGTCCAATTCCAGTATGTGGATTGTGTTTAATCTAAAATTAATCTTTAATTTTTTTTTTTAAGCAGTAGTTCATGACTGTATGATACATAGCTACCAGAACAGTGGTTACTGGTTTTACATGGCTGATTCCCCTTCCCTGAAACTGTACAGAACTTTAAAAATAAAGTAGTAAAATTAAGTTCGCCAATTTAAATATTGAAGGTCTGTTATACAGTTAGATTTCTATAGAAGGCAGATGTATACATTGAATTTGAGATTACTCAGGAGGTGATAACCCCATCTCTGTTCCCTTAGTGCCAAGTTCTTGAAATTTATGGGTTGCAAGAGCTCTTAAGGAGCATCTATCCTCTGTCTCATTTACAATGTGAGGAAACAGGCTCATGGCAGTGCCACTGGCCACCCCTGGCTGATGGGATAAGAACCTGGGTTCAGACTCCCAGCTGGGGTCTTCCCTCCAAAATGAACTGCTGCCTCTATACAAAGCGACCACACAAAGATGTCGAGAAAATGAAATGATTATTCCACAACTTCTCCAGGAATAAACCAAAGAGTACTCGGATTAAATCTCTGAATATTTTGTTGGGATTTTAAACTAGGTATTCTTTGATTTGGAAGCAAGAGTACAGACCTACTTAGCAAAAGGAATGCTTGCTGATTCAAATTACTTCTTGGTGTCCCCAAATGCAATGGAAATTTTAAGTTTAGAGGAATCCAGGTGTAAAAGAAAGACTAGTTTGAAGTTACTTATTTTAAGTGTAATATAAAGGATGACTTTTATTTAATGTTACTTTCTCTTATACATGTTCCCGAATGTGTCATTTTTGTAGTAGAGAGAGTACAGGCCAAATAATCCAGGCCAAGGCAGTTAAATGCCAACGTTAGAGGCTGTCTGTTCTAGACGGTGCTGCCACACAGTGTGTTTGATCCACATGGAGCTTTACATTAATAAGAAATAAAACTTTGTTATATTAAGCTATTCAGATTTAGGGACATATTTGAGGGCAGCTGGCATTAATTACCCATCTTTTAAAATCATCGTTGTTATAAGTGTGCCTCTTTTCTTTCCATTCCCTGGGCCTCACTTAGGGACGGACCCATTGTACTTGCATTTCTAGTGATCAGATAAAGAGTTTTCACTATTAAAGGAGAATTGCAGCTTTTTTTTTTTTTTGCATTGCATCATTAAGACAGTCTTTCTAAATTTTATATTCCTTCAAAGAGAGAGCATCTTGGTTCCTACTAAATGCATCTTTGTGTACTAAAATATTGTCTATTAATTTCTACTTAAAAGGTAGGGTGCTGGTTGTATTTTGGAAACCTCTCTCTCTTTTTGTAAGTTTGTGTCTGAAAAACTTAGCTGTATAAAGGTCAAGATTATATTATTTTTCTTATTTTGGGTCAGTTAAATATATTCCTTGATGATATCATCTCTTTCTTCATTATAATAATAAATATAACAATAACAATGATAATTTTTGCAGAGACTGCGAATCATCCTCCTTTCTTCTCTTTTCCCTTCTTTCTTCCACATAGAGTTTTAGCTGGGTATGTAGACATCCAGCAAAGACTGCATTTTCCAGCCTCCCTTGCAGCTAGGTGTGATTACTGTGATTTGTTGGAAGTGAAGGGTGCAACCTCCATTTCATCTTCTTAAAAGGAAATTACTTTCCATTTCCTCTCTCTTTTCCATTTTTCTTTCATGTGATGCTAATGGGCCAATATTAACCAAGCAGATGAGGAAAATATTCTAAAGCAGTGCTTCTCAAACACTAGTTTGCTTACTAATCACTAGTGACCTTTTTAAAATATAGATTTTAATTCAGAAGATCTGGGTGGGGCCTGAGCTTTAGCATTCTTAACAAGGTCCAAGTTAATGCTGATGTTGCTGGTCTAGGACTACGCTTTAAATAACCAGATCTTAGAAGATGAGAGAAACACAAAGTAGAAACATTTAGGGCTGCTGAATGACCTCCAGGAACAGCTCTGCCTCATTTACCCTGGACCACTCCTCTCAGCATTACCGAGAGATCAATGAACTTTTATCATATCCACATTGTTTTGGATTTATTTATTAGCCTATACTCCAACAATTACAAAAATAATTAATAATTAATAATTATCATTTACTGAATGCTTACCTAGTGGCAGACACTTACAGTCATTATCTATCTATTATTCATAACATCCCAAATAAGCGGAAACTTTTATTGTATCCATTTTATGGACAGGGAAACTGAGGCAAGAAGTGGTCAGTATTTGTATGTGGCAGACCTGGTATTAAAACTTGGATATCTCTATCCTCATTTGTAACATTTATTACCAAATGGACTGCAGTTTGACCAGTACATTTAAACTTGAGGCACCTAAGTTTGGACCTCATATGCCTTTACCAGAACTTTTTCCTCTTGGGTTAGTGTTGACCACTCTGTTTCAAACAACAAGACACACAGTGTCATTCTTTGCTATTCAAGAGACAGAGGACCCAAAAGTACCATTCTTTCTGTCCATCTTTCACCTTAACCAAGATTAGAAGAAGAAATAGACTGAGGCCATAGAAGAAGGAGTAATGTGCATACCACAACTCTTTTACTGCTTCATTTTATTAGATCCTCCTCATCTACTGATCAGCTCTTTTCGTCCCTGGTGAGATATGAGAGAGAATGAAAAAAAAAGAAAGAGGGATGCTAATGGATTACAAGCCTGGAGAATTTCAAGTCTAGCAGAGAAGAGAAAATCAACACATGTGCTTAATGCTCCTCTGGCCTTCGGGTTCCATTGCCAATCACAACTGTTAGAGATTCTAATAGCTTAGAGAAGGCAAAATGCAAAGCACTCAGGATACCTCCTACATCTGTCTCATCCTGGGGGTGCCCAACTGTATAGAAGCAAAGTCAAATAACACACCACATTTGTGGAGCAGTGTGCATGTGGAGGGGAGAGTAATAGATGGATTAAGACATTCTCCAAACACCACTCTGGATTAAAAGTCAAACCTCGAAAGAAGCATTTTGCCATTTCCAACTCCAAAAGGATAGAATCCACCTCTAGTTTAGCAGTTTAGGGCTATTATTTTTGTGACAGAATAACAATGACATTTCTACTTAAAACTCCATATGACCTTTCTAGGGGAGCTGTTTGTGCTTCACTTGTTCTGTCGTTTTCCTCTTTTCCCTTGGAGGTCACCTTGCTTTTGCAACAAGAGAGTAACAGAGGGAGCAAGAAAGGGGTGGGAAGACTGAAAAGTGGAAGAGATAAGAGAAAAAGAGGTTGTGCAAAACCTAATAAGATAAAAAGAAGAGATGAAAGAGGTTAAAAGAAGAGGAATTTTCCTGTATAATAATTGTAAATTCTAGGATTCCAAGCTAAAATTATCAGGCTTCCTCGAATCAACATATTCAAATTAATCCATTAATGGACAGTAATTAAGCTATACATTAGTCTTCCCGGGTAATAGTTGCCTTTTAATACTCAAAAGAATTTTAGATATCCTCATTGGAATTTTAGATATTCAGGCAGGATTATAGAGAAATATTTTTGAACATGGAGGTCTTTTCCAGAGATTTGGTTTTATAAAACATATCGTAACTGAATCTGAATGTTTTCTTGGGGTTGGGGGTGGAGGGCTAGGGTGGAGTGAGGGGGAAAGGGAGAGAAAGAGGAGACTGAAAAAGTTAAGCTATTCAATTTCTTGTGATATTGGTGTCACTATTTGCAATAGTTTGATCAGAAGTATCTGCTTTCTTCTATTTACACAGGTAAAATTCATTAAATAACATAAATAAATGTAAAAGTACTTCAGAAGAACAAACTTAACTAGAGTAAGGAAAGGTCCTCTAATTTTCCAAAGAATTCTGATTGTCCAGTATGTGATGTAGATATAAGGAATGAGGTTAATTAGACAGACAATGAAGTTCGTAATCAATGCTGTAATTGATAAAGATTTTAACTGAAGCACTATACTCTTACCAGAGAAAGGGGTGCTTATTATCCCTTAGTAAGTCCGACTGCCAACCAGCTGACCTATAACTTGTGAGCAATAATAAATATTTATTGTAAGGCACTGAATTTTGTAACTGAAACACTTCTTTATAAATGACAAAATCTGAGTCAGAGGCCCCTTGAATTGGTAACTCAAAAATTAATATGTTCAGGCAGAATTACAATGTGGAATCAAGCGGTTATGAGTATATCTTCACTTTGAAGTAGATACCTAGAAGTGATTGAGAGGGACGGGTAAGTGCTCAAACTCTTCTCTTCCTCTCTCTCTTCCTTTGTAACATTTATTGAGCATCTATAATAGGAAATGACAATAGAAATGTATAAGTCATTGTCTTTACCCCTAAAGTGCTCACAGTGATTTCACATGTGCGAGTGTGTGTGTGGCAGATAAGTATGTGAACAATTAAAGGACAAGTGTAAGACTATAACTGAGGTATGGGAACACAGAAGGAGGAGGATTGGATTTCCCAGAAGATATCTCATTTGAGCTAAGTTTTGAAGGAATGGGCTGAAACCTTGACACAAAATATGATGATCCATAGATCAGCAGCCTTAGCCTCAAAATGATCATGATGACTTCTGCTGATGCTTGGGTCCTAAGCAAGCTTGCAAGCCAGAAAACTATCCAGACACATGCGAATAGATGAGATTGCAAAGCTCCCAATTGTGAACAGGATAAAGGGGAAAGACCATATTTGGAAATTACTTGTCAAGGTTGTAACTGACAAAGGCTTAATGAAAACTCTTTGGGAAGTTCTATATGGGAGATTAATGTGGGGAAGAACTTAATTAATGTATACCACTTCCCTATGGGTTTAGGCCAGTTCCACATTTTGTCTGCTCTGTAACTGCTTGGAGAGAGAATTTAAACCCCAGAAACTGTCATTGATGGATATTACAGGTCCCATGGCATTTTCACTGTATCCATTGCAATGTTTGGGCCAAGTTCCAATCAGAAAACTTCTTTCTATTGACTGTAAATTTCACACCTCTAACATGAAGACTTCTCGTAACACACACTCTCTAAATTGGCTTCAGGTCCTGCCTGAGACCAAATACGACACATATCCTCAAATGGGCTTCAAATTGAGCCACAGCCTTGGCCAAACATATTTTAATGACAGCACATAACATTCAAGTCATCAAAAGAGTATTTCCTCCTTCATATGATACATGTGTTGCTGGCATAAAATTATATGACTCGCATCCTCTTTCAGCTTTGGGAGGGCGGAGAGATCTTTTTCACTTTCAGTCTGAAATTACTCTGTGGTATAAATTATTACTCACAGTTCAACACTTGCTATGTTCAGCCAGAGGTGACTGCCTTCTCAAAGGCTCTGTGATTTATGGGTGGAGGCAGAAGGGCGAAAGTACCTCTGAGCAAACATGCACTTGGGCAGTGTTCTCTCTGTCAGATGCAACAGAGAGTTGAGGAGAAGGTCCCTACCAAATCACATAAGTAAACCCTTTGGCTCCATTGATGTAGAATAATCCCAGGGAGGGGGTGCATTGTTTGGATTAATGAATCAATGGGAAATTCTGCTCTGCTCAGCTGGTTCTTAATTTTGCTTTTCTGGTACTCAAGACTGGAACTAATCAGAATCTAGAATGATCTAGGAGGCAGATGACAGATTCTAGTGCTGGATCTGCTACTTGCTAATGTTGAGAAGGAACAATTAATATCTCTAAGCCTCCATTGTCTCAATCATAAAATGGAGGCATGGTATTTTTGCTTCATTTATAAGGTTATTGTTTACTGAAGTGAGATAACTCTGGGAAATATGTTGTGAAATGTACAAATGTAAGATGCATTTGTTACATGTAAAATACTATTATAAAATATGGTGGGTTCATCCTAGGTCCCACCATTTTCAAGGATTATAGCTTTTTCATCATGGCCCACCCAGAGCAGTTTAAACATAATCCTGTTGGAGCCATTTACCATATTGCAGACTCCATCTCTACCCTACTTGGGGTTGAAGTTCTCTGTATTCTTTTTTCCTTTTTTTAACATTTTATTTTGAAAATAATTTCAAATTCACAGGACATTTGCAAAAATAATACATACCCCATACAGAAGAACTTTAACATAGCCATACTGTGGTGGATTGAATTTTGTGTTCCAGTTTAGACATGGTCTTGGTCTCGATCCACATTCTGGTAGGTGTGGACCTGCTGTGAATAAGATCTCTCAGATGTTACTTCAGTTAAGGTGAGGCCCCAGTGAATTGGGTTGGGCTTTAATCTGGATTACTAGAGTCCGTTTAGGCAAAGTGAAATTCAGACAGAGAGAGAAGCTAGGAGAGGCTGCCGTGCATTGCTATGTGACAGAAAAGCCAAGGACCAAGGATCACTGGTGGCCACCTTCAAAATGCTGCAGTTTTAAGGTAGAAAGCATCACCTTGCTGATGCCTCAGTTTTGGACTTCTAGCCTCAAAACTGTAAGCCAATAATTTCCCATTGTTTTAACCAACCCATTGCATGATATTTGTTTTTGCAGTCAGGAAACTAAAACACCCCACCCCATCCTACCCCCCAGATACCTAGATCCACAGTTGTAACCTTTTATCAAACTTGCTTTATCATTCTATCATCTCTCTCTCTATATCATTTTCTGAATATTTGAGAGCAGATTGGACACCTCATACTCCTTAAACACATAATACTTCCATGTACAGATAATGATGTTCACTTACGTTATCACCTGAAGTGATTCAAGTTCAAGAAAATTAATGCTGATATAAAGCTCACATTCTATATGCCAATTTTTTCTTCTGTTCCAATAATGTCCTTTTGAGCCTTTTCTCCTCCATTCTTAGATTGCATCCAGTATCAAGTATTGCATTTAATTGTCATTATCTCTTTAGTTTCTTTTTTTTTAAATTGTGGAAACATATATACAACATAAAGCTTCTCATCCCAACCCCCCCCAAGCATACCATTCAGTGGGATTAGTCATATTCACAGGGTTGCATTACCTTTACCAACATCCCTTAACTACAACTTTCCCTTCATCCCAAACATAACCTTACACTCATTTTTCATTAACTCTCCATTGCTTCTGTCCCCTAGCCCTGGTAACCTATATTCTTCTTCTCTATAAGTTTGCATATTCTCTGATACTTTCTTGGTGGTTGCCATGGGGCTTAAATTTAACATCCTAAATGTATAACAATCTTGTTTGCTTCAAAACCAACTTAACAGCTTCAATGGCATACGCAAACAATGTTCCTGTAACCCATTGTCCCCCCACCTTTATGCAGTTCTTGCCAGAGAACACATATTTATACATTATGAGTCCAAAATCACTGATTTATCATTACATTTATACATTTGCCTTTTAGATCCTGTAGGAAGTAAAAAGTGGAGTTACAAATAAAAATATAATAATGCTGGTATTCATATTCAGCCATGTCACGTTTACAGGAGATCTTTATTTCTTCATGTGGCTTTAGTCAATTGTATAGTGTCCTTTCCTCTGAACTTGCAACTTTCAACCCCCTCAGCTTTTTTTTTTTAATTTTCATTTTATTGAGATATATTCACATACCATGCAGTCATACAAAACAAATCATACATTCGATTGTTCACAGTAGCTGTACATTCATCACCTAAATCAATCCCTTCATTAGCACACACACAAAAATAACAAGAATAATAATTAAAGTGAAAAAGAGCAATTGAAGTAAAAAAGACTACTGGGTACCTTTGTTTGTTTGTTTGTTTGTTTGTTTGTTTCCTTCCCCTATTTTTCTACTCATCCATCCATAAACTAGACAAAGGGGAGTGTGGTCCTTATGGCTTTCCCAATCCCATTGTCACCCCTCATAAGCTCCATTTTTATACAATTGTCTTCGAGATTCATGGGTTCTGGGTTGTAGTTTGATAGTTTCAGGTATCTACCACCAGCTACCCCAATTCTTTAGAACCTAAAAAGGGTTGTCTAAATTGTGCATAAGAGTGCCCACCAGAGTGACCTCTCAGCTCCTTTTGGAATCTCTCTGCCACTGAAGCTTATTTCATTTCCTTTCACTTCCCCCTTTTGGTCAAGAAGATGTTCTCCATCCCATGATACTGGGTCTACATTCCTCCCCGGGAGTCATATTCCACGTTGCCAGGGAGATTCACTCCCCTGGGTGTCTGATCCCATGTAAGGGGGAGGGCAGTGATTTCACCTTTCAAGTTGGCTTAGCCAGAGAGAGAGGGCCACATCTGAGCAACAAAGAGGCATTCAGGAGGAGTCTCTTAGGCACAATTATAGGGAGGCCTAGCCTCTCCTTTGCAAAAACAGTCTTCCCAAGGGTAAATCCTGTGGTAGAGGGCTCAACCCATCAAACCACCAGTCCCCTATGTCTGTGGTCATGTTAGCAACCATCGAGGTGGGGTAGGCCAATACCCCTGCATTCTCCACAGGCTCCTCAAGGGGGCTCTACATATTTTTTTCCTTGTTTTTTTTTTTTTTTTGTAACTTTTTTTTTTTAAATCAACTGTATGAAAAATAAAAAAAATAAAAAAATAATTAAAAAAACATACAATAAAAGAACATTTCAAAGGGACTGTAACAAGGGAGTAAGAAAAAGACAACTAACCTAAGATAACTGCTTTACTTCCAAAATGTTCCTACTCTACCACAAGAGAGTAACCTAATATAGCAACATTTCTGTCAACTTGTTCCTACTATATCCATCAGAAATTAACAGACCATAGTCATTCCTGGGCATTCCCAGAACGTTAAATAGCTTATCTGTTCTTCTTGGATCATTGTTCCCCCTTCCTTAATTGCTCTCTATTGCTAGTTCCCCTGCATTCTACATTATAAACCATTTGTTTTACATTTTTCAAAGTTCACATTAGTGGTAGCATATAATATTTCTCTTTTTGTGCCTGGCTTATTTCGCTCAGCATTATGTCTTCAAGGTTCACCCATGTTGTCATATGTTTCATGAGATCGTTCCTTCTTACTGCTGTGTAGTATTCCATCATGTGTATATACCACATTTTATTTATCCACTCATCTGTTGAAGGACATTTGGGTTGTTTCCATCTCTTGGCAATTGTGAATAATGCTGCTATGAACACTGGCATGCAGATATCTGTTCGTGTCACTGCTTTCCGATCTTCCGGGCATATACCGAGAAGTGCAATTGGTGGATCGAATGGTAACTCTATATCTAGTTTTCTAAGGAACTGCCAGACTGACTTCCAGAGTGGCTGAACCATTATACAGTCCCACCAACAATGAATAAGAGTTCCAATTTCTCCACATCCCCTGCAGCATTTGTAGTTTCCTGTTTGTTTAATGGCAGCCATTCTAATCGGTGTGAGATGGTATCTCATTGTGGCCTTAATTTGCATCTCTCTAATAGCTAGTGAAGCTGAACATTTTTTCATGTGTTTCTTGGCCATTTGTATTTCCTCTTCAGAGAACTGTCTTTTCATATCTTTTGTCCATTTTATAATTGGGCTGTCTGTACTATTGTCATTGAGTTGTAGGATTTCTTTATATATGCAAGATATCAGTCTTTTGTCAGATACATGGTTTCCAAAAATTTTTTCCCATTGAGTTGGCTGCCTCTTTATCTTTTTGAGAAATTCCTTTGAGGTACAGAAACTTCTAAGCTTGAGGAGTTCCCATTTATCTATTTTTTCTTTTGTTGCTTGTGCTTTGGGTGTAAAGTCTAGGAAGTGGCCGCCTAATACAAGGTCTTGAAGATGTTTTCCTACATTATCTTCTAGGAGTATTATGGTACTTTTTTTATATTGAGATCTTTGGTCCATTTTGAGTTAATTTTTGTGTAGGGTGTGAGGTAGGGGTCCTCTTTCATTCTCTTGGATATGGATAGCCAACTCTCCCAGCCCCATTTGTTGAAAAGACCATTATGACCCAATTCAGTGACTTTGGGGGCCTTATCAAAGATCAGTCAGCCATAGATCTGGGGGTCTATCTCCTAATTCTCAGTTCGATTCCATTGATCAATATGTCTATCTTTGTGCCAGTACCATGCTGTTTTGACAACTGTGGCTTTATAATAAGCTTCAAAATCAGGGAGTGTAAGTCCTCCCACTTCATTTTTCTTTTTTAGAGTGTCTTTAGCAATTCGAGGCATCCTCCCTTTCCAAATAAATTTGATAACTAGCTTTTCCAAGTCTGCAAAGTAGGTTATTGGAATTTTGATTGGGATTGCATTGAATCTGTAGATGAATTTGGATAGAATTGACATCTTAATGACATTTAGCCTTCCTATCCATGAACATGGAATATTTTTCCATCTTTTAAGGTCCCCTTCTATTTCTTTTAGTTGAGTTATGTAGTTTTCTTTGTATAGGTCTTTTACATCTTTGGTTAAGTTACTCCTAGGTACTTGATTTTTTTAATTGCTATTGAAAATTGTATCTTTTTCTTGAGTGTCTCTTCAGTTTGTTCATTTCTAACATATAGAAACACTGCTGACTTATGTGCATTAATCTTGTATCCTGCTACTTTGCTAAATTTCTTTGTTAGCTCTAGTAGCTGTATCGTCGATTTCTCAGGGTTTTCTAGATATAAGATCATATCATCTGCAAACAATGACAGTTTTACTTCTTCTTTTCCAATTTGGATGCCTTTTATTTCTTTGTCTTGCCGGATTACCCTGGCTAGCACTTCCAGCACAATGTTGAATAACAGTGGTGATAGCGGGCATCCTTGTCTTGTTCCTGATCTTAGAGGGAAGGCTTTCAGTCTCTCACGATTGAGTACTATGCTGACTGTGGGTTTTTCATATATGCTCTTTATCATATTGAGGAAGTTTCCTTCAATTTCTACCTTTTGAAGTGTTTTTATCAAAAAGGGATGTTGGATTTTGTCAAATGCTTTTTCAGCATCTATTGAGATGATCATTTGATTTTTCCCTTTCGAATTGTTAATGTGTTGTAATACATTGATTGATTTTCTTATATATAACCATCATTGCATGCCTGGAATAAACCCCACTTGGTCATGGTGTATGATTTTTTAAATGTGTCTTTGGATTCGATTTGCAAGTATTTTGTTGAGGATTTCTGCATCCATATTCATTAGGGAGATTGGCCGGTAGTTTTCCTTTTTTGTAGCATCTTTACCTGGTTCTGGTATTAGATTGATGTTAGCTTCATAAAATGAGGTAGGTAGTGTTCCATTTTCTTCAATGTTTTGAAAGAGCTTAAGTAAGACTGGTGTCAGTTCTTTCTGGAAAGTTTGGTAGAATTCCCCTGTGAAGCCATCTGGCCCTGGGCATTTATTTGTGGGAAGATTTTTGATGACTGATTGGATCTCTTTGCTTGTGATGGGTTGGTTGAGATCTTCTATTTCTTCTCTGGTCAGTCTAGGTTGTTCATATGTTTCCAGGAAATTGTCCATTTCCTCTACATTATCCAGTTTGTTGCCATACAGTTGTTCATAGTATCCTCTTATAATTTTTTAAATTTCTTCGGGATCTGCAGTTATGTCACCTTTTTCATTCATTATTTTGTTTATATGGGTCTTCTCTCTTTTTGATTTTGTCAGTCTAGCTAGGGGCTTGTCAATCTTGTTGATCTTCTCAAAGAACCAACTTTTGGTGATATTTATCCTCTCTATTGTTTTTTTGTTCTCTATGTCATTTATTTCTGCTTTAATCCTTGTTATTTCTTTTCTTCTACTTGGTTTAGGATTGGTTTGCTGTTCATTTTCTAGCCTCTTCACTTGATTCATTAGTTCTTTGATTTTGGCTCTTTCTTCCTTTTTAATATATGCGTTTAGTGCTATGAATTTCCCCCTCAGTACTGCTTTTGCTGCATCCCATAGGTTTTGGTATGTTGTGTTCTCATTTTCATTCGTCTCTATATATTTAGCAATTTCTCTTGCTATTTCTTCTTTAACCCACTGATTGTTTAGGAGTGTGTTGTTTAACCTCCAGGTATTTGTGAATTTTCTAAGTCTCTGATGGTTATTGACTTCTAATTGTATTCCATTGTGGTCAGAGAATGTACTTTGAATAATTTCAATCTTTTTAAATTTATTGAGGCTTGTTTTATGTCCCAGCATATGATCTATTCTGGAGAAAGTCCCGTGAGCACTAGAGAAGTATGTGTATCCTGGTGATTTGGGGTGTAATGTTCTATATATGTCTGTTAAATCAAATTCATTTATCAGATTGTTTAGGTTTTCAGTTTCCTTATTGGTCTTCTGTATGGTTGATCTATCTATGGGAGAGAGTGATGTGTTGAAGTCTCCCACAATTATTGTGGAAACATCAATTGCTTCCTTTAGTTTTGCCAGAGTTTCTCTCATGTATTTTGTGGCACCTTGATTGGGTGCATAAACATTTTTGATCGTTATTTCTTCTTGTTGAATTGCCCCTTTTATTAGTATGTAGTGTCCTTCTTTGTCTCTCAAAACATCCCTGCATTTAAAGTCTATTTTATCTGAGATTAATATTGCTACACCTGCTTTCTTTTGGCTGTAGCTTGCATGAAATATTTTTTCCATCCTTTCACTTTCAATTTCTTTGTGTCCCTGTGTCTAAGATGAGTCACTTGTATGCAACATATTGATGGTTCATTTTTCTAAATCCATTCTGTGAATCTATATCTTTTATATGGGGAGTTTAATCCATTTACATTCAATGTTATAACTGTGGAGGCATTTCTTGAATCAGCCATCTTATCCTTTGGTTTATGTTTGTCATATATATTTTTCCCCTCTCTCTATTAATATCCTTTAATGTACCCATCCCGAATCTCTTTAGTACTGAACCTTTCTCCAAGTCTCTCTCTCCTTTCTTTGTTTCTCTGTCTGTAGCGCTCCCTTTAGTATCTCCAGTAGGGTAGGCCTCTTGTTAGCAAATTCTCTCAGCATTTGTTTGTCTGTAAAAAATTTAAGCTCTCCCTCAAATTTGAAGGAGAGCTTTGCTGGATAAAGTATTCTTGGTTGGAAATTTTTCTCACTCAGAATTTTAAATATATTGTGCCACTGCCTTCTCGCCTCCATGGTGGCTGCTGAGTAGTCACTACATAGTCTTATGCTGTTTCCTTTGTATGTGGTGAATTGCTTTTATCTTGATGCTTTCAGAACTTGCTCCTTCTCTTCCGTGTTTGACAGTGTGATCAGAATATGTCTCGGAGTGGGTTTATTTGGATTTATTCTATTTGGAGTTCACTGGGCATTTATGATTTGTGTATTTATTGTGTTTAGAAGATTTGGGAAGTTTTCCCCAACAGTTTCTTTGAATACTCTTCCTAGACCTCTACCCTTTTCTTCCTCTTCTGGAACACCAATGAGTCTTATATTCGGATGTTTTATATTATCTATCATATCCCTGAGGTCTGTTTTAATTTTTTCGATTTTTTTCCCCATTCTTTCTTTTGTGCTTTCATTTTCCATTCTGTCATCTTCCAGGTCACTGATTCATTGTTCAACTTCCTCTAGTCTTGTACTAAGAGTATCCAGAATCTTTTTAATTTTGTCAACAGTTTCTTTAATTTCCATAAGATCATCTATTTTTTTTATTTAGTTTTGCAATGTCTTCTTTATGCTCTCTTAGGGTCTTCTTGATTTCCTTTGTATCCCATACTATGGTCTCATTGTTCATCTTTAGTTCTTTGAGTAGTTGCTCTAGGTGCTGTGTCTCTTCTGATATTTTGATTTGGGTGCTTGGGCTTGGGTTATCCATATCGTCTGTTTTTTTCATATGCTTTATAATTTTCTGTTGTTTTTGGCCTCTTGGCATTTGCTTAACTTGATAGGGTTCTTTTAGGATTTGTAGACCAATTGAAGTCCTTATCTCTAATTTATCAGATCTACAGCTTCGTGGAGTACACTTTCTCTAACTAACCAGCAAGTGGCATCCATGAGCCACCTGTTCTCCACAAGCCAGTTCTCCCCTGCTTTGCCTTTGTGGTGAGTGGGGGAGTGAGTGTTGTAGGGTCCAACTGGTGTACCAAGCTTGCATGTGTAGTTGGTGTTGCCTGCCCTGTATATGGGGCGTGTGTCTGGGCGGTCAGGGAGGGGGGGTGGCTTTAACAATCAAATCTCCCTGGTGTTCCTGGAGTTTTAAAGCTGCTGCAATAGTCTAATCCTTCAGTTCAGTCCTGCCACAGTTTGTCTCTGCCACTGACCCACAAGTCCTTGGTATTGGTGTATGGCTCCTGAGACTTGTGAGTGGGTCCCTCTTCCAGGCTGTGCACCCCCTGGTCCTCTGTTGAGGGTTGACTGTGCTATGTCACAGGTGAGTACCGTCCCCCCAGGGCAGTTCTGGGCTGCTGGGCTGTGTAGGGAGGCTCCCAGTCTGCTGAAATGATGGCTGAATGGGGCTTTGTTAATTCACACTGCTCTACCTTCCCAACTCTGGGACAATCAGCTGAGGTTGCAGGGAAGGCTAATGTCCATGCCCAGTTTTGTGGTGTGTGCCTGTTATTTGAAGCACTTCCATCACACTGGGTTGTCTGGGGCAGTTCTGGGCTATGGGGCTGGCGATGGGCAGGAGTGTTTCCTGTCCACCAGGATGATGGCTGTGAGCGGACACCCCCCTTTTCTTGGGAAGTTGTGGTGTTTAGTGAATTTTCTCAGCCACTGGATTATTTCCTTTTGTCTCAAAGCTCTCTTAGTTCTGCTCTTGTCTTGACCTGCCCAAATTGCAAGTCTTTGAGGCTTTCTGTATTGGGCTTCTTAGAGTAATTGTTTTAGAAAAACCAAAAAAGATTAAAAAAAAAAAAAGCGCCCTCCTCACAGATCTAATGGGTTATTGAAATGCTAAGAGACAAAGCAATTAGGGCCATTAAGGAAAGGTCCACAGGGCAGAGAGATCAGTTTTTCTTCGGGATTTGCATATGAGCCTCAAGGCCTGAGTTCTGCCCTTCCCCTTTCTATGTTCACCAGAACTCCAAAAACTTCTCCACTTTTATTTTGGAGTTTTTCTTGCTGTTTTTTTTGCTATGCCTGTCTCCTCTCTGCTGGGCTGGCTGCTCTCAGATTCTCTGGTGTCTGGTCTCAGTCTATCTATGGTTGGAGTTTGGATCAGTAGAATGAGTTTCCGATAAGAGCTGCCACTGCAGTTCTCCCTTCTCCTTCCCAGCGCTGACGGCCCCTCCTCCCACGGGACTGAGCCTGGCAGGGAGGGGCGCGGGTCCCCTGGCCGCAAAAACTTACAGATTTCGCTGATCTCAGCAGTTCAACGTGTTCATGAGTGTTGTATGAAGTATGCCCAAAGTCAAATTGCTCTGTGGTGTCCAGTCCACACAGTTCCTGGCTTTCTACCTACTTTCCTGGAGGAGTAACTAAAACATACAGCTCACCAATCCGCCATCTTGCCCCGCCCCCTCAGCTTTTTTTCTCCTTTTCATAAGCCCTTCAGCTTTTGTTCATCTGAGAATGTCTTAATTCCTCCCTCATTCTGAAAGACATTTTTGCCAGATACAGAATTCTTAGATGGCATTTCTTTGCTTTTATCACTTAAAATATGTTTTCCCACTGGCTTCTTGCCTCCATGGTTTCTGATGAGAAATTGACACAATCTTATTGGGGCTCCCTTGTATGTGACATGTTATTTTTCTCTTGTGGCTTTCAGAATTCTCTGTCATTGGCATTTGATGGTTTGATTACAACATGGCAAGTTGAGTTCAACTTAGGTATATTATGTTTGGAGTTCATTGCTGGGTGTGTATATTCATGTCTTTCATTAAATTTGGGATGTTTTCAGTCATTGTTTCTTTGACTATTCTCTCTGTCCCTTTCTCTATTTCTTCATTTTCTGGACTCCCAAAATGTGTATATTGGTACTTTTGGTGGTGTCTCAAATGTTCCTCAGGCTCTTTTCACTTTTCTTTATATTTTCCTCTTTCTTTTCCTCAGACTGGATGACCTTATCAATTGTCTTATCTTTAATTTCACAGATTTTTCCTCCACCAGCTCCAATTAGCTCTTGTACTCCTCTAGGGAATTTTTAATTTCTGTTACTGTGGTCTTTAGTTCTGTTTGCTTCCCTTTCATAATTTCCATCGCTTTATTAATATTCTCCTTGTGTTCATTTATTCTTTTTTTCTGATTTCCTTTAGTTCTTTGTCCACATTTTCCTTTAGCTCTTAGAGATAATTTTGTACCATTTTTCAAAAAAGTTTTTGCTTGGAATGTCCCAGATCTAATCATCCTCATTGATAGTTTCTAATTATTTTTAATCTCCTTTGCCTGGGCCAAAACTTCCTGTTTCTTTGCCTGTTTTATAATCTTTTGATGAAAACTGAACATTTTTATATTTTCATACGTTATTGCTGGAATTTAGACTCTGAGGCATCTATTCCTTACAATTGTATGCAGCAAGCTTTCCTTGAATACCAGGTGCTTAAAAAAAAAAGAAGAAAAGGGAAAAAGAAAGCAAATTCCCAGTCTTTGAAGATTGACCTGTGCAAGTGCTCTCCTTCAATGTTTATTCATACAATGAGTTTGGAGAAGAGCCAAAGTGTACAGGCCTTCCCTGATCCTTTCTGTGTATGCTTTGCCTCTTTGGCATGCATATGTGGCCCTAGAAATTTCCATGTTTTCAGGGACACAAATGCCTCCTCTTCCCTAGGAACCAATTTCCTTATGGTCCCAGGCATTGCACTATATGTCCTACAGCCAGCAATTCCTTGCCCCGGACAGCATGACCTACTGCTCTCCCACAGTGTTTTGTTGGAGAGCTTGGTGAGCTGCCTTCTACATGTGAGGCAAGATCTGGGACAGCAAGTCCCTCAGGCCATCAGCAGACAAATTGGGCCTAACATGCATGCTCCTAATATGTGCACAAGGATGGTTCTACTCCATCCAGAAATAGGATCAAAGATTCACACTAGGAGTGTGGGCTGGCTTGACATGGACCAAGAGCTACTACTGCTTTTGAGTGGCCTTTTCCTTGATTCAGTGTTCACCCTGTACTGCAATCCTTTAATTATTTTCTGGAACTTTAAAAAAGTTGTTTCTGCCAGTTTTTGCTGGTTATCCAAAGCTTCCATGGGAGATGGAGCCTTGAATCATCTCACTCTGCTATCTTGATTAGGATGGAGCTTATCTGCATTCTTTACCTCAAGAAAATAAGAAAATGGCTTTTTTTTCAGCTTGAGTTTTAAGTTTTATTTCTCTAAATTGAGAGCACTCATTAAATCCATGTGTTCACAAGTTTACTATGTCACATATATAAGAAAAAACCCCTCCAGACCCTAGTGCACTTTAAAATCTACTTTTAGAAAGTAAGTCCCTCACATCTATGGTCAATTGATTTTTTTTAATTCAATTTTATTGAGCTATATTCACATACCATGCAGTCATACAAAGCATACATTCAATTGTTCACAGTACCATTATATAGTTGTGTGTTCATCACCAAAATTAATTTTTGAACATTTTCATTACCACACACACAAAAATAATATGAATAAAAATTAAAGTGAAAAAGAACAATTAAAGTAAAAAATAACACTGGGTGCCTTTTTTTTTTTTTTTTTTTTTTTTGCCCCCATTTAAGAAAATGCTTTTTTTAATTGCAAAGGAAATAGATCTCTAAGACCTAGCTTCCTTCAGAAGATGAAAGGCCTCATTAGGCACTGCCCATAATGAGGACAAAGGATGAAGTGCCAAGATCGTCTACCATTTTTGCAAACTCTTCATTACTTGCATTGAACCTCAAAAGGTAAGTTTATCTTCAGCAAGTTAAGGGATTTAGAAATTAGAGGTACTGATTTTAAGAAATGGAAAAGAGGAACTGGTGTTGTTATCTACAAAAAGTTTAATAGCTCTAAAATAAGCATGTTTGCATTTGGTAAAGCTATCTGAGAGTTATACCTATTTACAAAACACTAATTGAAATCTGAACCTGTAAGCACGGGCACTGAAGTTCTGAGTACTCTCCTATCCGTGCGCAATCATTGATAATCTAAATTTGATTGGACATGTTTCTATTTAGAAAGGTATTTATCTCCACTTGAGTTAGTGAAAGCTCTTATTCACACAAACACAAAACATAAGTTGAAATGTGATGAATAACTCTTCTGACATGATCGTGCCCCATGGGATGATGTACCCTGTGGATGGCCGGGGTGACCACAGGCCTTGATTGTGGTGAAGGTGGGTAGGCTTTCAGAGTTCTGGAATTTCTAATTAGAGGTTATTTCTCCACCAGTCACTGCCCATGTACTTTGAGCTCTTTTCTTTCTAAATTGCCTATTTATCTATGATTTTAGTTTCCCCCTCTCTGGATACTTTAAAAGATTAATTAATTTTTTCCTGGTAGGCAGAGCCTGTTTTACAGAGATGAACTCTGAGCATTTAGAGGAAAAGTGACTTTCCTCAGATCTCCCAGTGGATCTTGGGAGATTTTAAATGAGCACACTTCCCAACTCCCTTCTAAATTTCAGCATTCTATGCTCTCTAGGTCCCACTGTCCCCTATGTTATATATATGTAGTCCTCAATGACACTCTTCTCAGACATTAAAAAACTATCAGAAGAATATTATCAAAGCATCAATGTGCTAAATGCTAATTGCATTGCTAAGGGGTTAGATTGGAAAATACAAGGTTTTGAGAGCTACTGTAGCTGGGATTAAAAATACCTGAGAGTGAGATGTCCTCCCGACCATTGGCTTCAGATATAGATTTGCTCATGAATGATATCAAACAAATTAACCACCAGAGGAGCACCCATTAATATATACCATATACTTACAGTGTGTTTTAATGTAGATTTTAAAAATCCAGAAAAAAACATTGTATAATATTTATAAAAAAAAATTTCAAAGATTTTTCTTAGCTACATTCATAATTTGGTTTATTCATATTGACAATGCTCATGCACATTTAAAATAATATTTGATTTATAGAAATTCTGTTTATGCATAAATTTTCCAGATCACATTTTGTATATTGAAGAGTGCATAAAAAGTAGAGATTGTTTAGAACTGGGTTACTTAGACTTTCAACTGTACCAAGATGCAAAGTAGTTCAGAAGAGGGGAAATATTTCAGCTTCAGGGATGGTGTATATATCAAGTAAGGTTTCCAAGGAGATGTGAGGATTAAGCTCTATCATAAAGGACAGGTAAGAGTTCAATAGGAATACAAGGAGGAGAGGTCATTTCAGGCAAAGACCTGAATGAGAAGTCAAAGTCAGGGGTACAGAGTGTGTGTGTGTGTGTGTGTGTGTGTGTGTGTGTGTGGAGGTGGAGAGAGATGAGGCAACAGGCTTTAGAAGTAGACAAGGACTGGCTCAAGAAGGGTTTTGTGGCATTTATCTTTCATCCTGAAGTCACTGAAAGGTTTTAGGAGGTTAAGTGATGAGTCCTTGCTTCTGGCAAAGTCTGAATGATCCATGGGTAAATAAATGACCTTCTATTGTTTATGTGGCATACCTAAATATTTGCCATTTCTGCCTAATCTATATCATTTTAAATAATGTTTAGGGACAATGCTATAGAGGGGTCAGAACTGATTTGTGTTACTGCGCTAAATGAAGAGGAAAAGGCTCTGCAGCCTAGACAGCCACGTCTTTCTTTCTAGAAAGAGCTGGGCCCGCGTTGCTGGGGATGTTAGATTGAGTGAAAGCTGTCTGTTAAATACCTCCTCATATTAGCAAAGCTCCTTGAGTGGCCTTGAAAATCACTGAAGTGCCAGCAGGCTTTATAATCCAGAGCTTAAGTTTACTTCAGTGCTATGCCGCAGGAATTGTTAAGTGAGAACACGATCCTGTCTATTCACCTTAACAAGTGAGAAAGGCCAACAACTTTTTCTGAATCCAGCAGGTGTAAAAGAGGAGTGAGGACGGCATCCTGGAAAGGAATTGCTGAGCCAATGGAAAGCTTGAAACAACGTCCAGGGGTACAGCACAGCCAGACCCTGGAAGAAAGTAAGGTTCCACCCACACGAAATCTAGTTAGTGCCAAACATAACTGTCTCCTGTATAATTTTGGTTTGTGTGGTGTACGATGTTATGGGCCCTAGGAACCAAGAGGCATGACCAATGAGGAGAGTTACTGTCAACACATATTCTTAAGGAAATCATACATTTCAATTCAAGGGCATTCAGGCACGGTGCTGACATCACAATTTTCGGGCAAAGATGTAAGATAAGTAAAAGGATGTATCTTACATAAAACTCCCGGGACTCCCTGTTGTAAGGACAAAGTACCAAATGTGGATTAAATGAACATAATTTAATTCAGGGAAGAAGGTTCCAGTGTTAACTGAAGCAATAAAAACAATTGTGATTTTTCTAAGCCACGAAGTATAATCCTTATTCCAGACTAACCTCCTTCTTCCTTCTTTCAATCCAAAGTATTCTTTCTTCAAATAAATATGCTAATCTACCCATGAGAAAAAAAGTGATAATGACACATTATCTGTAGGCCATATATTTTCAGCCATGGTAATATTTTCAATTAAATTCAATTGAAAGGAAATCTAGATTGGGATTATCTTCCTACTATTGGCCATTTTCTCCTATCTGAGGAAACTGAATTCTTACTCTATTTCTGGTAAAGCCTATCTGCATAACATTCATTGAGCTTGCTCTAATTACACGCAAGGCATTCTTCCAAGTCCTTTATGTAGATCATATCATCTAATCCTCGTAGCAATTCTCTAAGAAAAGTCTTCTTATTAACCCAATTTTTCAGAAGGGGAGACTGAAGCGCTGAGGCGCAAAGTGGTTAAATAACTTGCTCAAGGTCATACGATTATTAAATGGCAGGACTAGGATTTGAACCTATGACGGCCTGACTCCAGAGCATAAGCACTTAACTACTGCATTAGAATATGAGTTTGGTCTTTTCTATGTGTTAACTTTCCTGGTTCATTTATGGCCTGAATCTTTTTCCTTGTTCTTATTAGCACTTTGTTCTTCAAGAGTCTAGGCAATAAAACATTTATGCTCAATTATGATAGTGCAATAGACTTGCCTCAAGGTGAATTATTCATCCTAAATCCAAGATTCCTGTATAGTTATCTGAGTTTCAGAAAAGTGTAAGAAAAATTCAAGAACACGTATCTCGAGGGATGGGGAAAATACATTTTGAGACTTAGCCTAAACTTTAGCTAACATTTAACTCATTTCATTTTTCATCTAAAAAAAAATAGAGAATTGTATCATTCAAGTCCCTGAAATAAAGGATTGTATCTTAGAGATGATGAGAAATCAGACGGCGTACTAATTGAGACTTCCAAACACTTTTAATTATTATACAGCATGCAGTCTTTACATGTTTAGAAACCTTGGTGAATGGGGCCCATTCAACTCGTCACTGAATAGCGGATACCATTTTGAGTAAAGCTATTTACTAGACACTCTGATTTTTTTCATAGAAAAGACTTCCATTTAGATGACTATATAGTAAATTACACTCTAGCAGAAAATGATAATGTTTCATGTATTTCCCCCATTTCTGTAATTGTCAACACCCTTTATCCAGTTTCCCAGACCAAAAATCTTAATGACTTAGATTTCTTGACTTTCCCTTTCTGCAATCCATCAGCTATATCTTTGAATTATTCCAGAATTCAACCACTTCTCACCACTTCCTTCACTGCTCCCTAGTCCAAGCCACCATCATTTCTCACTTGGGCTAATGCAATGACCTCCCAGCTGGTCTCCCTTCTTACCTCTCTGCAGTCAATTTGTCACAGGGTGGCCAAAAGGATCCTCTTAAAATGCAATTTTGTTCATGCCACAACTCCACTCAAGGCCCTCTAGTGGCCTACTATCTTTCTCAGAGTGAAGTTAAAACTCTTCACAATGTCCAACAAGGCAGTATGTGATCAGATGCACTGAACACTTTCTGGTCTCATCTCCTACCTTCATTTTTGCCACTCATCATGTTCCAGCCCCACTGTCCTGCTTCCAGTTCTGCCACGAAACCAAGCATGCCTCCACCTCTTCGTGTGTCCTCATCCCTTTGCTTGCAAAGCCTTTTCCCCAGCTATCTACATACTTCCACTCCCTTACTGTCTTCTAGTCTCTGCTCAGATTTCACCTTATTAGAGTCCTTCCTGATAATAAAATGGAAAATATTTTTTCAGTTTTTTTCTTTACATTTTATTTTGAAATACTTTTAAAATTATGGGACAGTTACAAAAACAACACAAACCCCATACAGAGAACTCTGTACCTCACCCCACCCCCCACAGTCCACCTCTTTTTTTTTCTTTATTAGAGTGGTTGTGTGTTTACGGAATACGCATGCATAAAATACAGGATTCCCATATACTACCCTATCATTAAAACCTTGCATTGCTGTGGAACATTTGTTACAATTGATGACAGCACATTTTTATAATGGTACTATTAACTATAGTGCAGGGTTTAACTTAGGGTTTTATGTTTGTAGTTCAATGGATTTTAAAAAAAAATTTATTGTGTTACCATACATTTCCCTTTTTAATCACATTTGGATATATATTTCAGTGCTGTTAGTTGTGTTCACAATGTGCTACCATCACCCCTATCTATTACCAAAACATTTCCATCATTTCAAATAGGAACCCTGTACACTCTAAGCTTTAAAAATTCCCATTCCCTATTCCCACCCTGTTCCCTGGTAATCTATATTCTAGATTCTGACTCTATGGATTTGCTTACTCTAATTGTTTCAAATCAGTGATATCATACAATATTTGTCCTTTTGTGTTCAGTTTATTTCACTCAACCTGATGTCTTCAAGGTTCATCCATGTTGTCACATATATCAGAGCATCATTCCTTTTTACACCTGAATAATATTCCATTGTATATAGACCACATTTTGTTTAACCACTCATCAGTGGATGGACCATAGGGTTACTTCCATCTTTTGCAAATGTGAACAATGTCACTATGAATATCAGTGTGAAAATATCCATTTGAGTTCCTGCTTTCAATTCTTTTGGGTATATGCCTAGTAGTTTTTTTTTTTTTAAATGTTGCCCATTCTAATGGGTATGAAATGGTATGTTGTGGTGGTTTTGATTTGTATTTTCCTGATGGCAAATGATGTTGAGCATCTTTTCAAGTGCTTTCTGGTCATTTGTATATCTTCTTTGGAGAGATGTCTATTCAAGTCTTTGCCCCCCCTTTTTTTTTTTTTAAATTGGGTTGTCTTTTTGTTGTTAAGTTGACAGGTTTCTTTATATATTCTGAATATTAATCGTTTATCAGATATGTGGCTTCTAAATAATCTCCCATTGTGTAGGTTGCCATTTTACTTTCCTGATAAAGTCTTTCGAGGTGCAGAAGTTTAAATTTTGATGAGGTGCCATTTACTAATTTTCCTTTTGTTGTTTGGGCTTTGGGTGTATGGTCTAAGAAACCATTGCCTAACACAAGGTCCTGAAGATGCTTCTTTATGTTTTCTTCTAGGAGTTTGATATCACTAGCTCTTATATTTAAGTTTTTGATCCATTTTGAGTTGATTTGTGTATAAGGTGTGAAATGGGGTCCTCTTTTGTTTTTCGCAAATGGAGATCCAGTCTTCTGAACACATTTCTTGAAGAGACTATTCTTTCCCATTTTAGTGGTCTTTGCTCCCTTGCCAAAAATCAGTTGGCAATAAATGTGAAGATTGATTTCTGAGGTCTCAATTAGATTCCATTGATCTATATGTCTGCCTGTGTGCCAGTGCCATGCTGCTTTGATTACTGTGGCTTCAGAATAAGTTTTAAGATAAAAAACTGTGAGAATTCTAACTTCATTCTTTTTTAAGGCAGCATTTGCAATTTGGGGTCACTTTTTTTTTACCCTTCTATATAAATTTGATGATTGGCTTTTTCTATTTCTGCAGAAATGTTTGTTGGAATTTTGATTGAGATTGTATTGAAACTATAAATTGCTTGGGGTAGGATTGACATCTTAATAGTATTTAGGCTTCCAATCCATGAACATAAAATGTCCTTTCATTTATTTAGGTCTTCTTTGATTTCTTTTGGCAATGTTTTATAGTTTTCTGTGCTCTAACCTTTGTTATTCTCTTCCTTCTGCTCACTTTGGGTTTAGTTTGCTCTTCTTTTTCTATTTCTTCCAATTTTGAGGTTAGGTCTCTTTTTTGAAGTCTTCTTTTTTTAATTCAAGCTTTAGAGCTATATATTTCCCTCTCAGCACTGCCTTTGCTGTATCCTGAAAGTTGCATTTTCATTTTCATTTGTCTCAAATTATTTCCTAATTTTGCTTCTTATTTCTTCTTTAACCCATTGGTTGTTTAAGAGTATGTGGTGGACTCGGGCAAGATGGTGGCATAGAGAGGAGTGGAAGCTAAGTAGTCCCCCTGGAACAACTACAAAAAACCAGAAACAACTAGTAAATAATCCAGAATAACTGCAGGGGGACAAACGAGACCATCCACTCACCATACACCAACCTGAATTGGGAGGAATGCCAGAGAACACAGCATAAAATCTGTAAGTAAAACCTGCGGAACCAAGTCATGAGACCCCCTCCCCAATAGCCCGAGCTGCAAAGCCTCATGGTGCCAGAGAGAAGCTCTCTTCCAGCAAGCGAATATAGCTCAGCTGAGCTCCAACTGGGATTCTAAGTAGCAAGTGTGAACTGCTCACTACAGGTATGCATTCCCAAAAACAGACAGAGGCTTTGGGTGATGACTGACCTGGGAGAACCGGAGGGTTGCCTTGGACTGGGTCTGAAGGGGACTATCTGTTTCTTTTTTGGCTCAGTGGAGAAAGCCCCAGTCATTTTCAGTTTTCAGGGCTGTGACTCTGGGAAGGGCAGAGACAGCACAAGCAGAGAGTGAGACCATTGAAATGCTAATGACCTCCACCTGGGGGGGTCTGTCTTCTCTAGGAGGAAAGGGGTGGGGCCCTTTCCATTCCAAACCAGACCCCAGAGCCTGGGGGAACATGGCATACCACCTCACACCAGTCAAGAATTATAGGCTGACAGGCGCCACCTGCTGGGCAGAAAAGCACAGTGACCCAAGGCATCAAAGGGTGGAGCAATTTTCTAAGACACACCCGCAGAGAAACCAGATACTGAATATTTCTTCCCTCTGGGACCTGAGCCTGTTCTGGTCTGGGAAAACCTGATTTGGATAACCAAGGAAACCATGCCTAGACAACAGAAAATTACAACCTACACTAAGAAAAACAAAGTTATGGCCCAGTCAAAGGAACAAACGTACACTTCAACTGAGATACAGGAATTTAAACAACTAATGCTAAATCAGTTCAAAAATTTTAGAGAAGATATTGCAAAAGAGATAGAGGCTGTAAAGGAAGAACTGGACATGTATATGGCAGAAATCAAAAGTTCAAAAAAACAACTAGAAGAATCTATGGAAATGAAAGGCACAACACAAGAGATGAAAGACAGAATGGAAACATACAGCAGCAGATCTCAAGAGGCAGAAGAAAACACCCAGGAACTGGAGAACAAAACACCTGAAAGCCTACACACAGAGGAGCAGATGGAGAAAAGAATGAAAAAATATGAGCAGCGTCTCCGGAAACCCAAGGATGAAACAAAGTACAATAATGTATGTATCACTGGTGTCCCAGAAGGAGAAGAGAAGGGAAAGGGGGCAGAAGCAATAATAGAGGAAATAATTAATGAAAATTTCCCATCTCTTATGAAAGACATAAAATTACAGATCCAAGAAGCGCAGCGTACTCCAAACAGAAGAGATATGAATAGGCCTACGCCAAGACACTTAATAATCAGATTATCAAATGTCAAAGACAAAGAGAGAATCCTGAAAGCAGCAAGAGAAAAGTGATCCATTACATACAAAGGAAGCTTAATAAGACTATGTGCGGATCTCTCAGCAGAAACCATGGAGGCAAGAAGGAAGGGGTGTGATATATGTAAGATACTGAAAGAGAAAAACTGCTGACCAAGAATCCTGTATCCAGCAAAGCTGTCCTTCAAATATGAAGGAGATCTCAAAATATTTTCTGACAAACAGACAATGAGAGACTTCGTGAACAAGACACCTGTCCTACAGGAAATACTGAAGGGAGCACTACACGGTGATAGAAGACAGGAGTGCGTGGTTTGGAACACAATTTGGGGAGACGGTAGCACAACAATGTAAGTACACTGAACAAAGGTAACTATGAATATGGTTGAGAGAGGAAGGTGGGGAGCATGTGAGACACCACAAGAAAGGAGGAAAGATAAAGACTGGGACTGTGTAACTTGGTGAAATCTAGAGTATTCAACAATTGTGATAAAATGTACAAATATGTTCTTTTATGAGGGAGAACAAGCAAATGTCAACCTTGCAAGGTGTTAAAAATGGGGAGGCATTGGGGGAGGGATGCAATCAGCATAAACTAGAGACTGTAACTAATAGAATCATTGTATTATGCTTCCTTTAATGTAACAAAGATGATATACCAAGGTGAATGCACATAAGAGGGGGGGATAGGGAAGGCATGTTAGACACTTGACATTGGTGGTATTGTCTGATTCTTTATTCTACTTTGATTTAAGGTTATTTTTCCTTTTGCTGCTTCCTAGCCGTCATTTTTTTTTCCTCTTTCTTTTTCCTCTCTACCTTCTTTGACTCTCCCTCCTGCCTTGTGGAAGAAATGTAGATGCTCTTATATAGATAGTGGTGAAGGTGGTGAACACATAAATGTATGACCATGAAGAAAACCATCGATTATTTACTTGGGATGGAATGTATGGTGAGTGAACAAAACCATATTAAAAAAAAATAGGTTGATGACAAAACCTCGAGGGCAATATAGTGAGTGAAATAAGCCAGACACATTAGGACAACTATTACAGGGTCTCACTGACAGGAACTAATTATAATATGTAAACTCACAGACATGAAATATAAGGTACCAAGATAAAGGACGAGGCTTAAGAATGGGGAGTGGTTGCTTAATATGAGGAGAATGTTGAATTAGGATGAACTCAAATGTTTGGAAATGAACAGGGGTGTTGGTAGCAAGATGTGAGAATAACTAACAGCGCCGAATGGTGTGTGAATGAGGAGGAAAGGGGAAGCTCAGAGTCATATTTGTCACCAGAAGGAAAGTTGGAGGTGAAAAGATGGGAATGTATAAAACTGAATCCTATGGTGGGCAATGTCCATGATCAACTGTACAAAATACTAGAAATCACTTCCATGAACCAGAACAAATGTATGACAATACAATTAGAAGTTAATAATAGAGGGGCATATAGGGAAGAACTATATACCTATTACAAACTATATACTACAGTTAGTAGTATTTCAACATTTTTTCATAAACAGTAACAAATGTACTATATCAATACTACGAGTCAACAATTGAGGGGGGTTGGTTAGGGATAGTGGAGGATTAGAGTTTCCTTTTCTTTTTTTCTTTTTTCATATTTCACTTTATTTCTTGTCTGGAGTAATGAAAAGTTTCTAAAAATTGAACAAAAATTAAGTGTGATGGATGCACAGCTGTATGAGTGTACCCAGGGGCAAGTGATTGTACACTTTGGATCTTTGGATAATTGTATGGTATCTGAACAATCTCAATAAAAATGAAAAAAAAAAGAGTATGTGGTTTAATTTCCACATATTTGTGAAATTTTCATTTTTCCCTCTGTTATTGATTTCTAGTTTCATTCTATTGTGGTTGGAGAGTATATATTGTATGATTTCAATCTTTTTGAATTTATTGAATCTTGTTTTGTGACTTAACATATGTTCTATGCTGGAGAATAATCCATGAGCACTCAAGAAGATGTGTATTCTGTTTTTGTTAGGTAGCAATTTCTATACTTGTCTGTTAAGTATAGTTGTTTCTATTATTCAAATCTTCTGTTTCCTTATTAATCTTCTATCATGATGTTCTATCCATTATTGAAAGTGGTGTAGAAAGTCTTCTACCATTAATGCAGAATAGTCAATTTCTCTCTTCAAATCTGTCAGTATATATATTACAGGGCTCTGCTATTAGGTGCAAATATATGTAATTGTTACATCTTATTGAATTGTCCCCTATATAATGACTGTCTTTGTGTCTCATAATGATTTTATCTGATATTAGTATAGCTATTCCAGCTCTCTTTTTGTTCGTATTGCATGGGATGTTTTTTCCAATCCTTTCACTTTCAGTCTACTTCTATTTTTTAATTTAAAGTCAGTCTCTTGCAGAAAACACATACTTGGATCATGATTTTTTAAATCCATTCTGCCAATATCTGCCTTTTACTGGAGAGTTTAATCCATTTATATTTAAAGTAACTACTGAAAATACAGGCCTTTCTTCTGTAATTTTTCTATTCAGGCTTTGTAAGTCATATCTTTTTTTGTCCCTCACTTCCGTTAATGCCTACTTTTACATTTTTTTTTTTAATCTTCATTTTATTGAGATATATTCACATACCACGCAGTCATACAAAACAAATCGTACATTCAGTTGTTCACAGTACCATTACATAGTTGTACATTCATCACCTAAATCAATCCCTGACACCTTCATTAGCACATACACAAAAATAACAAGAATAATAATTAAAGTGAAAAAGAGCAATTGAAGTAAAAAAGAACACTGGGTACCTTTGTCTGTTTGTTTGTTTGTTTCCTTCCCCTATTTTTCTACTCATCCATCCATAAACTAGACAAAGTGGAGTGTGGTCCTTATGGTTTTCCCAATCCCATTGTCACCCCTCATAAGCTACATTTTTATACAATTGTCTTCGAGATTCATGGGTTCTGGGTTGTAGTTTGATAGTTTCAGGTATCCACCACCAGCTACCCCAATTCTTTAGAACTTAAAAAGGGTTGTCTAAATTGTGCGTAAGAGTGCCCACCAGAGTGACCTCTCGGCTCCTTTTGGAATCTCTCTGCCACCGAAGCTTATTTCGTTTCCTTTCACATCCCCCTTTTGGTCAAGAAGATGTTCTCCGTCCCACGATGCCGGGTCTACATTCCTCCCCGGGAGTCATATTCCACGTTGCCAGGGAGATTCACTCCCCTGGGTGTCTGATCCCACGTAGTGGGGAGGGCAGTGATTTCACCTTTCAAGTTGGCTTAGCTAGAGAGAGAGGGCCACATCTGAGCAACAAAGAGGCATTCGGGAGGAGGCTCTTAGGCACAGTTATAGGGAGGCCTAGCCTCTCCTTTGCAGCAACCGTCTTCCCATTTATTTGATTATTTTTTGTCATACCATCTTGAGTGCCTTCTCATTTCTATATGGATATATTTTTCATCTATTTTCCTTGTGGTTACCATAGGGTTAAAATTTAACATCCTACATATATAAAAGTCATATTTGGTTTGATACCAACCTAACTTCAATAGCATGCACATATATCGTTCCTATAGCTCTCTAATCCCCACCTTTTTTATACTTGTTACTTCTTATACCTTTGTACACTGTATGTCCGAACCATAGATTTATCATTAATTTTTATGCATTTGCATTTTAGCACCTGTAGGAAGTAAGAAGTGGTGTTACATACCAAACAATACATTATGTTATACTGGCATTTATAATTACCCAAATAATTATCTTTACCACAGGTCTTTATTTCTTTAATGTTGCTTTGAACCACTGTCTAATGTTCTTTCCTTCCTGTCTGAAAAACTACCTTTAGCATTGCTTGTAGGGCAGGTCTAATGGGGATGAACCCCCTTAGCTTTTGTTTATCTGAGAATGTCTTAATCTCTTCCTCATTTTTTGAGAGAAAATCTAGGCAGATATAAAGTTCCTGGCTTGCAGTTATTTTTTTCCAGCACTTTAAGTATTTCAACCCATTGCCTTCTTCCCTGTGTGGTTTCTGATGAGAAATCAGCATTCAATCAAATTGTGACTCCTTTGTACATAACAGGCTGCTTTTCTCTTGTGGCTTTCAAAACTCTCTCCTTGTCCTTTGCATTCAATAGTGTGATCAATCTATGATGGGGTGTTTTTTTTTCATTTCTATCCTGCTTGGTATTCTCTTGTCTTCTTGGATGTGCATATTCATGTCTTTTTCTGAATTTGGGTGTTTCTCCATAATTATTGTTTTGAATATTCCTTCTGCCCCTTTCTCTCTTACTTATCTTTCTGGGACTCCCATAATGCATGTATTGGTATTCTTGATGATGTTCCAGAGGTGTCTTAGGCTATTTTTGCTTTTGATAATTCTTTTTTTTAATTTCTGCTCCTCAGCATGACTCATATTAAGTGTCTGGTCTTTGAGTTAACTGATTGTTTCTTCTGCATGCAACAGTTTGTTCTTGAAACTCTCCTGGGAATTTTTCATTTCAGTTGTTTTGGTCTTCAACTCCAGTAATTTTGTTTGGATCCTTTTAAAAATGTCTATCTCTTTACTAAGATTCTCATATTGTTAATTTCTTGTTTTCCTGATATCCTGTAATTTTTTTTTTCTGTATTTTCCCTCACCTCCTTGAGCATTTTTTAAGATCACATTTTTAAAGGCTTTGTTTGGTATGGCCACATTCTGGTCTTCTTCATTGGTGTTTTCTGTATTTTTATCCTCTTGCTTTGGACAGGTGATCATTTCCTGTTTCTTTGTTTGTCTTGTATTCTTTTGTTGTACACGGTACATTTTAATATTTTGAAATGTAAGCTCTTGATTTAGTTGCTAAGATGTCTGTTTCTTGATTTTGGTACAGTAGACTGACAAATAGGAGTCGGCTTAGAAGGCATCCTTGTCTAGCACTTATTAAAGGGGAAGCTACAGATTTCATAATTAAACTCGATGTTTGCATATGTTATTTTGTAGATGCATTTTCTTAAACTAAAAAATTTCTCTTCTATTCCTAGATTTATTTTTAATCACAAGTGGCTGTTGAATTTTATCAAACATTTTTCCTCATTTATTGAGATTATGTTATTAATATTTCTTATTTTGTTAGTGTGAATTACACTGTATGCTTTTCAAATGTTATTCCTACCTTGAATTTGTGAAATAAACCAAATTTGCATAATATACTTTATTTTTATATATCACTGGATTATTTTACTAATATTTTGACTAAGGGTTTTCATCTACTTGAATGATATTGATTTGTAATTTTCTTTTCTTTTAAAGTTCTTGTCAGATTTTTATATCAGAATTATCTTGATTACAAAAAATGAATTTAGTAGCTGTGCTGGATTACATATATTATGCCTCGCAGAAAAAGCCATATTCTTTAATGCAATCTTGTGGGGACAGACGTATTAGTGTTGATTAGATTGGAATGCTTTCATTGAGTGTTTCCATGGAGATGTGGTTCAATCAGCTGTGAGTGAAACATTTTATTGGATAATTTCCTTGGAGGTGTTACCTTGCCCATTCAGAGTGGGTGTTGTGCCACTGAAGTCATATAAAGGACTGCACAGACAGAAGGACCTCAGAGCAACTGACAGTGACATTTTGAAGAAGAGCTGCAGCTAAGAGACACATTTTGAAGATGGCTGTTGGAAGCTGACACTGACATTTTGGAGAATGCCATTTTGAAATGCATGCTGGGAGCAAGCAGATGCCAGCCACATGCCTTCCCAGCTAACAGAGGTTTTCAGATGCCGTCAGCCATCCTTCAGTGAAGGTACCCTGTTGTCAATGCCTTACCTTGGACACTTTATGGCCTTAAGACTGCAACTTTGTAACCAAATAAACCCCCTTTTATAAAAGCCAATCCATTTCTGGTGTTTTGCAAAATGGCAGCATTAGCAAACCAGAACAGTAGCATTCTTTATTTGTTCCTTCTCCGAAATAGTTTGAGTAAGAAGGTGCTATTTCTTGTTCAAATATTTGTAAGAATTCACCAGTGATTCTACCTGGACTATAGGTCTCTTCGGCAAAGATTTTACATACTGGATTTAATTTCATTAGTAGTTTATGATTACTCAGATTTTCACATTTTTCTTAAGTCAGTTTTATTAAATTACACTTTTTAAATATAAGTTTTTCCATTTCATCTAAACTTCAAATTTATTTGCAATCATCTTTTCATATTCTTTTATTTTTAAAATTATCATTCCATTATTATTTGAACCTTCTCTCTTTTCTTTGATCAATCTTTTAAGGGATTTATCTATTTTGTTAATCTTTTCAAAGAACTTAGTTCTGGCTTGGTTGATTCTCTCTAGTATATGCTTATTTGTTTTCTATTTCAATTCTTTCTTTCCTTGTATGTGCATTGGGTTTGATTTTGATGATTATTTTCTAATTCCTTGAGGTGGATACTTAGGTACTTGGTTTTTCACCTTTATTCTTTTGTAAAATATTAACTTATAGGAATACATTCTCCTGTAAGATGGTTTTAATTGCATCCCAAAAGATTTGACATTTATGATTTAATTATCATTCAGTTAAAAACATTTCAATAATTTCATTGTGGTTTTTTCTTTGACTCATAAGTTATTTTGAAATGTATTGGATGATTTTCAAATAGTTGAGGATTTTTCCCCAGTTATTTATTTATTTTTGATTTTTGGTTTAATTTCACTAAGGTCAGAGAGCATATTCTATATAATTTCAATCTTTGAAATTCATTCCGACTTACTTTATGGGCCAACATATGGTAAGTTTTTGTAAATATTCTGTGTTTGCTGCAGAAAGTATTTATTCTTTAGTTATTGGTTCAGTATTCTGTACCCAATGTCAAGTTTGCTAGTAATTTTATGTTTTGCATAACTTACTGGAGCTTTAAAATAGCCCTGTTAATATAAAATCAACTATGCTATATGCTACTAATATTTTGTCTCCTTTTTCTAATAATTACTGAAAGACATGCATTAAAAACTCCCACTAAGCCAAGTAATTTTACTTCTTCTTATGGTTCTTTCACTTTTTGCCCTGTATATTTTTATTCTATTTTTTCAGGTGTATACAAATTTTGAATTGTTTTTTTTTCTTGACTTACCTTCCAGTTCACATATTTTTTCTTTTGCTACATCTAATCTCTTATCAAAACAACCTTTCTTAGTATTGGCTATTATATTCTTTAATTTCTAGAATTTCCATTTGATTCCTTTTGATATTTTCCAGAGCTCTGTCAAAATTCTCAATCTTATTTTTTATTTCTGTGCTAATGATAAGTATGTTATTTTAAAGTCAGTGCCTGAAAACTCCAATATTGGCACGTCTATTTTTTTGTTGTTGTTGCTGTTGTTTCTTCTGGCTTTTTTTAAAGAACATCTAATATCTTCCTCTGTTTGGTTACGTTTTATTTTATGCTGAACATTGCATTTTTAAAATTGTTGGTAGCTATAATTTGAAAGCATATAGTTTTCCATTCTTCCAGAGAGTGTTTCTGTTTATCTCAGTATCTGGAATATTAGCAATCCAATACCATCTTAATACAAATCCAGGGCTTCAGTCTGCTAGAGGTTCAACTGCAGTTCCCTCAGCTTGATCAGTTCACTGTCACTCTTGGGTGCGACCTTCAGGATCCCAATGAAAGGAGTGGGAGGTAGTTGCCTGGGCACCTTCCTCTGCTTCAGTAGGTCCTACACTCTATTTCATATCCTTTTAGCCCTGTGAGGCTTTCAAAAGCACAGCTCATTCTCTTAGCAGCCTCCTCTGGAATTGGGTTAAACCCTCAAAAAAACAAAAATAGTGATAACTAACCTAACCTCTTTGATTCACTATTCTCCTGGTCTGGAAATTACTACCTTATACATTCTTCTTTTCCATGAGACAGTTTTTAGGAATATTTTGTCCTGCTTTTTTGTGCTCTTAGGGAAGATTGTTCTGTATTTCTCAGTCCACTGCTACTGAACTAAATTTTTCTTCACAGCCATTCCCATTACCCCAATTCATCTTTATTTCTTATCTGTCTCCTTCCCCTGGAATGTAAGCTCCATGAGAGCAGAGATTGATTGATTTTATTCAATCATGTATCTCAAGAAACTAGAACAGACACTGGCACATAGTAGATAATAAAGAATATTCAATGAAAGAATTTGTATATAACTCAATAATGACAAAAACACACAAACATGTTTTCAAAACTGGGATATTACAGTATTATAATGCAATTTAATAATTTAACAATATATTGTCAATAAGTTTTTCTTTTGTCAAACATTCTTCTGAAACAGAATTTTTAGTAGTGACATATGGGTTGCAACAAAATATAATTAACCAAATTCCTATTGTTGGGCACTACAGTTGCTTGTAAATTTTTGTTAATTTTTTCAACTGAAATGAAAATTTTTGAATTTATGTTTGCTTCACTTGTTTTATATCTTTTATTGTTTTTATATTTTATAATAAGTAAATAAATAAAGACTAGTAAATATATTTTATTCTATTGTTATTGGATATGAAATTATTGTGTCAAAATTATTTAGAATTTTGAGGCTTATGTTAAGTAATTTAAATTACTTTTTAAAAATGTGTTTTGACATTGGGGACTGATTGCTTGATGTGCTGAGCCTTCTGTTTTGGAGCTGGCCCCTATGAATTTGGTTGCTGCAAGGAGAGGATAAACCTTATAATTGTGCCTAAGAGCCTCCCCCTGAGTGCCTCTTTGTTGCTCAGATGTGGCTCTCTCTCTCTAACTAAGCCAACTCAGCAGGTGAACTCATTGCCCTCCTGCCTACGTGGGACCTGACTCCCAGGGGTGTAAATCTCTCTGGCAATGCAGGATATGATTCCTGGGTATGAATCTGGACCCAGCATCATGGGATTGAGAACATCTTGACTAAAAGGGGGATGTGAAATGAAATGAAATAAAGCTTCAGTGGCTGAGAGGTTACAAATGGAGTTGAGAGGTCACTCGGGTGGACATTCTTACATGCTATAGAGATAACATTTTTTTTAGGTTTTAATATATTGGAATAGCTAGAAGTAAATACCTGAAACTACCAAACTCCAACCCAGTAGCCTTGACTCTTGAAGATGATTGTGAAATCAGGTAGCCTACAAGGGGTGACAGTACGATTGTGAAAGCCTTGTGGATCACACTCATTTATCCAGTGTATGGATGGTTGAATAGAAAAATGGAGACAAAACCTAAATGAAAAATAGGATGGGATGGGGGAGTGATTTGAGTGTTCTTTTTTATTTTCATTTTTCATTCTTATTCTGATTCTTTCTGGTGTAAGGAAAATGTTCAAAAATAGATCGGCATGATGAATGCACAGCTATATAATGGTACTGTGAACAGTTGATTGTGCATCATGGATGATTGTATGGTATGTGAATATATCTCAATAAAACTGACTTTTAAAAAAATTGTGTTTTGAGTCATAATCTGGCATGTATATCAGAGTGATTGTCTCCTCCAAATCCTCTCAAGCATGAGCAATATCTCTAAGGATAAAAAAGCTTTAACAATTTGGCAAATGAAATATTATTTCTTGTTATGCAAAAATTGGTACATTTTCAATCATGTGGTTGTCTATATTTTCATCTTCTTATCAGTTATTTATAGTATGTGTGTACATGTGTGCATGCATGCATCTGTTCATTTTTTAAGACCTTTATTCATATTCTATTTTTATGTTCTTCCTTTTCTTGTCATTTAAAAACTTTCATTTCAGGAATGTTAATCTTTAAATAATAGGGATATTAACCTTTTGTCATCTTTCTTGTTGGTTAAAATATTTCCCCACTTTCACACTTGCTTTTTAATTTTTGTTTATGGTATCTTTTACTGCAAGTGCAGAAATTTAATTTTTTTTACTTTTGCATATAGAAGTTTAAATACATTTGATTTTGTTTCCTCTTTTTGCCTTTATACTTAGAAAGTCTAGATAATTATCCTATGATTTGTAATTCTATAATGTTTCATTTCATAAATTTTACTAGATAGTTCAGCTAAATTTCACTTTGGTGTCAGAGAAAGTTTCAATTTGCTATTTCCAATTGTTAACTACTGTTTTCAAAATTAATTAATGAAAAGATCAATTCTTTTCTATTATTTTAGAATGCCAACTTCTTTTTTTCTATTCTGTTTCACTATATGTTACAGTTTAAACTGGTATTGTAGTCATGTTAGTCATGGTTCTCTACAGAAAAAGAACTGACAGGGGATGTCTGTAAATATTATGAGATTTTTATAAAAAATTGTCTATGGGGATGCTGTGATGGTTGGTCCTATGGGTGTGGACCTATTTTAAGTATGATCTTTTGGTGAGTAGGATCTTTTTTAAATGCAATTTTATTGTGATATAAATAAATCACACACCATATAATCCATCCAAAGTATCAATGGCTCAAAGTATCAACATAGTCTTGCATTCATCACCACAATCAATTTTAGAACATTTTCATTACTTCAAAATATAGAAAAAAAAAAAAAATGAAAATAAAAAGAACACCCCAAACTTGCATACCTCTTATCTCCTCTATTATTTATATATATTTTTTGTCTTTCTTTTATTACCTATATGCCCATACACTGGATAAAGGAAGTGTCAATAACAAGGTTTTCACAATCACATGGTCACATGATAAAAGCTGTAGACTCATACAGTCATAAAGAATCAAGTCTACTGGATTACTTTTCAACAGATTCAAGTATTTCCTAGTAGCTATTGTAATACACTAGAAACTAAAAAGGATTATCCTTACAATGCATAAGAATAACCTCCAGAATGACTTCTTGACTCTGACTTAAATGTCTTAGACAATGAAACTTTATTTTTTTTTCATTTCTTTTCCCCCTTTTGGTCAGGAAGGCATTCTCAATCCCACAATGCCAGGGCCAGGCTCATCCTTTGGAGTCATGTCCCACTTGTTGGGACGGTAGTGAGTTTATTTGCAGAGTTGGCTGAGAGAGAGGCCACATCTGAGAAACAAAAGAGGTTCTCTGGGGGTGATTCTTAGGCACAATTATAAGTAGGCTTAGCTTCTCTTTGCAGGAATAAGTTTCATAAGGGCAAGCCCCAAGAACAGGGCTTGACTTATTAAATTGGGAGTTCCCAATGCTTGTGAAAATATCAGGAATTCCCCAGGTGGCTAAGTTTAATAGTCCCACCTATTCTCCCAATCGCTCAAAGGGACTTTGCGAATACTTTTTGATTTTCTCTCCAAAATACTCTGGGATATACTGGGCTACTACATTAACTTGTACAGAATAATAAGATCTCATTCCCTATTCTAGGTTCCATGTAATTATGTTGTTTAAATAAACTGATCATATAGGTTAAATTAGATAATGTGATACAGAGAATATAATATAAAATTTGTAGCAAAGAAACATCTCTTAAATAACAGTTAAAACTCAGGAATAGATGTGACTGCTGTGAGAGCTTACAATCTAGGAACCTTTACAATAGGCTTTATTGAGCATTCTGTATTCTTGCATTGTCGATTGTCCAATCTCTGACCATGTTCTATCTCCTGATAACCTATGCTCTTGAATTCAATTCTCAGCATTTGCTCACTATAGTTAGTTTATATTAGTGAGGCCTTACAATATTTTGTCCTTTTGTTTCTGGTGTATTTCATGCAACATAATGTCCTCAAGGTTCATTCACCTAGTTGCATGCCTCACAACTTCATTCCTTCTTGTAGCCACTCAATATTCCATTGTGTGTATATGCCATTCATCCATCAAAGTACTCTTGGGGCGCTTCCAACCATTGCAAATCATGAATACTGCTGCCCTAAACACCAGTGTGCAAATGTCTATTTTTGTCCCTGCTTTCAGTTCTTCCAACTATATACCAAATAATGGGGTTGCAGGATCATATGGCAACCTTATTCTTAGCCTTCGGTGGAACCACCACACTGCCCTCCACAGCGGCTACACCTTTCTACTTCCCTACTGACAGTGAATAGGTATATATCTCTCTCCACATCTTCTCCAGCACTTGTAGGTGAGAAGGTTCTTAAATTATGACCCACCTCATTCAGGGTGGGTCTTAATTGTCTTACTGGAGGCCTTTATAAGAGAATGAAATTCAGACAGAGAGGAAGCCACAGAAGTCGAAAAAGAAAGTCACAGAAACAGAGAACAAAAGCCGTGGAAGCAAGAAGCTGAAGCAATGAATCCCAAAAGAGAAGGAAGAGACCAGCAGATGCTGCCATGTGCCTTGCCGTGTGACAGAGGAGTCCAGGATTGCTGGCATCTGATCTTTAGGGAGAAAGCATCTCTTGGTGATGCCTTGATTTGGACATTTTCACAGCCTCAGAACTGTAAGCTTGTAACTCAATAAATCCCCATTTTAAAAGTCAACCCATTTCATGGTATCTGTATTTGGGCAGCCTAGCAGATTAAAACAGATGCACCAGTCCAAATTCCATAGGGCAGGCTGCAAGCTGGGAACTACTATGAAGGTTTTTCAATGAATTTCCCAGGAGAAGCTGACTGGCTGTAGTAAAGATGGAAATTCTCTCTTCTGACTGCTGAAATCATCACTTTTCCTTTTCAAGCTTTCAACAGACTGGATGAGACATTTCTCATTGTTGAAGTCAATATCCTCGGTTGATTGTAGATATAATCAGCCATAGATACAATCAACTCAATGATTTAAGTCCATGAAATGTTGTTACACTACCAATCTGGACATTGCTTGCTTTACCAAACAACGGGACACCATCAACTGGCCAAGATGACACATGAACTTAACCATCACAGTAGCTTTATAATTAGTTTTAATTTCAAACAATGAAAAGTCACCTTTTTTCCAGAAAATTCCTAGTTATTCTTGTCTGTATTTTGAGATCTAGTTAAAATAATTTTCTCAAGTTCTAAATAAATAAGTTTTTTCTTAATTTGAGGATAATCACATTACATTTATAGATTAATTCTGGGAGACTTAACATGGTAGCTTTATTGGAGTTGCCATCTGGGAACATGGACTATTGTTTCATCTATTCAAATTTTCTTATAGATCCCCAGAAAAGTATTAGTTTTCTTCATTTATATTCTATATACCTTTTAAGTTTATTTCTGGGCATTTTATTTTAATGTTAATATTGCCAATCTTTTAAAATTAAACTCACTAATTGATTTTGGTTGCTTAATTTTTCCATATTTATTCTGCAACAAGCTCTTTTACTGAATTCTTAAAAGTTTCTTAGTTTTTATTTGATATTCTAGGATGTTTTAAAATGTAAATGGCTTTTATCTCATGAAGATAATATTTTCTCCTTGCTGAAACTTGCACTGTTTTCCTAGCATACCTTTGGATATTTATGTCATAACATAGAATAGTTAGATATGTCCAATATATTGCAAATAAATTGGGTAGACTAGAAATTCCTGGGATTATGATGGTACTTGGCCACTGAAGCGGGTGAGGTGTTGGAGATGAATCACAAATGCAGATGCTAAGAGGAAGTCCTGTCCAACAGGTAGAAGACATATCCAGGAGAGCAAGGCAATGCTGTCCTTGGACGCAGCATTGAAGGTCCAGCACAAAAAAGAGTTGGCAATTTATGAAGATGGAGTACGGTGATGGAAAGTTGCAGAGCAGTTGATTATTTGAAGAATCCAAACCACAGTTCAGCATCAGGAAAATCTGCCATTTGTAGCAGATTCCCAGATTGGAGTGTTCCAGCAGGGTTCACATCTTTGGAAAGAGAACTGGTGAAAATAATGATTAAGACAAGAACCCAGTTCTAGAGGATTTTTGACATGTTGGGATGTCAAGTCAGGGACTCAAAAACATCAGAACAAAATATTCAGAGCCATATGGAGAATATGACACTGAATTCCTCAATACTGAGCTATATTTCCATTAAATGTCTTCTGGCTAACTATAGAACTGGCCCTAAGGACTAAAATTGCATTGAACCTGCATTTAGAGTTCAAGTGACCCTGAACATGGAAAAGTGAAAACATACACTCTGGGATCTAGGAAGGACCTAATACCTAAGTGTGTGTGTGTGTGTATAGATATACACACACACATGCAAACACATGTATAGACATATATACACATACATGAATTATATAATGCATATAATAATATATACTACATATATATACTAGTATATATACTTACTATATAAAATGTGTACGTTAAATGGGTAATCCACATAACATATTGGGGAAAATCATATGCTGATTCAGTCCCTAAAACTGTGACTTAATAATTATAGAAGCTGTATTTTTTAGGAAATGTTCTTTTATTGTTTGGATTCCAAGAAAGAGGAATTCCCTAAAAGAACAATCTTCTATAATTATTAGATTGCAGTTTTGAGGAATGAAACAGTATTGTGTTTTTTCTATTCAACAAATATTTGTAAAATGCTGACTATGTACTATGCACTGTGATATGATGCAGATGATGTAGAAACAGAATCTGTTCTATAGTTTCTAGCCTTGTAAGAAAAATACTCAACTAAGCAATCAAAATCAACACAAGATAGAAGCCATGAGAAGAGAAGTAGAAGGGGCTAAAGACTGACTTAGCAAGAGAACTTGACCTAGTGGTAGCATGAGCAGGATGGAGGATGGCTTCAAGAAAGAGTGGAACAAGTGTTATCTAAGCTGTGATCTGATGGACAAGCAGGAGTCCACAGCTAATGTGGTGGAAGAAAAGTACCACAAAAAGAGGGAACAGAATGTGCAAAGTGATTGTATGCCAACGTTCAAGGAGCAAGAAATTCATATGGGTAATAAACTAGCTTGTAAGTCTTTTAATGAGTTTGGAAGTATTGACAAGTTTTAAGCAGCTTAAGGGATGTCGGGCATGGGATAGTGGACATTACTGTTTTTGCATTTTAGAAACTGCATTATGGAGAATGATTGGATGGAGTAAAATGGAGTCAGAGGCCATTTAATTGGCTTTTTCTAACTCAAATGTGAACTAAATTTACTGGAGAAAAGTAGCAACCATGGAGGCTTTATTTTAAATTTTCACTCTCTATGTTTTATATGAGTGTATTGTATACTGCCTATCATTCCATATTAAGTTGTTTTGCAATATTTGCCTTTTACTGAGAAAATTTTTTCTATGTGATTGCCTAAATATTGGTCTCTCAAAGATATCAATGTCCTAATCCCTGAACTCTCTGAATATGTTGCTACACATGGTAAAAGGAATTTTGTAGATGTGATTCAATTAGGATCTTGAAGTGAGGAAATTATTTTAGATAATCCCAGTGGGGCCAATGTCATCACAAGTTTTCTTTTAAGTGAGAGGCAGGAGGATCAAAGTACTGAGACATATAAATGATGGAAGCAAGAGGTTGGAATTATACAACACAGAGACCACAAGCCAAGGATCACAGGCAGCCCCTGGAAGCTGGAAAAGGCAGGGAAATAGGTTTTTCTCTAGAGCTTCCAGAAAGGAACTCAGGCCTGCTGACCTTGATTTTTCCCCATTGAAAGCTGATTTTGGACTTCTGACCACCAGAACTATAAGATAATAAATTCATGGTGTTATAAGTCACCAAATTTGTGGTAATTTGTTACAGCAGCAATAGGAAACTAATAAGCTCTATTTACATTTAATATAAATAGTAACATACTGTAATGAATACTCTCCATGCTAGTTTGTCTTTTTATTTTCCTCATATTCTCTGTGATAATTTTTCTGTTTTGCCTTCTTTTGAGTTAATTGGCTATTTCTTCCTCTTTTATTTTGTATCCACTCTACTAGTGTGAAATTTATCAACTCTGTTTTTGTTTTGAACTGTTTAGCATAGAAATTACAGCATATGTGATTATGAAAGTATAGAATAATCAGTATTTTATCCTCCCCATGGAAAATTCTGAAAACTTAAAACATTTAAACTCATTAATGATATAATATTATTTTTGTATATTTAAAATATCTTCTTATACAGTTAAAACTCTATGAGCCATTATTTTATCATTTTATTTAGTGACTATTTTATCATTTTCTTTGCCCTTTATTCCTATATTTTCATCTCACATTTTCCTTCTGGGAAAATTTTCCTTCATCTTCAAGTACATTTTTAAATTTCCTTTAGTGAGGCTTTGCTGCCAGCAAACTCTCTCAGTTTTTAAAACTGAAAATGTTTTCATTTTGATTTAATTATTTCATTATTATTGAAGAATATTTTTTCAATTTTTTTTGAATTTTATTTTGAAATAAATTCAAACTTACAAGAACAGTTGCAAAAACAATACAAACCCCATACACAGAACTCCAGTATACCCTGACTCCCCTCCCCTGATAACCCAATCCACCAACTTTAACATCCTATCACACCACTATTTCTTTCTTTCCCTCCCTCCCTCCCTTCTTATCATCCATTATCTATTGCTCTGCCTTCTGGACATATGAGAGCAAGCTGCACACATCCTTGAACAAACAGTATAATTCATATACACATTTCCCATGAACAAGAACATTCTTTTATGCAATCACATTAAGCACAGCTAAGAAGTTCAAGAAATTCAACATTGATACAAAACTTACATTTTATATTTCCTTTTTTTTCTTATTTCCCAACTGCGTCTCTTTGAGCCTCCTCTCCTCCATCCTCAGATCCCATCCAGGATTATCCTTGGTATTTAATTGTAATTATCTATTTAGACTTTTTTTTAAATTGTGGAAACATATATACAGTCTAAATCTTCCCATTCTAACCCCTCCCTAGCATTCCATTAGTGGGATTAATCACATTCAGAATGTTGCAATGCTATCACCTTCCCTTCATCCATTACTAAAAATTTCCCTTCACCCCAAACAGAAACCCTACACTCATTTCTTAACTCCCCATTGCCCCTTCCCCCACTTCTTGTAACCCATACTCTACTTTTCATCTCTATGGTCATATTCTCTGATACTTTCTTTGTGTTTACCATGGGGCTTAAATTTAACCTCTTAAATCTAAAACAATCTTGTTTTTCTTTGATAACAACTTAATTTCAATAGGACACATAAACTATGTTCCTATACTCCTCCATTCCCCCACCTTTATGTAGTTCTTGTCAAAAATTACATATTTTAAATTGAGTCCAAAACCACTGATTTATCATTACAGTTTATGTATTTTAGATCCTGTAGGAAGTAAATAGTGGAGTTACAAATCAAAAACACAGTAGTATTGGTATTTATATTTACCAGGTGATCTTTACTAGAAATCTTTATTTCTTCATGTGGTTTCAGTCAATTGTTTAGTGTCCATTCCTTTCAGCCTGCACAGTTTCCTTTAGCATTTCTCGTAGGACTGATCTACTGGTGATGAAGTCTCTCAGCTTTTGATTACCTGGGAATGTTTTCATCTCCCCCTCATTTTCACCCTCCAGGTGTTTGTGAATTTTCTAAGTCTCTGATGGTTATTGACTTCTATTTGTATTCCATTGTGGTCAGAGAATGTGCTTTGAATAAATTCAGTTTTTTTAAATTTATTGAGGCTTGTTTTATGTCCTAGCATATGGTCTATTCTGGAGAAAGACCTGTGATCACTAGAGAAGAATGTGTGTTCTGGTGATTTGGGATGTAAGGTTCTATATATGTCTGTTAAATTTCTCTCTCTCTCTCCTTTCTTTGTTTCTCTGTCAGTAGGGCTCTCTGTAGTATCTGAAGTAGGGCAGGTCTTTTGTTAGCAAAATCTCTCAGCATTTATTTGTCTGTGAAAAATTTAAGCTCTCCCTCAAATTTGAAGGAGAGTTTTGCTGGATAAAGTATTCTTGGTTGGAAATTTTTGTCTCTCAGAATTTTAAATATGTCATGCCACTGCCTTCTCGCCTCCATGGTGGTGGCTGAGTAGGCACTACTTAGTCTTATGTTGTTTCCTTTGTATGTGGTGAATTGCTTTTCTCTTGCTGCTTTCAGAACTTGCTCCTTCTCTTCAGTATTTGAAGTGTGATCAGAATATGTCTTGGAGTGGGTTTATTTGGATATATTCTATTTGGAGTTTGCTGGGCATTTATGCTTTGTGTATTTACATTGTGTAGAAGGTTTGGGAAGTTTATCCCAACAATTTCTTTGAATAGTCTTCTAGACCTTTACCCTTCTCTTTCCCTTCTGGAACACCAATGAGATTTAAATTTGTTTTATTTTATCTATCATATCCCTGTGATCCATTTTGATTTTTTCAATTTTTGTCCCCATCTTTCTTTTGTTCTTTCATTTTCTATTCTGTGGTCCTTGAGGATGCTGAGTCATTGTTCAGCTTCCTATAGTCTTGTACTATGAGTGTCCAGAATCTTTTTAATTTGGTCAACAGTTTCTTTTATTTCCATAAGATCTATTTTTTTATTTACTCTTGCAAGTTCTTCTTTATGCTCTTCTAGGTTCTTCTTTATGTCCTTTAAATCCTGTGCCATGCTCTTCTTCATGTCCTTTATTTCCTGTGCCATGCTCTCGTTGTTTGTCTTTAGTTCTTTGATTAACTGCTCCAAGTACTGTGTCTCCTCTGATCTTTTGATTTGGGCCTTTGGGTTTGGGTTATCCATAACGTCTGGTTTTATCATATGTTTTAAAATTTTCTGTTATTTTTGGCCTCTTGGCATTTGCTTTACTGGATAGGGTTCTTTCAAGATATGAAAAACACCAATCTCTAATTTGTCAGATCTACAGCTTGGTGGCGTACACTTTCTCTAACTAAACAGCAGATGGTGTCCACAAGTCACCTATTCCCCTCAAGTCAGTTCTCCCCAACTTTGTCTTTGTGGTGTGTGGGGGTCTGATTCTTGTTGGGTTCAACTGGTGCATCAAGTTTGGGTGTGTTGTTGGTGCTATCCTCCCTGAATGTGGGGTGTGTGTCTGAGTGGTTAGGGAGGCAGGGCAGCTCTAATAATCAAACCTCCCAGGTTTGATTTAAGGCTGCTGTAGGAGTCTAAACCTTCATTTCAGTCTCGCCACAGATTGTCTCTGCCGCTGACCCACAAGTCCTTGATATTGGCCTAGGGTCCCTTCTTTCCAGCCATGCTCTTCCAGAACCTCTGCTGAGGGAAGGCTGTGCCATGTCACAAGTGCGCGCCGGCCCTCCAGGGAAGCCCTGGGCCACTGGGCCATGCAGGGGTGCTCCCAGCCTGCTGTAAAGATGGCTGAATGGGGTGTGTTAATTTCCCCCTTTTCACACAGCTCCGCCTTCCCAGCTCTGGGACAATTAGCTGTGAGTGCACTAAAGGCCACTGTCCATGGCCAATATTGTGACATGTGCGTGTATTGTGGGAAACACTCCCTGTCACAGTGGGACCCTTGGTGCAGCTCTGGGCTGTGGCTCCGGCCCCAAGCAGGAGCGCCCCCAGCCCGCTGGGAAGATAGCTGCAAGGGGTGCAGTTTCTTTCTCCTTTTGGCTCCCCTCTGCCCTCCTGGCTCTGAGACAATTAGCAGTGGGTGCAGGAAGGGCTATCTTCCACACCAGATATTGCATTCGCAAGGCCTGCTCATGCCATGCTTCATTGCGCGGTTCTTGCTACTGTATTTGCAGCTGCTCCTGAGTTTTGTTTTTTTTTTTAAAAGAACTAGTCCATCTTGAAACGCCAACCCACGGTTTCCCCACACCTTTCAGCTGGCTCACTCACTTGTTTCAGTACATGGACTCTAGGTTTCACCAAATGTAGAGTCCCTGTGGATTTAGCAGAACTTGTCCAGCTGGTGCATCACTGGAACTGGTGTTCTGGGTCACTTTCTGGCTTTTATCTAGTATTTTTCATGGAGGTGTTTTTTTGCCCTATCTCACCTAGCCACCATTTTAGTTTATCCCATCCAATATATTTTCTCTCATTTGTCAGTTATTTTTTTTTCTCAGCTACATTAAAGGTAATATTCTACTGCCTTTTAGCTTCCATTGTTTCTGCTGGGAAGTCAATTGGAAGTCAAACCATTGGGCTTCTGAAAGTATTCTTTACCCATTAGCTGCTTTAAACATCTTCCTTTTTGTTTTCAGTGTTCTTTGATTTCACTATGATAACTCAAGTTGCAAATTTATTTTTGTTTATCCTGACTGGATTTACTGGAATTCTTGAATTTTTTGAAATTCTTAACCATTATATATTAAATATTGTCTCTTTCTCATTTTCTTTCTCCTCTTCTTCTGAAACACAAATCAGAGTTGTGTTAAAACTTCTTACTCTATATCCCTTAAACTCTTTTGTAAATTTCATCTCTTCTTTCTTTGCTGCAACATGGATAATTTATTTTGATCTATCTTCCAATTCAGTAATTCACTCATTGACTAATTCTCTCTTTGTCTATTTTGGCTCTTCTGTGAAATCTGTCTATTGATGTTTCATGGCCAATTATATTGTCACCTCTATAACTTTTATGTGGTTAATTTTCAAATCTTCCTGGGCATTTCTTATAATTTCTTTCTTGCTGCACTAACAATGCTAACACAAAATATTGATTTAACAAAGTATGTGATATAACTCTAGTGGGTCAGTGTAGGGTAGAGATAGTTTGCATGAGGATCAATAGATGTGAATCAGTTTTCAGTGCCCACAGAAGGAAATAAATGATTAATTGTTCAAAAGTTTTTTAAAAATTGAGAAATAGTAAAATAAGCATAATATTCAGAAATATGGAATAAATAGTGCCCTAAACTAATTAGATTTTGGAGCAGGATGGGTGACTCTTTAAGGGCATAACACAATGGTATCATAGTATCTGCTTATCTATATATCCAGTGGAGTATCTATTTTCAGATATTCTTTATGCAGAAAGTTATCCCCAGGCCCAAAGTAATTAAAATTGCATTCCCTTTGCCACAGAAGAAACAGATACAGTACAAAGAGATTGCTGCTAAAGAAAAGAACTTGAGAGTGGAGAGGACTAAGACAGGAAACTAATTTACTTTGTTCTGAACCCTTATAGTTAAGTTTGACTTTTTAAACTATTCATCTATGTTACTTTGATAAAAAATAGAAATTAAATATGAAAAAGTTGATTGGAAGAGAAAAAGTGAAAGTAAAGAGAATAGTTAGAAAGCTGTGGCAATAGTTCAAATGACAGTTGATGGTGTCTGGACTGGTCAGATGGTGGTTAGAATGGGTGGAGGGTGAACTTTAGGCATGTTATATGGCAGCATTTGCAAATGGATTGGATATGGAGGAAGAGAAGATTTAATGATGACCTTTAGATTACTGGCTAGGATTCCTGACGGTAAGTCATTTGTGAGATGGATGAGGTTTTGGGATATATCAAAAATTCTTTTCGGTGTGTGTTGCATTTGAGTTAGCTGTGACATAAGTGGAGATGGTTGGAAGAAGTTGGATGGACAACTTTCCTCAAATTGTACCTTTTCAGAGAGGTCTTCCCTGATGATCCCATTTATATGAACACTTCTGTTAACCCTAGTCTCCAAATCAGCCCTCCTTAACCCTTTCCCTGGTTCAATTTTCTACCTAGCACTTAAAAACCTTCTGGAAATTGTTTTTATTTTTTATGATCCATCTCTCCACTAGTATGGAAGTTTCATTCATGTAGATATTTTTGTCTATTTTATTTATCACTTGGTCCCTATTACTTAGAACAATGCCTAGTACATACTAAATACTTGTTGAATGAATGCATGAATGAATGGAAGTTGTCTTTGATAGAAGTAGGTTATTGGAATTGTGGATATGAAATCCAGACTGTACGGTGGAATTAATGGAAGATGAGGAAGAAGAGAAAATTTCCATGAGCAATTCTTTGAGAAATTTTTCTAGGAAGGAAAGGAGAAAAGTGAAACAATAGCTGAATCAGTATGTCAGCAAGAGATTTTTTTAAAAGGAGAGATCGTAGAGCATACTTTTATGCTAATGATCATGGTTCATTATTAAGGGTGAGTTTGGTGAAGCAGAAAACAGAAAAAGGTTATCAAAAGCAAAACATCCTTGGGGAGGTGACAGAGGATGAAATTCAGACACAAGGGAGAGAATGGACTTTCATAAGTGGAGAAAAATTTCCCCCGTTGTATGAGGAAGAAAGGACAGATGGGAACAAGTGTATTGGAGATCTTATAGCTTTAGCATTCTTTAATTTGTTGCATTGCAAATTCTCCCAGCACAGAGGGTAGGAAAACCTCTTCCATTTCTTTCTTGAAATCTTCCCCTATGTTTGGATTTATTCCAGATCATGAGAAAAATCTGATTTCTTTTGAGGACTGTGTTCTAATAGCACAATCTTCAGAAGATGCTTGATTCTTATACTCCCATGATGAACTATTTTATACATGATTGGTGGACAGGATGAAACTCTACATGCTTGCCTCATCACCATCACCTGGTTCTCAATGTAGTTTGGAACTATAACAAATGCATGCAAGGGGCAAGTTATTCTCCTCCTTGAACTTCAATTTCCTTTTCTGTAAATTGCAGGAATAGGATTGCATGTTCTAATAGCTGCTTCTAGTCCTAAGATATTATGATTTTATCCAACCATAGCCAGTAAAGAATCAGGAAAGTTCCAGGAGGCTCCTTCCAAGCTTTGTTTTCTCTACCTTACCCAGCTTTGCTCCATTCTGAGATCTCAGAGGGCCTTTTTTTGGCCTTGGGGAGATGTAAACCTATTCCACTAGGTTCATGGCAAAGATCCTACTTTCAGCAGAAAAATTTCTGGCCACACAACTATCAGGCATGGTGTAATACAGCAATAGCGCTTGTGGTAGGCTGAATAATGGCCACCAAAGACATCCAAGTCGTAATCTCTGGAACCTGTAAATGTTACCTTATATGGCAAGAGGAACTTTGCAGATGTGATTAAGTTAAGGATCTTGAGATGGGAAGATAATCCTAGATTGTTCAGTGGGCCCTAAATGTAATCACAAGTGTCCTTATAAGAAGGAGGCAGAGAAAGATTTGACTCCAGAAAGGAATTAGATGTGAGGATGGAAACAAGAGGTTGGAGTGATGCAAGGAGGGGTTTGGGAGCCAAAGAATGCAGGAAGCCAGAAAGAAACAGCTCCACCAACACCTTGACTTTAACCTGGGGAAATCAGTTTTGGACTTCAGGCCTCCAGAACTATATGAGAATACATTAGTATTGTTCTAAGCTGCTAAAATTGTGGCAATTTGTTTCAGCAAAATAGGAAACTGATGCATTGCCCTAAACAAATGTATTTGGGAAAAGGGTGGGTAAATATTTAAAGTGTAATAAAAATGATATCACAGTATCCATTTATCTGCCCAATGGGATGAAAATTTTCAGATCACTTTTGTGTAGGTAATTACTTCCAGGGGCAGAGGGTATATTTTTTTCCAAATAAGATTTTAATCCCATTTCCTTTGCCATAGAATATGCTGTTCATTATAGAAGGAATAAAGTCACTATTAAAAAAGAAAGGTAGAATACCAGGCTTTGAGAGCTATGGAGTTATACTATCACACAGCCTTTAGCAGCACTTTCAAGTCTACATTGGCAAGAAACAGTTCCTCAGAGAAAAAATCAGTAGCTGTGGATTAGAATTAGAGCATGTGCAAAAGATAATAATTTTGAGACCTAGTCTTAAAGATCTTCAAAAAAGAAGCAGACATGCAAAGCTTGAGAAAAGGGATGTATGAGACATACAAAGGATCTCTAGACTGGACCAGGCCTCCTCTCTTTGCTAGAGAAGTGAGGAAGAACTAGAGATTCCTACTTATTCATTTTGTTCAGATTTTTTTTAGTAAATGAGGTAGAAATTTCCAATACTCAGTTTTAATCATTCCGCACTTATCTTTTTGCTATTTTCATGAGATTCTGACTCATGGAGCACTTCTAAGTAACATTATATATATATATATATATATATATATATAATGATGCTTGGACTCAATAGAATATACTTGATAATTAGAGACAAGATTTGAATGCCCAGAATGGGTCAAACCGTGTGAGCAGCTCACCACCCAGACTCTCAAGTTACTGAGACTGATTTCAGTCTGGATATGCTACACTTTGAACAAATCATTATTACCAAACCCTATAGAAATGAATGGGGAAATAAGAGAGAATTGGATCTCTTCAGTAAGCTTATATTTTATATAATCGGCATAATTCTCACCACTGTGCAGGAATCCCTCATTCCTTGCTTCTGTGGCCACACGTTGTCTGATCTGGTTCTAATTATTCTGCTTACAAGGAAGGGAAAGGTGATCTCGCTTCAGCTTGGCCCTTGAGCTCTTAAGCAGACTGATAACCTGGCCTTTGAGTGAGTAAAATTTTAGTGCCCAGGATTTGACTCCTTCCACATGCTGATTCTCTGTGCTCTGTCCCTTCATGTTTTCTACAGATGCTTGTAAATCATTTGTCATCTCTGTAGCTGACAAAGAAACCAAGAGGATCTTTCATGAGTCAAACGATACTCATTTTTTTGAAGGGCAAATTTTCCTGGTCTACCCACTCTGTCTTGACAAGGGCAGCGGTGGATCCTGCTCCATGAATACACAAACAGCACCCATCAGCAAAGCTCCGATGGGCAGAGCCCGGGACCCCTGCAAACCAGAAGTCACAGTAATCTAGACACAACGTCCTGCTCAGGACCAAGTGTACCGGCAGGATGTAGCAGGGATCTGGGGGCTGCAAACTTAATACGGGTGTTGGTGAGCCAAAGAGGGTGGTGGCCATTCTGGTGCTCTGGGCTAAGAGAGAATTAAAAGACAGAGGGAAAGGGGAGGATGCAGGATTAGAGCACAATCCCCTCCAAAATATTCTCGGGCTGGTTGAGATAAAGGGTTAAACTCCCTTAAGACTTGCTTTGGCCTTGACTGCCTATACTCCCCAACCTCCCCCCGCCCCCGTCACTTCCTCACATTTCTAAGACATCCCTTGTGCCGAATTCTTATTCAACTTCAAACTGACAAACTGTTTTTAATCTTTTCCTTCCATCCAGCCTGGAGATTGGGAAGCAAAAATCAATACCAGTTGGCAGGTGATCAAGCTGCTTCAGACTGGCGCGAGGAGAGAGCAGAGAGTGAGAGAAAGAGGACAGGAGGAGGGGGTGGGAGGGGAGCAGAGGGGGCCTGAAGCGAGGAGGAGTTTGACTAAGTGCCATGAATTACTGGCTGAGGGTCCAAAGGGCTGTGATTTCTCTGGCCTTGAGCAGGGGAGGTTGGGAATGCCATTAGAACAATTAGGTCGTGAGTTCACAGCTGTTGAGGCGCCTTTTGAGAGAGAGCCACAGAGAGTTTCCCTGACACTTGAACAGGAGGGAGAGGGAGGGGGAGAAAGGACAGAAGAGAGAGACAGTGAGCGAGGGGCTCAATCTTTCTGCAGTATTCTTTAAGTAGAGATTTGACAACATCTGCACGACACCATGAGCCAATTGTTGCTTTAGAAGAGGATGTAGTATAAATGTCTTCTTAATTCAACTTAAAATAGTGTTTAAAATATTTTTGTGACTCTCAAGGATAGGATGTTGGCATTAGAGGCAATAGGGAAAGATGCTCACCCAGACTTTCCTAAAACCCGATGACTCAAGGTGGTTTAGCCTCCAGTGCGGTCCAGAGGCACAGTGGCTGCTGGTTAGCCAACTATTGACATTTTAAAAACTCTATAAGGCAGTGGATCCTTGCTTAATCAGAAGGGAGTTAGGGAATTTTCAGATGTGATCTTTTTATAGAAAACTTCCAAGAGCAAGAGTAAAGTCTGAGTTATATTTGCCACATTTTCTCCTGACACATCACCTAAAGGGAAGCTATGTGCTCCTATACCGGGGGAAAAAATCTGAGATTTTAACTGAAGGTTCTTCCCTAATATTTCGTTTTCTTACCATTTAGACAGTGGTTTTGTCATTCTGTGATCTTTCTCAGGGTAGGAGCAATATGGAAAGAACAAAAAGTAAAAAGATGCTGGCTTCTGGGTTTTTCTAAATAGTCTAGCTTAGATTTTGTGGCAGACAAAATAGTTCAGTGAAAAGGTTTTTTTCAATACCAAGAGGCAGAGTTTTGACATAATAGTGGGGATAAACTCCTAGGCAGTCTTCTGCCCCTATTTCTCCTGGGAGTGGAGATATAACCTCTTCCTAGCATGAACCGAAGAGATTTTTTTTTTCCCATCTGGAGAAGAGAGAAAAGAGTAAGAGGGGAGTTGTTGGTCCTGTGGGGAACACTGCATCCCCTGTCAGCTCTCAGTCCCTGGATTTGGGTAGTTTGAAAGTATAAACTCATATTACTTTGAGGGGATCTTGGAGCAGAAGAAAACTGTGCTTCACTTTCCAGTGTGTAGCCTGATGAGGCTGTATATTTGATATAAAAGTCTGGAGCCAGCATATTGTTGGAACAAAAGAGCACCAAAGACTTAGAGGTATCTAGAAGTGAAGACAGCTGTATAAGGTTCAACTACCTATGTAGGTGTGGGCAAAAGCATTATAGATAGCATTCTCAAACCTGTAGGAATAGTAGTTGAAAACGGACCTTGATATTCAGGAAAGCAAAATTCACGGTGGGTGTCCAGGTTACCTGAGCACACACAGACAGGGACTGGGAAGATAAATTACATCTTCATTGGAAACCATGGAGGAGAGTTAATGATACCCAGGGGCCAGGTTTCTTCCCCTACGTCCAATTCCATTTCAGGATGATATCAAATCTAAGGAGAAAGGGAATATTCAACTAATTAGTCTCATAGAGAGCAATCAAAATTTGGTATTGACTCAGTTTGCTTGAAAGTGAATAGATTATTATTATAATCACTATTATTGCTATTATTATTATTGCATAAAGCATAAATAAAAATGAATTGCAAAACAGTTTGAGAACCTGGAGTCTATGACTGAAAATTTTGTACTTGCCATTTCCACAATTAAGGGATAATGTTAGGCTTGGTTCTTAGGTAATCCACATCAACAGAACTAGCTCCTGATTTCGGGAAAGTAAAATCCCAAGAACAATGCATATCAGTTTGCTTATAGGGGCTAATAACATCAGGCATGGATTTTGGGAAAGTTTGAACAGAATAATTTTCTAATTTGAGAGAGTTTGAGTTGAGGCTTTTTGACCAACATTTTTGATTTCTGCAGAAATACAGCAGAATTTCAAATTGCATTTCTTGGTAATCCTTAGAGAACTAACCTGCGATCCTAGACTTATGATAACTTTGGAACCCATTGAAGACACCTGCTGAAGATAGTGAAGATGTTCACACTTGATAAGCTCCTCTCAAAACAGCTACAGTATTGTTAGATGAAATATAAAAGAGACAATCAATTAGATTTATACAACCTCGGAAGCAAAGATGAACAATGAATTCATCCACCCAGTAAAGGAACAGAAATGAAAGTAGGTGAGGCTGAAGCCAAGTGTCTTCTAGACCATGGGACTGGAAACAGGCATGAGGGGCAGGAATTTGATGTCAGTGGAGCAAGGCACATAGAACTGTGCCATGCCAGAAAGGATAACTGGAGCCAGGCTCACAATTTGAGAATAGGGAAATGGAAGGGGCATGCCACTAGTACAAATCATCTAAAAATATAAAAATAAATACTGCTGGCTGGGTATTTAACTTATATGAGGCTGCAGGTGTAGACAGGTTGCAGAGAACAGACAATCTTAAGAGCATGATTGCATTGCACCATTTTCACACTTTGTGACTGAATCTGTGAAGTCTCACAAATCACCATGAGATAGGAGCATTGAACTACATTATAAGACCCGCATGGACTAGAGACCTTTCTCCCTAGAAAAGAAACTACAAGAGAAGTGGACAGAGTCATTGAGTTCAGCCTAAAGAGATTTCAAGAAAGCAAGAAGGAAGAGATTTCCAGGAAACAAGAAGAGACATCCCTAAACAAAAATTTATAAAACACAGGAAGAAAGCAAATGCTAAGGTAGCTAAAAATATTAATAATTAATGTATTCACTCCCAGTGAAATGAATTTCATAGAACAGTTTGAATAAGACTTCTAAATAAATATCTTATAATGCTCAAACAGATGAATGAAAACACAACCATTAAAATGAGAAGAATATATTAAATGGTATTGTTCAGTATAAAAAGAACCAATTGAAATTCATGTGATGAAGAATTAAACATAAATTGAATTCATTTGAATGAAGTTTCAATAGTCAGGAAATTCTAGTCAGGATGCAAAGAGAGAATTAATGTATTGCAAAAGTGTACTTTTACACATTACGCATTACATAAAGAAAAGATGAAAAATATACAAAAGAGCAGTTCAAGACATGGAGGATAGATGGAGAGGCTTAGGAGAAGTTAAAAGGAGTTCCAGGAGAAGAGAATGAAAGAATGGTAGAGAACAAATAATTCAAGCTGACAATTTTCCAGAACTGCACAAAGGCTGCATTCCCAGGCTGAAAGTACCATTTAATTGTCAAGCAAAGAAAATAAAACAAATTAACATTTTTCTGGTTAATACTGTGCACACAAATTACCCCCAAATTTTTCAGCTTTGAAAGATCATTTTATTATGTTCATAGATTCTGTGGGTCAGGAACCCAGGCAGCACCCAGACAGTGAGAATGGCTTGTCTCTACTCCATGTTCTCTGGGACAGAAGCTAAGACCAATTAAAGCCTGGGGTTGACCCAGCGGCAGGGCCTGGATTTATCTGAAGTGCCACTCACACACCTGAACTTGGGCTGAGATGATGCAAAGCCTAGGGCTGCCAGCCGGGGTGTCTTCTTGTGCCCCCTTTCAGAGCCAGTCCCCAGCCCCTCAGTTTCACTGGTCAACTGGTGTTGGTACTTGATTCTCTGTGCCCCTTTTCTCGGGACACAGTTATTTTCCAGATTCTGAGCTCAGCCATCTCTAAAAGCCTCTGTTTTAATTTATTTATTATTATTTTTTTCTGTCAGCTGCACTTCCTCTCTGTTGGGAGTGAACCTCAGGGTACTTTCCTGCTTGCTCTGGGTTTATCTGTGCTTGTAGCTTGTATTCAGTAGTCCAAATTTGTTAATTAAAACCACAACTGGAGCTTGGCTGAGTTACTTTCTCTCACCCCAGGTAGCCTGCTTCTTTTTCCCACAGTGAAGTTTTGCAACTCAACCTGCCATGCTGGTGGGGGAAGGGTGCCATCTCCACAGTTTGGGGAGATTTATTTGCAATTCTATGCTGCGATCTCAGCCTTTCCACCCATTCCATGCTGGTGTACAATTTGTGTCCAGTCACAGATGCCCCCCAATAGTTGTTTCAGACTATTTACTAGTTGTTTCTGGCTATTTACTAGCTGCTCTAGAGGACTAACTAAATTCCACACCTCTCTATGCCACCATCCTGCCCTGCCTCCAAGACATGATCTTTTAATCCAATCTTGTTGGATGGAACCTTTTGATTGAGTGTTTCCATGGAGATGTGACCCCACCAATTCCAGGTGGGTCTTAATTAGATCACAGGGGTACTTTAAGAGTGCTCATGGATACAAGGAGTTCAGAGAAGCTGAGAGAGGCATTTTGGAGAGAAGCTAAGATACATTAAGATATGTAATCCAGAGTTTGCACTGGGAAAACAAGCAAAGATGCAAAAGGAGCTAAGACATGAACCCTGGAGTTTTCCCTGGAGAAGCTAAGAGAGGACTCCCAGATGCTTAGGAGAAACACCCTGGGAGAACCAAGTAGAGAGCTAAGAGAAACTAAGAAAAACAGAAGCCCAGAAACATTTTGGAGAAAGCCATTTTGAAACACAGCCCAGGAGTAAAGGACCAGCAGACCCTGATCACATGCCTTTCCAGCTGACAGAGGTGTTCTGGACACCATTGGCCATTCTTCAGTGAGGGTATCCTCTTATTGATGCCTTAGTTTGGACACTTTTGTGAATATTTGTGAACTAATAAATCCCCTTTATAAAAGCCACTCCATGTCTTGTATTTTGCATTAATAATGGAAGTATTAGCAAACGAGAACAGCTTCTCAGTTTTTTAAATAATGAAACTGCAGAATATCATGCAGATTACCTACAAAGTGCAGTTACAGTAATAGCAGAAAACTCTTCAGCAATGACAGTGGATTAATATTTTCAGAATGCTAAAAGAAAACAGTAACCATCAACTTGGAATTTTATGCCCAGTTAATATGTCTGTCATTTATGAAAGTAGGCAAAACATGAGAGAACATCTTCATGACTTAATTTACTGAAGACATAAACACTAGTCATAAAAAAAGACTGACACTTTTGAGTTCATTAAAATTAAGCATTTCTGTTTTTAGAAAGAAACTACTATGCAAATGAAAAAACAAGACAAAGACTGAAAAGATGTTTGCAATACACACAATGATAGAAAATTTGTGTCTATAATATTTAAAGTTCTCCAATAAATCAGTAATAAAGAGATAAACTACGTAAGGGGAAGAATGGGCAAAAGACTTGAATAGGCATTTCACAAAAGGGGGTCATCTGAATGCCAATAAGCATATGAAAAGCTGCTCAACATTATTACTCATTAGAGAAACGCAAATTGAAACCTTAATGAGATACTAAAACACAAAATCAGGGTTCAAATTAAATAGTCCAACATTTACAAATGGTGGCGGTGGAGCAAATAGACCTTTCCCACATTGCTGGTGCACATTACTGATGGGGTGGATATTGGTACAATCACCCTTGAAAAGTTTTTGGCAATAAATACCAAATATAAATATATACTTACCCTATACCCAGCAGTTCTATTTGGGTATATACCAAAGAGAAATGAGTACATATGCAGACCAAAAGACATGTACAAGAACTTTTTTGCAGCTTTATTCAAAACTAGCCAAAAATTGGAAAGAACCCAAAACGGATAAATAAGTTGTGGTATATCTATACAAAATACAGCAATAACAAAGAATGAACTAAGTCAGTATTCAACAACATGGTTGAATCTCACAGGCACAGGAAAGAGTAAGAGAAGTCTAAAAGAAGAAACCAATAAACAAGAAGCAAAGACAATGGGCAGTAAACAGAAACTAAAAGTAAAGAGTCTAGAAATGGGTTCAAATGTATCAGTAGCAATATTAAATGTAAAAGGATTAAAATCAACTATTAAAAACACATTCTATCAGTTTGAATAAAAAATATGCTGCTTACATGAGATACACTAAAACATAATCACCCAGGAGATTGAAAATAAGGAGACAGAATAAGATATATTGAGAAAATACCAAGGAAAAGAAAGCTGGTGTAGTCATAATGATATATTTCAGTAATAGGATTTAAGGCAAAGAGATATAATGAACTCTGTTTGAAGGCTCTACCCTCCTCATACACCAATTGTGGAAGTGCAAATTGGTAATCACCTTAGAGATTAATTTAGTCTTGGAGTAGACACTGGCTGTGCCCCGCCCATATACCCCTACCTTATATTTCAGCACATACCTGCCTGACATTCAGCTGCCAGCTTCTGTATGTCTTTACCCAAGGGCCTTCTTTGGCTGCTGAAGTCTGCTTTATCCCTGAAAGTGCCGGGGACTTAATGTTCCCAGGAGCACCACGACTGATGGGAGTTGGTGTATGAATAGTCCAGTTCCCTTTTCCCTTTAGTGGAATACCTGTGAGGTGAGCATTCAACACTGGCTTTCAGTGTTTCTCATTGGCATTAAGCTTTAGGCACCCAGTAACTTGCTTGATGATGACAGTTTATTGGCTGCCTTCACTACCCTGTCTCACCTACCCTTATTGGTGTTTCCTGGAATCATCTCCCAAATAAACTACATGCACTTGAATCCCTGCTTAAGCTCTATTTCTAGAGGAATCCAAGCACATTCCAGTGAGGCTGAATATGCACAAACTAAGATAAATATCCTGGAGAAACTCTGGTGCCTGTTCACAAGGGGATATAAACAAAATGGTCCCTGCTTTATTGTCTGTAATTGGGGAATGTTGGGAACATCTTAAATGTCCATCATTGGAGAATGGGGAAAAGAACTCATGGTACGTTATTAAATGGAATGGAGTAATTCTGAGCTGCAGGTACTAACATGGATACATGTATAGACATAGTAAAAGTCTAAAAAAAATGCCCAAGAATAATAAAAGCAAATTTAAGATGGACGTTTATGTATGGGGCAGGAGGGAATGTGATTAGAAAGGCTGGATTGGTGACTTCAGTTCTGTATTTTATTTGTTGAAAATGTTCTGTAGAAAATATCAGATATTATTAAGATTTATGGAAATTGGATGTTCACTGATGAGTTAATATTACACAGTTTTTGTATGTTTGAAATTTTCTTAATATAAAAAATAAAATGAGAGGGGTACAACAAAAAGCTCAAACAGAAAAAAAAGGCTAATTATTAACAAGGAACTCTAGTTAATCTTCAGGACCAAAAGCTAGGCTCAAACTCAGTTTTGCCTTTAGGTCATTAGACATTCGTGGCTTTAATAACCTCAGAGAACCTGAGAAATCTGGGGGCTCTTTTATCCCAAAAGGTAACAAAAACCAAGACAGAAAGGAACTCAGAAGGTTAGAATACTTGATCCCACTTTAAGTAGGTAACTCACACTGAGGTATCTCCTGTACTGAAGTTTTAAGGCTTTAATGGCAGGTCTGGCTACATTATTTGGGATAATAACTTCTCATGACTGAATCTCTGTCAAAGATAACCACATATCTAAAAATAAGCTTATTTTTCATTTTCTCTCCTCCCATTCCTGTTATTCCTGACCATCCTGTCTGCTTGGATGACATCACATTTTACCTGAGAGTCTTTCTTTGCTCTCTGTCTCACGTATGTCGCCCCGTTGACAGGTCACTAAGTTCTGCCTATTCTACTTTTAAAATGTCTCTTGAAGTAATCATCCCCTCAGCAATCCAATGCTATTGTCTTATTTCATGCCTCATAATCTCCCACCTTGGCTACTGAACCAGACTTCCTACTTCTCCTGTGGCACAGGAAACGCCTCTCCTCAGGCTCACCATTCGGCACACCAACACACCCACCCCTACCCTGGATCTGAGCCTCTCTCTGGTGGGCTACCCTACACAGAGTCTTTCTGTTGGGGGCTCTTCTTCTGAGTTCATGTTAGCAGGACCCCATTTAAAATGGACTCGGGCCAGCTCCCTACTACAGGGTCCACACATCATATCCAAAAACACATACACTCTCTTCATTGTGGGTGAAAGTGCATCTGGCTTCTGGTGCAGCTAACCTTTCTTCTCTCTGCCTCTAGGCAAGCAAACCTTACATCTTTGGTCTCCAGAGGTGAAAACGGGATACTTCAGGTCATGCTCTCTTAGGGGTGTCCTCGAAGTTCCTTCTCTCTCTCTAGCTTAATGTGCAAGAAAGTATTCCCACTCATCCCCCAAGGCTGGTAAGGGGAAGATAGCAGAATTGTACAGCAAAAGGAAACTCTACAAAAACTCATCTCTCTAGGTCTCTTTTACTTCAGGTTACTTATTAGAAAGGGTAGAGTGAGCAATAAAGTAAGCGTTGTAATGAAAATTAAATCCCTAAGGTAGGAAATGTTCTGCCAGTTATTGTTTGTTGGTTATAAAGAAATATATTGAATACTGCCTAAGCATCATATTTCTTGGTGTCCTGTGACCAAATGACATCACTGAAATCTGTTTTCAGCTAGTATATCTGAACATTTTAGTATTCCAAAATTTGGTCAATCAACCAACAAATTTTCATTTGTTCATTCGTATTGTTTATTGACCTCCTTCCATGTGTCACGTTCATGGGTACCAAGAGGACAATGATATTGTCCATGTTATTGAGAAGTTCACAATGGTATGTGCTGTCCTAGAGCTATGGGAGTACTGAGAAAAAAGTGCACAATTCTTTTTTAATCAGTTATAAAGAATTTCATCGGGGAGTTATTATTTGAAATCCTTATGCCTTTATCGGAAAAGCAAAATAATTCTTAGGATTGCCTATGTTTCCCTCTCCTGCAAAGTTAATATTATTGAAAGCATAATCTTAACTTGTTTACCACTAGTTCATTCCTTAACTCACTGAAATTAGGTTTCTGTCCATCTCTTCAATGATATTAGCAAACGTCAGCAATGGCCTCTTGATCACCAAGCCCAGTGGGCTTTTAATCATCATCTTACCTTTCTTTCTCTGATATTTGACACTACCGATCATTCTCTTCTTGAAAGTCTCTCCTCCTTTGACTTCTATGACAGCTTTATCTTTTTCTCTCAGTTTTCTTCAGATATTCTTCATTATACCTTAAATTTCCCAAGCTGAATCCTCTTCTACCCATCCCATAAATATTAACGATCCAAGATTTGGTCCTTGCTCAGTTTTCTTCTTGATTGATACTCAACCACTTTCATAGCCTTGACTATCATCTATATAATGAAACCTCTTATTTCTAAAATTCTAGCCCATGCCTGTCTTATTTCTAGGCCAATGTAACTACTCACATCTTGAAAACCTTCATCCAGATTTCTTGCAGGTATCTTAAAATAAATACATCCCAAATTGAACTTAACCCTATCTTTATCCTTAAACATGCTCTTCTTGTGATCCCTATTCACTAGATAGTACCAGTTACCCAAAACAAATCCTGAGAATCACTAGACACCTCCCCCTCTGTTCTAGTTTGCTAATGCTGCCAGAATGCAAAACACCAGAAATGGATTGGCTTTTATAAAGGGGGTTTATTTGGATACACAGTTACAGTCTTAAGGCCATAAAGTGTCCAAGGTAACACATCAGCAATCAGGTACCTTCATCGGAGGATGGCCAATGGTGTCCGGAAAACCTCTGTTAGTTGGGAAGGCACGTGGCTAGCATCTGCTCCAAAGTTCTGGTTTCAAAATGGCTTTCTCCCAGGATGTTACTCTCTAGGCTGCAGTTCCTCAAAAATGTCACTCTTAGTTGCACTTAGAATATTTGTCCTCTCTCAGCTTCTCCAGAGCAAGAGTGTGCTTTCAATGGCCGTTTTCAAACTGTCTTTTATCTGCAGCTGCTGTGCTTTCTTCGAAGTGTCCCTCTTGGCCGTAGCAAGCTCGCTCCTTCTGCCTGATCTTATATAGTGTGCCAGTAATTTAATTCAGACCCACCCAATGGGCGGGCCAACACCTCCATGGAAATTATCCAATCAGAGTCATCACCCACAGTTGGGTGGGGCACATCTCCACTCAAAGGATTCCAATCTAATCAGCACTAAAACGTTTGCCCCACAAGATTGCATCAAAGAACACAGCTTTTTCTGGGAGACACAACACATCCAAACTGGCACACCTTCCTTCTACCTCCAAATCCAGTCAATCGCCAAGTCTAGGATATTCTACTTTCATATTGTCTTTGTATCAAATATCAAATCCTCCTCTCCACCCTCACTATAGCACCTTCAGTTTGGGCTGTTATTATTTCTTGACTGAAGCATAGCTGCATTTCTTACTTTAAATCTTGCACTACTCTTGCTTACAGTAATTGTTCTAAAACACAAACCTTATTATACTAATTTGCTGCTAAAAAAAAAAAAACCCTCAATGGTGACCTAGAATTTTTGATATAAAGTCCCAGTTGCTTAATATGCTGTTTTAGTTTCCTGTGGCTGCCATAAAAAGTTACCACAACAAGCTTTAAACAACAAACATTTATTTTTTCACAGTTCTGGAGGACAGAAGTCCAAAATCAAGGTGTCTTCAGGACTACAGTCTCTCCTGAGGCTCTGGGAGAGAATCTTTTCCTTTCTTCTTCTAGCTTTGGATGGCTGCTGGCCTTCCATGTTTTTCCTTGGCTTGTGGCTGTATCAAGGAAGCCCATGTGGTCACAGTATTTCCTCCTCTTTGTGCTTGTCAAATTTCCTTCAGCTTTTTTTTTTAAGACACTCATGATAGTATTAACAGCCACACCCATATAATCCAGGATAATCACCCCATCTCAAACCTTAATTTAATTACATCTGCAAAGATCCTTTTTCCGAATAAGGTAACATTCACATGTTCTGATGGTTAGGATGTAGACATATATTTGAGGGGGCCATTTTTCAACCTAACACATGTCATGCAAGACTTTCCCTGAAGTGGCTCTGCTTTGCTAATTTTATACCTTACTATACCTTACTCTTGTAGAGTATTTCCAATTTTTCCAATTTGAGTTGACTTGTCATGCTATTCTATGAATAAGCATTTTGCTCCTGTTGTCCTCAAAACAACTTTCTTCCAACATCATCTCATCCCATTAGGCTGGTGAGAAAATATACCATTTTAGAACTCTAATTCTAATGACATCTCATTTTAGAGCAATACCTGACCCTCCACCAAGCAAACATGGTCACAGACTCTTTTGTGTCTTTTCTGCTTTCTCCCACTTCCTTATAAATAGACTTCTTATATCAGAAAATACTTTATTTTACTAATTTATTGATATACTCTGTCTATCACTGTGGCCCCAAGATGCCCTGTCCTGTCCTTTAAGATGTCCATGTCCTAATCTTCAGGACCTGTGAATATGTTAGGTTAAATGGCAAAGAGAAATTAAAGTTACAGAAATAATTATGGTTGCTAATCATTTTTAAATTGGGAAATTAGCTTGGATTAAGTAGTGGAGGGGAGGTAGAAGTGTTAGAATCAGAAAAGGAGATGTTATGATGTGTGTTGGTCAAGTTCATGTGTCAACTTGGCTAGGTTATGGTGTCCAGTTGTTTGGTCAAGCAAGCACTGGTCTGAATTGTTATTCTGAGGATATTTCATGGATTTAAATTATCAGCAAGTTGATTGCATCTATGGCTGATTACAGCTACAATCAACTGAGGAGTTTGCTTTCAATAATGTGAGAAGCCTCATCCTTTCATTTGAAGGTCTTAAAAGGAAAAGTGATGGTTTCAGCAGTCAGAAGGGAAAATTTCCATCTTTCCTTCAGTCAGCCATCTTCTTCTGGGGAATTCATCAAAAACCTTCATCAAAGTTCCCAGCTTGTAGCCTGCCCTACAGAATTTGGACTTGCCCATCCCCACAGTCACATGAGCCAATTCCTACAATAATTTTCATAATAATTATTATGTCAGTTCTGTTTCCCCAGAGAACCCTTACATTAATACATGATGAACCCTTATACTAATACATGATGAATACAGAGTGATGCAGTGTGAGAATTCAACTGCCATTATTACAAGGGGGCCACTAGCCAAAGAATGTAGGTAGCCTCTGAAGCTGGTAAATACAAGACAACAAGTTCTCTTCTAGAACTTCCAGAAGGAACACAGTCCTGCTGACACCTTGATTTTAGCCCAGTGAGACTCATATAAGGCTTTTGACCTCAAGAACTATAAAAAAATCAATAAATTTGTGTTGTTTTAAGCCATTAAATATGTGGTAATTTATTACAACAACAGTAAAAACTAATACAATCAGCAAGATGCAAGCTCCTTAAAGGTAGTTCCTTTGTATTCTCAGTGTCTAGAGACTGGCTCATAATTAATATTTAATAATTTTTTATTGAACAATTAAGCCTAAATCATGGTTACTGAGGGAATTACAGGAGCTTACTTTCCATCTGTGTATGCACAAAGCTTTGATGCATTAAATTCCAATTATATGAAAACAAGTTATAGCATAGTGGAGTTGTATGGCATGCTCAGTAGGGGCTCTGACTTTGCTACGTAGAATACGGGGAAAAATTCAAAGTTTAAAATTAAGGCAAAACCCCTTGGTAAAGAGACAATGCATAATGCAAAGTTCATCCCTCACATGTATAAGTCTTAATTCTATTTCTGGAGATAGGAAATATGCATATAAAAAGAAAACTAGCATGCAAGAGTACATAAAAGGAGCTCAGATGATGGAAGGATGATTTTAACCTGAGGTGGTCAAGGTAGACATTATAAAGGCACATGGGATATGAAGAGGGCTGGTGCAGATTACATTTCCAACTTCATTTTGGCCAGGCATATAAAACAGTTGACACTTACAAGAGATCTGAATGTATAGATGGACCAATAAATGAGCCAGTGAATGGATGGAAATGAGAAAAAGGTAAAGAAAAGCCAGATATCCATCTTAAGGATGTGACTTTGAAAAAAAAGTTCTGGGACCTACCAAATAATGCCATTTTAGATATCTGTGTTTATTCATTGTGCTAAACTATCACAGGTTTGAACTGGAAGAGAACTATAAATAAAATACTACATGCATGCATTTTCACTTTGGTCCCCTATCAGTTCTGTCAAGGACAGCAGTGTTTTCTCCCCATCTCCTCATCTCACATGCTTTCCTAATTGTTTGATCTAATAGCCTTTGTGCAGTCCTCAGACTAATTTCTCTGCAGCATTTAACAACAGACACTGATAACTTCCTCAGTTCTAGCCACCACAGTCTCCTATGTGGATTACTTTATGAGCTCTTGATCTCTATTACAATCCATACTCACATTTCATCTTGTAATGCAGAATAGCCACATTTTCCTGAACTCTACAGTTCCAAGAGTAGGCAGTGGTGGTAGCTTCCTTGGTGGGTCTATTCTGTAGTGTTCTGGGTGTCATTCCTAAATCCTGAATCCTGCTCCCTAGCCCTTTCATTGATGACATAAATACCCTATGTTAAATAATTGTTTCCTGCACTAAATCTAATGAAGTCATAGATGTTCAATTAATACTTCTTGAATAATCAAGTTGGAAATTTCTGACTTGCATGTTAAGGAGTAATTTATCATCATGCATTACATATAATAACACCTGCTGTTAGCTGCTATTTTTCATTCCGGTTTCTCCAGTTCTTTGTCTCTCTTCTTTAGCAACCTCTCCAACCCCACTTCTTTAACCTCAAGATTTTTGGATACCTTAGACTTTATCTCAGTCAGTCTTTGGGCATTTAGGTACCTGGCAATGTTGTATTGTTTATTATCCCTAATTAATAGGCCATATATCACTTATGTATGTCTCTAAAGTGAATTGAATGAAATATGGGTTCTCTCTCCTTGGGGTATTTTTACCCTAAGTTCTATCATTATGGTGAATATAAAACTATATTTTCCATACTTTAGAAAGATTATGAGATGTGGACTTATATAGACCTGGTCTCAAGAATTTGCACTACAGTGGCTGGATAAAAGATTTTTTAAAAAAATCCAAGGCTTTCTTATATACCAGCAATAAAAAAAAGTTATAGAATAGATTTCATTCATAGTATGAACAAAAACAAAGCACGTATAAGAACATACCTATTGGATCTATAAGGAAAATAATACAAACTTTTAAGAAAGGACTTGAGTAAACAGAAAAACATTTTCATACTAAAATACATACTATGCTTCTGTATGACAAGATTGACCATAATAAAATAGACCATTCTTCTGAGATTAATTTGTAACTATATGTGAATCCTCATTAAAATTCCAATTTTATTTCCTTTATTTTGATGAAATGGTTCAAAGGTGTACCTAGGATAGGTAGCCAGCAACTAAAATCAGTTTCTTTACCTGGTTTGCACATTAGAATAATCTAGAAAGGTTTTGCACAATATACCCATCTAGGCTCCATCCCAGACCTAGTGAATCAAAATCATTAGAGTGTAACCAATAAGACAAAGAAGGAGTTAATATTCTTACTATACAGAGACTTCTTATAAATAAATGTAAAATAACAACCAAAGAGAAATATGGACAAAAACATTCACAAAAGAAGAAATTGAAGATTTGAAGATTATTTAACTGAGATGTCTGAGACTTGATTATTCTGGAGTAATTATTACTCCAAAGGTTAGCCAGTTTAATTCCAAAGAGCATTATGATAAAATAGACAATACAGCTTGGATATTTTCTAATGAGATGATACCAGATTGAAGAATGAGACAAACATGCATAATCATCAGTTGAAACTTCAGTTGTTTTCCGCAAAACATACCGGAGCAGATGAAGAATTTTTTTTCATAAGAAACAGGTTAAATGTCCTGCAAGGTACAGAAGACCATGTGTTAGAAATCCGGGCTTTTAGAAATGGGTGTAAATGACTAGCTTTGGGGACAAAAATGGAAAGGAAGATATGGCTGCGAGTGTGAGAGTTGGGGGGAGGGAAAATCTTAAAGAGCCTTTAAGGATTTTCTGTTGTATAATATAATGTAACATATTTTCAAGGAAACCTCTAACAGACAGCATCACAGGATGCTGAAACTAAGGCAAGAGAAGAGCTTTGATTCTTAGAGTGAAAGCCTTAAGAGTGAGCTTTGACTCTTTCAAGAGAGTCAACTTCCAAAGGAGGTATCTGAAAATTGGTCAGATGGCTCTGAAAGACACAAGGGTTTGATATAAAAATGACATATCATTTAAAAGTGATATATCATTTATATCAAAGTAGGTCTCTGGGAGGTGGTTTTTTTTTTATTATTATTATTTTATTTATTTATTTATTTTTTTGTGGAGAAAGCTGTGCTGAATGCCCTCTTGCCCTGGGGAACAGAGCCTGTAGAAAAGCAGGGTTGCTTGTCTCCCCTCAAATGGAGGGCGAGGCTTCCAAAGGATTATAAAGGATGAGGGCTGATGGCCACCCCTGGCTGAGGAGGAGCTTCCAAAAGCAGGCCACCCCGAGCTGCACTGGTGGAGGTGAGGAAGAGGTGATGTTGCATGGGAGACCCATTTATGGGAGCAAAGGATTTGTGAGAGTTTCTCACAAATCACATGTGGGACATATTGGGTGTGGGGAGGGAGAGCCATTGAAAGCGGTTTAATTTTGGCCAAGAAATTGCCTGGTAGGTTAATGGAACTTGAACCAAGCCCTGGTGCAGCTGAGCACCAGGTAGCTGGAGGAAGCGTGCTTTGCCTATGTCACATCTCAGAGTTCAGTTGGAGCGGCCCAGGCGAGCAAGCTCCTAGAAAACCCCAGAGTGACTCCAGGACAAACAGACGGCTTCTCACCTCTGTCGAGACCCAGACAATTCTGCTATTTGATGATAGTTACAGTTGAGTGAAAAAAATTTTCCCTGCTTTCTCCTTCTCCCTACTCATGTTCCAGCCCCTAGATTTTGATAACAAGGCCTAAAAAGGTGGAGAAGAAATTTTTGAGAGAGAAAAGAAGTGGGCCATACTCTCCTTCTTGAGGGCTGTCCTAGTGCAGGTCCTAGCTGGAACAAAGAAAACTGAAGTTTTGTCCTGTATCCTATATTGGAACATGCATTCTAATTTTTGAATTAAGACCAAGTTTGTCAACTTAAAGTGACTTTAGGACTTAACGTGACCATGCTACCAATGTTCTGTTTAAGTGACCATCAGTAATATCACAAGTGACCACAAAATTCATGGACCAGCCAAAGTTTTCAATCAGGCATAGGAGAAAAACTTCCCCTATTGAATCAATACAAAAAGAACTGCGTGAGAAAGTAATACAGTTACATATGGGGCCATCCCGCAAGTTGGGCTTGACTTTTTTGCTTTGGTTGCAAAAGCCACATCATTCTTTAATGATTTCAGAGTGTTTCTTTTCAAACAACAATGAGGAGGCTGAATTCAAAGAGAGCAAGCGTGTCTTGCTCTGTAAGGGTTATGCTTATAAAAGCCTCATGGACATATCACAACTTGTGTGGAAGGGAAATATAGTGGGAGCCCATTGCAATGCCCTGTGCTCAAGTCGTGGCTTGAGCTGCTGTGACATCACCACCTTCTTCTTCAGAGCTAAGGACTGGACCACATGCTGAGCACCAGAGAAAACCTTTCCCCAATTATATTGTTTGGATGTTTCTTGTGTTTATTACCCAGAAAAATAATCTTCTATGAAACAATTTTTTTTCCATTCATTTAACAAACAGAGATATAGCTTTCTCAGTGACAGGCCTTATATTAAGTACTGGCTGTCTAGTTGTGAAAAAAATAGGGTGTTTTCATCAGGGTTACAGTTATTAAGAGGTCTACATTTAAACAGTTAAACAAAAAGATTTACAAATTTTGTTCAGTGCTAAGAAGGAAAGAGCAGAAAGAGTTCTTAGAAATGATAAGAGAGAACAAATTTTGATCAACCTAAAAACTTTGTTATAACTAGAATCTCTCTTGGGCTCTGAAGGTGGGTTTGTAAATTGTTACAATCACTTTGGAAAGCAATTGGCTATATGTATTGAGAACCTTAAAAAATGCACAGGTGCTTTCACCTAGAGACCCAGATGTAGAAATTTATCTTGAGAAAACAATTTGAGATACGACTAGAATTGTGAGCCAGGATATTCACTGCAGAATTTTATTTAAAGTAATCAACAACTGAAAATAGCTGAAATTTATATATAACAAAAGAGAATGGTTATATAAATTAAGGTAAATTCATACAATGGGAAATTATGCAGTCTTTTACAAAACATACTCATGATATATTAAATGTATATGGAATCTACACATGTAGTATACTCCTATTTTATAAATAATACATGGTAAAACGTATCATTTATCCATGACCTCTTGTGTGCCCAGTGCAGAAACTATAAACAATGAATGATTTTTATCTTCTCTATTCTTTTTTGTATTTTTGACAAAAGACTATTCTTTCTATAAGAAGGAAAAGTAGAATATTATAAAATAAAAAATGTATTAAAAAAAGACTGAAGGAAATAATTATATACAAACCAAGAACACCTCTAGGTTGAATGATTAATCTGTTTTTTTTTTTAATTTTTAAAATATTTATATGATTTCCCAATTTTATAAAATGAGTGTGTCACTATTTGGGGGGATATTAACAATGTCTATTAAATAACAGGAATCCCAATTCTGCCACTGAAAAACCATCACTGTCAATTTGGACAAGCTATGTAACCTCTCTGCATTTGTTTGCACGTTTGTAAAACAGATGTATTAAAATGTCTTGAAGGTTTTTTTTTTTAAAGAATTAAATGAGAAAAATGCATAAAATTGCCTGCTACAATGTCTGCCATAAAGTAAATACTTTAAAAATTGTTCCTTCCTCTTCTTCCTCTTACCCCTTGCCCCCACCCACTACAATCATGTTTCTTGCATTGGAGAAAACACTGCAGCTCTTTAGTAGCATCTTGCTAAATTTCGAACAATAATATGTAAGCTAACAGGTTTAACTGAATTTCAAGGGTGGCAGAACAAAATTAATCAACTGAAAATTCAACAGGGTTTCTATTTCCATTGTTAACTAGCTTTAAGATTTTTAATGACCATACATTGATAGAATTCCAATTTCAACATTTTCTGGAATAGAAAACCTACTGAGTTATATATATAGATATATATGTATATATAAATATTATTTCATTTATGTCAACAAAGTAATAGCATCTGAACTTCTGTTAATTTTCCCCATTCCTTATAGCCCTTTAAGGTGTCATCTTTTGTTTGAGCTGCATCCTTTTTTGATGAATTAGCCATAGTGCAGAATGGAAATATTATTATAGTGGAACTGTAGAAACCAGTGACTTCCTAAATTTTAAAGCAGGCCCACAATTATTCTCAGTAGTTAAGCACTCTTTCCCCTAAAGAGTCATTGTAACTTTAGCTTAAATATTAGCTCACTTTCTATAATGGCAGTGCTCTTAAAAAGATTTTATGTAAGTGCACTTGGGAAGCTAGTTATTTAATGTTACCCTATGGTGAATTCTTTATTAAAATAAATACTTGTTACCAAATTTGCCTTTTTTTATGTGGCGCTTTGTTTAATGAGCCATATCCACGTTGATCCCAGTGAATGAAAGGAAGTTCGTTCAGAGGCCAGCAGAGGTTTCTATACAGGGCAGTTCCTTCCGTGCAGGCTTGCCAGTCTCTCCTTTTTTCTGAAAAACCATGATTAGGAATAGACTGGGGCTGCGTAGGTATGGGGAGGTCTAGCAAGTGACCTACAAAATACCCTAGCTCTGGGCAGGCAGTGAGTCCCGTTCCATCCCAGCTCTTTGCTGACAGAGGCTGGTGAGGAACATTGTTCTAAATAAGAGGGAAACAAAGTTTAGCACCTGTAAGTTGTTATTAGGGGGCTTGGGAATAGAGTGGAAGAAGCTCTAATTTGTAGTGCTTGCTGATTTCTCTGGGGTAAACAGTCCCACTACGGCTGATTTCAAGCATGATGTCACGGAACTGGGAGTTGACAAGAGATGTGAACATCGGATCTCACTAGTCAGTATGAGACGGCTCCATCACACGACTGATTCTCCCTTTTCTTGTTTGGGATTATGTCAAATGTTCTGGAATCTTCTCTTTAGCTGTTTTTTTCCCTTTCTTTTTAACCTCTCCCCAACATCCTTATGGGTTTTTGTGTCTTTTTATTTTTTTCCTGTTCTGTTCTTTTTTCTTTCTTTTTTTTGTTTTGTTTTGATCTTGTTTCTACTGTTCGCAGTTAGCTGGTGAATCATCTACAGATGCTTCTTCAGTATCATGGCAGGGTTATATGTCAAGTGGCTTCTTTCAACAGATTCTCTTTTAACACACTTTAGTTCCCTAAAACAGTGAATTGTCACATTCTTGTCTTTTCTGGTGAGATGCTTTTTCATGCTGGTGTGGTTTCTCAATCCCTAAGTGATGTTAGAACAAATTTCTTCTTTTTTTTTTTTTTGCTCCCTCACACCCTGTGTCAATATTTTTCTTCATATTTTGATCTTCATTCTATACACTATCATATGCAATCGATTAAACTTCCAGTATTTATTAGGCACAGTGTTGGGTATTATGAAAACTCCATGCTAGAAATAAGATAACAGTCCTGGTTCTCAGAGAACTACAATTACATTGGCAAGAAAAGAACAACGTGCCCTAAGAGTAGAGAACTTTATAGACTGAATAAGAATAAGTGCTAAATTCCATGGCGGGGAACAGAGATTTCAAACAGGCAGTCCTTGGAAATGTTTTGCTTTCCCTATATGGTGTATAAAGTTTTTAACTAGTTCCAATATAGAGATTTTACGTAAAAGTTAGATACAACTTAACAGGAAAATTAGATGATTTGGTAACCCTAGACCCACATTGGGATAAGGTAACAATATCCTGAACCCATAACCCTCCCTAACCCTATTGTTCACTATCTGTAAACTCATTTCTCTTCCATTATCGGGGCTGAACTCTCTTTCCTGGAAGAGTTTTATGAAGTTCTTGTTCAACATTCAGGTGCCTCAGTATCAAGCCAACTCTGCTGCTCCACTGATTCAGGTCTTGCACCATAATCATAGTAATCTGGCCTCTGCCCATTTATTGTGAGGAAGTCTTCACTTTCTTCTTCACTTTTCATATTGACCCATGCCAGTCTCCTCTTCACCAGGCCTGTTTAGGTGATAACTGACACCCAGACCTTGGCAGGTGGCAGAGAGCCCCCTACTGGCAGAGTCTGTGCTGTTGCCCGTTTCCTTCTCGCTGTTACCTGCTCCTTGGCTTGATGGGGGCACCCAGCTATCTCCTCTTCAAGCACTGAAAACAACTGCTTGTCAGAACCATAACTAATAACATATCATTCTGGATTTTACATTCTGTTGTTCATCAGACTACACATTTTTTCCACCATGGTTGGCTCTCACCCACCCACACAGCTGCCATACTGCAGTGAGCATCTCTGATGCAGTTCCTGGTCCTTTTCTGGTCACCCCATGCTACCTCAGCAAACCTGGCAACTCTGGCAATACCACAAAAGAACATGTTCGGGTAAAAGGGGTTGAACTTGCTTGTTTGGAAAATAAATATGGTATAGTTTAGTTGGGGCAAGATTACGGAGGCGTACCAATCATTCCTCAAGGAAAATGTTAAATATGATTTTACCAACACTCTTCTTGTTCATTAGGTAAAATGAAATGTGGAGATGCTTTAAAACGGAAAAGCGTTTCAACTCAATCATTATAGCTTATTTTTAATAAGGTGTTTGTAAAATGCTTATAAATGCTTCTCTCATGTCCCCTTTCTGTATCCCTCACCATTTGCTACTGAATATGCAGTCTCTGATACATGATCTTTATTTGTAAGCCCAGGTATTGCCCACAGGAGTTAAGAAAGGAAAAAGAAAAAAGAAAATTGCACCGCTTTCAGCATACATTGCAATGAGTATTCCTCTCAAAGAACTTACCAATCTGCTACCTATCACCCACAGAAAATTTTCCTTATCCTTTACTCCTTCTCATATCCCCTTTCCTTTTCTTTCTTCTGTTTGCTCTTATTTTTATTTTTCTCATTTCCGTCTCCTCTCTTTTCCCTCCTTTTCCTTTCCTTGACCTCAGATTCTTTTTTTCTTTTCTGATTTATTAAGTGGCCAAAACAAGAATGTTGGGACATCAGATTTCTCTACTCAGGACAATTGAAAGTTATTGGTTCTTTAAGAAATCTCAAATCATGGGGTGGTGCACATAACAAATTTGTTTGTCTGAAACATGCACAGATATTGTTCTTGGTGAACTAGGTCACCTAATTCTTATTCAGCATAAGATAATGGGCACTATCATCAATACATATAAATATTTCATAAATGCAAAAAGGTACAAATCCCTACTTAGATCATTTAAAGTCATCCTTTCTTTTTAAATTTTTGATCCTGGAGAATTGTCATGATTTCTGGACATTGGGAAGATTGTACAGGATCATGTATATATGAACTGGATCCAGTGGAAGTAATGTCCTTGGAAGAAGGTGATGGAGAAACTTACCAGCACTGTGCACTATTTAATATTCTTGCTCAATGGACCTCTCAGGATCAGATATATAGTGGCAAAGAGGAGAGAATGTGGAGTGACAAGAATGATTTGTGAATTGAAGCAGCCAACTAAGAGAATGATGATCACGCCCAACTGAGTAATGTTGAAGAATAGAATATCCTCTGTTTTATAGAATGTGACTCAACAAAGAACTCAAAGAGGTAAAAACTGAATTTTAGATATTTGGAGAACATTGTGCCCAATAGTTATATGCTAATTTATATTTGTGTATTACTTTACTTTTCAAGGACATCCTTACTTTTCATTCTTTCAGCACATACTTTAGATAAAAGGAAAATTTATCTCATATTTACAGAAGAAATAACTAAATGCTAGAGAGGTTAAGTGTTTTACCCAAGGGCAAGCAAGTAATGAATGCAGTAGTTGAGAAGAAAATCTAGGTCTACTGGCTCTGCATACCTCTATGTGACTTCCTTGGTTTTATTGATAAATAATGAAGACTAATTGGCCCCTAAAATCCAAAGTGCTAAGAGAATGGGATGGATGAAGTACATAGCATTTATATGATATAATGGGAAAAATCTGTTAACTCTCTGACATTGTTTTCCACGTAAATCCTGCTGAAGCCCAAGACAGCCCATAACTTGTGCCATGTGAAGCTGAAATTGAAAAGATGCTGTGAGGCCCTGGTCGCCTCTGAGGATAATGGAAGATAGACTGGGTGATCTGTTAAATGTGACTGGCTCAAGTCTAGAGGATTCAAATGGCTTTGCTGTATTCATTAGAAACAGGTTTGCTTAACAGTCTCTAGAGTTCCCTGAGAATGGAGCTGACATTTGCAAATGATACACTTAGGAACTTTCTTCCCTCCCTAAGTCCTCTTTTCTATTGTTCTTTTCCCTCCGCACTTTCCTTCTGGATGTTGGTAAATCTCCAGGAAATGCACTTGTGTTTTCTGTTGTCACATCTCATCAGTGCTCTGCTAGTGGGGAGGGGGGATGAGACGGGAGAACCAAGTAGAGGGCGAGACTGCCCTAGGCCGAAATGGCAGCAGCATGCAAATGAATGCCAACTCTGTGAACATTTCCTGAGCAGTCACATTTTATTACAACCAAATTAGGGTGCACATTACTAGAAAGTGGCAAAAGAGAGACAAAAATGAGAAGGCGACCTTGCATAATCTATTCTTAACTGCCACATTTTTTTTTTTTACAAATGGCAGTGGTATCTACCTTTCAGTTGTTTATATCCTTCAATGAATACATACATATTTTCTAACTATACAGATCATCCTAGATGGTAGAGTAGTGCAAGTGTCCACATTAATTCTTGCTTCTCCATCCAAATCTTTTGTCTTTTTATCATCTTGGTTGTATAATAAATCTTCAAATTTGACTTGATCTCTTGGCAACCCAAATGCTTTAGTCTGGAAAGACAATCCCAGCTCTTGGCACATCAAACTGTAAACAAAACCAGATATTTGGCAATTACCAAACTCATGTGGTGGCTATTTTAAAAATACATGTTCCTGGATATCACTGTCCTGAAATTTTTGTTTTCTAGGTTTGGAATAGAAAGTTCCACTGTTCAGACAGATTTGAAACCATGGAATAAAGCACAAGGCTCATGTAATGCTAAATTGCTAAAAGTAATTTATTATTTTAATAGTCTTAAAATATTGCACCAAGTGATAATTGTAACTTTTTTGCAGGATTCAGTTTGGGACAAAAAGTGAGGTATAAACCACATGTTGACCAGATGAGGAATATTTCACACTACAGGAAAATATTTCACACTACAGGAGAAATAGGGAAGGTGGATATATCATTTTTCAGAAGTACTGAGAACCTCAATAAAAAGTGATCGAGATGTGGTTCCTGTCCTTCATAAACTCTCAATCTGCTTCAGGATAAATGTGTACGTTTTGTGCATTAGGATATGTGTTACAATTGGCGTATGCATTAACAAAGAACTACAGGAGCAGAGAGGGGAGAGAAACAGATTCAGCCTGGGTGCAGAGGAGGAAGGCTTCACAGAGGAAGTGACGCTTCTGTTGAATGTAGGAGGATGTAAAAAGTTTACAGGGATTAAAGAGGACTCACATTCAAGGCAAAGATGCATGACGATATAATTTGCATAAAAACCACTGACTCAGTTTGTGCATGGTACAACATTCCAAAGAAACCCAAAAGAAAAAGTCTGACAATCAAAAGTAATTTTTAAATAATTCAAATTTAATTGCTTCTCTTGAACAATGTTAATTTGAATCAAACCTAGGTAATCCATATTTATAGTTCTTATATTTCTTTTCCTCTCTATTTCCCTTCCCTCATGTGTCATACTTGGTAACTCTTTGGGATCCTCTTCCCTGCTCCTACTTCCTGTTCCCTGCCTTTACCCACAATTCTCCCCCATCTTTCCTCTGGAATTTTGTTCCACCCTCATGCTTTAAGCTCTCTAGACCTAAACTATTTATTCTCCATGTTCTTCATCAAAAAGTAAAAATAAAAACAATAACCATACTTCCACGTCCAAACAATATGGAATTACAAGGATGGGATTTACCTTCCCACATGAAACAACCAAAAATGGACAAAACCTATGAAATGATGGTATTTGAGACACTGATTATCAGGCAACAAAGAACATGATCCCTGAGAGATGGAAAACAAATGAGATGAGTACTCCTATTGCCTCAGGTTACCGCCTGAAGAGAGTTTCCAGGCCAGGGTGCAGGGAAGAGAGCCCAGGGTGTAGCCAGATGGCCTCCCTGAGTCGAGGAGTTATTGTAGGGAGACAAGGAAGGTGCAGGTGGCTAAAGTTCACAGGACTGAGTAGTGGAGAGGAGCAGCTGCACAGAGAGAGAAATTTAGGGATCTGCAGAGGTTCACCCTTGAGTACTCAGCTGAGTGCTAATGAACATATGTGTGGGAAGAAACTACCAAGGACAGGGGAAAGAACTGCCTGAAATAATTAGAGGTAACTTTCCTGCTACTCACATAGGTTTGAGAAGTTGGCCTGGTCCCACCAATAAGACTAGAAAACCTCATGATTCATGAAACATTGGGTAGAATACACAGAAAGATATTGCTTCAATAACGGAGAATAATTATTCCTAGACTGAACCAAATCTAGGTCATGATTAACAAATCTTAAAAACAAGGCCCAATGGGATTTAACCTGTTTCAGACTAATTTAACTAAATCCCAGAACAAAGCTCAAGAATATTCATAGGAAAACAATAATATACAGCACTTAAGAGGGCAAAATATACAATATCTCACATCCAATAAAAAATCAATAGGCAGGTATAAAAAGAAAATAAATATGACTCACAATTGTGGGAATAAATAATCAATCAAAACAAATGAAGAACTGACACAGATGTTAAAATTAGTACAGAAGATTTTAAAACAGTTATTATCACTGCATTCCATATCTTTGAAATCTTAAGTAGAGACAGGAAGATATTTGTGAAAAAAAAAAAAAAAGACCCAAATCAAACTTTTAGAGCTGAAAACTATATGGTCTGAGATGAAAAATACACTGGAAAAGATTAAGAACAGATTAGACATGGCAGAAGAAAATGTCAGTGAATGTAGCAACATAAAAATAGAGCTTGGTAAAATTAAACAGCAGGAGATAAAATGAAAATACACTAAAAATAACATTAATGAGCTGTGGAAAAACTCCAAGAGACCAAATATATATGTAAATGGAGTCCTTCATGCAAAAGAGGGAAGAGAAATAAAAAGTATTTGAAGAAATTATGGCCAAAAACTTGCCAAATTTGATAAACTCTATAAACCCAAAGATCAAAGAAACTTAGTGAGCTCTAAGCATAAGAGCTGTGAGAAAAATTGCCCCAAAGCACAACATAATCAATTTGCTCTAAGCAGTAATAGAGAAAATCCTAAAAGCAGCCAGAGACAAAGGACATTTTATGTACAAAGGATCAGAGATAGAAATGGCAGAAGATTTCTTTGTTGGAAACAGTGCCAATAACAAAGACATTAGAGCAGTATCTTTGAAGTACTGAAAGAAGCAAATGGCACACCAGAATTCTACATTAAGAGATCATATCTTTCAAATTTAAAGGCAAACACTTTTTCAGACACACAGACACTGAAAGTATTCATCATCAGCACAACCACACTAAGAGATGCTAAAGGAAATTCTTTAAACAAATGGAAAACAATAACAGATGGAAATTTGAATCTCAACAGAGAAATGAAGAACACTTGAAAGAGTAACAACATGGGTAAATATATAAGAATTATTTTCTTATTTTTAAAATCTCTCTAAATGATAACATTTAAACAAAAATAATACCACGGTAGTGTGGGCTTTAGAACACATGTATAAGTGAAGCGTATGGCAACAAGAACTCAAAGGATAGTAGGGGAGAAATGGAAGTATACCACTATAAGGTTTTAATACCATGTGTGATGCAATATATGATTAATTGGAGTTAGATTGTGTCAAGTTAAAGACGTATTCTACAAACCCTAAAACATCCTCTAAAATAACATGGCCAAGATTTATAACAAAAAATGCAAAGGAGACAAAATGAAATTTAAAAAACTTAATTAATCCAAAAGTAAGCAGTAAAAGAAGAAAAAGGGAACAAAGAAAAGATGAGACAAATAGAAGTCAAATAGTCTTCTAAATAGACTTAATCCTAACCATATCAACAATAACGTTAAACCTAATGGACCAAATACCTCCAATAAAAGATAGAACTCATCACATTGGATTAAAAAAGACAAGGGCCAACAATATGTTTCCTTCAAGAAGTGCACATAATGACACAATATGTTAAAAGTAAAAGAATGATACAAGATATGCCATGCCAACATTAACAAAAAGACAGCCAGCATGGCTGTATTAATGTCAGACAAATTGGATTTCAGATAAAAATATCAGGTGTAAAGTGTGTCATTTCATAAAGATAAAAGGACCAATTTATCAAGAAGACACAATAAGCCTAATTTATTACACACCCAATAACATGACTTCAAAATATATGAGGCAAAAACTAATGGAACTCTATGGAGTAATAAAAAAATCCACAATTAAAAAGAGATTATAATATGCCCCTATCAAAAGTTTCCTCTAGTGAATGGAAAATCAATACAGATAGAGAATATTTGAATAATACTCTCTACCAGTTTGATAAAATGGATCTTTATAGAATACACCACCCAATGATAGATGAATGTACATTCTTTTCAAATATACGTGGAACACTTACCAAGAGAGACCATATTCAGAGCTATAAAATAAGTCTCAAGAAATTTATAAGCAATCAAATCATACAAACTATGTTCTCTTACTATACTATGATTAAATTAGAAATCAATAAGAAAAAGCTATCTGGGAAATTTCCAAACATTTGGAAAGTGAGACACAGCTAAATAACACACAGGTCAAAGAAGAGAACAAGTGGGAAATTAAACAGTCTTTTAAACAAAATGAAAATGAAAATTCAACACATCAAAATGTGTAGGACGGTTTTAAAACAGTATTTAGGGGAATCATATAAAATCTTTCATCTCAATTTCCACTTTAAGAAAGTAGAAAAGGAAGAGCATATTAAACTGAAAATAAGTAGAAGAAATGAATAATAAATATTAGAGCAGACTCCAAGTAATAAACAGAAAAAAAGCAGAAAATCTACGAAACCAAAAGCTGATTCTTTGCAGAGATCAATAGAACTCATAGACCTTGAGCCAGAGTGCTAAGGGAAAATAGAGAGAAGAAACAAATGAAAAGACTTAGGAATGAGATAGATGACAGCACTACACAATCTATAGATACCAAAAGAACAAAAAGAGACTATTATGAATAACTTTTTGCCAATAAATGTGACAGCTACTATAAAGTGGACAAACTCTTTGAAAAATACAAATAAGGAAAATCCAAGTACGAAATAAATACAAATATATATATATAAAATAGATATATATATATATATAAAATATATATATATAATATATATATATAAAATAGAAATTAAATGTGTAGATTAAAACCTTTTCACAAAGAAAACTCAAGGTCCAGAAGCTGTCATTATTGAATTCTACTAAACATATATGGAAGTAATAATTCTTATTCTACACATCGTATTTCAGAAAATTGTAGAGGAAGGAATGCTTCCCAAATCATTCTGTCATGCCAGCTTTATACTGATATCAAAACCAGGCAAAAACTTTACAGGAAAGAAAACTGTAGACAAATATTACTCATGAACATAGATATAAAACTTCATGATGCCATTTTAGCAACTTGAATCCAACATTGTATAAAAAGGTGAATACATTTTGACCAAGTGGCATGTATCCCAGGAAAGCAAGGTTGGTTTAATATTTGAAAATGAATCAATATAATTCAGCATTTTAACAAACTAAAAAGAAAAATCTTGTGATTATCTTGAAAGACACAGAAAATGCACTTAAGAATTGCCTATCTCCATTCCTGACAAAAATTCCCAGCAAATTAGTATTAGAATGGAACTTCTTCAATTTGAAAAAGTGTACCTGTAAAAAAATCTACAGATAACATCATACATAATGGTGAAGACTTAATGCTTTCCCTCGAAGATCAAGTCAAGTCAAAGATATCCACTCTGACCATTTTAATTCAACATTGTACTGGAGTTTCTAGTCAGTGTAATAAAAAAAGCACATCCAGTTCGGAAATAAAATAAAATTCTTTACTTGCAAACAACATGATTGTCTATAAAGAAATGCCAGTGCAATATATAAAAAAGTTACCAGGACTAATGAAGAAGGAAAGCAATGTTTCATAAAAGACCAATACACATAATTTTTCTATGTAGCAGCAACAAACCAACAGTAATTGAAATAAAAGTATCATTTACAGTAGGTTCAAAATACATAATAAATAAGGATAAATTTAATGAAAGTTGAAATAACCTCTACACTGAAAACTAAAAAAAAAAAAAAATCCGTGAATGAAATTAAATAAAATCCAAGTAAATGGAGAGATATGTCATGCTTTTTATTGGAAGACCTAATTCAATCACAATCATATCCCAGCATGCCTTTTGGTGCAATTTGACAAATGGATACTAAAATTCAGGAAGAAAGTCAAGTACCTAGAATAGACAAAACAATTGACAAAAACAAAGAGTACTATCACTGCCTGATACTGAGATTTATTGTAAAACTGCAAAAATCAAGGAAGTGTATTGACATAAACATGTGGATCATTGTAACAGAATAGAGACTCCTGAAATAGATCCACATATATATGGACAAACTGATTTTTGACAAATAAACAAAAGGAATTCAATGGAAAAAGGTATATTATTTTTTAACAAATGCTGCAGGAGCAATAGGATTTCCAGATGCAAGAAATTGAACCTCAACAGTACATCACACCATAAAATAATTATCTCAAAATGGATCACTGACTTAAATGTGAAACCTCAAACTATAAAACTTCCTGAAGAAAACATAGAAGAAAGCCTTTGTTATCATGTATTAGGCAAAGATTTCTTAGGTATGAATCCAAATGACAGTCCAAGAAAGGAGAAATTGACAAATTGGACTTCACAAAATTAATGAACAAACATCCACTCTTAGAAAGGAATTGTTAATAGAATGAAAAGACAAGCCATAAACTGTGAGAAATGTTTGAAAATCATGTATCTGATTAAAACCTTTATAAAGGACTTAAAAGGGATATATACGGAACACTCAAGACTCAACAATCAAAGAAAGAGCCCAATAAAAGAAATGGGAAAAAGATTTGAAGAGAAAAACCATCAAAGGAGATATATGGATAAGAAATAAGCACATGAATAGTCATGGAACATCATTAGTAATTAGAGAAACATATATTAAAACCTCAATGAGATAATAGTCTGTACCTATTAGGATGGCTAAAATTGAAAAGACTGACCATACTATGTGTTGGTAAGGATATGGAGGGAATGGAACTCTCATGTACTGCAGGTGGGAATGTCATCTAGTAAAACAATTTTGGAGAAAAAGCTTGAAATAAAAGCTGCATAATTTGCATGTCCATCAGCATTATAAGAGGGTAACAATTTCTCCACATTCTTGTCAAAACTTGTTCTTTTTTGCATTTTAAAAAAAATTGTGGCCATCCTAGTGGATGTGAATGGTATCTTCTTGTGGATTTTTTGTATTTCTCCAATGATTAATGACATTAGCCATCTTTTTATGTTCTTACTGGAAATTTGTGTAACTTCTTTGGACAAATGTCTGTTCAATCCTTTAACCATTTTTAATTGGTTTGTTTGTCTTTGTGTTGTTGTGTTGTAGTTATTCTTTTTTATTCTGGGTGTTAAACACTTATCAGATAAATGATTAGCAAATATGTTCTCCCATTCCATAGCTTGTCTTTTCACTTGCTTGATATTGTTCTTTGATGCACAAAAATTTGTAATTTTGATGAATTTGATTTACTATTTTTTATTTTATTGCTTATGATTTTGATGTCATAACTAAGAAAGCATTGCCAAATCTATGGTCATGATTATTTACCAGCATGCTTTCTTTAAAGTGTTTGATGGTTTTAGCTACTAAATTTAGATCTTTGATCCATTTTTTGTTAATTTTTATATATGGTATGAGGTAAGGGTCTTTGCATGTGGAAATCCATTTTCCCAACACCATTTCTAGAAGAGACCATTGATTTTTCAATGAATGGATTGGCACCCTGGTGGGAAATCAATTGGTCTTAGATGTGTGGGTTTATTTTTGGATTCTTACTTCTAGTTCATCAGTCAATATCCTTATCCTATGTAAATACCACATTGTTTTGAGTACAGTAGCTTTGTAATACAATTTAAAATCTGGAAGTATAAGTCCCAAGTTGTCTTTTTCAAGATTGTTTTGGTTGTTTGGGGCCCCTTATCCTTCCAGATATATTTGATAATTGGCTTTTCCATTTCTGCAAAAAGGCTATTGGAGTTCTGATTGAGATTGCAATGAATATGTAAATCACTTTGGGTAGAATTGACATTTTCACAATATTTAGTCTTCCAATCCATGAATATGGAATGTCTTCCATTTATTTAGGTCCTTTTTAATTACTTTCATGTAGTTTTCCATCGAAAGGTCATTTACTTCCTTAGATAAATTTATTCCTAAATATTTGATTCTTTTAGTTGCTATTGTAATTGAAACTGTTTTCTTGATATACTTTTCAAATTTTCCACTCTAGTATTTAGAAATACCACTGACTTTTGTTTGTTGATCTTATAGTGTGCCACCCTACTGAATTTATTAGCCCTAGAGTTTTCTTGTAGATATGTTGGAGTTTTCTACATATAGAATCATATCATCTACCAATAAGGAGAGTTTTACATCTTCCTTTCCAATTTGGATGCCTTTTAAATTTTTTCTTGCCTAATTGCTCTGGCCAGAACTTTCAGTATAATGCAGTGGTGAAAGTGGGTGTCTTTGTCTTGTTTCTGACCTTAGAAGGAAAGCTCTAAATCTTTCACCATTGAATATGATATTAACTGTGGGTTTTCATATATGTCCTTTATTATGTTGAGGAAGTTTTCTTGTATTCCTAGTTTCTAAGTATTTTTATCCAGAAACAGTGCTGGATTTTGGCAAATGCCTTTTCTGCATTAATTGATCATGTGCTTTTATCCTTCATTTTATTAATAGAATTTATTACGTTAATTGATTTTCTTTGTTGAGTCACTTGTATTTTAGGGATTAATCTCACTTGGTCATGGTGCATAATCCTTTTAATGGATTGTTGGATTTGATTTGCTAGTAGCTTTTTTTGGGGGGGGTATTTGTATCTATATTCATATGGGACATTAGTCTGTAATTTTCTTTACTTGTCATATCTCTACCTGACTTAGGTATTAGAGAGATTCTGAGGTGGGAAATGTTCCTGCCTCTTAATTTTTTTTTAAATTGTTTGATCAAAATTGTGTTAATTCTTCTTGGAATGTCTGGTAAAATTCACCAGTGAGCCATCTGATTGTGCATTTTATTTTCCTGGGTGGTTTTGATGGCTGAATCAGTCCCTTTACTTGTTACTGGTTTGCCAGTGTCCTTCTATTTCTTTTGGAGTCTGTTTAGGTAACTTGTGTGTTTTTAGGAATTTGCCCAATTCATCTAGGTTACCTAATATGTTGGCATATGATTGTTCCTAGTATCCTCTTAAAATCTTTGTTTCTGTGGGGTGGTATTATTGTTCCCCTTTCATTTCTGACTTTATTTATTTGCATCCTCTCTCTCTGTTTTTTCTTTGTTAGTCTAGCTAAAGATTTCTTAATTTGTTGATCTTTTCAAAGAACCAAGTTTTGATTTCATTGATTCTGTTGTTTTTTTTTTTCTATATTTCTCCACTCTAGTCTTTAATATTTCCTTCTTTCTCCTTACCTTGGTTTTAGTTTGCTCTTATTTTCCCAGTTCCTCTAAGTGTGAAGTTGGGTCACTTATTTGAGATCTTTTGTCTTTTTATTTTTTGCATGCACTTACAGCTATAAATTTTCCTCTGTGTACTGCCTTTGCTGCATAGAATAAATTTTGGTATGCTGTGTTTTTGTTTTCATTCATCTCAAGATAATTCCTAATTTCCCTTATGATTTCTTCTTAGATGCATTGGTTGTTTGAGTGTGTTATTTGATTTTCACATGTTTGCATATATTCTTGTTCTTTTTTTCAGTTCTCCTTTTGTGCCAGTTTGGATGTATTATGTCCCCCAAAATGCCATTATCTTTAATGCAATCATGTGGAGGCTGACATATTAATGTTGATTATGTTGGACTCTTGATTATTTCCATGGAGATGTGACTCAATCAACTGTGGACCTGTGTGTGAGACTTTTGATTGGATAATTTCTGTGGAGGTGTTATCCCACCCATTCAGGGTGGGTCTGAATTAAATCACTGGAGCCATATAAAAGAGCTGACAAACAGAAGGAGCTCAGAGCAACTGAGAGTGACATTTTGGAGAGGAGCTGCAGCTAAGGGAGGACAAAGTGTCCCAAGAGCAATATTCTACAGAATGCCATTTTGAAACACCTCCTTCCAGCCTCATGCATTGTGACTGTACAAGATACTTTGTATTTTTTCAATATTTTTAAATTTATTGAAACTTGTTTTGTGAACTAACATATGGCCTATCCTACAAAATGTTCCATTTGTACTTGAGAAGAATGTGTACACTGCTCTTGTTGGGTGAAGTGTTCTATATATTAGCTCTAGTTGGTTTATATTGCTCAATTCTTCTATTTTCTTATGGATTTCTGCCTAGATGTTCTATTCCTTATTGAAAATGATGTGTTAAAGTTCCCTACTATTTATGTAAAATCGTCTATTTCTTCCTTCAAAACTCTCTATATTTGCTTCATACATTTTGGGGCTCTTATTTATAATTGTATTATCTTGCTGATTTGACACTTTTATTAATATATAATATCTTTCTTTATCCTTTTAATGGTTTATGACTTAAATTCTGTTCTCTTTTTTTTTATCATCATTTTATTGAGATATATTCACATACCACGCAGTCATACAAAACAAATTGTACTTTCGATTGTTTACAGTACCATTACATAGTTGTACATTCATCACCTAAATCAATCCCTGACACCTTCATTAGCACACACACAAAAATAACAAGAATAATAATTAGAGTGAAAAAGAGCAATTGAAGTAAAAAAGAACACTGGGTACCTTTGTCTGTTTGTTTCCTTCCCCTACTTTTCTACGCATCCATCCATAAACTAGACAAAGTGGAGTGTGGTCCTTATGGCTTTCCCAATCCCATTGTCACCCCTCATAAGCTACATTTTTATACAACTGTCTTCGAGATTCATGGGTTCTGGGTTGTAGTTTGATAGTTTCAGGTATCCACCACCAGCTACCCCAATTCTTTAGAACCTAAAAAGGGTTGTCTAAAGTGTGCGTAAGAGTGCCCACCAGAGTGGTCTCTCGGCTCGTTTAGGAATCTCTCTGCCACTGAAGCTTATTTCATTTCCTTTCACATCCCCCTTTTGGTCAAGAAGATGTTCTCCATCCCACGATGCCAGGTCTACATTCCGCCCCGGGAGTCATATTCCACGTTGCCAGGGAGATTCACTCCCCTGGGTGTCTGATCCCACGTAGGGGGGGAGGGCAGTGATTTCACCTTTCAAGTTGGCTTAGCCAGAGAGAGAGGGCCACATCTGAGCAACAAAGAGGCATTCAGGAGGAGACTCTTAGGCACAAATATAGGGAGGCCTAGCCTCTCCTTTGCAGCAACCGTCTTCCCAAGGGTAAAACTTATGGTAGAGGGCTCAACCCATCAAACCACCAGTCCCCTATGTCTGTGGTCATGTTAGCAACCATGGAGGTGGGGTAGGCGAATACCCCTGCATTCTCCACAGGCTCCTCAAGGGGGCACTACATCTTTTTTTTTTCCTTGTTTTTCTTCTTTTTTTTTTTTTTTTAACTTTCCCTTCTTTTTTAAATCAACTGTATGAAAAAAAAAGTTAAAAAGAAAACAAACATACAATAAAAGAACATTTCAAAGAGACCATAACAAGGGGGTAAGAAAAAGACAACTAACCTAAGATAACTGCTTAACTTCCAACATGTTCCTACTTTACCCCAAGAAAGTTACATAATATAGCAACATTTCAGTGAACTTGTTCCTACTACATCCATCAGAAATTAACAGACCATAGTCATTTCTGGGCATCCCCAGAACGTTAAATAGCTTATCTGTTCATCTTGGATTATTGTTCCCCCTTCCTTAATTGCTCTCTACTGCTAGTTCCCCTACATTCTACATTATAAACCATTTGTTTTACATTTTTCAAAGTTCACATTAGTGGTAGCATATAATATTTCTCTTTTTGTGCCTGGCTTATTTCGCTCAGCATTATGTCTTCAAGGTTCATCCATGTTGTCATATGTTTCATGAGATCGTTCCTTCTTACTGCCGCGTAGTATTCCATCGTGTGTATATACCACATTTTATTTATCCACTCATCTGTTGAAGGACATTTGGGTTGTTTCCATTTCTTGGCAATTGTGAATAATGCTGCTATGAACATTGGCGTGCAGATATCTGTTCGTGTCACTGCTTTCCGATCTTCCGGGTATATACCGAGAAGTGCAATCGCCGGATCGAATGGTAGCTCTATATCTAGTTTTCTAAGGAACTGCCAGACTGACTTCCAGAGTGGCTGAACCATTATACAGTCCCACCAACAATGAATAAGAGTTCCAATTTCTCCACATCCCCTCCAGCATTTGTAGTTTCCTGTTTGTTTAATGGCAGCCATTCTAACCGGTGTTAGATGGTATCTCATTGTGGTCTTAATTTGCATCTCTCTAATAGCTAGTGAAGCTGAACATTTTTTCATGTGTTTCTTGGCCATTTGTATTTCCTCTTCAGAGAACTGTCTTTTCATATCTTTTGCCCATTTTATAATTGGGCTGTCTGTACTATTGTCATTGAGTTGTAGGATTTCTTTGTATATGCAAGATATCAGTCTTTTGTCAGATACATGGTTTCCAAAAATTTTTTCCCATTGAGTTGGCTGCCTCTTTACCTTTTTGAGAAATTCCTTTGAGGTGCAGAAACTTCTAAGCTTGAGGAGCTCCCATTTATCTATTTTCTCTTTTGTTGCTTGTGCTTTGGGTGTAAAGTCTAGGAAGTGGCCGCCTAATACAAGGTCTTGAAGATGTTTTCCTACATTATCTTCTAGGAGTTTTATGGTACTTTCTTTTATATTGAGATCTTTGGTCCATTTTGAGTTAATTTTTGTGTAGGGGGTGAGGTAGGGGTCCTCTTTCATTCTTTTGGATATGGATATCCAACTCTCCCAGCCCCATTTGTTGAAAAGACCATTATGGCTCAGTTCAATGACTTTGGGGGCCTTATCAAGGATCAGTCGGCCATAGATCTGAGGGTCTATCTCTGAATTCTCAATTCGATTCCATTGATCTATATGTCTATCTTTGTGCCAGTACCATGCTGTTTTGGCATCTGTGGCTTTATAATAAGCTTCAAAGTCAGGGAGTGTAAGTCCTCCCACTTCGTTTTTCTTTTTTAGAGTGTCTTTAGCAATTCGAGGCATCTTCCCTTTCCAAATAAATTTGATAACTAGCTTTTCCAAGTCTGCAAAGTAGGTTGTTGGAATTTTGATTGGGATTGCATTGAATCTGTAGATGAGTTTGGGTAGAATTGACATCTTAATGACATTTAGCCTTCCTATCCATGAACATGGAATATTTTTCCATCTTTTAAGGTCCCCTTCTATTTCTTTTAGTAGAGTTATGTAGTTTTCTTTGTATAGGTCTTTTACATCTTTGGTTAAGTTGATTCCTAGGTACTTGATTTTTTTAGTTGCTATTGAAAATGGTATCTTTTTCTTGAGTGTCTCTTCAGTTTGTTCATTTCTAGCATATAGAAACATTACTGACTTATGTGCATTAATCTTGTATCCCGTTACTTTGCTAAATTTGTTTATTAGCTCTAGTAGGTGTATCGTTGATTTCTCAGGGTTTTCTAGATATAAGATCATATCATCTGCAAACAATGACAGTTTTACTTCTTCTTTTCCAATTTGGATGCCTTTTATTTCTTTGTCTTGCCGGATTGCCCTGGCTAGCACTTCCAGCACAATGTTGAATAACAGTGGTGACAGCGGGCATCCTTGTCTTGTTCCTGATCTTAGAGGGAAGGCTTTCAGTCTCTCACCATTGAGTACTATGCTGGCTGTGGGTTTTTCATATATGCTCTTTATCATGTTGAGGAAGTTTCCTTCAATTCCTACCTTTTGAAGTGTTTTTATCAAAAAGGGATGTTGGATTTTGTCAAATGCTTTTTCAGCATCTATTGAGATGATCAATTGATTTTTCCCTTTTGACTTGTTAATGTGTTGTAATACATTGATTGTTTTTCTTATGTTGAACCATCCTTGCATGCCTGGAATGAACCCCACTTGGTCATGGTGTATGATTTTTTTAATGTGTCTTTGGATTCGATTTGCAAGTATTTTGTTGAGGATTTTTGCATCTATATTCATTAGGGAGATTGGCCGGTAGTTTTCCTTTTTTGTAGCATCTTTGCCTGGTTTTGGTATTAGATTGATGTTAGCTTCATAAAATGAGTTAGGTAGTGTTCCATTTTTTTCAATGTTTTGAAAGAGTTTGAGTAAGATTGGTGTCAGTTCTTTCTGGAAAGTTTGGTAGAATTCCCCTGTGAAGCCATCTGGCCCTGGGCATTTATTTGTGGGAAGATTTTTGATGACTGATTGGATCTCTTTGCTTGTGATGGGTTGGTTGAGGTCTTCTATTTCTTCTCTGGTCAGTGTAGGTTGTTCATATGTTTCCAGGAAATTGTCCATTTCTTCTGCATTATCCAGTTTGTTGCCATACAGTTGTTCATAATATCCTCTTATAATTTTTTTAATTTCTTCAGGATCTGCAGTTATGTCACCTTTTTCATTCATTATTTTGTTTCTATGGGTCTTCTCTCTTTTTGATTTTGTCAGTCTAGCTAGGGGCTTGTCAATCTTGTTGATCTTCTCAAAGAACCAACTTTTGGTGATATTTATCCTCTCTATTGTTTTTTTGTTCTCTGTGTCATTTATTTCTGCTTTAATCCTTGTTATTTCTTTTCTTGTACTTGGTTTAGGATTGGTTTGCTGTTCATTTTCTAGCTTCTTCAGTTGATCCATTAGTTCTTTGATTTTGGCTGTTTCTTCCTTTTTAATATATGCGTTTAGTGCTATAAATTTCCCCCTTAGCACTACTTTTGCTGCATCCCATAGGTTTTGGTATGTTGTGTTCTCATTTTCATTCGTCTCTATATATTTAGCAATTTCTCTTGCTATTTCTTCTTTAACCCACTGATTGTTTAGGAGTGTGTTGTTTAACCTCCAGGTATTTGTGAATTTTCTAAGTCTCTGATGGTTATTGACTTCTAATTGTATTCCATTGTGGTCAGAGAATGTGCTTTGAATAATTTCAATCTTTTTATATTTATTGAGGCTTGTTTTATGTCCCAGCATATGATCTATTCTGGAGAAAGTTCCATGAGCACTAGAAAAGTATGTGTATCCTGGTGATTTGGGATGTAATGTCCTGTAGATGTCTGTTAAATCTAATTCATTTATCAGATTGTTTAGGTTTTCAATTTCCTTATTGGTCTTCTGTCTGGTTGATCTATCTATAGGAGAGAGTGATGTGTTGAAGTCTCCCACAATTATTGTGGAAACATCAATTGCTTCCTTTAGTTTTGCCAGTGTTTCTCTCATGTATTTTGTGGCACCTTGATTGGGTGCATAGACATTTACGATTGTGATTTCTTCTTGCTGAATTGCCCCTTTTATTAGTATGTAGTGGCCTTCTTTGTCTCTCAAAACATCCCTGCATTTGAAGTCTATTTTATCTGAGATTAATATTGCTACACCTGCTTTCTTTTGGCTGTGGCTTGCATGAAATATTTTTTTCCATCCTTTCACTTTCAGTTTCTTTGTGTCCCTGTGTCTAAGATGAGTCTCTTGTATGCAACATATTGATGGTTCATTTTTTTTGATCCACTCTGTGAATCTATATCTTTTAATTTGGGAGTTTAATCCATTTACATTCAACGTTAAAACCGTGAAGGCATTTCTTGAATCGGCCATCTTATCCTTTGGATTATGTTTGCCATATTTTTCCCTCTCTCTATTAATATCCTTTATTGTACCCATACCGAATCTCTTTAGTACTGAACCTTTCTCCACGTCTCTCTGTCCTTTCTTTGTTTCTCTGTCTGTAGGGCTCCCTTGAGTATCTCCAGTAGGGCAGGTCTCTTGTTAGCAAATTCTCTCAGCATTTGTTTGTCTGTGAAAAATTTAAGCTCTCCCTCAAATTTGAAGGAGAGCTTTGCTGGATAAAGTATTCTTGGCTGGAAATTTTTCTCACTCAGAATTTTAAATATATCGTGCCACTGCCTTCTCGCCTCCATGGTGGCTGCTGAGTAGTCACTACTTAGTCTTATGCTGTTTCCTTTGTATGTGGTGAATTGCTTTTCTCTTGCTGCTTTCAGAACTTGCTCCTTCTCTTCTGTGTTTGACAGTGTGATCAGTATATGTCTCGGAGTGGGTTTATTTGGATTTATTCTATTTGGAGTTCACTGAGCATTTATGATTTGTGTATTTATGTTGTTTTGAAGATTTGGGAAGTTTTCCCCAACAATTTCTTTGAATACTCTTCCTAGACCTTTACCCTTTTCTTCCCCTTCTGGGACACCAATGAGTCTTATATTTGGACGTTTCATATTATCTATCATATCCCTGAGGTCCATTTCGATTTTTTCAATTTTTTTCCCCATTCTTTCTTTTATGCTTTCATTTTCCATTCTGTCATCTTCCAGGTCACTGATTCGTTGTTCAACTTCCTCTAGTCTTGTACTATGAGTGTCCAGAATCTTTTTAATTTGGTCAACAGTTTCTTTAATTTCCATAAGATCATCCATTTTTTTATTTAGTCTTGCAATGTCTTCTTTATGCTCTTCTAGAGTCTTCTTGATTTCCTTCATATCCCGTACTATGGTCTCATTGTTCATCTTTAGTTCTTTGAGTAGCTGCTCTAGGTGCTGTGTCTCTTCTGGTCTTTTGATTTGGGTGCTTGGGCTTGGGTTATCCATATCGTCTGGTTTTTTCATATGCTTTATAATTTTCTGTTGTTTTTGGCCTCGTGGCATTTGCTTAACTTGATAGGGTTCTTTTAGGGTTTGTAGACCTATTGAAGTCCTTATCTCTAATTTATCAGATCTTCAGCTTCGTGGAGTACACTTTCTCTAACTAACCAGCAGGTGGCGTCCACGAGCCACCTGTTCTCCACAAGCCAGTTCTCCCCTGCTTAGCCTTTTTTTTGGTGAGTGGGGGAGTGAGTCTTGTGGGGCCCAATTGGTGTACCAAGCTTGCATGTGTAGTTGGTGTTGCCTGCCCTGTATGTGGGGCGTGTTTCTGGGCAGTCGGGGAGGGGGGGTGGCCCTAACAATCAAATCTCCCTGATGATCCTAGAGTTTTAAAGCTGCTGCAATAGTCTAATCCTTCAGTTCAGTCCTGCCACAGTTTGTCTCTGCCACTGACCCACAAGTCTTTGGTATTGGCGTATGGCTCCTGAGACTTGCAAGTGGGCCCCTCTTCCAGGCCGTGCACCCCGGGTCCTCTGTTGAGGGATGACTGTGCTATGTCACAGGTGAGTGCCATTCCCCCAGGGCAGTTCTGGGCTGCTGAGCTGTGTAGGGAGGCTCCCAGTCTGCTCAAATGATGGCTGAATGGGGCTTTGTTAATTCACACTGCTCCACCTTCCCAGCTCTGGGACAATCAGCTGAGGTTGCAGGGAAGGCTAATGTCCACGCCCAGTTTTGTGGTGTGTGCCTGTTATTTGAAGCACTTCCGTCACACTGGGTTGTCTGGGGCAGTTCTGGGCTATGGGGCTGGCGATGGGCAGGAGTGTTTCCTGTCCACCAGGATGGTGGCTGTGAGCGGACACCCCCCTTTTCTTGGGAAGTTGTGGTATTTAGTGAATTTTCTCAGCCACTGGATTATTGCCTTTTGTCTCAGAGCTCTCTTAGTTCTGCTCTTGACTTGACGTGCCCAAATTGCAATTCTTTGAAGCTTTCTGTATTGGGCTTCTTAGAGTAATTGTTTTAGAAAAAGAAAAAAGGATTAAAAAAAAAAAAAAAGGCCCTCCTCAGAGATCTAATGGGTTATTGAAATGCTAATAGACAAAGCAACCAGGGCCATTAAGGAAAGGTCCACAGGGCAGAGAGATCAGCTTTTCTTTGGGATTTGCATATGCGCCTCAAGGCCTGAGCTCCGCCCTTCCCCTTTCTGTGTTCACCAGAACTCCAAAAATCCTCTGCTTTTATTTTGGAGTTTTTCATGTTATTTTTTTTTTTTTCTATGCTTGTCTCCTCTCTGCTGGGCTGGCAGCTCTCAGATTCTCTGGTGTCTGGTCTCAGTCTATCTATGGTTGGAGTTTGAATCAGTAGAATGAGTTTCTGAGAAGGGCTACCACTGCAGTTCTCCCTTCTCCTTCCCGGAGCTGGCAGCCCCTCCTCCCACAGGACTGAGCCTGGCAGGGAGGGGCGCGGGTCCCCTGGCCGCAAAAACTTACAGATTTCGCTGATCTCAGCAGTTCGACATTTTCATGAGTGTTGTATGAAGTATGCCCAAAGACAGATTGCTCTGTGGTGTCCAGTCCACGCAGTTCCTGGCTTTTTACCTACTTTCCTGGAGGAGTAACTAAAACTTACAGCTCACCAGTCTGCCATCTTGCCCCGCCTCCTCTGTTCTCTTTTTATTATTGTTTTCATGGAATTTTTTTTTCATCCTTTCACTTTTGTCCTAGTGTTTTTGTATTTAAGGTGAATCTCATAAACAACATATAGTTGAGTCATGCTTTTTATCCATGGGGCTTAAATTTAACATCCTAAATATATAACAATCTCATTGGATCTGATACCAACTTAAGTTTAATATCATACACAAACTATGCACCTATACCCTTCTGTCCCCCCATCTTTAATGTTGCACCTGTCACACATTACATATTTACACGTGTGTCCAAAACCATAGATTTACCATTACTTTCTATGAATTTGCATTTTAGATCCCACAAGAAGTAAAAAGCGGAGTTATAAACCAAAAGTGCATACAATATTACTGATATTTATAATTACTCATGTAGGTTCCTTTTTTGGAGATCTTTGTTTCTTTATGCAACTTCAATCTACTGTCTGGTGTCCATTCCTTTTCAGTCTGAAGAACTCCTTTTACATTGGTTGGGCAGGTTTAGTGGTGATGAACTCACTCAGCTTTTGTTTTTCCAGGCATATCTTACTCTCTCCTTCAGTTTTGAAAGACAGTTTTGCTGGATATAGAATCTTGCTGACAATTATTTTCTTTCAGCACTTTGAATATGTCATTCCATTGATTTCTTATCTCTATGGTTTCTGATGAGAAGTTGGCAGATTATCTTATTATGGCTCCGTTATACAAGACACATTACTTCTCTCTTGCAGCTTTCAGGATTCTCTCTTTGTCTTTGGCATTTGATAACTTACTTATAATGGGTCTGGATGTGATCTTAATTCTTTTATATTTATTTCTCAAACTGGATCATTTTAATTTTTCTTTTCTTAAGTTCTATGATTCTTTCTCCTGCTCATTCAAATTTGCTGCTGAACCCCTCTAGTCAATTTTTTTATTTTATATATATTTTTTATTTTTATATTTTTTATTTCAGCTATTTCAGCTCCAGAATTTCTGTTTGGTTTCTTTTTATACTATTCCTTTATTTTTACTATAATTTTATTCATAATAATGTTCTTGATTTCCTTTAGTTTGGTGCACATATTTTCCTTCAGCTATTTTTGCATCTTCAAGGCAGTTAAAATTCTTTGCTTAGCAAGACCTGTGTCAGGGATGGGTACTTTCATTTTATTTTATTCCTTTGTCTGGGCTAACCTTTCCTATTTTTTTGCATGCATTGTGAATTTTTTTTTGTTTTAAACTAAACATTGTACCTTATAATGTGGCAACTCCAAAAATCAGATTATCTTCTTTCCCCAGGGTTTGCTGGTTTTATTTTTTGTGTGTGGTTGTTATTGTTTTTGAAGGCTGTAGTAGCCCATTTGTTTATTTATTTCTCCATTACTAATTTTGCAAAGACTTTATTCCTTGTTTTGTTTGGTCACTGAAGTCTCTATTACTTTTGCTTGTGTTCAGCTAATTCCTTGACAGAAATTTCCTTTACCACCAAATGCCAAACACAAACAAAGAAAACAAATAAAACATTTTGGAGAAAGCTATTTTGAAACACAACCTGGAGAGCAAAGGACCAGCAGACACCAGCCACATACTCTCCCAGCTGACAGAGGTGTTCCAGATGCAGTAGGTTAGATGCCTTAGTTTGGACACTTTCATGGCCTTGGAACTTTAAATTTGTACCCAAATAAAGCCCATTTATAAAAGCCAATCCATTTCTGGTATTTTGCATAGAGGCAACATTGCCAAACCGGAACAGAGAAGAAGAGAGATAGGGGAGCCAAATGAAGGAATTCTTACACATTAATACAAATTGTCCCTGCCATAAGTAAATATCCTTGCACATTATATCAATGAGGTTTTAGTAATAGAATTTCCAGATAAATTTTCATAAATATATGGATCTAAGGCCTTCCCACAAACATACATACATGTTAAAAGTTTGAATTAAATAACCCCCACTATTCTTTCCAGCCCCTAAATTCCATAATGCTGTGGCTAAAATTGTAGGCATTCTTTTGAGCACAAAACCATAAAGTGTCCATCTATAAAGTGTACTAACATAGCAGCACTTACTTAAAAGCCCTGACTCCTTAGTTCTTTACCACTATTCGTAGCCCCCACGGGCTCTTCTCCCTCTTTTCACTGCATTCTCTTACCACAGGGATTTATTTTCAGATCGTCACTACATTTTCTATCTCTGCCTTGATTCTGACAATTAGCTATTTTCCTTAAACTTTTCCAGGTCTCTTGAAAAATTTTGACTTAAACCTTTAAAGCTTGGTAAATTTGGCTGTCTAACCTATATTGTGGTAGTTCTAGATGTGTGGAGATATAGGAGCCAGGGTTACAGCAAGACAGAAGTCACTCCAGATGGTTTAAATGAAGGGTATAATGAAGGGACCACTTTTTAATGAAGGGGCAAAACAAAAAAGGATATTGTAGGATACCTAGAACCATGAATGTTCAGCTTCCCTTATGGAATTGTGGTGTCAAGGATGAGCAAATAAAGAAGAAATAGCCTGTCCTCTCTCCTTCCACCTTCCAAACTCCGGTGAGTGTCTTTCATTGCACCTTCCTTGCCACCCAGCAAGGAAGCATGGGGGATAGTGTCTACAGAGGCCATTCTACTGGGGGCATAGAGCATATCAGAAAAAAGCAAAGAAAGGGATCTGGCAGAAAAAATAATTAGTAAATAATTAGTACAGAAGGTAATTTGGAAATTATTCTCTCACCCTATATGTATCTTCTATCCCGACTAGGTAACTATTATGTCATGAGCTACATAGTTGGAAAGACAAAAGCTTGAGATGGCTTTAGAAAGGAAGAATTTACCTCAACTAATGTTTTTCAAGTAAATCTATTAAAGCACAGTTGTAAGTGGTGTGGGAACAAAGGAATGAATATGATATGATACATGCTCTTTTCTACAGAGGAGCATTGTGCTTGTGAAGAGAACAAATTACATCCTCTATACGAGGCAATCTATGGTGGGGATGATAACAAAGGTAAAAAGGGTGCCACAGTTAGCACAGGATGAGGAGTGCGTAATGGTGTCATTAGTCTGTTCTTTCTTCTCCCTCCTCTAGTTTCCCCCGCTCTCTGCAGCTGAGTCTATTGACGACCAGCTCATTGGTCCTTGCCTGCTAAGTTACTGAGTCAACCCTAAAAGGAGAAAGAATTTATCCACAATAAGTGCTACACTTCTATCTAATTGGACTGGGAATTGTCATGGTCCCAAACTCAGAATCTGTTAGTTCAATTAAAAAATAATAAAAATAAAAAACACGGGTTTTAAGACATTGAGTTTTCAATGAGGCTACAGACCTTGTCTCTGAGAACTGGATCAGCTTTGGTTAACCAAGAAGTGCCAAAGACTCTTACTCTTCCCCTCCGCCCTTTCATATAAGCATTTATTCACTAATTCTGTAAATCCTTTCTGAATGCCCATTCTATGCCACCGACTGTGCTAAAATCTGGGGATAAAGACACACAGGGACTGTCCCTGTCCTTATGAAATCATGAAATTAACCTTCTTGTGGGCAAGGTAGATTGAAGACAATAAAAAAAATTAACAAATATATGAGATTGTTTCAGATGGCATCCGTTGATGAAGGAGAAAAGCAGGGTCATGTATGAGTACATAACTGAGAGTGGGGATTTACTTTCCATTTTGTAGTCAGGGAAATTGTCTCTTCAAATGAGACCTAAGGGACAAGAAAATGCTGTTAAATAAAATGCACCCAAAGGAATTGTGTTTCAGGAAGATGGAGAAGCAGGCAAAAACCCATGTTAGTTACAGCTTGATATGTTTGAAGCATAGAAAGGAAGTTACTATAGCCAGAATGTAGTGAGAGAAGGGGAGAGAGAAAGAAATGAGTGTGGAAAGATACAAGGGAGCTCTATCCTGCACACCTGCTAAATCATATCAGAGAGTTCAGATTTTAGTCTAAATTCTAGGTATTATAAGCAGGTAAGTGACATAATTTGACTTTCAATTTTCTGGGTGGGAGTAGAGATTAGGTAAAAAGAGTAGATCAGACAGTAGGCAATCGCAGTTGCTTAGGCAGGAGATGACTGTGACTTTATCTAGTGGAAATAAAAAGAATGGACAGATATATTTTGTAGAACCAATAGTGTTTGCACAAGTGTAGTTGGGGGAATTGTGAGGGAAGGAGAGCAATCAAGGACGGCTCCTAGAGATATTTTACACCCCCCCAACCCCCCAAAAAATTCTTCTCTTCTATCTCTTCTGTAGTCCTTTGATTACACTTTTCCAATGCTGGGATTCTAACCACTTTGTGTGACAATCCCATCCAGCCCACTGCAAGCAAGCTGTGGTGGTCATATTGCCCATTTTTGTAAATCAACTACATATTTGCATGTTTCTTCCTATGAAATTTTTAAATTTAAATATGTAATTAATTTAAACTAAACAGCCAATTATGTTTTAGCTATTTTTACAGTAAACTTTTTTGGTAACTTAAAGTATTTTAGCTTTTCCACAGGTGCTTTAAGGTCTGCACACAAAACTCTGAAGAGTCACGTGAGGCCCCCGGGCTGTGGATCGAACCACCCCTATCCTTGCCCTCTGCCCAGTGAGGTTCAAGTGAGGGGCTTTTGAAATTTTCATCATGATGATCTCTTTTGACCCTCCTTACAAGTCCTTCTTTTAGGCAATTGCTTCCTCTGTAAGAAGGAAAAGGTGACTGAAAGAGTTTCTTTTTTATTTGCAATAGTCAGACTCCAAACAGTTACTGAGAGATCATTTTCTGCATTATGTGAAGAGGTGCTACATAAAAGGAAAGTACAGAAGCATAATATAAAAATAACAGTAAAAATAATAGCTGCCCAGGTTGTTATGAAATCTGATATAGGTTTATTTTGTGTATAAGAAAGAATATTACCTATTTTACCTGATGTTTGGGAAAATAAGTAATTTAAAGATCTTTCTAGTAAAGTAGATTGTAGCAATACTATACTGCAAACAATAGTAAGAACTTACATTTCTACATGCCTTTCATCTCCAAACATTAGAAAACTGTTTGTATTAAATGCAAAACCTATGGTAATGCAGGTTCCTGATGTGCATATATGTGAGATCACCAAGCAGATGGATTTCTTCTTGAGTGAGCTGACTCTGCCCTGCGTAAGGTGGAGGGGCTCATGCTGAACAGCAGACATGTGATGCTTGCCGTATGCTATACATGTCTTAATAGTTAGCCAGCTTGCCTCGAGTTATCCACTTTCTGAGGAGGGGAGATTAAGTAATGCAAACTCATGCAGGGGCCTATTTAACATGCTTCTTGGAAACAGAGTATTATTCATGGACATATCATGGACAGGCATACATATGGGTGAAAGGAAATAAAAACGCCCAGGTGAGCAGCTTGAGCAAATTGGAATACACTAGAAAAGAGGAAGCCCTGGATAGAGCAATGAGTCTCAGAGAATCAAGGGCAAATAGCAGAGACTGACTTGCATTGTTCAGGTTCTTGTGTTCGTGTGAAAATAAGGGATGCACTCGGAGAGCAAGCACAGGCACTGCATATAAACAGCATTTTATTTTACCAGGGGCTGAGATTATAATTTAGGCTATGACTCTAGGGGAGAAAAAGCAATGAGTTGAAACAGTTGATCCTGTAGTTTTGGCTGGTTTAATGGCCCTTTCAGATCATGGTCACATGGTCTATTGTGTGTCATGTATTTACTCATTGTGGCTTCTAGAATGAACTTGACCAAGAATGGGCAGATTAGTTAGTTACACGTAAGCCTGATTTCAGTTTCTCATGACTAAAATTCACCCTCCATGTTTAGCTCCTTTGAGGAAATGGGTCATAGTTCTAGTTTTCCTGACCCAACTCCTTCGTTTGTTGATATTGTGGAGAATTCAAGAATGGAATCTAATAAGTCTTTTATTGAACAGCTTCTCATATATTGAGCCATTGCTTTGTCCAAACACATCTCCCCACTCCCCCTTCCCCAAACCTTACTCTCCCTGTTTCATCACTTTTGTTGGCCGGTGGCAACTGTGGTTTTTATCTTAACAAAATTGGAATAATACTGGTTGCTCTATTTAAACTATGTTTGGCAGGACTTAGCTTGCCTCCTGTCTCATTACCTTGGCTCTGTTCTCAATTATTTGCTGTGGTGGCTTAGAGCTAAGTACTCTGGAAAAACATGTTCTTAAACTTAATCCATTCCTCTAGGTGTGAAACTGTTGTAAATAAGATTTTTGATGAGGTTACTTCAGTTAAGATGTGGCCCAATTTAATCAGTATAGGTCTTCATCCTATTACTGAAGGCCTAATAGGGAAGTACACAGGGAGAGAAAAAGCCACACACAGGGAGCAGCCAGAAGCCAGAAGTCAATAGAACTGAGAAGTCAGGAGAGGCCATTATATGGGCACTATCGTGTGACAGAAAACCCAAGGACCAGGGACCACCAGCAGTCATCCCCAGAATGCTGGTCTTCTGAGAGAAAGCATTGTCTTAATGATGCCTTGGTTTTGGACTTCTCTTAGTCTCAAACTGAGGGCTAATAAATTCCCATTGTTTAAGCAAACCCATTGCATGGTATTTGCTTGGGAAGCCAGTAAACAAAAACACCTGCACTTTCTACTTCTGCATGAGCTGTTGGAATCTTCTCATCCATAAAAATCAGTTAGTCACCTTTCTAGAAGAACATAATCATCTGAATTTCTCAAATGCCAATCTTTAAATGGTCAGGGTAGTTCTATACTATGTGAATTTAGTAAACCAGAGGGAGGGCCACTATTCCTAAGAACTTCTATCATGGGGAAATGTTTAATTCCTTCATCAGAAGACAATGAACAAGCAAGTATTAAAAGTGCCTTTGTCTCTTTATATATATATATGGAAATATTTTCAGATGAAGCAACATGATGTCTGGAGTTGGTTTCAAAATAATCCTGTATCAAAGGGGAAAAACCACATGATCACCTTGATTGATGCACAAATGACATTTTAAAAAATTCAACATCTTGTCTTGATTAAAACACTTCAAAGGATAAGAATAGAAGGAAACTTCCTCAACATGATAAAGGGAAAACCATTGCTAACATTATACTCAATGGGGAAAGACTGAAAGCTTTCCCTCTAAGATCAGGAACAAGATAAGGATGCCCACTGTCACCGTTGTTATTCAACATTGTGCTGGAAGTTCCAGCTAGAGCAATTAGGCAAGAAAAAGAAATAAGAGGCATCCAAACTGGAAAGGAAGAAATAAAACTTTCACTGTTTGCAGATGACTTGATCCTATATGTAGAAAATCTTAAAAAATCTACACAAAACTCCTACTACCAATAAATGAGTACAGCAAAGTGGCAGGATACAAGATCAACACACAAAAATAAGTAGTGTTTCTATACACTAGTAAGGAGAAATCTGAGTAGTCATCTTTGTTCAGTGCTGCCGTATGATCAGCAATCTCATTACTAGGTGTATACTTAGAGGAACTGAAAGCTAGGATATGAATGGACATTTGCAAATTGATTTTTTTTTCAATTTTATTGAGATATATTCACATACCATGCAGTCATATAAAGTGTACATTCAATTGTTCACAGTACCATTATATAGTTGTGTGTTCATCACCAAAGTTAATTTTTGAACATTTTCATTCACCACACACACAAAAATAATAAGAATAAAAATTAAAGTGAAAAAGAACAATTAAAGTAAAAAAGAACGCTGGGTGCATTTTTTTCTTTTTTTGCCCCCATTTTTCTACTCATCCATCCATACACTGGACAAAGGGGAGTGTGGTCCATATGGCTACCCCAATCGCAATGTCACCCCTCATAAGCTACATTTTTATACAATTGTCTTCAAGATTCATGGGTTCTGGGTTGTAGTTTGATAGTTTCAGGTATTGTAAATTGATGTTTATAGCAGCATTATTCATAATTGCCAAGAGATGAAAACAGCCCAAATGTCCATCAAAGGGCAAGTGGATAAGCAAACTGTGGTATATACATACAATGGAATATTACACATCTGTAAGACAGAATAATGTCATGGAGCATATAACAATGTGGATGAAACTTGAGGTCATTATGTTGAATGAAATTAGCCAGAAACAAAAGGACAAATATTGTATGGTCTCACTAATATGAACTAACATTAATGAACAAATTTTGAGGGTCAAAGATGAGAAAACAGGTAATCAGGAGAAAACAGGTAATCAGGAGAAGGTAGAGATTGGACATTTGATGCTGTATAATGTTTAACAGGCTTGATTGTATATCCAGAAATGGAGAGCACAATACTATCTGATGGTAGCACAATATTGTAAGTACACTGAACAAAGATGACTGAGTATGGTTGAAAGAGGAAGGCTAGAGTCATGTATGACACCAGAAGGAAAATTAGACAATAAAGACTGTATAACTTAGTGAAACCTAGAGTGGTCAATGATGGTGATTAAATGAACAAATATAAGAATGTTTTTACATGAGGGTGAACAAATGAATATCAAAATTGCAAGGTGTTGAAAATGGGATGGTATTGGGGAAAAATGCAATCAATGCAAACTAGAGTATATAGTTAACAGTAACAATGTAGTAAAAGGGGTATATAAGAGAGGAGTATGAGACACTTGGTGGAGGTGTTATTGTCTGACATTTTTATTGTATTGTATTTTCTTTTTCTTTTTATTATTCTTATTTTAATTTTTTGGAGTAATGAATGTGTTCAAGGGCTGATTGTGGTGATGAATGCACAACAATATGACGATACTGTGAGGAATTGATTGTGCACTATAGATGATTGCATGCTATGTGAATATAACACAACACAATTGCAGGGGAAAAATAAGCAGAGTAATACAAGTGCTGAAGAAAATATGGAGAAAGGGATATGCCTATTCATTGTTGCTGGGGAAGTAGAATGGTGCAGCCCATCTGGAGGGCAGTGTCATGGTTCCACAAGAAGGTAAGTATGGAGTTGCTGTAAGGTCCTGAAACCCCATTATTGGGTATATACCTAGAAGAACTGATAACAAAGACACCAATGGACATTTGCACACTGGTATTTATGGTGGCAGTATTCATGATTTGCAGTGGGTGGAGGTGGCATAAGGGTACACCGACTAATGAACAGAATGGTGAACTGTGGTGTATGCACACAACAGAACATTGAGCAGCTGCAAGAAGGAATGAAGTTGTGAGGCATGCAACTAGGTGAATGTATCTTAAGAACAGCATTTTGAGTGAAATAAACCAGAAACAAAAAGACAAACATTATAACACCTCTAATATGGACTAACTGTAATGTGCAAACTCTGAGAATTGAATCTGAGAGCATAGGTTATCAGGAGAAGGCTTGTTGTAAAGGTCCCTAGACTGTGAGCTCTTACAGCTGTCAAATCTATTCCTCAGTTGTGGTGGTTACCTCTAAATTCTGAGATGCTGAGCTCTTTGTTTATAACCTGGTTGGCCCCTGGAACTTTGGGTATATGTTTGATACCTGAGACTCATAGCCAGAGGTTGGCAGCTCTGAATGTCAATATTACCCCATACAGCAACTGTTTAAAAAGCTGAAAGAGTTCAGAAATCAATTCACAATATGAATGAGGCTGATCTGGTTAGGACTAAGGCAAATCAGACTGAAGGGTAAAGGATGATATTGACTGTGTTTTAAAACTTCAATTTCTGTGTGAGACCAAAGGAAGAAATGTCTTTTTGGTGCAAAATCTATATTTTCTGTAGCAGATATACAATTTAACATGTGTGGTCAGTTTATTCAAACACCATAAATACATGGAACTTTGAGTAGGGAGTGAGATCTGGTTGGTTTTTACAGGTTAGTCTGAAGCCCTGATATGTACCAAAGTTATTTGGACAGAGAATAAAAATGTATTTGCAAAACCTCTTGAGGGAATGGGAAAAATGTGGAAATATTAAACATCCCCCCCCCCTCCCCCCAGGGAGTTACTGATATTCTCACAAGCATTGGGGACTACCAATTTAGAAGGCCAAGCCCTCAATCTTGAGGCTTGCCCTTATGAAGCTTCTTACTACAAAGGAGACGCTAATTATACTTATAATTGTGCCTAGGAGTTACCCCCAGAGAGCCTCTTTTGTAGCTCACATGTGGCCTATCTCTATAAGCCAACACAGCAGGTAAACTCACTGCCCATCTTCCTCCATCAGACATGACCCCCAGGGGTGTAAATCTCCCTGGCAGTGTAGGACATGACTCCCGAGGATGAGTCTGGACCTGGCATCATGGGATTGAGAAAGCCTTCTTGACCAAATGGGGGAAGAGAAATGAAAAAGTTTCAGTGCTTGGGAGATTTCAGATGGAGTTGAGAGGTCATTCTAGAGGTTATTCTTATGTGTTATATAGTTATTGGTATCCCTTTTTAGTTTTTAATGTATTGGAATTGCTAGAAGGAAATACCTGGAACTGTTGAAATGGAACCCAGTAGCCTTGATTCTTGAAGATGATTGTATAGCCATATAGCTTTTATCATGTGACTGTGTAATTGTGTAAACCTTGTGGCTCACACTTCCTTTATCCAGTATATGGACAGATGAGAAGAAAAATGAGGACAAAGATTAAATGAATAATAGGGTGGCATGGGGATAGGATGTTTTGTGTTTTCTTTTTTACTTTTATTATTTTTTTTGGAGTAATGAAAATGTTCAAAAATTGATTGTGGTGATGAATGCACAATTGCATGATGGTACTGTGAACAATTGATTGTACACTGTGGATTACTGCATGGGATGTGAATATATCTCAATAAAACTGAATAAAAAACCACAATGAGATATCATCTCACATCTACTGGAATGGCCATTATCAAAACAAAAGCAAAAACAAAAACAAAAAAGAAAACAAAACAGAAAACTAGAAGTGCTGGAGAGAATGTGGAGAAAGAAGTATAATTATTCTATGTGGCTAGGAATGTAGAAGAGTGCAACCACTCTGGAAGGCAGTTTGATGGTTCCTCAAGAAGCTCAGTATAGAATTCCCATATGATCCAGCAATCCCATTACTAGATATATACTTGGAGGAACTGAAGGCTAGGACATGAATGGACATTTGTACATGAATGTATATAGTGACATTATTCATGATTGCCAAGAGATGGAAACTGCCCAAATGTCCCCCAATGGATGAGTGGAGAAACAAAATATGGTATATACATATGATGGAATGTTATGTAGCTGTAAGACAGAATAAAGTCACGATACTTGCAACAATGTGGATGAACCTTGAGGACATTATATGGAGCAAAATTAGCCAGAAACAAAAAGAACAATACTGTAAGTTCTCACTAAAATAATAAGCAAACTCTGAGAGTTAATGTTAAGAACACAGGTTATCAGGAGGTAGAAAGAGGGTAGAGATTGGGCATTTGATGCTGAAAGAATGCAGAGTGTTCAATAGGATTAACTGCAAAAATCCAGAAATGGATATCACAATGCTATCTGATGGTAGCACAACATTCTAAGTATGATGAACAAACTGAGTGTGAGTATGGTTTAAAGAGGAAGGACAGGGCCAAATATAACACCAGAAGGAAAAATGGAGGGTAAAAACTTGGACTGTGTAACTTAACAAAACTTAGAGTGGACAATGATGGTGATTAATTGTAGAAATGTAAGAAAGTTTTTACATGAGGGAGATCAAGTGAATGTGAACATTGCAAAGTGTTGAAAATGGGATGGTATATGGGAAAAACACAATCAATGCAAACTAAGGTCTACAATTAACAGTAACATTGTAATATTCTGCCATTAATTGTAACAAAGGCAATACACCAAATCTTAATGTCAACAGAGGGGGACATAAAGGAGGGGTATGGGATTCTTGTTGTTGTTTTATCTTCTTTTCATTTTTCACTTTGTTCTTTTATTTTTTTCCTCTTCTTAATTTGAGGAAGAAATCGAAATGTTCTCATGTAGATTGTGGTAGTGAATGCATAACTATGTGTTTTTACTTAGGATTGATTTTATGGTATGTGAATAGAACTGTTTAAAAAATAAACAGACTTGGGCTTATACTGTGGCCATTTGAGATATCTAGCTGAAGCTTGTGTAAGAGTAACCTCCAGGACAGCCTCTCTATTTGAAATATCTTAGCCACTGAAACCTTGTTTTGTTGCCTTTCTTTTCCCTCTTTTGGTCAAAAAGGCATTTTCAACTCCTCAATGGCTCATTTTTGGAATCTGTGTGCCACATTGTCAAGGAGATTCACTTACCTGGGGAGTCCTGTCCCACATTGTGGGTAAGGTGATGAATTTATTTGGAGTTAGGCTTAGAGAGAGAAAGTCCATATTTCAGCAGCAAAAGAGGTTCTCTAGAGGTGACTCCTAGGCATGATTACAGGTGGGCTTAGCCTCCCCTTTACAACCATAAGTTTCACAATAGCAAGCCTCAAGATCAAGTGCTTGACTTATAAAGTAGGGTATTCCTAAGTTCACATAACATGTGTTCAGTCCATGATAAATGATCAATATCTCACAATATCATCACTTAGTTGTACAATCCTCCTCACTCTCCATTTTAAACAATTCTTATGACCCCAAACACCCCATAGCTCTTTTCAGTCCTTAATTATTTGTCCCTAGTATTGTGTGGTACTAGTAAGGTATTCCTATTAATTATAGTCCCTATTATGCAATAGGTAGATTTTTCCCATATACCACTCTGTTGTTAACCCTCTGTACCAATGTCATACCTTAGAAGTATATCATGCAAGCACCTAACTATATTTGTAGTGCTGATCTGTAGGCTGTCTGCCTTTAAACAACCCCTTTCAATGCTGTTCACTTCAATGCCTCTGTGATACTTATAATCCCATTAACACACAATCATCACCCCTATCCATTCCCATACCTTTAAATTCACCCTTATTAACATATCTGAACATATTAGGTTATCATTCCCCCTTCACTAGCTTCTGTCTTTTTCTAGGTCCCTAATATTCTGTATTATAAGGCATTGATTTTACATTGTTTAGGGAATTCATGTGGTGGTAATATATGTTATCTCTCCTTCTGTGTCTAAAGAATACCTGGGTCCCCTTCTGGGATTCCATAAAAGTTTCACTCACTAAGTTTGTTCTTCAGAAACTTAAATCCTCCAGAGAGCTCCTAGGCCAGCCAAGTCCCAAAACCCAGAGGCAACAGCCTCTTCAGTAACATCAACCAGTTGCATCCCCTTTTCCCATAATGTTGACAGTCTTTTTCAACATGAACAAGTTAGGGGAGTCACTGCCTAGATGTCCCTGAAGATGGGGAAAGTGATTAAATTAGAGGAAGGGGTAGCAACAGACAAGATCAAATTTAACAAAGGATTATGAATACTGTATCTCTATATAATTTTCTTTTTCTTAGTTGCTAGGGTATTAAAATAGCTAGAGGGAAAGAACTGAAGTGGTGGAACTGCAACCCATAATATTCTTCGAAATTTGCCATGTAGCTGCTTGTTAAATTGTAATTTGAGTTATCACCTTTTTGTGAATATATTTCACAATAAGGAAATGACTGAAACTATGGTATTGTAACCCCTAACATTCTTTGAATTTTCCTATATAGCAACTTGTTAAATTGTACTTTGAAAGTTATCACCTTTTTGCATATATGTTACAGTTCACAATAAGGAAATAACTGAAACTGTAGAACCATAACCCATAACATTCTTTGAAATTCACTCTCTAACTACTTGTTAAATTGCACTTGGGAAGTTATTGCTTCTGTTTAAATATGTTATATTCCACAATGAAAAAAAAAAAACAGAAAAATACAAGTGCTGGAGAAGATGTGAGAGAGATATACCTATTCACTGTTGGTAGGGAAGTAGAACAGTGCAGCCCCTCTGGAAGGCAGTGTGGTGGTTCCACAGAAGGCTAAGTATAGGGTTGCCATATGATTCTGCAACCCTGTTATTTGGTATATACTTGGAAGAACTGAAAGCAGGAACACAACGAAGCATTTGCACGCTGTTGATTATGGCAGCAATATTCACAATTTGCAATGATTGGAGGTAGCCTAAGGGTACATAAACAGGTGAACAGAAGGGCAAACTGTTGTGTATACATACAATGGAATATTGAGCAGCTGCAAGAGGGAATGAAGTTGTGAAGCATGCAACTAGGTGAATGAACCTTGAGGACACTATATTGAGTGAAATAAGCCAGAAACAAAAGGACAAATATTGAAAGTCCTCACTAAAATAAACTACCTATAATGGGCAAATGCTGAGAACTGAACTTGAGGGTATAGGTTATCAGGAGATAGAATGTGGGCAGAGACTGGGCAATCAACGATGCAGGAGTGAAGAATATTCAATAAGGCTTATTGTTAAGGTTCCTAGATTGTAAGCTCTTAAAGCAGTCACATCTATTCCTGAGTTTTAACTGTTATTTAAGAGACGTTTACTTGGCACAAAATTTATATTCTCTGTAGCACACTATCTAATTTAACCTGTATGGCTAGTTTATTTAAACAACATAATTACATGGAACCTGGAATAAGGAATGAGATTTTGTTATTCTGTAGATTAATGTAATATCTCAATATATTCCAGAGTATTTTGGGCAGAAAGTAAAAAAGTATTGTCAAAGTCCCCTTGTGGGACTGGGGTAAAATGTGGAAATATTAAACTTCCCCACCTGCTATATTCCTGATATTCTTGTAAGCATCAGGGACTCCCAATTTAATAAGGCAAGACCTTGGTGTTGAGGCTTGCTGTTATGAAACTAATTCCTGCAAAGGAGAAGCTAAGCCTGCTTGTAATTAAGCTTAAGAGTAACCCCCAGAGAAAATCTTTTTTTGCCCAGATGTGGCCTCTCCTCAGCCAACTCTACAAAGCTCACTAACCTCTCCCCTACATGGAGCATGACTCCCAGGGGTGTAAGTCCCCCCATCAATGTGGGACATGCTTCCCAGGGATGAACTTGGCCCTGGCATTGTGAGATTGAGAATGTCTTCTTGACCAAAAGAGGGAAAAGAAAGTAAACAAAATAAAGTTTGGTGGATAAGTGATTTCAGATAGAGTCTAGAGGACATTATGGAGATTAGTCTTATGCATTATATAGATATTCTTTTTTAGTTTCTAATGTATCAGAATAGCTAGAAGGCAATACCTAATTCTGGTGAACTGCAATCCAATATACTTGATTCTTGATGATGACTGTATAACTATATAGCTTTTATCATGTGACCGTGTGATTGTGAAAACCTGTGACTGACACTCCCTTTATCCATTGTATGGGCAGATGAATAATAAAATAAATACAAAAATATATAAATTATATGGGGGTTTAAGAGGTATGGGATGTTCTGGGTGTTCTTTTTTATTTTTGTTTTATTCTTTATTTTGGAGTAATGAAAATGTTCTAAAATTGATTTTGGTGATGAATGCACAACTATATGATGACTCTGTGAGCCCTTGATTGTATATTTTGGACGGATTATATGGTGTGTGTATATATCGCAATAAAACTGCATTAAAAAATAATCCTGAGGTGGGTAGAGGTGGGTAGTTGGAAGGATAGCTGAAAGAAGATTGGCCATGTACTGATACTTGTATCTAGGTAATAGGTAAATCAAGTTCATTATTCTATTTGTTCTACTTTTGTGTTTAAAATATTTCACAATAAAAAATTTGATAAATACAATTATTCTGGTGGAGTTGGTTGAAATATTGACTTAAAATTACCCAAGGGCAGAGTTGGCAAATAAGTCTAACACATTTCACTCAACCTCCCAATCATCACAAACGGCACTAATGAATTGACACATTTTCCCTCATCACCCATCCTGGCACTGTGTTGAGAAAGATTCTGAGCCAGCCTTCAGGAAGCCACTACATGAATTGATTGCATTTGGCTAGTGAGATGATAACAATTTGCCATGTTTATATTAAGATGTAAGTAAATGAGAGCAGTTCTCCCCTCTTCCCTGGGAAGTAGAAGTGGTGATGCTGGGTGCCTCAGGAGGGTAGAAGAGTGGCATGGGGCATGAAGCAAAGTAATAAATACAGAGGAAGAGACTTAGATCACTAAGATGAATTTAAAGCAATCTTAATGTCTCCTGGGATTGGCACAATCAAAGGGCCTTTGGGTCTTGGTACACACTTATCCCTCACTGTGTTTTAAGGGTTGAAGGCCAGTTAGCGGTTAATGCTTCAGGACTGACATCTTAGCTTTTACAATCTGTTTTCCTGCATAAGTTCCAGTTTCCTAATTAAAATATTTTGATGAACCATCAGTTAAAAAAGATGCATTCTAATATTTGCTGTATGTAGAGAAGACGTGGGAGGGGGAAAAGAAATAAATCTTTATTGAGTCCTGACTATATGTCAAGCACAAGTCTTTGAATTTTATATATACTGTACCATCTCATTAAAATGTAGAGTGTCTTGAAATCACTGAGTGCCCTCAGTGTTTGTGGACTGAATTTTCATTTACTTGGCTTTCATCTCCAGCCAATTTAGTTTAAATGTATATATTATTGACAAAGGTAAAGAACTGGAGGTGGGTAAAGAACTGGAGGTGGGTATATATTTTTCTCCACATAACCTACATAAACTTAAATGTCTTATAGCAATATCATATTTAAGTAAACAGTAATCTGTCTTCAGAAGCTTTGAAGATAGTATAGATCTTTAGTCTAGGTCTCTGTACAAGTTTCTTGCAGAGCATCCCATAATACAGAAAACAGAAAAATTCCTTTAAATTCCTCATTTAAAAATATGTTCTTCCTTGGAAAGTTTTATCTCTCTTGCTGCCTTCCTATTCCCTACTTCCATCCCCACTGTTTCATCATCACTGTGCTTTTCTGTCCACTTTTCCCAACTCCAAGCAACACCTTCAAACACTATGCTTTGACATGTGACCTCCCCTGCTGAGTACAGCCCTTTGGGAAATTTAGTCTGATCTACTATGACAGGTTTTATCAAAATAATCAGCCTTACTGGAATTCAGGTGAGTGAGATTCCACAACTTGTTAAAAATATATTTTTCTCTTTTGTTCTCCAAATGCTGCTGTCATTCTTATTCCCAAAGCCATCAAGAATTAGTGACTATCTGGTCTCTGCTTTCTGGAGATCCAGCCTGATAAAGTGGAGTGTGGGAGGGCTAGAACATTTTCCCAGACTGTTGTCTGAGGATCTGGGTCTGGAAGTGATTGGAGTTGGACTGTATGTCCTGCCCAAAGCTAAAGTCCGAATCCTAGGCATGGTCATGGGCAGACCTTGATGCAGGGATGGGCATCAAGGGAAAAGTGGTGTCTGCTTTTCAAGGGGAAAGGATAGTTTAAAAAGCCAATGATGGGCCAAAATATCATGTTCAAGGGCATGAATGCAGAACTATGATAACCACTTCTTTCCAAACAGAAACACAGAAAACACATAAAATGAGAGTATGGGTTCAGGAGAAAGAGTCTAGAAGGCTCTGGGAGCATTTGGTTTCATTGTGTATTTATGTGTGTGTGTGTGTGTGTGTGTATGTGTGTGTGTGTGTGTGCATGAGGCTGTGGCAGGGTGCTGCATGGACAGAAAGTGGCTGTGACTACTCTAACTTAGGATCTAGGACACACTTTCACCATGTTTCAGAACTACAGGCATGGCCATGCCTTCTTTCTCTTGATTTACAGGGCCATTTCTGGGTTGGAGCTGACTCATTTTGGCATTGATACATCTACATTCCTGTTCTCCAAAGCACCAAGAATTAGTGACTGAACCCATGAAAGGAAGTTTAATAGGAGTTGGTGATTTTACCCAATATTTTATTGAATATTTTGTGTGACATGAGAGTGAATTATTATATGATATGTGACATTTTAAAATATGGTTGAGAAGGCCTTGCTGCTGCTGTTTTTATGTTGAGGTTATTGTATAACTAATACTGGGAGAATTTCCATCACTTTTTTCAAATGGAAATTTTAATCATCTGAGTCTTTAATTGTACTGCAAAGGTTTTCCCTGTCATATTAGGTTCTAGTACTACAATCTTCATGTAGATGTGTCCTTCAGAAATAACACAAGATTTTCTCTCCTTAAATTGGCTATTCTTTGCTTACCATTTGGCTTTCTCTTTGTGTTGAGAATTGAAAATCTATAACTGATGTATTTAAATGCTTGAATTTTGCTGTATATAATGTCATTTCAAATAAGTACTGCTGTGATATTTGAAGCTGTATATACCCCATAAAAATATGTTCTTAAAGTTAATCCATTCCTGTGGGTATGGACCCATTGTAAGTAGGATCTTTTGGTGAGTAGGATCTTAACTTAAATTGAGATGTGACCCACCTCATTCAGGTTGGGTCTTAATCCTCTTACTGGAGTCCTTTACAAGAGAATGAAATTCAGACAAAGAGAGAGAAAGCCACAGAATCAAGATGCTGAAAGCAATGAAACCCAGAAGAGAAGGGAGAGACCAGCAGATGCAGTCATGTGCCTTGCCCTGTGGCAAAGGAGTTCAGGATCACCAGCAGTCAGTCCTAAGGAAAAAGGTATCATCTTAATGATGCTTTGATCTGGACATTTTCATGGCCTGAGAACTGTAAGCTTGTAAACTAATAAATTTCCATTACTAAAAGCCAACCCATTTTATGCTAGGTTTTCAGCAGCCTAGCAAATTAGAACAATGGTACAATATTTTTTAACAACAGCAAAGGCTGTGTGTAAGCCAAGATTATTTATACTATAACACCTCATATCATACACTGGATTCTCCAGAAGCAGACACTGGGATAGAGTTGGGGTACAAGATGTTTATTAAGGATCAATATCTGTGAAAGAAAGGAGAAAGAAGCAATATTGAACAGAAAATAAGTTAAACTATGGTGAAGACCCAATAAAGTCACAGCCAACCTGGCAATGGATTTTATACATTGTATGATTTCAATCTTTTTAAATTTACTGAGACTTGTTTTGTGATCTAACTTATGGTCCATCCTGGAGAATGATCCATGTGCACTAGTGAAGAATGTGTATTCTGTTGCTGTTAGTTGAAATGTTCTATGTATATATGTTGGGTCTGATTGGTTTGTAGTATTGTTCAAGTCTTCTATTTCCTTACTGATCTCCTGCCTAGATGTTTATCTATTATTGTAAGTGTGTATTGACATCTCCTACTATTTATGTAGAACTGTCTATTTCTTCCTTCAAATTTCTTAATAATTTCTCCATATATTTTGGGGGCTGTGTCATTTGATTAAAAAATATTTGTAATTATTATGTGTTCTTGTTAAATTGACCCCTTTATCAGTATATAGTGACCTTCTTTGTCCCTTGTAGTTGTTTTTGACTTAAAGTCTATTTTATCTGATATTTGTGTAGCTACCCCACCTCAATTTTGTTTACTATTTGCATGATATATATTTTTCTACCCTTTCACTTTCAATTTACTTGTGTCTTTGAATTTAAAGTGAGTCTCTTGTAAATAGCATTTAGTTGGGGGCAGTGGTGTGGAGCAATATATCCCAGAAAATATGTTCTTAAATTTAATCCATTCCTGTGGGTATGAACCCATTGTAAGTAGTACCTTTTGATGAAGTTACTTCAGTTAAGGTGTTGCCCAACTGAGTCAGGATAGGTCTTAGTCCTTTTACTGAATTGTAACTAAGTCCTTATAAAGGACTGAAGTCTTTATAATTAGAATGCAATTCAGACAGACAGAGAGAAAGCCACAGAGGGAGCAGCCAGAAGCTGGAAAGCAATGGAACCTGAAAGGGAATGGAGAGGCCAGAAGAGGCTGTCATGTGCATTGTCATGTGACAGAGGTGCCAAGGACCCAGAATCACTGGCAGCGAAACCCAGAGTGCCAGTCTTCAGAAAGAAAACATTGCCTTGATTTATACTTCTCTTGGTATAAATCAAGGAGGCTTTGATTTGTGCTTCTCCCAGCCTCAAAACCATGATCCAATAAATTCCTATTGTTTAAACCAACACATTGCATGGCATTTGCTTGAGTAGCCAAGGAATCTAAAGCATTGGGTCATGTTATTTTATTCATTATGTCAATCTCTGCCTTTTGACAGGAGAGCTTAATCCATTTACATTTAATGTTCCTATTGATAATGTAAGACTTTCTTCTGCCATTTTGCTATTTTGTCCCTGTATGTCTTAGATTTTTTTTTGCTCCCTCAATTCTTCCATTAATGTCTAATTTCATATTTATTTGACTTTTTGGTAGTGTACCATTTTGAGTCCCTTTCAATTTATTTCTTTATACATTTTTCATGTATTTTCTTTGTGATTATCATGGCGCTTAAATTTAACAACCAAAATTTATAACAATAGTATTTGATTTAATAACAACTTAACGACAATAGCATATGCACACATTGTTCCTATACCCATCCTTACCTTCCATTTTTTTGTTGAACTTGTTGCAAATTATATATTTATAATTCTATGTTAAAAACTGTAGATTTATCATTACTTTTTGTGCATTTGCATTTTAGAACCTGTAAGAAGTTGAAAATGGAAATACATATCAAAAACAAAATACAGTAGTACTGGCATTTATATTTACCCATGTGACTGCTTTTACTAGAGGTCATATTTCATTATGCCACTCAGTCCACTGTCTGGTATCCTTTCCTTTTGGTCTGAAGATCTCCCTTTAACATTGCTTGTGGGGCAAGTCTAGTGGTGATGGAGTCCCCAGCTTTTTGCCTGGGAATGTCTTAATCTCATCCTCATTTTTGAAAGACAGTCTCACTGGATATAAAATTGTTGGTTGGGGATTGTTTCTTATGGCACTTTCAATGTTTCTTTCCATTGCCTTCTTCCTCATGGTTTCTGATGGAAAATTAGAACTTAATCTTATTATGACTTCCTTGTACATAGCACATTGCTTTTCTCTTGTAGCTTTTAGAGCTCTCTCCTTGTTTTAGGCATTTGACAATTTGATGACCACTAGTCTGGGTGTGATTCTCTTCAAGTTTATTCTGTTTTTAGTTCTTTGGCTTCTTGAATGTGCATGTTTGTGTTTCTTATTAAATATGGTAAGTTTTCTGATTATTCCTTTAGCTATTTCTTCTGCTCCTTTCTCTCCCTTTTTTCTCCTTCTGGCACTCTGATAGTGCATATATTGGTATGTGTGATGGTATACCACAGGTTTCTTAGGCTGTCTTCACTTTTTGTCATTTTATTTCTTTCTGCTCCTCAGCCTGAGTCATTTCAATTGTATTGTCTTTGAGTTTACTGATTCTTTCTTCTGCTAGCTTCAACCTGCTGTTAAACCCTCTAGGGAATTTTTCATTTCAGTTATTGTGGTCTTCAACTCCATTATTTCTGTTTGGTTCCTTTTTAAAATTTCTATCTCCTTATTGAGATTCTCATATTATTCACTCATGGTTCTTCTGATATACTTTAGTTCTTTCTATGTTTTCCTTTATCTACTTTAACATACAGTTAGAGATTTCCTTGGGTGTCAGGAGTTAACAAAAACAAGCAACTAACACAAAAAAAGCAGTATTTGCGGACTGGTTCTGAATTGGCTGGTGCTCTCCTTCAGAGGTTAGCCCTCCTATCAAGAAGATCAGCTCAAGGCAAAAGTAAAGTGTAGGGCTTCTTTGTCTTTTCTGGACCTGCTTCATGACCTGGGCTTGTGCTTTCTTCTGGTCTTAGGAATTCCCAACTTTACAGGAATTTCCATGGCCCCTCTAGTCCCTATGAAATAGATTTTCTCCCACTCCACATTGCTCTGCTTTATGACTTAAAGAAGGTAGTCTCTTTCCCCAGGCTGCTTTGACTTAATCGTTTCTTACACCATTTTAGTTTACAGCAAACTATTTCTGCCTGCAAAGCAAGTTCTGGCAAGGCAAGCAAGAGATGGGTTTCTTGGCTCAGGCTTTCAGATTGCCACCCATTTTATTGTCACTGACATACAGGCACCCCATTATGTCCAAAGGGGTTACTCTGTTCCCTCTTGAACAGGGTCAGGGATCCACAGTGAAAGCACAGGTGGGCTCCACACTGTGCCAGTGAAGGGGGTGAGGGAAGGACCAGCAAAGGTGCCACAAGTTTCTCCTATCATTTTAAACACTTGTTTTACTCAATTCAGTGCTCATCCTATTACTGCAACCCTTTAACTGTTTTCCAGAATTTTGAAGAAGTTGACTTCCAATTTTTATTGGTTGCTCAAAAATTCTGTGGAAGGTAGAATATTGAGCAGCTGCAAGAAGGAATGAAGTTGTGAGACACACAACTAGGTGAATGAATATTGAGGACAGCATTTGGAGTGAAGTACATCAGAAACAAAAAGACAAACAGTTATAACGTCTCAATAACATGGACTAACTGTAATGTGGAAACTCTGAGAATTGAATCTTAGAGCACAGGTTATCAGGGGAAGGTTTATTGTAAAGGTCCCTAGACTGTAAACTCTTACAGCAGTCACATCTATTCCTGAGTTGTAACGTTTGTCTCTAAATCCTGAGATGCTGAGCTTCTTGTGTATAACCAGGTCAGTCCCTAGAACTTCGAGTATCTGTGTGACACATGAGACTCAGAGCTAGAGTTTGGCAGCTATGAATGTCAGTATTATCCCATACAGTGACTGTCAAAAAAGCTGAAAAGGAGTTCAGAATTCAATTAGAGATACAAAAGAAACAGATATGGTTTGAACCAAGGCAAATCAGACTAAAGGGTAAAGGATGATACTGACTGTGTTTTAAAACTTCAAATTTTGTGTGAGACCAAAGGAAGAGATGTTTATATGGTGCAAAATCTATATTTTCTGTGTATCTGGTAGCACACCAGATAATTTAACTTGTACAGTCAGTTTACTCAAACACCATAAATACATGGAATTTTGAATAGGGAGTGAGATCTAGTTGATTTGTAAAGGTCACTGTGAAACCCCCATACATCCCAAAATAATCTGGGCAGAGAATAAAAATGTATTTGCAAAGTCCCTCTGAGGAATTGGTGGAAAATGTGTAAATATTAAACTTCCAACCTGGGGAATTGCTGATATTCTCACAAGTGTTAGGGACTGCCAATTTGGAGGGCTGGACCCTATCTTGGGGCTTGCCTTATGGGGCTTGTTGCTGCAAAGGAGACGCTAAGCCTACTTATAATTGTGCCTAAGAGTCACCCCCAGAGAACTACTTTTGTTGTTCAGATGTGGCCTCTCTCTATAAGCCAACTCGGCAGGTAAACCCACTGCGTTCTCCCCTACATGGGACATGACTCTCAGGGATGAACCTGGACCCATCATTATGGGATTAAGAAAGACTTCTTGACCAAAAGGGGGAAGAGAAATGAAACAAAATAAAGTTTCAGTGGCTGAGAGATTTCAAATAGAGCTGAGAGGTCATTCTGTAGGTTATTCTTATGCGTTACATAGATATCCCTTTTTAGTTTTTAGTGTATTGGAATAGTTAGAAGGAAATACCTGAAACTGTTGAACTGCAAACCAGCATCCTTGATTTCTGAAGGTGATTGTATAACTACGTAGCTTACACGGTGTGGCCATGGGATTGTGAAAACCTTGTGGCTTAAACTCCCTTTATTCAGAGTATGGACAGATGGGTAGAAAAATGGAAACAAACAGTAAATGAATAATAGGGGAATGGGGGATGGTATGTTTTGGGTGATCTTTACTTGTATTTCTATTCTTCTTAAAATTTATTTATTTATTTTAATTTTGGAGTAATGAAAATGTTCAAAAATTAATTTTGGTGATGAATTCACAACTATATGATGGTACTGTGAACAACTGATTTTACACTGTGGATGAGTGTAGGGTATGTGAATATATCTCAATAAAACTGAATTAGAAAATAATCCTGTGGAAGAACAACACCCTGGGAGCACCACTATCTCTGTCCAGGAAGTTCCTGAGATATCATTTTAACTCTTGAATGTAGCCATATCTGACCACATTCTTTTCTGAAATGTTACAATTATATGAATCAATATTCACCCCCACTGCCCTTTTAAGAGCTTGTTTTAGATGGGTTTCTATCTCTTGCACCTGAATGATTCCTAATCTATAGAAGCAATGTATTAGTTAGAATTCTCTAGGGAAACAGAATCAACAAGAGATATCTATAAATATGAGATTTATAAAAGTGTCTCACACAACTGTGGGTGTGCATGAGTCCAAATTCCATAAGGCAGGCAGCAGACTGGCAACTCCAATGAAGATGTTCGATGAACTCCTCAGGCAGCGAACTGGCAATTCCGATGAACTCCTCAGGAAATGCTTCACTGGTCACTGAAGAAGAAGTGAAGGTCCTCCATCTGTCTCACTTTAAAGTCTTCAACTGATTGGATTAAATCCAGCTGAATGCATTCTCTCATTGTGGGAGACACACCCTTCGTTGATGTAATCAGTCACAGCTGCAGCCAACTGACTGATGATTTAATAAACTAGCCTTTTGGTTTATTAACCAGTCACAAATGTCCTTGCAGTAACAGGCCAGTGCTTGCTTGACCAGACACCTGGGTACCATTACTTGGCCAAGTTGACACATGAATCTGACCATCACAAGCAGGTAATCTAGTCTTTGGGATGGGAATGGGGAAAAAGAAAATACTTCTCAGAGGAAGTAAAATCTACATTGACACATGAAGAACTTGTAAGAACTGACTGGATAAAGTAGGTTGGAATAAAATGGCATAAGTGGATTCTCTCAGAACTTATTTACAGAGAAATATAAATTTATAGAGATTTTATTCTAATGGTCTGGTAATCTGGATTCTTCATTTTGTTGCAGGTTATAAATAGAAATTTGGAAGGAAGAGGACATTACAAATTTCAGAATTGGTGAGAGTGTCAGGTGACCTTGATGAGAACAGTGTTGGTGGAGTAGTGGGGGTGATAGCCTGGTAGTGAGGTGGTATCAGAGAAAGCATAAAGCAGAAATCGTAAGAACAAGGAGGTCATTGGGTAAGCTTCCTTTAAAGTGAAGGCAGAGAGTCCTTCACATTCAGTGTCTCTTGACATCATCACTGTGTGGCAATAATAATATTATCAGCTATCATATATTGAGAGCACTTACTACCTGCCAGCTGCTATGGTTAAATGGTACACACTCATTATCTAATTTTATCCTAACAACAACTGTGAAAGGTAGGTGTTATAATCTGGTGCATTGTATTTTCTTTCTACTGAATCATTCTCATCAGCATGCAAATATGATGTTATTTCTCTCATCTTAAAATAAGGAAACAACAACAACAAAAAAACTTTCTCAACTCCAATTGTTGCTCCAACTTTTGCCTTATTCCTTTGAAGCCCTTTTCAGGGCCTCTCTCCATTTAAAAAACTGTCTACAATTCACTTTCTCCAAATACATCTCCTCTGATTCTCTCTTTGTTAACTCTGAGGTTTCATTAACATTCAAACGATGTGTGGATCTCAGTGAGTTTTGAAAAGTGCTTACACTCATATAACTATCATCCAAAACAAGATATGGAAGATTTCTATCACCCCGGAGAGTTTCTTCATGTCCTTTTCTAAACTTTTAGGCCTCCTGCTCCAACCAGAATTTCTATCACTATAGATTACAGTTTGCTTGTTTTGGACTTCATATCCTAATGGGATTGTGCAGTGCTTTTTTTGTGTGTGTCTGGCTTCTTTCACTCAATATACTGTTTTTGAGATTTATCCATCTCATTTTGGGTGTACAGGTTTTGGCTATTATGGAGAGGTGGCTCTGATCATTGCATACAAGTCTTTGAGTGGATACACATTTCCATTTGTTCTTAATAAATATGTAGGAGTGGATATGTTGGATATTATAGACAGTATATATTAAACTTTAACAAAACTGCCAAATAATTCTTCAAAGTCATTGTAACAATTCACATTCCAGTCAGGACAGTATGAGACTTTCATTTACTCTACATCCTTACCAACAAATGGTATAGGCACTTTTCTTGATTTTAGCTATACCAGTGAGTGTGACATGTTGTATCGTTGTGGTTTTAATTTATGTTTCCTCTGATGACTTCTCATTCTCCTTTGAGTTTACCATATCAGTCTTTTGCCTCTACCACTTCACTCTAAAATATTTTTTGTCAAGGTTTGCAATGATTTTCATTCTGGCAAATAAAAGGGGAAATTCTTTGTTTCCTTATTATTTTCCATGTATTTCACTCTATCTTCTTTGGATCAAAAATCTATACATCTTCCCTAACTGGCTGCTCCTTCTCAGTATCTTTTGCTAGTGCCTCATCAACTCCTGACTTCTAATATCAGATTGCTTTAGGACTTATTCTGTAACCTACTTTTCTACTCTCACTCCTTTGGTGATCTCATCTAGTCTCATGGCTTAAAATATCAATTCTTTATATCCCACCTAGACTTCTCCTATTTAAACCTCAGACTTGAGCTTACAATGGCTTGGTTGACATGTCTGCTTGGATGTCTAGTAGGCATTATTATGACTTATTATGCCCCGATCTTCTGCAATAAATTTCTCCCTCCTGTAGATTTCCCTGTCTAAGTTAATGGAACTCCATCCCTCCAGTTGCCCAGGCCAAAAACCTTGGACTCATTCTTGGCTCTTTTCTTTTTTTGTATCCTGCTTCAAATTCCTTAGCATATTCTATCAGTTAGAACTTGACAATTTATCTAGCATCAATTATTGCTCACTAACTCCATCATTACCACCTTGGCTAAAGCTACCAACATCTCTCACTTAAATTTTACAAACTCTTCCTAATTTGTTTCCCTGTATCTGCCCTTGTTTCCTTACAATCGCTTTGAGAATTAGCAGCCAACATAATCCTCCTGAAACGTAATTCAGATCACCTCTCTCTTCTTCCCAACGTTCTTTATTCATTTAAGAATTATCACTTACTAAGTGTCAGCCAGCAAGATATGCTGTGAAAAAAACTAATTAAGTTTCTTGCCTTCTTGCAGCTAGTGGTTTATCAGGAAGGATGGACAATAATTACAGTTATTTCATAAAATTATAATAACTGTCACAGCATAAATTCAGGGAGCGATGACAATGTCTGTAGAACAGGGATTCAAGAAAGAGTTCTAGAGGATATCTGAAGAATGGGTAGGATTTAGGAAAACTATGCTGCTGCTATGAGTATACAGCATTAGAAAGTAGTGGTATGAATATACAAAACCAGTTAATATGTCTCTAAACCTTGAACTTCTAAGTACTATGTAATATTATCCTTGATGTTAAATATGTGGGTCATGATTAATCAAGATCATAAGGCCAAATATTTAACGAAGACTGAACTCAAGCATAGGATCAAGTGCTCTTGCTTTCTTTTTTTTCCCAACCTCCAGTGCCCTTCAGTCTCCTTATGGCAAGACTTACATTTTGAGATGGATAAGAAGGGAATCTAACTTATTAAGATCTATGCTCAGGAAATCAAGCTCAACAACATATGTAATATATGAATTAATCATTACCACAATCACTTTTTTATAGGATTTCCTATAAAATTCAGCACAGCCTGAATTGTTTAAACTTCATAACAGCACTGAGGTCGGGTCTATTATTCCCATTTTGTCAACAAAGAAATTGAAGCTTAGAGAACTAATATCTTAATGCAAGGTCACATGGCTAGCAAATAGCAGAAGTGGGTTTTGAACCATGTGCTCTGGCTAAAGAATCTGCTGCTTTAATAAACATTATCATTGTGAATATTTCTCTATTTTTAGTATGGCAGCTCTTGGGTACCACTAGCTCTCAGTCATTTAAGAAATCAAGAGTTGCAGAAAGGGGAACTTTATTGATTTATTCTCTCCATTCATTGCCTCCAGAAACTGGTACACTTTGGTAACAATTTCTACAACTGCTAAGTAAATTGCAGACAAATTATGGATGAACTAATTGTGACCCAGGGATTGCAAAAAATCTGGTAGTGTTAGGCAATTTCATGTCAAGGTGTGTGAGTGGCAGTCAGGCCACACATACCCTGTTCAGCCAAATGCCTGGCGTGGTTAACCAGGTCACTGTAGCATCATAAAACACCCTCCTAATGAAAGGATGATGAGTCTTCTTTAATATGTGAATTGTTAATAGTGAATCTAATTTTAGATTCCTCTTTAGTATTAAAAATAAACACATTGCACACATATTTAAAAAAATGAGCCAAAAGCAAAAATGCAACCAACAACCAGAAGCTAGTGCATTGCAACTTCTGAGGAATTTCTCTTGCAAACAGCTAATTGAAACATTCCTTCAATTTGTGCTGCTCAGTTTTGACAGTGACTCTGCCCCTTGTCATAAAATCAATGGTCTTTTTTATCCCTTCCCTTCTTTTTACCATCTCGCCTCTGACTGTAGGGCCTTCTTTCCACACTCAGAGTCTTCCTCAGATCATCGGGGTTAAGTGATCTTTTCATACTGCCTGGCCAGACTGTCACAAGACATTGAGTGGCTTTTGAAAATGAGCCATGTTAAATGGACTTGATGGGGGTTACAACCACCATTATTGCTATCACCACTGTGATAAAATGGAGCAATAATGATGGGGAAGGTACTTATCACTGTCTTTTTGAGATCACTTAAGATAGTTTGGAGCTGAAGCTTTTTTGCCAAAGATAAATGGAACATGTACAAGATAAATGTTACTATTGCAGAATCTTTTGTGCAGAACTTGCGTGGGCCTGTGTTGTTTACCTGTGTGACAGCTAAAGAGGAAAAGATAAAGATAGGTCAGGGAACTTCTAGAAGGCTTAAGGTTGCTATGTGTCATGACCAAGGGTGAGTATACCTTGATTAAAATGAGAAAATCAGGATGTAGGTAATGGAATATTATGAATGGAATATTATGAATAGAATATTATGATGCCATTATTTATTGCCAATATACTGTCCTTTTGACTTAGGCATATGAGATCATAGGATAGGTCAAATCCTGTGCTTGAAAACTTACCAGTTAGTGTGGATTAATTGGAGGGGTCCAGGGCTGGTTATTAGAAGTTCCGGGTTCTAGTCCAGCTATGTCATTAACTTACTGTGTGACCTTGCGTGTAATACTTAACCTCCCTGGGTCTCTGATCCCTAGGCTAACCAATTTGTCCCAGTTGGCCAGGGACTGACCTAGTTTTAATACGGAAAGGCCTACATACTAGGAAACCCTCTGCCCTGTGGCCCAATTGTTTTCTCATCTATCCAGTGGTGGTAATAATATTAATCCTTTTTGTGAAAGCCATTGAATAATGTAAAATGAGTTACAAATGTAAACTACTTTAATTATTGTAATATGGTTCTCCCATGGGATGGGTCTTAGTCCTATTTCTAGACTTTAAAGTCTCGAAGGTGTCCTCATGTCTATCATAAAGGGGTCTTCCTTGCAAATGGAAATGCCTTGTCTTGACCCAGTGAAAGCAGGCTAAGGGAAATGAATAACAGCAATAAACAGACTAGATGTACTTTAATGCATATTAAGGATTTTTTACTAATCCCTGATGTAGCGAATGCAAATTCCAACTCACCTCAGAAGGAGTGTGGTAAAAGAAGGGAAGACTTGTAGACTTAGAATTGGAAGACACTGGTTTGTAGTCTGAATCCTCTTCTATGTTAAGCAGTTTGAATATTGGTTTCCTGTATTGTAAACTGCAAAACTCCATACAATTATTGTGAAGATGAAATGAGATTAATGTTGTGTATGCACCTACCACATAGAAGTTGCTCAATAAATGTTAATTTTCTATCTAAAAGGATATTATTTATTTATTTATTTATTTTTAAATTGCTTTATTAACTTTACGTCTTTCTATGCAAATGGGTGAAAATCTGCTGGCAAAAACTTAGACTGGGTGCAAAAGCAATCTCCAGTTAGAAGCTGGTAACTGAAGACCCACTGACTCATGGAAATAACATAAGGTTCACAATAAACAGAACAGCAAAGGTATACCAGGAAAATACAAAGAAAAAACAATCAGTAGGAATCACTGTATTAAACTCATGGGAAATGACAGGAGACAAGGCATAAGGCAAAATTCATTGTGATGGGCATGGTGATGAGAGAACTGTCCCAGAAGGATACAGAGACAATTCCTCAACTGCAGCTCTGAAAGTTTTCTCCTGATTTCTCTGATTTCCTCCATGAGCATTTCCATATCATCTCCATCTCCACCCATCCCATCATTGACCTGAGTACTGGGTATGGCTCATCGAAAATTAGGGGCAAATCGGCGAGCCTGTCCCGTCTATTTTTTCCTGCAGGTTGCTGGCCTTTTATGCCACCTCCAAAAGGGCGAGCTGCTTCTCCATTCTGCTTGGGCTGCTCCATTTTTTCGTTTTCCTGGTGGGTATTTGCCACTCAGTCTCCTCTTCCTCCTCCTCCGGGTCGCTGCTGCGACCCCCCAGTCCCTCAGTCTTTTCCCCGGTTTTCCCCGGCTGGATGGTGGGGAGCTGGAACCCAGACGGGAGGGACGACTGCACCGAAAGCCCTTGCTTCATTTATACCTGATGAAAAAGTGGGAGTCAGATAGATTTTAAAGCACATCCCCTCTTATGATTCAGAATGCCTGTATTTTTGTTTTATGTTATTAATAGCTTTTAACAAGTCAAATCACTTAATCTTGCTGGACCTTAATTACTCACTTGTAAAATGAGGAGCTTGGGGCAATCCTGAAATCTCTTCCAATTCTAACAGTCTGCTATTCTAAAATCAGTAATGGCCTTTAAAATATTTTTATTGATAAAATTTTTATGAAGTACAAAATAGTGTAACAAATCCTCATGTACACATCACTAGCTTCGCCAATTAATGACATTCCAGAATAGCTTTATATTAAAAGGAAAAATATGATTATAAAATATTCTATTCTCATTGTGAAAATGTAGACAATACATGAAGGAACAAATGAAATTAATCCTAGTTCCTCTTCTTAGAGATAACCATTGTAATATATCTTTCCAGACTTGTTATTCATTAAAGCAGCAAAATTGTTAAACTTTAATACATAGTAGTCAATATCCTTCAGTTAAAACAAAACAAAACATACTAATGCCTAGAAAGTGGGAAACATGAGTTCTAATCCAGAACCCACCACTAACTATCTGCCACTTTGACTTTACAGGGCTCACTTTCCTCATCTTGAAAATGAAGGAGTTGAACCAGATGATGTCTTAGGTATTACTGAATTTACAGATGGTGGCTATCTAGCCTAACATTTTAACAGGTTAATTCTTGCATTCATAGTAATTAAGGTTAAAGCCACAACTTGGGATGAAACAAACAGAAAACAATGGGTGAAGTCCAGGGGTAAAGTCATCCTTGATGAAATCTGCGGTGATACTATTTGCTTATGTTTGTAAATAACTGTTTATCTTCTACCTTCACATCATTTCCTTGGCTTCCCATTTCCCTGGCTTCTTAAGTTGGCTGGCTGATTGACTAATCTCTGGAACTAGCTAATTAATGTGGCCATGAAACTTCCCCATGTCTCTGCAGGAGCACTCTAACATGGTCATCACTGGAAAAACAGCTGAAGGTCCTAGATGTTAAAGGCAGACCCCAGGGCACACTGATCTGAGCTCCACACTCTACCTGTATCCTGGGAAGACTGGATAAAGGGCTCAGACACTTTCAAGGTACAAAAAGTCTGTGCCTGATATGCATCATGAATGCCTTCTAATAACTGCTAGGCATACATAGGACTCACTCTCATGTAATTTTTTTTTCAGCACAGTACTTCAGACAGCTCTAAAAACCAATTGATGGAGTTGGTGAGATAAAACTCACTTGGCTTTCCTGCTCTAGGCCAGTGTTTCTCTAAGAAAGATCTGTGTCTCTCCAATAACAGAATCTGCTGGGGTGCTTGTTTCAAAGTTAGGTACCTAGCTTTCACTTCAGCCTTGCTCTATCAGGATCTCTGGGATGCCAATTAGGAATCTGAACTCTTAAACTTCTCCAGAGAACATTATGCACAATTAAATAATGTTGGAGACCCTGTTTTTCTAGGACTTCTTTTTTTCCTGTAGTTGGCTCCTGCCTCTCCATTACATCATTCATTAAATATATCAATTTTCTTCAATATATCAGATATTGTTCTGGGGACTGGGGATACAATGATGAATAAAACATAGTCTCTGTTTTATGGTGTGGATAATTCCCAAAGTCCAATCTATTCTTGAATCTTTCCTTCTCTCTTATACAAGCTTCCCCTTGGAGAAACTCATTGACTTCAACTAACTCCTATATCATATCATGTAGATGACCCTTTAATCTGTTTCCCTAGTCCAACTGTCTTGTCCCCAAAGAATTCTCTTACATTCTGCAACCCTCTAGACATTTCTATTTGGATCTCATATTGTTATCACTAAATCAAAATGCCTGAAGTTGAAGTCATTTTTATTTATTTCTACTTCAACTGTAAAGAAGCTTCCCCTTTGATTTCCCTAGTTTTGAAGTCTACCAACCTTGAAATGTGATTCTGCTCTCTCCAGATGATTTTGTATTCTCTTGCATGTGCCCCTTCTTTTGATCCTATTGTCTTTAGATTGGCTCAAGCCTACTAAATCTTATACCTATATTATTTTAATATGGCCTTAATTTGTAATTCTGATGTTAAACTCTTCTCCAGTATATACTCTACTTTGCCAGGTTGCTCTTTTGAAAGTGAGGAAGTCATGAAAGTGAAATAATTATGGAATTATTATTCTCTTTTTTTCATTCCTTATTTATTCTTCTATCTCTTCCTTCCCTCCTTTTTCTTTTCTCTTCTCTGCTTTCTATTTACCTCACTTCTTTCATTCCCTTCCTCCCTCACTTTCTTTGTTCTTTCCTTTCTTTCCCCTTTTCTTCCTTCCCTCTTTCCTCACCTCCTTTTTAATTTCTTCCCAACTTCTCTTCCCTTTATCCATCCTCCATTTATTTCTTTGTTAATTATTGATTGAGTGTCTTTTACACAAATGGTACTATTTTAGATACTTGGGGATGAGGAACAAAAAAGATAAATTTTTTCAATGTTCTTCAAAGAGTTGTACAGTATAGTGAGAAAGGCAAACCACTAATTTGGTTCTTTACTTAATTTTTCATGTCAAGATGGGAAATGGCTTTGGTTATTTTACTGGTACTTTCTACTCTATTCTTCAGAGAAACCAGAGAAGATATTACTTGCTAACCATGTCTTTGCTTTGATTATTTCCACTTAGATTTATAAGACAATGAGGATCACCTGTTTTGATATTTCCCCACTCCCGGGGTTAGGGTAGGAAAAGCTCCTTCTTCACCCCAAACTTCACAATCTGTTGCCTCAATACATTTTAAAGTGTGCAGCCTCTTTGCAGTTTATGTTTCCACAAGTGGAAAGTGTCCTGCTGCTGAGATGTGAGTGTCATGCTGGAACTTCTTAGGACCACTAATCTCCATGCCACTACAGTTCTTAGTGCACTTCAGCTGTGCCCTGTGGCAGAGCTATAATTAGCCAACAAGGGTTTACCAGGACAATGCCATGTAATTACAGATTATTTATAGATGGTTGTGGATTATTGTGTAATTATACTGAATAGTTTCAAAAGTAATTACCAGTATCCTACCCCTGGGGTTTGGAGGGCTAGAATAATCATGCGCAGACCTCCCTCTCTCAAAACAAATCCCTCTTGTAGGGGTTTCCCAGCAGGACAGGAGAAAAGGAGATTTAATGATTCTATGATTTAATGATTCTAAGAACAGCACTGTTAACCCCTTGCTCTGGCGTGGCTCCAACTCAGGAAACTGCATTTTGCTATCCTGTCTTTTCCATTTATCTTCCACCCCTAAGAAGTTTCAGCTCAACATAACTATGTGTATTGCTCTTACTCATAAGCCCAGCATGGCTTGGACTCATTCCATTCCATTCTATCAACCTTGATTGAGCACCTGGCATATGTTAAGCACCACAGAAAATAAAAGGATGAATAAGACATTATCCCTAGCTCCATGAATTTTCCACTCTGATAGGGAGACATGGTGAGTTTCTTAGAAAGCTATGGAAGCTAAGAGATGGGAGAGGTCAGTGTCAATAGAAAGGGCCATAAATGCTTCATGGAGAAAGGGAAATTTCTTCTGGATCTTGTAAAAGTGGTAAAACTATCGGTAAGCCAGGGATAGTGAGAGAGAAGGGCATGAAAGAAGAGTAGCATGAACAAATTTATAAAGGCATAAGAGAAAAGGAAAAGCTTGGGAAAAGACAAGAAGTCGTGCTTGGTTGGAATGTCTGGTACATGAGGGGGACTTGTCAGAGATGTTAAAAAGTGTAGTAAAATCAGGTTTTGGAGAGCTCTGAATGCTAAAATAAGCTGTTTGAATTTTATTCCTGTAGAAAGAGAGAAACCACTGAGCTGCGGAACATGATTAGGGATTGATTTTAAGAAGATCAATATGGCAACACTGTGAAGAGTAGTTTGGTGGGGGGTGGGGGAAAGAAAGAGATTCTAGGCAGAATGGTCTGTAAAAAGCCTATTGTATTCATCAAGTCAAAAGGTGATTTTATGTCACTGTTATTACAGGAGACAGGAGACAAATGGGAGGAGCCATCGTTGGAAGGTGAGTTCAGCTCTGGACAGATGGTGCTTTAGAAAAGGCCTGCAATCCCTCCTAAGAACAGTAAGGATAATTTGCCATAAACCAGTGGTTCTTCCAGAAAGCAGAATGGACACTGCCCCTCGCTAGTCCTCCGTTTTAGTGAAATAATCTCTACAAATGCAGTGTGCTTAAAGATATAAGTTAGTAAGATCCGTTGGGACATGCTGGGTACTTTTTGGTGTGTGTTTGGTTTTCTTACCTTCAAAATCAAGGCAGATGTCCATGCTTCTAGCTTTCTTCTCTCTTACTGCTCGGTGCTTGTTAAACAAACCAAGAAAGGAACAACTTACTCTGTAAACCCTCTGTATCTGATCTGGAAAGAAGATAATTTGAGGGTAAGACAGGGAAGAAATCTTTAGAATACTGATATTCCCATGAAGAACCTTATTCAAAATAATGGGGAAAGCAGATAAACTTCAGGGAAACCTTAATTTTGATGCTGGCCTGTATCTTCATTTCACAAATGTAAAAGTTAAAATATTAGATTGGCAGTGAAATAATCTGAGCACATGGAACTGAAGCTCTTGGGAGTCATTTTCTGGACAGGTACACTCTCTCTTTTCTCTTGAGGGAGCTCAGGGATCTTCATCCAGTGAGCAGGTGGCAGGCCCATGATTCTTATGTATTATGAAAGCCATGGTCTGGGACAACGCTGTCTGATAGAAAGTTAATGAGGACTACATCAGTAAATATAAATTTTCGAGAAGTCACGTTAAAAACAAAACAAAAAGAAACCGGTGAAATTAATTATAATGGAATATGTTATTTAACTCAGTATATCCCAAATGCTGTAATTTCAACATGTGTATTAGTTCCTGGGATGCTGTAAGAAATTAATACAAATTTGGTGGCTTAAAACAACAGAAATTTATTCTTTCACAATTTAAAAGGCCAGAGTTCAAAATCAATTTTCACTGTGATGAAATCCCTGGAGGCTCTAGAGGAGGATTCATTCCTTGTCACTTTCAGCTTCTGGTGGCAGCTAACATTCTGTGGCTTGTGGCCTCATGCCGGATAAGTCATGACATGCTCAGTGGCCATCTCCCAGCCCTCACCTATCCCCTCCTCTGCTTTGTGTGCAGATATTCAGTGTTTCTGCTTTGCAGTCTGTGAGAGATGTTAGGTCAAATGGATTGAAATGGCCTGATTCGTACCTTGAATCTAAAATGGGGAACAAGCAGCCCCAGCTGCTTATCAGGGCAGGAATTCTGCTCAAAAGTTGCTTTGATACATGCTTTTGTCTCAGTGGTGGGGCCTCCTTCCCCGGGGTATAAATACCCACGCTTCAGCAGTACAGGCAGACGTGTCTCCACCGTGAAGCAAAGTGGGGCATGCAGAGCTGCCATCACCAGCCCTGACCTGAGCAGTTGTCCTCCCCAGGAGACTGGCCATGATGGCAACTCTTCCCCTGCTCTTTTGGACCCTTTATGTTGTGTAGGTAATAAAGCAACATTTGCTGAAAGTTGTGCCTGAGCCTGTGTTCCCATGACACACTGGATAGGAATTCGCTTCACAACTCGTTACTACGGTCTCTGCCTTCATGGCCAAATTGCCTCCTTCTCTTCTGTGTGTGCCCAGTTCTCTCTCTTTCTCCCACTATGAGGATACAGGTCATTCTACTTAGGTCCCACCCAGATAATTCTGGATAGGGTCTCATTTCAAGATCCTTAATAACATCTGCAAAGACCCATTTTCCAAATAACATAATGTTTATAAGTTTCAGGGTGGGGGACCCTATAACTTTAGGTACCCATTTTTCAACCTATGATAACATGTAATCAACATAAAAATTATTAATGAAATATTTACATTTTTGTAGTGTCTTTGAAAACCATTGCGTATTTTCAACTTACAGCACATCTTAATTTGGATGCAAATTTTTCCGTGTACACTCTTAAAATTGAAATGTCTTCTTTATACTGTTTCAGTTTTTAAATTTAAATAAAAATTTAATAAAATTGAAGAATTAGTTCATCAGTTGTACTAGCCACATTTCAAATGCTCAACAGCCGCATGAAGCTCGTGCCTACCATTTTGGACAGTGAAGTCTAAAAAGTCTCTTTCCTCAAGCCAATAAAAGTATATAGTATATTCTGCATAACATTGCAAAGCATTTTCCCATAAATCATTTATTTTTGAATCTTCATAATTTAGTAGCTAGTAGGACAGGATGGTTATTGTTTTCTATATCTCACAAATGAGCAAATAGACTTAGAAAGGATAGATAGGTTGACAAAGAACTCATGAGTTCTTAGTGGCAGGTATCACTAGAAACATCACTAGATTGACTCTCGTGGTGTTTTCATGTAACCATACTGCATAGTTTTTCTCATTTTTCTGTTGAAATCATGAGAATTTTCTTTCCATTCAGAAGTTCATGCTTGGTTTAGCAACAGCCTTGCCAAAGGTTGAATTCTGCCTGAAAACATCGCTAAATAATGTGAGGGCATAAAAACAGTGATATCCAATTTTCTTCAATTAACAATTATAATGTTTGAGAAAATTGAAAGAAATCTTCTTTGCAAAAAATGTGGTTTTACGTTTTGTTTATACATGGTATCTTTGCTTTGTTGTAAACTGTAATTCTTTTTGATTTTTATTGTAAAATATAGCATATATTCATACAATTGTAACTAAATGATATACTAGTATTATATCTATATTATATATTATATAGCATCTCTGTATTATAGTTTTGATTATGAGAAGTAATTTTTTGTACTATTTTCTACTTTTCAAACTATTTCTGATGAATTATTTCACTTGATCTCCTGAATAGCTATCCAAATTATATAAGAAAAAATAGTCTATGAGGATACCCATGCTCAATTTTAAGTGCATAATGCATACCAGCATATATTTATTGAATCAAAGGATTAAAGGAGAATAGAGAATACAAAATAAAAAAGAGAAATAGCAAAAATAAAACAATTAAGCTTACCAAGGACTAAAGACAAAAACAGAAAATTTCCTAGTCCATGGGTATAACAGTTAGTGGGTATAAGAAGTCTCACATAGTGTATGTATCGTTGCCCTGTCAATGTCAGAATTCTGATGACTCAGTTCTTTTCAGTGGCTGCTTTTGACATTTCAGCTCTGCAGAGTTCTGAGGACCCTCATCTGTGTCAAATAGATATTCCATCTTCTCAGCTGAGCCTCCCTGATCACTTCACTCCTCCCCTCCCCGTCCTCTCTTCATGTGGTGCTGTTGCTGGTGATATTGACAGACTAAAGGATTGCTCATTCCCCATAGCCCCACAAGGTAAATTAAAAAAAGGAAAAGTCAAAGCTATTTCTGGACCCTCTCACACATAGGGACTCCCAACTCAATACATCTTGGTTGCTTGGAAATGATGCTTATTAATAAGTGAGGAAGCACAGTTAGTTTATGAGGCTTCAACATCACCTATTTAGGGGATACTTTAGTTCCCAAACACACTTTTGCTTCAAATTCTTATAAATTGGTCAACACAAGATGTTTGATGTTAAAGTAATTATTATTACAGATCTGTGAATGCAAAAAAATGATCAGAGGAGCTGGGGATAATTTCCAAAATCTTTCCAAATTCCAACATGTGACATTTTTTAGTAATTAGTCCACTAATCCCAAAAGCGAGACTACAGTTGTTTATAGGATAGGAATATGCTCACATAAGATTAGAAAAAACTATAATTTCCTCTTTTCAGAAAATAAAAACAGCAAGAAATAGAAAAACAAAATTTTATTTTAAGAAAGCAGGCATGGAGGAAATATGATCACAGTTTATAAAACATGCAATTAAGTGGGGAGCTTTCAGGTAATATGGCACTTTGAGCTTTGATATTGAATCTCTTGAAATGACCAGGTGAATATAATATTAAAGAAAAGCCTACATTAGAGCTGGGAAATAGGAAAAGACCTTCTACATGGTAGATCCCTTAAGGAATTTCTGATATATATGATATAAAAACATAGATAGGTATGTCTAGTAAAGATGGAAGAGTAAAGATGCCTATACCTTGGTTTTCTCTCTGAAATCAACTGACAACAGAAAGAATACTGAAACAAACTAAATCTTCAATGAAGCTAGAAAGCAATAGCCACCTCAAGGTTGGGAAGAAGGGAACCTAGGGCCTGTGCAAAATAGACCTAGTCAAAGGAGGAAACAAGAGAAGATTCAGCTCCCATGAAAGTGGGCCTGTGCAAAATTCTCCAAAAGAAGGTTAGACATATTAATGGTCCAAAATCAGTGGCCCTCAGCTTGGAATGCAAGTCTGGATATGTGGAGGGCTTCTGGAACAACCCACTTTGACACTACAGAGAGAAAGGGGATGTGGGACTGATTGAAAAGCAGACAGGCCATGTTTATAGAATAATGACCACTCAGAGATATCCATACCCTAATCCCCAAAACCTGTGAGTATGTTAGGTTATGTGTCAAGGGAAAGTTAAGGTAGCAGTTGCAACTAAGTTTGCTAATAAGATGACCTTGAGATGGGGAGTTTATCCTGATTATACAGGCAGAAGCCCCAGTGTAATCACATGGGTGTTTAAAAGGGAAAGAGGGAAGTAAAAGAGTCAGAGCTGGAAAAGGCAAGAAAATGGATTCTCCCCAGAGTCTCCAGAAAGGAATGCAGCCCTGCCAACACCTTGATTTTAACCTTGATTTGAGAACTATTTTGGAATTCTGACCCCCAGAACTGAAAGATAACACTTTTGTGTTGTTTTAAGTCACTAAGTTTGTAGTAATTACTAAGAAGGTTACTAAGATTGTAGCAATAGGAAACTCATACATGGTGTGTACCGGTTTGTATATATTATGTCCCCCAGAAAAAGCCATGTTCTTTGATGCAATCTTATGTGTGCAGATGTATTAGTGTTTATTAGGTTGGAACCTTTGATTGAGTGTTTCCATGGAGATGTGATTCAATCAACTGTGGACAAGACCTTTCATTGGATAATTTCCATGGAGGTGTTATCCCACCTATTCAGGGTGGGTCTGAATTAAATCACTGGAGCCATACAAATGAGCTGATAAACATAAGGAACTCAGAGTGGCTGTGAGTGACATCTTGGAGAGCAACTTACAGAGACATTTTGAAGATGGCCGTTGAAAGCCGAGTTTTGCTGCTGCTTTGGAGGTACTAGCCCAGAGTTTGCCTGGAGAAGCTGACACAGAGACATTTTGGAGAACACCATTTTGTAACACAACCTGGGAGCAAGCAGATGCCAGCCATGTGCCTTCCCAGCTAACAGAGGTTTTTTGGATGCCAATGGCCTTTCTCTAGTGAAGGTACCCATTGTAGATGCCTTACCTTGGACACTTTATGGCCTTCAGACTGTAACTGTGTAACCAAATAACCCCTTTTTATAAAAGCCAATCCATTTCTGGTATTTTGCATAATGGCAGCATAAGCAAACCAGAACATGGTATGACAGAGTGAGGGAGAAATAGTGGATGGCAATCAATCTTGCAATTGAGAAATTTAGCCTACTAAAAGCAAGTAAATGCTAAATTACTAAATCATTGCACAAAAGATTGCTAAATGAGGCTTTGCTCTAGTAATAATATTTACTATTAATTCTAATTACTAATTAATATTAGTTAATAGTAATTACTATTATGCACTTACCAAGTAGCAGGCACTGTAGTAAGTGCTTTATGTGGATTATATATCCTTTAATCCTCAACAGAAGTCTGTGAAGTAGGTGCTTTCATTACACAAATTTTAAAAAGGCAGAACAGAAGGCTCAAAGAGTAAAAGTAACCTGTCAAAGCTGTAGAGTTAAGAGGAATTGGCACCAGATTTCAGACCTGTTTACTCTGATTTCAGAACCAGGGTATCTTGCTAATCCAGAGCAAAGACACACTTGCATAGTATTGGAAAGGAAGAGACTAGAGGCTGAAACCAATGCTCTCTGTTGATCAACTCAGTTCTCTTCTCTTTCCCTTATAGGTTATGTCAGCAAATAGCTGACTTTATGAATAAAGCATCCCCATTCAAAGTTATAATAAGAAAAAAAATCAAACATAGTCCCTATGCAAGATACTGTAAGGAAAAAAAGAAAGGACAATGTAAACCAAAACCAAGATGCAGAATATAAAGCATACAAATTACATCATAGACCACATTTTGTTTATCCATTCAAACACTTAGGGCACTTGGGTTGCTTCCATCTTTTGGAAATTGTGACTAATGACACTAGGAACATCAGTTTGCAAATATCTGTTCAAGTCCCTGTTATCAGTTCTTTGGGTATATATATACCTAGTAGTGGGATTTCTGGGTGGTATGATAATTCTATGCTTAACTTTCTGAGGAACTGCCAAACCATTTACTACAGCAGCTGCACCATTTTATGTTGTCACCAGAAATGAATGAGTGTTCTTATTTCTTCACATCCTCTCCAGCACTTTAATTTTCCACTTTTTTAAATATAGCCATTCTAGTGGGTGTGACATAGTATCTCATTGTGGTTTTGATTTGCATTTCCCAGATAGCTAATGAGGCTAACGATGAGCATCTTTTCATGTGCTTTTGGCCACTTGCACATCTCTTTGGAGAGCTGTCTATTTAAGACTTCTGCTCATTTTTAAATTGGGTTCTTTGTCTTTTTGTTGTTAAGTTGAAGATTTTCTTTATCTAGTCTGGATTTTAAACTTTTATTTGATATGTGGTTTCTAAGTATTTTCTCACGTTATATAGGTGGTTGTTTTAACTTTCATGCTAAAATCCTTTGAGACCCGAAAGTTTTTAATTTTGATGAGGTCCAATTCATCAACTTTTTTTTTCTTTTGTTGCTGGTGCTTTGGGTGTAAAGTCTAAGAAACTGCTGACTAACACAAGGTCCTGGAGATGTGTCCCTATTTAACTTCTAGGAGTTTGATAGTTCTGCTCTTATATTTAGATATTTAATCCATTATGAGTTGATTTTTGTATGAGGTTGTGAGGTAGGAGTCCTCCTCCTTTCATTTGCAAATGGAGATCCAGTTTTCCAGGATGGGTCTTAATCCTATTACTGCACTCCTTTATAAGCAGAATGAAACTGAGGCAGGTAGAGAGAAAACCACAGGAAGCAAGAACCTGAAGTTCAATAGAACCTGGAAGAGAGTGGAGAAGACAGGAGAGGCCACCATGTGCATTTTCGTGTGTCAGATAAGCCAAGAACCACGGATGGCCAGCAGCTAGTCCCAGAACATGTCTTTAGGAAGAAAACATTGCCTTGATGATGCTTTAATTTGGACTTTCTCTTAGCCTCAAAATCATGAGTTAATAAATTCCCATTGTTTAAGTCAACCAATCACAGTGTTTCCTTGAGCAGCCAAGGAAACTAAAACAAGGACATAATTTCAAGTTATAGAAACCATCAGTAGAATAAATAAATGATACAACAAGCCTCCAAATTACCAGAAGTAAAATCACATTCATACAAATTACTACAAATACATACCACATTGTGAAGAAATAACAGCAGGAGATATAAGATCCTCAAATACAACCACAGAATTAAGACCAAAATTAATTATTATATAAATAAATATTATAGGAACACACTGTTTTAGTTACGGTTCTCTAGGGAAACAGAATCTACAAGAGATATCTATAAATGTAAGATTTATAGAAGTGTCTCACACAACTGTGGGTGTGCACGAGTCCAAATTCCGTAGGGCAGGCAGCAGATTGGTAACTCCAATGAAGATGTTTGATGAACTCTGCAGGCAGCAAACTGGCAACTACGATGAACGTATTCGATGAACTCCTCAGGCAAAGAACTGAACTGGCAACTTCGACGCACTCTTCAGGAAATGCTTTGCTGGTCAGCCAAAGAAGAAGTGAAGGTCCTCTATCTGTCTTCCTTAAAAGTCTTCAACTGATTGGATTAAATCCAGCTGATTGCATTCTCTCATTGCGGAAGACACACCGTTTGTTGATGTAATCAGTCACAGCTGCAGCCAATTGACTGGTGATTTAATAAACCAGCCTTCTGGTTTATTAACCAGCCACAAAAGTCCTGGCAGTCATGGTTAGGCCAGTGTTTGCTTGACCAGACACCTGGGTACCATTACCTGGCCAAGTTGACACATGAACCTAACCATCACACACACATTTTTAAAAATTACTATAGAGATTTGTAAGAAGGAAAACCTAAGTATATCCTGCATAAAAGAGACATGTCTAAAACAGCAATCTTGACCAAGTTAGGTTAATTCTAAGGAACATAAGGCTGATTCCATATTAGTATATTTACCAATGAAAATAGATGGCATTATAAAACCATGTGATCATCAATATAGATGCCAAAAAAAGCAGTTGGTGAAATGTGTCATCAATTGTAGATGAAAACATATAAATAACAGATCTCTATCTTTTCTCACTATCTTTCACTCTCCCTGAATATATTCATACGTTCACATATCTTAACATCCAACATTAGGTTTAAAGAAGAAACACCAGTCACCAGTCACATTTCCCTTAAAATCAGCTGTATGTAAGACAACTGTGCCTACCATGACTACCATATAAACAACCTTGTAGAATGTAGATGCACTTCTCAATAAATTAGACAAGAGAAAGAAACAAAAGGTAAAAATCTTGGAAAGGAGGGGACAAAATTATTATGACATAAAGGTAAGATTGTATATGTGGAAACTTCAAATGGATAAAAAGTTATTAGAATTAATAACAGAGTGAGAAAATGGCAGTATACAAAAATTATACTAAAAAAAGAGCGCTTTCCTGCATACAAACAGTAATCATTTGGAAGAAAAGGCATTGTTGGTAATAACAACAGAATTGGTAAAATACCTAAGGGTAGGCCTGTTAAGGAATATTCAGGACCCATCTGAAGAGAACACTAATCCCAACCCACTGCACCTCTGCATCTAGGAATATAAATAAATCTTACATATATAGAAAGATGCACTCTTTTTACAGAAATACTCATTATTGTAAACATGTCAGGTGTCTCTAAAATAATCTGAAATTAGGTTGTGATTTCAATAGAAACACCTTTAAGATTATTATTTATGAATAGGAAAAAGCAAGCTGATGCTGAGGGTTGTATGAGAAATTTCTGAAAAAGAAGAGAATGGGCTGGGGGGGGTGGATTAGAACTACTATTAAAAGTTAACTTATAAAAATTGTTTAGTACTGCTATATAAATAGACAAATCAAGAGAACAAAATAGAGCATCCATAAATAGATCCAAATATAGATGGGCATTTAATAATGATGGTATTTCAAATCATTGGTGAAAGAAATAAATTTTTCAGTAAATCATTTGTGTATAGTTGGCTGATCACTTGGTGAAATTAAATAGTAAATGGAAGTATTCTTATTATATTGTAAGGAAGAAAAGGAGCCCATATATAAAGTGTTTTTATTTTTATGACAATGTGTGTATAACTGCATATATGGACATATACTGAAATGTGAACCATAGACATATCTAGGTTTTTTGAATGATGGACCTTCCTGTTTTGTCTGCTGTATAAATGTTTTCCAATGTTTTTTTTTTTGAAATAAATTGGATAAAGGTTGCATTGCTTTTGGGATTATGGAAAATATTATTTTGGAACATGAAGGTTGTAAGGTAACTATGACTTTACTTGTATCTCTTTCATTATTTATCTGCCACCTATTTAATAAACACCTATTAAGTGAGAGGATTTGTTCTAGGATCTGACTTGATAATCAAATCCCGTAATACTTAAACTGGAGGAGTGAGTAAGGGAGCATTGAACTAATAAAAGAAAGGCTGCTTTACATGAAGCTTGTGACTTTAGAGGACCTGTTATATAATGAGGTTGCACAAGCAGAAAATACAAATAGGGAGAAGTCATTTTGAGATAAAGTAAGGAATATAGATCCATGGGCAGTCACTAGTTAGCTGCTCTTGAAAGAGGACTGCCTAAAATTTCAATTTATACGACTGTTTCATTATGGTGTTCCAACTTGACTGATTTTGAACAGATTTGGTACAATAGTGAAGAGTATTTCCATACAATTTAAGTTTCATTTATGGGTTTACTATCCAATAAAATGACCAATAATTTACAAAAATAAGCAATTTGTTAAATGATATGTGAAACGTGTAGTTCTAGTAAAGCCAGAGTATTATTAAATAAATGTTAGATACTTCTAAATGAGATATGTCTAATAATTTAAAGTGTGTGTCACATGAAACAACTATAAGAATTTTTTGAACCTCATGTGTAGAAAGTTTTAGTTGATTATATTTCTTAGTTCACGAATAATCCTCATTGGTTGTTTAATAAAGCCCTCTGTCATTTTATGTTTTCTCTACGGTCTTAATTCCATGCTCTTATTCCCCTCTCCCCAAAAGCAAAAATTCTAATATTTGATGTAGACATTTTTGTTCACATGTGTTTTTGTAAAACATGCATTATTGTTTATGTACATTGTTGATTTTTTTTCAGAAATGGTGTCTTATTTTGTTTTTTATTTTATTTTTATCTCTGTACTATATTTAAGATCTAACCATTTTGTTTCTTCTAAGATCTAAATTCTATTCCATAGTTTGAATCCACTACATTTTACTTATCCATTCTCTGTCTAATGGTCATCAAGATTGCCTCTGATTCCATTAAATATGCTGTGATGAACATGCTTGTGAATGTCTCCTTTGTGCAAAATATGTATGAGAATTTTTTGCAACATGCAGGAGCAGGGTTGCTAGGTCGTAAGAGTGTATGTTTGCTAAATTTGACTAAGTGTTGTCATACTGCGCTCTAGATTGGCTTACTCAATCTCACAAGGCCTGAGGTTCCTGAATTCCTATATACCTTCCAACATTTGCATTATCATTATTTGGGCCATCTTTTGATAGTAAATTGATAGCTCATAGGTGTTTTAATATGCATTTCTTTAATTACTTTACTATGCATGTTAGCCTATTTGGTTTCCTTTATCTTGACTTTTTATGTCATTTTCCTATTTTCTATTGAATTCCTGTCTATCTATCTATCTATCTATCTATCTATCAGTCATCTATCTTATCAACAAAAGGTGTATGGACATTATGTTGAAAGAATACAATTGTCCAGAGAGTATTGGAAAAAGTTATTTTCCCAAGTATTTCTGAATGGTGTAGCACTTTTACTTTAGTAAGGAAGAAATATTTTCATTATATTTTCTGCACATTTGTATAGGATTAACTGATTATAAATCTAAGTATTGATTATTATTGATTCAGTGTCTTATGTTTTGTTTTTATTGTTGTTTATATAAAGCCCTGAACTTAAAGAATCCCTACACTTTCTGTCTTGATTGGGACTATGAACAAAAAAGCAAGTTATCATTAATGCATTTATAATCCACTTTGTTCTAAGAATAATTTAAGTCAACTGAGCAATGAAGAATTTATTCATAAGGGTAAGACTCTCAAAAACTTCTTATAGGAGAGGCATTTGGACTTGGGCATGAAGGAGAACAGTTTGCTAAGTGAGGCAGATGTTGTTGGTGCCCTGTCCAGATCTCCTGGGATCCCTGGTTCCCATCCCCTAGTAGCTGTGAGTGCAGCTAACAGTTCACACCTGCAACCTTCTGCAGATGAATGATTACCCTTGAGTGATTGAAATTTCCTTGACCAGAGGTGCTTGGGGGTTACAACTGTTACCCAGCATTGCATCCCATGTTTGTAGCTAATGCCTGGCTGGTGCAGAGGTACAAAATTCCTGCACCCCTGCCTCAAGGTGTTCCAGTTTGCTAAAGCTGCTGGAATGCAAAATACCAGAAATGGATTTACTTTTACAATGGGGTTTAGTAGTTCACAAATTTACAGTTCTAAGGCCATGAGAATGTCCCAATTAAGGCATCATCAGGATGATAGCTTCTCTGAAGAACAACTGATGGCATCTGGGGTTCCTCTGTCACATGGGAAGGCACATAGCTGGAGTCTGCTGGACCTCTCCTGGGTTTAGCTTCTGGTTTCCGTGGCTTTCTCCAAAATGTCTTGGGGCTTCTGGCTTAGCTTCTCTTGTGGGTCCTTCTTGTTTCTCCTGGGGTGTGTCTTTCTTAGCTTCTCTGAGCTCTCTCCAAAATATCTCTGCCTTTTATTGTCTCATAAAGGACTCCAGCAAGGGAGCCAAGACCCACCTTGAATGGGAAGGGACACATTTCTATGGAAACAACCTAATCAAAAGTTTCTACCCACAATAGGTCTGCACCCACAGAATTGGATTAAAAGAACATGGACTTTTCTGGGGTACATAGCAGATTCAAACCAGCACACAAGGTGAGGATTTCAGACCTCCTACTGAGATTAATAAAAATAGGCTTCACTTGAAGCCACAACCTTGTCTAGCGTCTTCCCTTTTCCTTTTCTCTTTCATTCTTTGAGACAATGTAGATCCCAAGAATCATGGGAATAGGAGTGGTATGCTAGACACAGTGAGTGCTACAAGCAAAGAAGAAACACATGAAAATGCATGGAGAAAAGGCAAGAGGTTTTGGGAGAAAGGACCAGAAGTTTGATGTTTATGAAAGACAGTAAGTATAGTGGGGACTTTTGGGAAATGTAAGGAGGGGACCACATTGTGAAAAACAATATTGTGTGGTGGTCAACTAAATAGTCCCTACAGACAGACTCCCTAGGCTTGAGTCCTGGATTCCCCACATGTAGCTGCTGACTTTGGGCTTGCAATTCGGCTTTCTGTACCACATTTCCTCAATAGTACCTACTCTATAGAGTTGCTGGAAGAAATGAGTAAATATAAGTGGAGCTAAGCATGCATCTCAAAAATATAGGTTATAATACCTACTCTATAGTGTTGCAGGAATAAATGGGTAAATAAAAGTAGAGCTAGGTGTGCATGTAACAAATTCAACATAAATACTTTATTGTCAAGTGTCTTATAGAACATGCTAAAGGAATAGGGAATGTATTCTGTAAAAATACTTGATCATATTTATTCTTAGTCTATGATGGTTGGTGATGTAGAGGATGAATTTTATAGAAAAGAAAGTAGATGATCTTGCTAAGTAAAATGAAAAAGTCTTTTTTTTTTCTCTTTTTTTTTTTTTTCACATGTTGAGTTTAGGGTATTTTCAGGGTGTTGAGATTTAGATTTCCAGTAGTCAGTGAAAAGACAGTTCTGGTGTTTAGGAGACAAGTCTAGACTGGTGATATAAATTTGGGAACAATGGAAGTGGCTGAGAAAATAGACATTAAAGATGGAAACACGAAGTACAGTATTACTTAAAGAATGAGTAGAGAAAGTAAGAGCAAAGATAAAATTAATATGGTACAAGGGGAACTATAAGAAAATAATGTAATGAAAGTTGGGAAAAGAGACGTTCATGAAAAGGGATGATCAGCATTGTCAAGTACTGATGGAGGATCAAATTGGAAAATTGAATGAAAACTTTAAAAATTACATTAGATTTGGAAATCGGGTGGTTCTTTGTGAACTTAATTTTAGTGAGAGCAAGGTAGAAGTGGACAAGATCAATTTCAAAAGAGAGAAGAGGGATAATTGGGGAAGGCAGGGCCAAAGCTGGTAGAAGGAAGACAGAATCAAGAGTCAGGGTGGAGGGTACCTTATCCTCTGAGCTAGAGGGAACAAATGGAGAAGCTGTCAATAGATTGTACTGCTGGACTGAAACCAACAAGACGAAATTTTTAACAGGCATAGTTACTAAGTTCTGCACTTAGGATCAGAAAATAAATGGATGGGGTCATGGTTAACAAGACAGAGTTAAATGTGAAATCCTTGGACTTTTACTTTATCACAGATTTGATGTGATTAAAAAATAATAAAAAAATCAGTTACAATTTATTAATAGAAGTACAACTCTAAATCAAAATTTATATTAGATTCACTATACTTTGATGAAATCAGACAACATTTGTATGCCTGGGTCTAATTTGGGCACCACTTTGTTTTTTTCTTTAATTAAATTCAGTTTTATTGAAATACATTCACACACCATACAATCATCCATGGTATACAATCCACTGTCCACAGTATGATAACATAGTTATGCATTCATCACCACAATCTATCTCTGAACATTTTCCTTACATCAGAAAGAACCAGAACAAGAATAAAAAATAAAAGTGAAAAAAGAACACCCAAATCATCCCCCCCATCCCACCCCATTTGTCCTTTAGTTTTTATCCCCATTTTTCTACTCATCCATACACTATATAAAGGGGGTATATCCACAAGGTCTTCACAATCACACTGTCACCCCCTGTAATCTACATTATTATATAATTGCCTTCAGGAGTCCAGACTGCTGGGTTGGAGTTTGGTAGTTTCAGGTATTTACTTCTAGCTATTCCAATACATTAAAGCCTAAGAGGTGTTATCTATATAGTGCATAAGAATGTCCACCAGAGTGACCTCTCGACTCCATTTGAAATCTCTCAGCCACTGAATCTATTTCGTCTCATTTTGCATCCTAATTTTGGTCAGGAAGATACTCTCAGTCCCACAATGCCAGGTCCACTTTCATCCCCGGGAGTCATATTCTGCATTGCCAGGGAGATTTACAACCCTGGGAGTTGGGTCCCACGTAGTGGGAAGGGCAGCGAGTTCACCTGTCGAGATGGCTCAGTTAGAAAGAGAGAGGGCCACATCTGAGCAACAAAGAGGTACTCAAGGGGAGACTCTTAGGCACAATTATATGCAAGTTTAGGCCCTCCTTTGCAGTAACGAGCTTCATAAGGGCAAGTCCCATGATCAAGGGCTCAGCACATCAAACCGCCAGTCCCAATGTTTGTGACAACATCAACGCCAGTCCAGGTGAGGATGTCCAACACATCCGCACCTTCCCCCAGATCCTTGGGGCTGGGGAGGGGGAGGCTGTAAATATATTTTTTCTTATCTGTCCAAATTACTCTGGGATGTGTCACTATTTCACTCCAGCCTATACTAGCCTACTGTATCTCACTTCTTATTCAAAGTTCCATGCAATTGTGGGGGGCACCACTTTTTAAGAAGGCTAAAATTGATAAACCTGAGTGTCTTCAATAAAGGCTGATGAGTGGGCAAATGCTCAGCAAATCATGCTTGCAAGACTTGGGATATTTGATTTGGACAAGGGAACATTTTGAGAGTGATGTTCCTGGAAACTAATAAACATTTTAGTATTTTAAGATACATATGTATTTCATATATCCCCTTTCCTCACCTAATAGCATCAAGATAGTATTTTTTTTAAGATGGTAGTTGTTTTTAAGATAATTAGAATGGGCACTGCTCCTAATTATCTTGTCCTTTGGGGAAAACAACAGATAGACTATCATCTGGAAGTATCCAGAGACTTGTTTTTATTTTTCCAGAGAGCAAAACTGATATTAATTTAGCAAAATAAATCATTGAGTTTCTTCTATGTATCATATACTATGCCCAGTGCTGTGTAGCATTAAAGGATAGTAACATTTCAAGACTTATAAGACAAAGTTTCTCATAATGATGCCTGTTAATAATTGAGCTGCCAGTTTTAAAAGTGGTATGATCTCTCATACTAGAAGCGTTCCAAGGCAGGCTGTATGAACACTTTATAGGAATGCCTGAGAAATCTTGTTTGTGGAGTAGAGTTGTACCAAATTGTATTTAAACTGTCATCCAATGGATTCAGGGATGCTATGATTTTAGTGCTCTCATGGGGCAACACGCTCAGGTCAGGACCTCTGTGAACTCCTCATAGCTTCTCGCTCCTATCCATCTTTCTTTATTTTATCACATTAGGAGCTAAATTAGTGCTCCCACCACCCAGATTTTTGTAGATGGCCACTAATCCCTATCCTATTCTCTTTGATACTGCCCCACCCCCCACTGCTAAGCATTCACCTGTAGCTTCCTTTATTCCACTGGCATTAAACTTAGTATCTCTGGGCAATGTTAGAAGGTGAGGTGAAGAAGGCGGCCATCACTCTTCTCAGTTACCTGGTGTTGAATTGTAGCTCATTCAATCATTTATTCAACAACAATGTATTGAAAACCCATGATGCAGTCACTACCTGTGTTTACAGGGTTCCGTAGACAATATTTATTTACTTTTGCCCCACTTTCCCTCTTCACTGGCATGCATAGATATCTAGCTTTATTTCCATTTTCTTGATTATTACTGTTGTTTCATGTCTTCTAGATCTTCACTGTAGCAGTCAGAGGTTTTTATTTTGATTTTATAATAAAATGAAATCTTTTGTTATTTCAAGACTGAGTGGTTTATTATGTCTGCCTACTTGCCTGCCTGTCTGTCTGTCTATAAGTCTGTATGTTTTTTCCTAGGGTTATGATCTAAGGTTTGGTCTTGCTTTCATGAAAATTATTTCTGAGTCACTCAACTTTCTCTCTCAGCAGTGGTTTCAGGTGAAACCAAAAAATCCTCAGGAGTCCATTTGTATTAAGAGTGTACCTTTTGGCTAACATACTTGTTCATCCATTCAATAAATATTTAAGAAGTGCCTGGTACTGTTCTAACTGTTATGGAAGTAGCAATGAACAAAACAAAGTCCCTGCCCCTCATGGAGCTTTTGTTCTGGTAAAAGTCTCTTTTATGGGAAAAGTTCTGAGGTCTTCTTCATATTTTAAAGGATGAAAACCACAAGATATATTTGTATCTACATGCATGTTTATGTCAAGATCTACATGCATATACATATGTGTATATCCATCTACAGACAAAGAGGTGTGCGTGTGTGTGTGTTTTTTGCTAGATGTTTTGGGAGACTAAATGCAGGTTAGTTGTAAAGTGCTTCCCTTGTTGAAAATACATGAAAACAAAAGAGAGGAGAAATAAAAGAAGGAAGACAAATGGAATATATTTCAGATAACTTTTCCTTATTACAAATAGTGAAGTACATTTCTAGCCTTCTAGAGGAGTTACTTTCTTTCAGGGTTCTGTAGCCAATATTTATTTACTTTTGCCTCAGTAAATAAGGATTTGAGTCTTGAAATCAATTTTTATTCTATTATTTTACACACACACATACACACACAAACATCAACACAAAGAGAGAAGGGGGAAGAGAGAGAGAGAGAGGAATAGTAAATATCTGACTTTTGCTAATAAAGGAGAGAACTGCTAGATATTATATAAAACATTTCCTAACTGGAAAATTCCATTTGCTTTGTCCTTATCCAAATCTAAATTTTGAGAACTTCCGGTCAGATGTTCTTAAAGCAAGAAATGGAGAGAAGAAAGAGCCGGTCCCTAAGAGTAACCCCGAGTCAGCTCATCAGTACTGCCTTTTGGAGAGGAAGAGGTGGCTCAGACAGAAGGGCAGGCCTGGGCCAGGTCCACTTAAGTCTGTGGCAGGAAGCTCAGCTGGGGTTCTTAATCCTGGCTCCGGAGACAAAAGAGTCCTTGGATAGAATCCACAGGGTCCTTGAATGTGGATGGGGAAATATTCCATATTCATTATTTCTAATTTCCAGCTAGAATTTAGCGTTTCCTTTAATTATCCATGTAGGAAAGAAATCACAGTAAAATTAGCAGAACTTATGACTGTCATCAATAGAAATCACAGATATTTTCGTATCACACTGCATTTGTTGCAGCTGTCTGGAAATAACATTTATGCTTATCAGTACTTCAGTCTTATGGTGGTTATTAGATCCATCACTACATCTTGTTATTTAATGCGTTAATAAAAATACACATGTTTCTATAGCACTTTTTTTCATAATTTGATAATTATCTCAATACAATGGGTTTCCTTTGTGATTTATTCATTTTAAGTTTTGCATTTAAAAGCATCATTCTGAAAAGGGGACCATAGGCTTCCCCAGACTGCCAAAGAGGCTCATGACACACAAAAAATTGAGATGCCCAGACTAGAGAGAAGGTGATACCACTAGAAGCACTTTGAATAATAATGACCTAAGCTCTGCCCAAGCATGCTAGCAATTCCTCATTCTTCAAACAGAGGGTAGGGCAGGGTTGGGTGGAGGTAGAAGCATGTGGCAGAGGCATTAGTTTTCGCCTCCACAGAGCTAAGACAGAGGAGAAGAGTTTCTTTCTCTGAGAGTTTGGATTATAGATCCATAGAAAGGAACAATTCCTTGGGAAAGCAGGTATGATTATTGATGCCTAATTTCAATCTTTTTTAAGAGAAGCTGTAGGTTCACAGGAAAATCATGCAGAAAATATGGGGCTCCCGTATACCTCCCACTCATTAACACCATGCATTAGTGTGTTACATTTGTTACAATTGATGAAAGAATATTATCATAATTGTACTAACGGTAGTCCGTGGTTTACATGAGGGTTCACTGTTTGTGTTGTACAGTCCTGTTTCTTTTTAAAATTTTTATTCTAGTAACATACATACAACTTAAAATTCCCTCTTTGAACCACATCCAGATTTATATTTCAGTATTGTAAATAACGTTCACGGTATTGTTCTATTCTAACCTCCATCCATTACCAAAACTTCTCCACCACCAAAAATAGAAACTCTGTATAATTTAAGCATTAATTCCCCATTCTCTACCCCACCCTGGCCCCTGATAACCTGTATTCTAGATTCTGAATCTATGGATTTGCTTATTCTAATTATTTCATATCAGTGAGACCATACAATCTTTGTCCTTTTGTGTCTGGCTTATTTCATCCAACATGATGTCTTCAAGGTCCATCTGCGTGGTTACATGTATCAGAACATCTGTCCTTTTTATGGCTGAATTACATTCCATTGTATGTATATACTACATTTGGTTTATCCATTCAGCAGTTGAAGGATATTCGGGTTGCTTCCATTTTGGCGAATGTGAATAATACCACTATGAACAATGGTGTGAATATCTCTGTTACTAATTTCAATTTGATTTGAAGAGAGAGTTGGAATCTGTACCAAGACAAGGGATAATAGAAACAGGGACTCTTCCTTATCATTTTGGCATGTATATTTATGCTCCCTTTTCTTAACACATTCATTCCTAAGATTTTCAATATTTAAAAAGTTAAGGTGAGGTAAAAATAAAAGTCATGGTTCTTATAAACACTTAGGGAAAACAGAGAGCTTGCTAGAGCATTAATTCTAAAGGAGTAATACAAGATTGACCGAGATAACAGGCAACATTAGGCAATGATGATGGATGGTGATCAAAAGATAGCACATTATAAAAAGAGCATTGGTCCTGCCATAGTGCAATTTTATTTTAGCATTTTAAAAGGGAGAGGACAGAAAAGAGAGGAGATGGGCACGTAACCCAAATTATCTCTGAACTAAATTTATGTGTCAGGTGTATGTGATTCATTTTTAGACTCACAGCAGGACAGACAGAACCATGAAGACACACTGGCTTCTTTTAATATGATTTCCTTAAGTGAAAACTGAAGGGAGTGGTACACATTTTCTCTAAGGTCATTTCTAGCTCTAGCCTTTCTGTTTAGAGCTTGTAAATTTTTGAAAGGACAGATACAAGGCTTTATAATTCCTGTCCTCCAGCTGGTTGCCCCATAACACTTTCCTGCAACAGAGTGTCCTAAACACAGTCCTCAATTTGTGTGGAGTGCAGGGAGCAGAACTATTGAGTATAATAGATAACATATATCATACTATACTATGTGCCTGGCATTGTGTTAAATGATTTTCACTCATGCATCACTTAATTGTCCTATTACAACACTAATGGGTACATGCCTTCATTTCACAAGCAGAAAACCTAGACACAAACACACAGAGCTCTCACATAGCACGGCCAGAATGCCAGTCAGGTCAGCCTGACTGCAGGTCACTATGACTCCATGCTAGGGATGGTGTGAGAGGTGACCACTAACAAAAGCAGCAGAAAAAAGGTGGCTCACTGTGTTTTTGCAGCCAGACGTCCACAACATCGGCCAGAGCCCAAGTCTGCTTGAGGCAGCAACTGCCTGAATTGCCTGAACTATCCAGGTAATCGCTGACCTCTTTGTGGACTAGTACTGACTTAAGGTGACCTTTCTAATGACTGTTCTGCACCCAAGAAGGCAACTGTTGTCCTGGGTTGGAAAATAATTTTCCCAGTAGGTTATGGAGGCCCTGAGAATGAGAAGCTTGATACTAAGAATAGCCAGTTTCCTTGAAAAACCGCTAGCATAAAGTAGATCTCTATTTATATGACAGCATGAATAAAATAGACTATTTTGCATTTATATAGTGCCTCTCCTCACATAGGAGCCCAGGGGCTTCACTAATACAGACTTACAATGAAACACAACCACCTCTGGGAGGCCACCAGGCAGACAACCAAGCTGTGCCGACTGTAATGACAGTGGGGGAGGCGACCATGGAGCTGAAGACGTCGCATGCCTGATCTGAATGGCACTAAATTGAACGCTTTGAAAACGATATATGCTATCAGCACTATGATATAGACACACCCTGTCAGTCCTCAAACTTGCCAATGAGAACCGCAGAAGTAGGTACAAATGTTCTGTTTTGTAGATTGTGAAATAAAACAATTATTTGTAAAATTGCATTTTCAATTTAAGTAAAAATGGTATAATCTCATTTCTGAAATTATAGCTCCCAATCTGTATAAGTAGCTCTATAGTGCTACTGAAATGTATGTATGCATATGTACACACATATATATGTGGCTGAGATTGTATTATTTTATTATATATTATATATAAAAGACCTTTTTTCACTTGGCAGTCTGTAAGTATTTCCACATATTATGGAAATATAAATATAATTTAATGACACATTATTTTTCATATTCAATAGCATAAGCCCATAATTCACTTAACCATTCCTTTTTTGTTGTTTCTTTTTTCCCCCCTTATAAATAGTGTGATATAAGTCTTTGTGTATAAAGCTTTGTCTACATTTTTCTCTGATTATTTTCCTGGAAGTGGAACAATGGCATGAAATGGGATGAGCATTTTTAAGGTTATTAATATCCATTGCCAAATTGGCAAATTAATTTCCTGAAACTTGAACCAATTTATATACTCAGATTCTGTGTATCAGTCTATTTTAATCCATCAATATTATCTATTATTTAAAAATTATTTTTCAAATTTGATAAAGTATATTTCCAAATTAAAGTTGAGTGATGTTAAGGATTATTAAACATTTGTGTTTCCTCTTTATTAAATTTTCTATTTTTTTCTAATGGAATATGGTGGTCTCATACTGATTCAAAATAGCTTTTTTATATATTAAGGATAGTAACTCTTTGTTTCTTTTATAAGAAGCAGTGTTTTAGAGTGCTGTCTTTGGAACTATTGTAGCTTTGACTTCCAAGCTGAGCTTTAATTTATGAGCTGTGTGATCACAGACAAAGTTATTTAACCTTCCAAGATTAGTATTCTAAATTACAAACAGGATAATCAGGAGCATATTTATCATGAAGCTAATAAATGGCCTTAGAATTGTGTTCAAATGGTTTTATGTTTTTGAAAAATGTACACAAATATGATGTCGTAACCATGCTTAGTTAAGACTACTGTATCTTTCTATTCCAACCTTCTTTCATGAGCCTTCCTCTCCATCACACATCCCCTCCATTATATTTCCCCTATAACAGGTTATATTAGAGTGGCTTCAGGCATTGTGAGATCTGCCTAAAATAAAGTTGAGTATATAAATTTGTACAACTTTCAGGAAATTAATTTGCCAATTTGGCAATGGATATTAATAAACTTGAGTTGGGGATAGGTTGATTTCATGCTCAGTGGGATGCATACAAATGGTTCATCGCCACTTTCATGTATAGGTAGCTTTCCTCGTATAGCAATGGTTTCCAGGAATTTTATCCTTTGTACCAACCTCCTGGTGTAGTTTTTAAGCAATATAAATATGTTTTCTGGTGCTTGGCACAGAAAGGATGTGGTTAATGGAAGAGCACCAAGGTTTGAAATGTATGAAAACAGAAGCTAATCTGTGGAAAATTCTCTACATCGTACAGCTTATATACAGAAAAAATTTGATAGAGATTTTCCCAAGTTTAACAGTAATCCTAAAAAATTCACATAGCATTATCAATAGTGAGCTGAGAATCTGAAAGAAATGTCTTGAACTATCAATAATAAAAAGTAAATTTTGCTGTTTTTATGAAGAACTGAATAGTATGCAGCCAAAACAGGGGAAAGTGTTATAGAAGTGTGCCAGACAGTAATCTATTAAAAATATTTTTTCAGATTCATAAAATTTGTGGGGTCTATTAGCATTGTTGAAGTTTATACATTACTGTGATTTTTTCATTCTAATTAATATTCACTTTCATAACTAGTTTTATATTTGTGACACTATATTCTCTTTCTTATAGAGAGCACCCAGGATTGTGATAACTCTAGTTGCCCCAAAATCTGGATTCATATAGGCCTACATATTTGAATTGGGAGAGGTAAATATCTAATTTTACTTTTTGCCAAGTATCCAATAAATTTTGCAGCACCATTTATTGATTATTACTCTTTCTTATTGATTTACAATGACTATCATATGTTGGTTATTCTGTACATCAAGATCTGTTCTTGGCCTTTTTTGGTTATTGAGCTCTCTCTGTATTTTTTGTGCCAGTAGCCTGAAGCTTTGATAACTATATATTAATAATATACTTTACTAATAGGATAAGTTCGCCCATTCATGACAACTCTTAAATTCCTAGTTTTATGAAAAAGTCTTTTCTCTCTTGTTTATTATTCTGAATTAATCCTAGCATACCCTTTTCTCTCTCTTTTTAAACCCTACTGATATTTTGATTGGAATTATAAGAAACTAAAAACAATTTGCTTAGACTGATTTCTTTACAATACTCAGTCTTCCCATTCAGAAACTTGATACAGCTCCACAGTTACCCAAGTCTTCCTTTTTATTGCTCAGTAATGTTTTGTAGTTTCCTCAAAATATACTTCTTTAAATATGAAAACTATTTTTACTAGAAAGATTTAGATTACCTTAAAGTTAATTCAGTTGGATCCAATTGAATAGTTGTTTGGCTTATTTGGGAATTTGTTTTATTTTATCATTTTCTCAGGGTAAAGAATCCAAATACAGCTTTTCAGGCCTGAAAACATCTTGCTAGTTATCCAAATTTACGAGGACTTCTCTATGTCATTAATTGATTTTTTCCAATATATTCTCAATATTGGCTTTAACAAATGTTCAACTCTGAGATTGAGAATCTCAATCATCAAAACATCTCCAATTGACTAGAATAATGATGAATATTCAGGTCTTGGGACTTTTCCTAAAGGCCTTTCAGGGTACTTATGTTTTACAGTGTGTGTGAGAGAACATCCTTTTGTGGGATTTTTGTATCTTTTAAACAAACCTGGGATTGGTTAATGAGTTTTAGTTATTAATGTGGAAGCAAAGAAGCCCAAACACATTCTAAGTCTTCATGCAGCGGACATGTTGATGGCTTTAAGAGTGATTGGTTAATGCACTGCATTCCTGGGTCACACTAACCAAGTCATGAGATTTTCATGACTGGACTATATGGGCTGTTGACACTGAGGCTCTATTCTATCACATGGAATGACATAAAAAATAAGTAACATTAAAACTTTCTAAAGAAAACAAGAGTAAATTGTTGATCTTTGAAATATTTAACAGCTCATCTAAAATGTTATGTCTGTTATTTCAATATTGCAATATTCTTGGAAGATTAATAGAAAATTTCCAACCCATGGAAAATAATAAGGAAATATAATCCACAAATCTAAAATGAAAAAGATAATGCAAGGTGGAAACTAATCCAAAATATTTTTTCAAGTTTATTTGTATTTGGAAGTCACAAAAATACAAAAACCATATATAATGAGACCATATTAGATTCTCAGGGTTACAGTTTCCTCATCTGAAAGTAAGAATATTAAGGGAGATTACTAATAGTCTTTCTCAGAGAATTGCTTGATTTTCTTTCAAAGTACTTTTGCCAGCCTGCTGGAATTCAACTGTGACCTGATAACTGAGTTTGTAGGTAAAGGAAAAGTGTGGATCTAATCTATTATACCATAATCTAGGTTTTTGACTATGTTTTGGATGATATATATATATATATGTGTGTGTGTATCCATTACCAGGGTAGGCCTAATAGACCATACATAAATATTAAGGTGAGTAGATATCACTGGTGAATATGCATAGAATTCATATCAATAGGTTGTGCTAACCTGGAATGACGTAACAATTGATTTTCCATCATAATTACTCCTGCATTTGATGGTATTTAATAATTCAATCAATAATGTGAATGACCATGTTCATTTGGTGTGCAAATGATAACATGCTAGTTAGGAGAATGAGTATTAAAATTCCATACAAGTAGGACAAGCTGCAAAAGTGATAAGAAATACAGAATGATCTTTAATAAGAGCAAATACATCTGGGGAAAGATAAAATGTATAAACAGAATATAGAGAATTACATATATATTTCTAATATTGGACATATCTGAGAGTCAGTACTCACAGTGGACCAAAACATGAATAACATGAGATAAATCTCACTAGATGTGAAAGATAGTATGAACTCAAACTATAGTATTCAGTAATTTAATTTTAAGGTAAAATAAATTAAGCAGTTTCAGGGACTATAAAAATAAAATTTGCAAATAAACTCACTGGTTCTCAAGTCTCCTCTATATTTCTTAATACTTAAAATTTGTTTAGTATGAAATATTTCAGACACACTGGAAAGTACTTATGATTACTTAATTAATACCTCCATATTCAACATCCAGTTTAGGAAAAAAATCATTGCAGAATTTAATACCTTTTCATTGTGAAGTCAGTTGTTTGTATTTCCCTTAGGCACATATCAGTATTGTCTTTCTAAGACGGGAAGCTCAGAAACTAGGGACTAAGTCAATTAATTCGCAGCTTTTTAACAAAAAGCTTAAATATATACATAATTAATACTTTGTGGTGTTAATGATTCTCATAAAACCTTGGGGTACAATACCCAGGCTTTGTCTCTGTCTATTAGTTAAAAGTCAATTGTGTCTCCAAAGGAAATCTTAACGACAGAAATAAGAAACAGGAGGAAAAGCTAAAGAAATATAAATTTCATAGTCTAGAAAAATATCTGAAGCATAATTTGCATATGGTCTACAACAAAATGGTAATAAACAGATGTAATGTATAATAGCAAATGGTATTAACATAATTTTAATTCATAAAAATACATGACACATCAAATAACTATTCTGTGCTAGGCAATATGCTTGGAGCTTTTATGTAGATTATCCAGATTATTCTTCATCGCTAATCCTAGAAAAAAAGTTTTACTAGTATCCTTATTTAACAAATGAGAAAACTAAAGCTGGAAATAAAGATTAAATTGTATAAGGCCAAACATCTATAAAAGGGAGTACTAGGTTTTTATCCATGTCATCTGTCCCCCAGTTAGCCAAAACATCTTACAAATCATTGGGGACTTAGATTGTACATATGCAACATTTGTTCTATGTGTAGGTGTGTGTGCACATGGATGTGTACTGTAGTTAATAAAATGTGCCTACAGATATATCACTAAATAGTCAAATGTTTCTTCAATTGCTTCTTCCTTTTTACATCTTTTTACAATTTGTTTATTCATATTGCCATAAGAGTTTGATTACAGCACAATGGCTTATGTCCCTGCTTCGCTGAGAAAAAGAATTAGGTATCAATGAATCATACAAACTCATCCTATCACAAAAGTAAGCATTATCTTTAAAAACCCATTTTCCTAAAGAATAAAATTCCTTAAATAGTGACTCTACAGGGATAGGGGAGAGGAAAGAAGCTAGGATGATTGAGTCTTGGGCAGAGGTCTGTTATCCATGGTGAGGCCATGGCTCTTGTTGGAGTACTTAGAGGTTGATGTGTGTGGGTAAGATGAACCAATTGCAGCAGCTGAAGGACTAGGAGTGAGCATGGATGAAGGCTGATAATAGGGAACTTGTAGAACACTGGAGAGATCATTTAGACATTATGGTGGAGTAGAAGAGCAAAGATGAGTAATCAGACCTGGGTCTAGAGAAAGGGAGGCAATAAAGACACAATAGTGTATATATAGTAGTAGAGAGGCAAAGGCATTTAAAATGCTAAGCAAGCATGCCCATGCATGGTCATGGTCTTGGACAAGATTTCATCAGACAAGGAGGTATTGGTGCATTTGTGATGCATGCCGTTACTACCCCCCATGCTGCCCATTTGTCTTTGGTTCTTACAGGGACCATAAGTGGCCTCTGACTCCAGGGATCTCAGGGACTCTCTGGAGAGCTTCAGGGATCTGTGAACAACAGTTATCCTGCTCCCATGCATGTCAATGAGCTCAACAGAGGTACTCTTATGCCCCCTCAACCTCTGAGAGTCTGTATTCCCCTTATTCAGTTCAGCACAGCACTCTGTTGAAGTAGCAACCAAATGACAGGTAACATATAAACTCCTGGCTGGATAAATAGACAGATGATCCTTGGAACATGTTCTGTTCCAGTGATTTCATTTCCCTCAGAAAGAATGATACCTGGAGATTTAATCATTTTCTCTGGTGAGTGGATACACAGACAAGACAAGACAGGAAGGGCTCTGTAGCTTACAGGAAATGTTCACATGTAAAATATCTCTCTAAAGGCATACATTTAATTGGTGTTTCTGGGAAATGAAAAAAATAGAACCCATATAATTTTTTCTTATTTAATCTGGAGCATGGGGGTTTGCAGTAATTGATGCTTGCTGTGCTTTTATTGGTCAATTTGTTCCTAACAGATAGAAGGAAATTTTCCATTTTGTTCATTAAGTGAAGATGTAGAATTATACTCTGTATCAAGAACATGGCGGGCATTCACAACTTGTCTCAATGACAGAGTCTCAAAGTTTCCTGATCACCCATTCATCCATGCAACACTTTGTTAGCTTTGTTCCAAATAAACTTTCAAAAATATCAGGAAATCAGAGACTCTCAAGTCAGGAAATTTTCTTATAGAGATAATATTGCCAATGTTTCTCAATAGTTTCAATTTTGCATTCAGTCTAAGAAGCATTAATGTGCTATAATATAATTTTATGAGAGTTATGTGTAGATTCTAAGTGAATCCTTATATATGAAGGTTATACCAATGAATTAAATGTTCCTAATTTCATCAGCAGATTCTATTTAAAATATTCCTGGCATAACTTTTGCCATATTAATTCATTGATCTGAGCAATTATGTATTCATTTATTCAGTCATAAGGGTCTTCATTCTGAGTGATTAAATTTGGGAAAAAAAAGAAAATGTTTTGAGAATGAGTTCTGGACTTTTAGTTTTTCAGTCACTGGATAAATATTGCTTATAATTAGTATGGGAAGCATGAGTGGATTAGAAGGCTTGGGGCTGATTTTTTAACTTAGCCTCTCAGTGAATGGTAGTGCCATCACCCTGTTCTCAATATAAAATCCCAGATGCATCTTTCTCTTCTCATGTTTCCTTCCCAACCAAATCCAATCACAAAGATGTAATGATTACAACTCAAAAAATATTTTTTGAAATGGTAATTTGTTTTCTTACCAGCTTATTGAGTCATAGCTAACCTACAATAGAGTTCACATATTTAGATTTCAATTAGATAATTTTTGACATATGTAGACAGTCATGAAACCATCACCACAATCAAGACAATGAACAAATGCATCCCTCCAAAACTTTCCTCTTGCCCCTTACAGGTATCTCCCTCTCATCCCTGCCTAATGCTTTCCATTCCTAAGATAACCACTGATCTATTCTCTGTCGTTGTAGATTACTTTGCATATTTCAGAATTTTATATGAATGGAATCATATAGTAAGTACTCTATTTTGTCTAGCTTCTTTCACTCTGGGTAATTATTTTGATTCATCCATGTTCTTGTGTGTATCCACAGTTCCTTCCTTTTTATTGCTCAGTCATATTCTATTGTATAGTAATACACTATAATTTGCTTACCCATTTATCTATTGCTGGACAATTTTGGTTGTTTCCAGTTTGGGGCTCTTACCCTTGTGGAAAAATATTTATGGACATATGCTTTCTCCTTTCTTGGGCAAATACCTAAAAGTAAATTGGCTAGATCATATGATAAATGTTTGTTTAATTTTAAATAATAATTTTTAAAAACCTGCCCAACTGTTTTCCAAAGTTGTAGGTGTACCATTTTACATTCTTACCAACAAAGTGCTGAGTGCTCCAGTTCTCCCTCATGCTTGCTAAAAATGGCATGGTCAGTCTTTTTAATTTTAGCCATTCTAATACATATATAGTGGTATCTGACTGTGTTTTTTTCCTTGTTTTTACCTAATGACTAATAATGTTGAGCATCTTTTTATGTACTTACTTGCCATTAGTATATCTTAACTTTGACAAAGTGTGTTTCAAAAATTTTGCCCATTTTTAATTTTTTGTTGTCATTATTGAATTTTGAAAGTTTTTTATGTGTTCTATATATATAAATCCATTAACTGATACAGATTTTTTCAAGTAACCTCTCCCAGATTGTGTCTTGCCTTTCCATTCTCTGATCAACTTCTTTTTTTCATTTTTACTGTGGTAAAATATATATAGCATAATATTTGCCCTTGTGGTAGTTTGGAGGTATGTACTCCAGAAAAGCATGTTCTTAATCTTAATCTATTCTTTAGTCCATTGTAAATAGGACCTTTTGATGAGGTTACTTCTGTTAAGTTGTGGTCCAACTCAATCAGGATGGGTCTTAATCCTATTACTGGAGTCCTTTTAGAGAAGGCAACAGAGAGAAGCCACAGGGAGAGGTCAGAAACTGGAAGCCAACAGAACCTGGAAGAGAAAGAAGACACTGCTGTGGGCATTGCCACATGACAGAAAAGCCAGGAATCCCAAAGATTGCCAGCCAGCCAGAAGGTACTCATCCTGGGAGGAAGCAAACCTTCTAGCCTCTGAATCCATGAGCCAGTAAATTTGGGTTATCAAGCTAACCCATTAAATGGTATTTGTTTTAGCAACCAGGAAACTAAAACAGCCATGTTAACTACTTTTAAGTGTATAATTCAGTGGTATTAATTACATTCACAATGTCATGCAAACATTGCCACTATCTCGTTTCAAAATTCCTTCATCACCCCAAACAGAAACTTGGTAACCATTAAGCAATAATTCCCCATTTCCCAATCCTCCAGCCCCTGGTAACTCCTAATTTACTTTCTATCTACATGAATTTGGAATTTCTATCCTAGAAATTTCAGACAAGTGAAATCATACAATATTTGTCTTTTTCTGTCTGGCTTATTTAACTTGCCTATGGTTTTCAGGATTCATCCATGTTGTGGCAGGTATGAGAATGTTATACCATTTTTGGCTGAATAATATTCCATTATATACACTACATTTTATTTATCCATTCCTCTGTTGATGGACACTTGGATTGTTTCTATCTTTTGGTTATTGTGAATAATGGTGCTATGGATATTGGTGTAAAAGTATCTGCTTGAGCCCCTGTTTTCGGTTCTTTGGGGCATATACCTGGATTGAAATATCTGGATCACTTAGTAATTCTACATTTAATGTTCTGAGACACTGCCAACCTGTTTTCCACATTTTTTTCATGTGCTTATTGGTCATTTGTAAATATTCTTTGGATAAATGTCTATTTAAATTCTTTGCCCCTTTTTAAATGGGCTGCTTGTCTGTTTCTTGTTGAGATGTAGGAGTTCTTTATACATTCTAGATACTAAACCCTTGTCAGACATTTGATTGGCAAACATTTTCTCCCATACTGTGGTTGTCTCTTTTACTTTCTAGATAGTGACCTCAACACACAAAAGCTTTTAATTTATCTGTTTTTTCTTTTATTGTCTGTGCTTTTGTTGTAATATTTAAGAAACCATTACTAAGAGGTCATGAAGATTTTACCCTATGTTTTAACTCAAGAATTTTATAGTTTTAGCTATTAGGTTTAGGTCTTTGATCCATTTTGAGTTAATTTTTGAAAATGATGTAAGATAAGGCCCAAGTTATTCTTTTGCACGTGGCTATCTAGTTTTCCCAGCACCATTGGTTGAAGACGGTATTCTTTCCCCATTGAGTAGTATTGGCATCTTTGTCAAAATAAATTGACCATTGATGAAAGAGTTTATGTCTGAGCCTTCAATTCTATTCCATTGGTCTATATGCCTATCCTTGTTCCTAAGGATTTTATTCTTTTTGATGCTATTGTAAATGGAATTTTTTTCTTAATTTTCTTTTTGGATTTTTCATTGCTATTGTATAGAAATAAAATTGATTTTTGTTTGTTAATTTTGTACTCTGAAAATTTACTGAATTTGATTATTAGTGCTAACAGTTTGTGTGTGTGTATATGTGTATGTGTGTGTGTGTGTTTGTGTATACCTTAGGGGTTTTGAGATATGAGATCAAGTCATCTTTGAATAGAGATAGTTTTGTTTCTTCCTTTCCAATTTGGATGACTTCTCTCTCTTTTTCTTGTCTACTTTCTCTGTCTAGAACTTCCAGTACTATTTTGAGTAAAAGTGGTGAAAATGGGTATCCTTGTTTTGTTAAAAATGTTGCATTTTGATGCCATCCAATTTATCAATTTGTTCTTTAATGGATCATGGTTCAGGTGTCATATCTAAGAAATCTTGCTTAACCTAAAGACTTTCTCCTATGTTTTCTTCTAGAAAGCTCATAATTTTGATTTTATATTTAAGTCTATGACCCAAATTTTCAGCTAGCTTTTGAATCTATATTCAACATGGGGAGTATTGAAATCTTAAATCTTAAATACGTAGTTCTTAAGTCTTAAATCTCAAATATATTGTTCATGGGTCATATGACCCATGAACATGGTATATGTTTTCATTTATTTAAGTCTTCTTTAGTTTTCTTAATAATGTTTTGTAGATTTCAGTATATGGCTCTTGAACATCTTTTCTCAGATTTATCCCTTCAAGTTTTTCATATTTATGGATGCATTTGAAAGGGCATTTAAAAATTCAATTTCTGATTGCTCATTGCTAGTGTTTAGAAATCAAATTGATTTTTTTATGCATTGATCTTAAAAACTGCAACCTTGCTAATCCCATTCATTAGTTCTATTACTTTTTTTTTTTTTTTTGTAGATTCCTTTGAGTTTTCTACATATATAACACGTTGTTTGAGAACAAAGACTTCTTTTTTCTCACTATGGATTTTTTTTTTAACTTTTTGCTTACCTTTTTGCACTGGCTAGAGCCTCTAGTACAATGTTTCATAGACATGGTTAGGATAGATATCCTTATCTTGGTCCTGATCTTAGGGGAAAGCCTCAGTCTTTCACCATTAAGTGTATGTTAGCTGTAGGTTTCATTTTAATTCCTTTTATCAGCTTGAGGAAGATCACTTCTCTTCCTAATTTGCTGAGAGTTTTTATCAGGAATAAATGTTAACTTTTGTAAAATGCTTTTTTTGTGTGCATTTATTGAGAAAATAATTTAGTTTTTCTTTTTAAATGTATTAATATGATGAATTGCATTGTTTGATTTTTTAATGTTCTTTTGGATTCCTGGGATAAACTCCATTTGGTTATGAAGCACTATCCTTATATAGTGTTGCATTTGATTTGCTAATTTTTTGAAGTAATTTTTTTTATCTATGTTCATGAAGCTGATATTGGTGTACTATTTTCCTATCTTGTAATGTCTGTCTTATTTTGATATCTCGGTAATGCTGGTGTTATATAATGACTTGGAGATTTATTCCCTTGCTTCAGTTTTCTGGAAGATTTTTTTGTGGCATTGTCAGTTATTTCAAATTTTACCTTGTTGGATACATAAACACAGCTCTAAATACATGTATCATATAACTTTATTAATATTTATTATTATACTCGTTTTTATAAATGAGGAAAGTAAATTACAGAGAGGTTAAGTTACTTGCTCAAGACCCCAAATGGGTAAATGATAGAGGCAGAATGTGAAAATAGACAGACTCCATACTTCATGCTCTAACCATCACACTATACTCCCTCTCAATTACAGCAAGATTTCCTAGGTTGTCTGACTCCTCACTAACACTTTAAAGAAAGCAATACTATCTCTACCAGAATGATACAATTATGTAAAGATGGGACACAGAAATATTCCTTTACTTCTTTAGTCAGCCACTCCCCCCTTGCCTCTCCTTCACCACACTAAAAATAAAATCACCTCTCATGCTAACATATCACATCAATTTGAATATAACTAACTACTCTCTAAGCTTGCTGTGTCTGATTCACAGTTGTCAGGAAGATACTGAACTAATTAAGGGTTTTGCTTCTTATATTTTTTTCCTATTCTATTTCCATTTGCTGAGATGCATTTTGGGGAGAGAAACAGCTATTGAACCTCGCCTCTCTAAGTTTCCTTTCCCCACAGATGAAGGCTGTTACTTCTACCTGTAGGCTCCTCTCCCACCCTGGCCTTTAGAACCATTCCTTGGCATTGACATAGGGACACAGGGGTTCCGTATTCTGTCCCCCTTGGTTGTATCATGATGCAGATTTCATGGTCCAGTTTTTGGAATTGAGCTCCTGCTATGTCTTCATATTATTCCTTAGCTCAGTAAGGATTTGTGGCCTATCCCTGAAAGTCTGCCTAATTTTGTCAGTCTCAGTCCACCTTTCCCAACCCCCTCTCAACAGACTCTGTAATTCTAAGACTGGAAATAAGCAACCACCTAGCACTGAACCTGCCCACAAGCCACATAGGAGACACTAGATAACATTATGAATGGAATCCTGGCTATGACCCCCATCCCTGCGTTGGTGATTCTACCACTTGCTGAGAGACTTCCAGATTACAAATACTTGCCAGTTATTTGAGTCCCTGGGTATATCTGCCCCTTGTTCCCAGGCACTATGCTCTCTGCAACTTATCAGGACAAACTATTCCTCGGTATTAGAAAAGGCTCCCCCCATATGACTGGGTGCCTGTGTTAATATCTGTGGTCTCATAAGAGGTTTTGTGAACACTGTGCTCTGCTGTGACGTAGTGTTTCCTTCAAACCCTTGCAACTAGATCTTTCTTACTAGCACTTGTCTGATTAAGAATGTTGAGTTAGTTTCATGTCTGGTTTCTCTGAGTCTGTCCAGTCCTAGCTGCAATTCACCTAGTCATATCAAGCCATGAGATAGAATATAAGGCAATTCAGGGTTCATCTACTGTAATCACCTAGCTGATTCAGTCATTATCCTTTCTCTGCTTGAAGACTTCGGGGATGGGAAACTGGCTGTCTCAGGAGCCATCATATCCTCTTTTCTAGCAAGCTCGCTTTGAAAATTTATCATTTCTATGGAGCCAGATATAGCTTTCTTGCAGGTTTTAGCCCTTACCAAAATTCTGTACTCAGTCTTAAGGCCATGAGTTTTAACAAAAATTTAAACTTACACAGTGTGTTTGAATTTCAGTACAGTTATAGTTATGAGTACAGCTGACAATGGTGCGTTCATCTCTATTTTGGCATTAGCTAGCTGGTAACCTAACTAGATAAGCTAAGCAAGTAGCTTAGCTCCATTTCTTCTTGTAAAGTGAGAAGCTGAGTTAGATCAGTGGTTCTAGAATTGTTTATTGACTTCCTTGAGATACTAACAGACTAAAAAATGCTCTCTCAAATAGGATTAGAAAATGCTAGATTAAATAAATTAAACAGCTTTCTTCAATGGAAGTTTCTTAAAACCTTTAATAAACATATGTGCTTTTAAAAGTATGAGAAGAAAAGAGAGTACAAAATAATTTGCCAAATATTGATCAAATTTCTTTTTTTTTTTTTTTTCCCCACTGTCTACCTTAACACTTAACACTTTAGGAAATTCATTCTGGACCGGATTTCAAAGTCCTAAGTAATATGTGAATCTATGATGAAATAGTAATTTCCTTTGAATGGAAAGTATAAACAGCCTTGAGGTATACATACATAAAAATAAGTATATATATCTCACAAAAATAATCTAAATATCAATTGTTTAATATACCTTTCAAGTATTCCCTTTAATTCAAAGTGTGCACGACTCAATTCTTTTAGGAAGCCTTCCTTGATTAATACCTGTGTATTCTGATCATGCTTGAACTCTGTGTATTCAGCTGGTAAGAAATCAGTGTGCATTTGTTGATTCGTGTGTACTTAGGTGTATCCTGGCTCCCTAAGGAGGCTCTTCAAAGGTAAGAAGAACCTGCTCAACCTTCTGCCTTGCATAGTGCCTAGAACAGGGATCTAAACACAAGAAGAATTCACATACACATGGCCTCTTTCATGATGTATGTATTTTCCAGTTTGCTAATATGCCAGTATTCCTTCTCTTCTGAACACTGTCTTTCTCGAGACTATTTAGCCACAAGATTTTTAGGAACTGAACATTTAGCAATTACTTAAATAACTCCTGCCAATCGTCAAAATTGTTCAAAAGATGAGTCGAACTTTAGGTAATATTATTTTCTGGAGAAAACTTTAGTCCCATTTAATACTAGATTCCAAGAAAAATATGCCATGCCATTTCAGACAGATTTCAAACTTCCTGTTTATCCCTCCTCCAGCGTGCCAGCTCTTCTGCAGAATGAAATGTCTCCAAATCGCTGAGACTGTAATTTCCATGACAGTGTCGTCCATCTCATTTCTTGCCTGTCCTTTCAGTTTTATGAAGGTTAGAGACATTCTTTCTGGGTGTTTGTCAAATGTTTATCTAGTCTGGAACCAGCTACCCACGCTCTGCTCAGAATATTTTATGCAGATCCCCCCTGCCCTTGCTGCTGGCGCCTCTGAAAGCCTGCAGCCACCGAGGAAGGAAGAGACACATCTTTGATGGCTGTTTCATTTGCGTTTAACCATATTCATTCATGTCAGTTTGTACTGCTTACTTGTTGAGCTCAGAATATATGCTGTGTCAATAGACTGGGGCATTTCCTGTTTGGTCACGAGTCTGCTGTCTTTTTCTGTTTCACTCCAGTTCAGTGCACACAATGGATCTGAGGTTCCACTTCATCAATATTCAAACCTGTTGTTTTGATAAGGACACATACACATTCACATATGCTCTCTCTCTCTCTCTTTCAGTCTCTCCCTCTGGGAAAACATTTTGTAATAATGAAACATTGTTCCCCTAAAGAACGTCTCCAAATATTTAATAAAAAATGCAGTTATCTAGTCATTCACTGATTCATGCCCTTGACAAATAGTTATTAAGCATTACAGTGTACCAGGCGTTTTGCTTGATATTAGGAACAAAAAGACAAAAATACAACATCCTTGCCTTTGAAGGCATTGCAAATCATTTCTTTTGGGGCAGACTAGTATGGTAACAAGAAAATGACATGGTTTGCCTAGGACTGGAACTCAATAGCTTTTAAAAAACATTGTGGGTTGAAGGGATAAGCTTGTATTCCAGAACTGATAGCAATTCTTCCATTGCTGTAGGGGACAGAGTTGACTTCTTTGAAAGTAAATGGTCCTCTTGTGTTTTTGGGAAATGTCATTACGTATTTTGGATATGCAGAGAAGAAGCTGGGATACTATTCCAGAGTGGCAAGGATCCAGGCTATGAAGACCTAAAGTATTCTCATAAAATCATGTAAAATTATACTCGCTGTGGGGGGAGCTGCATCCTTTCAAAATATGTGGATAAAAACCTTGCCTTAGACTTGGAGTAAGAAGGAGAATGAGAGTTTTCTATTGTGAGGTATCAGGGATGGGCACCCTTTTAAGGACAGGAAGGAGAGCTCAATAGGGGACCATATTTACAATAGTCATATTTCACATTAAGTTTTTTTCTCTGAACTTTAATATCTCTCTGTTACACTAAACTAACAGTCAAGCTTTGAGCTTTCATAAATGCTAAAGCCTGACCATAGTGGTACTTTGGGGAATTAGGGCGCAGACACATGTTCTCCTTTGGGGTAAAACAGCATATGAAGTGAAGCAGCAACTCATTATGCAATGGTGAAGCAGCAACTCATTATGCAATGGCAAGAGGTGATTGCTAAAGCTATGCATAGGTTCTGTGTGAATTTGTTATATGATGTTCTAAGTGAAAGCCAGGCTGGGTCTGCGGAACATGAAAACCTTCTTCACAGATGTTCAGATATATGTGGAGAGGAAAACATGGTAAAGGATGGAATTTCTTATAGCCAGATTATTACTGTTTGGAAAATGAAAGGAAAAGTCACCATTGTAGAGGAATATCCAGAAAAAGTATAGGCATTTTGGTATGGTGCACTGGAGGACCCTCCCACTACCTTACTAGTAGATTCTAAATATATTACAACAAAACTATGCTGTGATGCATATCTAGACTCTAATGAAAATAAAGAAAACTTCTAAAGACCAAAAAACCCACAGTTATTTAGAAACATGGTGAGCTGAGACTACCATGACTAGCCATGGACAGTGAACAAGAGCTAGAACCAGGGTTGTCCTGGGGCAGGCACCGAGATCGGGATACTAAATCTTGAGCTCACCTCAAACAAGGAAATTGAACCTAGTACTAAAGTGTTTCTAGATTAATAACCTCTCTGCTCCCAGCAGAAGTAAATGCAATTCCTCTCTAGGACCTCAGAATTTCCCTAGATTTTATTCAGTAACATGTGAGCCCATAATAAAATTGTTGGGGACGCTTGCACCTTCAGCGATGCTGGAAGCACAACATGGCCGCTAGAGCTAAGAATAACCTTGAATAGCGTTAGCCTTCTTTACGGAAGTAGTAGTTCGCGCCAAGAGTTCGCGCCTAAACAAGTAGCCGCCCATCTACCATCCACCCCAGCAACAGCTGCCACCAATCCCAGACCGCCACCTGTCCCTATTAGCCACCCCCTCTCCCTCCAGGGCATATATACCCTGCCTTTTCAATAAAGTTTTGCAGCTTGATCAGGATACTTGTCTTGCTGTCATTCTTTGTGTCTCTTGTCCCATACCATTCCTCCCTCACAGGTATCAGAGCCTCCATTGATCGTCCCACGGGCCGGGACATAAAATGATCCAATATATAAAGAAACAAGACACTGTGAATAAAAGTTAGTTAGGAAAAAAATGAATAATATATTTAGAACCCCCCCCCAAATTTAAGATATTGCAATTATCAGGCACATTATTAAATAATGTACGTGAACTTTTTGAAGAAATAAGGAAGAAATTTAGGAAAGCAGGTAACAGGAAACCATAAAAACAAACATTTAAATATAATCAATTATAACTTTAGAAATAAAAATATAATCATTAAACTTCAGTGTATATTCTAAACAATCGATTAAAAGTAGCTGAATAGAGTGAACTAGGAACTAGGAAAGCACAAGGAAAAAATATATGGAAAATATGAAAAAGATGTCAAAAGACATAAAAGATAGAATGAGTAAGTTTAGCAAACATCTTATCTAACACCGACAAAAAGAGAATAGAAAGGTTATAGAAGAGGATATACGAAAGGAGGTAAAGCAACAAAACTGCTTCATAGCAACAATATCTGGAAAATTCTCAAGCATTATCTCTTCAAATATAACTCTGACCCAATACATCTCTTTTTTCAGATGGAAGTTTTATTATATTTATATTTATATGTTGAACTTCTCACCTCATTTTCCATGGATCTTAAGCCTCTATTGGCATTTTCTATACCTTTGTTTCTCAGAATACATTCTGGATGTTTTCTTGCAGTGTATATTTCTGTTCTTCAATTTTATCTTTATGTATATCTAGTCTGATTCAAAACTATCCATTAAGTTTTTAAAAATTCAATTGTTTTTTCAAATCTAAGTGATCATTTTTATAGTCTCTTTTTCCTAGATTGTATTTTCAATCCCTTCTTTTATTTTTTAAAGAAATTTATTTTATACACTGTTTGATAATTTTAATATTTTATGTTTTTAAGGTACAATTTTGTTATTTTCCTTGTTTTTGCTGTATTTTGTTTATAGTGCCTTTTTTGTGAGTTTTATGTATGTGTTATTATTCATATTTCTATGAAGTTAATCAATAGCAATATTTGAAAGTTTTGTAGAAAGTGAATGCCTGCAGAATTTTCATTGTCTTCTGCCAAATAACTAAGGGCATTATCATCTCATGAAATTTTAGATTAAACCCTAAGCTTGAGGTTTTGCAAAGTACTTAGTAAAAAAACAGGTTTCATATCTGCACGAGGCTAGCTTATAGTTGCAAATATTCAGAAAAATATGCAGCATGAAGTTGCAAATATTTTTCCCCTTTACTCAGTGTCAAAATTCTAAACAGTTCACTGGGGCTAGTTTTGTTTCTCATTTTCCATTACACATAGAACACAGAACACTGGAGTTTTAGCTTTATGTGGTATGAAGGGTTCAGGTTCATTTTATTTTTTATTTTTTTAAACATTTTTTATTGTGAAATATAACATATATATATATATTTAGTATAAGTATGCTCCATGCACTATTTTATTTAATCTGGCAACTGTATTCAGTTGCGCTGCAGTGTGGGGAGGCCATGGGTTGGTGTTTGGAGGCAGACTAGTTCTTTTTAAAAAAAAACCCAAAAGCAGCTGCAGATATGGCAGCGAGAACCACACAGTGAAGCACGGCAGGAAAGGGCTGTGCGAATGCCTCAATATCTGGCATGGAAGATAGCTTTTCATGCACCCACTGCTAGTTGTCTCAGAGCGAGGAGGGCAGAGGGGAGCCAAAAGGGGAAAAAACCCTCGCCCCTTGGAGCCATCTTCCTGGCAGGCTGGGAACGCTCCTGCCCGGCACCAGAGATAAAGCCCAGAGCCGCGCCAAGGGACCCAGTGGGACGGGAAGGGTTTCTGGCAACACTGTGCACATGCCACACTATCGGGCATGGACAATAACCTTTTGTGCACCCACAGCTAATCGTCCCAGAGGTGGGAAGATGGAGCTGTATGAAAAGGGGGAAACTAACATGCCCCATTCAGCCACCTTTACAGCAGGCTGGGAATGCCCCTGCACAGCCCAGCAACCCAGGGCTTCCCTTGATGTAGCACAGCCTTCCCTCGGCAGAGGCCCTAGAAGGGCACAACTGGAAAGAGGAACCCATCTGGAAATCCTATGGACCCTATGCCAATACCAAGGAATTGTGGGTCAGCAGCAGAGACAATCTGTGGTGAGACTGAAATGAAGGATTAGACTCTTGCAACAGCCTTAAATCTCCAGGAACACCTGGGAGGTTTGATTATTGAAGCTGCCCTGCCTCCCTAACCGCTCAGACACTCGCTCCACATTCATGGCAGACAGCACCAACACCACATCCAAACTTGGTGCACCAATTGGACCCCACAAAAATCAGATCCCCACACACCACAAAGAGAAAGTTAGGGAGAATTGACTTGAGGGGAATAGGTGACTCACGGACACCATCTGCTGGTTAGTTAGAGAAAGTGTAGTCACCAAGCTGTAGATCTGACAAATTAGAGATTGGTGTCTGAATAATCCTTTATATCCTAAAAGAACCCTATCAAGTAAAGCAAATGCCAGGAGCCCTAAAACAACAGAAAATTTTAAATAATATGATAAAAACAGATGATATGGATAACCCAAACCCAAACACCCAAATCAAAAGATCAGAGGAGACACAATACTTGGAGCAATTAATCAAAGAACTAAATACAAACAATGAGAGCATGGCACAGGATATAAAGGACATGAAGAAGAGCATGGCACAGGATATAAAGGACATGAAGAAGACCCTAGAAGGTCATAAAGAAGAAATTGCAAGAGTAAATAAAAAAATAGATGATCTTATGGAAATAAAAGAAACTGTTGAACAAATTAAAAAGATTCTGGATACTCACAGTACAAGACTAGAGGACGCTACCTTGAGAACCACAGAACGGAAAATGAAAGATCAAAAGAAAGAATGGGGAAAAAAATTGAAAAAATCAAAATGGATCTCAGGGATATGATAGATAAAACAAAATGTCCAAATATGAGACTCATTGGTGTCCCAGAAGGGGAAGAGAAGGGTAAAGGTCTAGAAAGAGTATTTAAAGAAATTTTTGGGGAAAACTTCCCAAACCTTCTACACAATCTAAATACACAAAACATAAATGCCCAGTGAATTCCAAATAGAATAAATCCAAATAAACCCACTCCAAGACATATTCTGATCAGACTGTCAAATACTGAAGAGAAGGAGCAAGTTCCGAAAGCAGCAAGAGAAAAGCAATTCACCACATACAAAGAAAACAACATAAGACTAAGTAGTGACTACTCAGCGGCCACCATGGAGGCGAGGAGGCAGTGGCATGACATATTTAAAATTTTGAGAGAGAAGAATTTCCAACCAAGAATACTTTATCCAGCAAAACTCTCCTTCAAATTTGAGGGAGAGCTTAAATTTTTCACTGACAAACAAATGCTGAGAGATTTTGCTAATAAAAGACCTTCCCTACTTCAGATACTAAAGGGAGCCCTACCAACAGAGAAACAAAGAAAGGAGTGATATAGAGAAATTTAACAGTCATATATAGAACATTACATCCCAAATCACCAGGATACCCATTCTTCTCTAGTGATCACAGATCTTTCTCAAGAATAGACCATAGGCTGGGACCTAAAACAAGCCTCAATAAATTAAAAAAAAAATGAAATTAGTCAAAGCACATTCTATGACCACAATGGAATACAAACAGAAGTCAATAACCATAAGAGACTTAGAAAATTCACAAACACCTGGAGATTAAAAATGAGGGGGAGGTGAAAACATTCCCAGATAATCAAAAGCTGAGGGACTTCATCACCAGTAGATAAGTCCTATAAGAAATGCTAAAGGGAATTGTGCAGGCTGAAAGGAAGGGACACTAAACAATTGACTGAAACCACATGAAGAAATAAAGATTTCCAGTAAAGATCACATGGTAAATATAACCAATACTACTATATTTTTGATTTGTAACGCCACTATTTACTTCCTACAGGATCTAAAATACATAAACTGTAATGATAAATCAGTGATTTTGGACTCAATGTAAAATATGTAATTTTTGACAAGAACTACATAAAGGTGGGGTGGGGGAATGGAGGAATATAGGAACATAGTTTATGTGCCCTATTGTTTTTTTTTTCCTATTGTTTCTTATTTTTCCTATTGTTTATGTTTCTATATGTTTTCTTTGATACCTATTAAGTTGGTATCAAAGAAAACAAGATTGTTACAGACTTAAGATGTTAAATTTAAGCCCCATGGTAAACACAAAGAAAGTATCAGAGAAAATGGTTATAGAGATGAAAAGTAGAGTATGGGTTACAAGAAGTGGGAAAGAGGCAACAGGGAGTTAATAAGAAATGAGTGTAGGGTTTCTGTTTGGGGTGAAGGGGAATTTCTAGTAATGGATGGTGGGAAGGTGATAGCATTGTAACATTGTGAATGTGATTAATCCCACTAAATGGAATGCTTGGGAGGGGTTGTAATGGGAAGATTTATGCTGTATATATGTTTCCACAACTGAAAAAAAAAAGACAGTCTAAATAGATAATGACAATTAAATGCCATAGATGGTCCTGGATGAGATCTAAGAATAGAGGAGAAGAGGCTCAAAAGGACACAATTGGGACATAAGAAAAAAATGAAATATAGAATGTAAGCTTTATATCAATGTTAAATTTCTTCAACTTCTTAACTACACTTAACACAATTACATAAATGAATATTTTTATTCATAGGAAATGTATATGTGAATTTTAGTATTTGTTCAAGGAGGTGTGCAACTTGCTCTCATATGTTCAGAAGAGAAAGCAATAGATGATGGATGACAGACAGGGAGGGAGGGAGGCAGGGAAAGAAAGAAATGGTAAAGTGACAAAATATTAAAGTTAGTAGATCGGGGTATCAGTGGAGGGGGTTGGGGTATGCTGGAGAGTTCTGTGTATGGGCTTTGTATTATTTTTGCAACTGTTACTGTAAGTTTGAATTTATTTCAAAATAAAAATTAAAAAAAAAGTCATAGTTCCATTTAACATGATACAGGTATCCCACACAAAACTCAAAACATGCTAAACTTTTCTCCAGAAAAGAAGACTAACTCCTTAGGTGATGTTCACCCTTCTCCTTTGAAATTCTGTAATTTAAATGCTAAGGTATAAAGTTAGCTGTCATTAAAACTTTTTATATTTGATAAGTGGAAATTCCACAATCTTCAGGGAGAAAGCATAGCCTTGATTTGGACTTTCATTTTGCATCATTACAATAAAATAATAAATTCCCATTGTTTAAGTTGATCCATTTCATGGTACTTGCTGGAGCAGCCTAAGAAACTAAAACAGGATGTTAGCCTCAGAATCCCTGAAGAGCTCTGTGATTGTTCATCTCTGTATGTAAGAAATTATAGCGGGAACTGCTATCACCAAACTGAACTCCCTCAGTTCACTGGGAAAATTGGGTCCCAGGATGGCAGAGGCCAGATAGTTTTACTTAATCACCAAAAAAAGGTGGACATGGTTACTATTGTGAATAGTGGCCCCAAAGCAGTAATCAGAATAGTCTGACATGCAGAAACCTGTGGCATTGATCAGCTGAGCATGTTTTCTCTAGAAAAGCATTAGATGGGCAGTCTATTAATAAATTCTTACTTGGTCTGTATAAGCAGAAGAGTTCTAGTGCTAGTGAACTGAAGCTTAACTTGAATCACCAAAACAGAGAGTCATGGCCTCTCAATCAATCCCAGATTTGAGTCACTTTATGGACACAAATGCTGAATGAGAGGGAAGCCATATCACCTTGAAGAACTCTGCTCTACTGCCAACAATTTATACTGTTAGTCTTTTCACCAGTCTTCCCCAAGGGGCCTATGATCATTTACCAGTGTTTCTGAGCATGCAGAAAGGAATATGAAGTAAATTTGGGGGAATTACTGGACACTGGCTCTCAACTGACACTAATTCCTAAAGACCCAAAATGTCACTGTGGTCAAAAAGTAGGGGCTTGTGGGGTCAAGTGATCAATGGAATTTTAGGTCAGATCTATCTCACAGTGTGTTCAGTGGATCCCCAAACCCACCCTGTGAATAGCTCCCTAGTTCAGGAATTCATAACTGGAGTAGAAACCCTCAGCAACTGGCAGAATCACTCAACTGGTTCTCTGATCTATGAAGTGAGGGATATTATTGTAGGAAATGCCAAGTGAAAGCCACTTGAACTGCTTCTACATACAAACATAGTAAACTAAAAGCAATACTGCATTCCTGGGGGGGTTCAGAGATTAATGCCATCATTGGAGGCTTCAATGATGCATGGTTGATGATTCCTACCCCATTCCCTTCCCACTCCCCTCTTTGGCCTGTGCAGAAGACAGATGGGTCTTGGAGAATGACAGTAGATTATCATAAACTCAATCAAGCGGTGACTCCAATTCCACTGCTATTCCATATGTGGTTTCATTGCTTAAGCACATAACCCTGATGCTTGGTATGCAGTTATTGATCTGGTAAATGCTGTTTTCTCTGTATCTGTTAGTAAAGACCAAAGGTAAAAGCATTTAGTCAAAGAAAGATCTTTTTGAAGAGATTCAGGGTGTGCCTTACAGATTTTCTCAAACAAACCAAAGGGTTTCTAGGAAAGTTAAGGACATTGCTCTTCAGCCATCTCAGAAGGAACCACAGTTGAGAAGGGAATATTTTTAAAAGAGGTGAGTATGGGTTTTGTGTAATGGAGTGAAACCCACAGCAACTCATGCAATGCCCAAACGTTCTTGAGAAAATTGTTTCAGCAGACACACTGCCTGTTTGGACTAAAAAGGACAAGGAGAGTACAGAATGAAAGGAGGCTGTTTAAATCCTTAGATTCTACTGGCAAATACAACTATTCTGCCACCAACTCTTGATTCCTTTCATGTAAAAGAAAGGAGGACACACAGGATGGAATCAAGAGCCCATAGGGTAGACTTGAGAGCCATAGAGGACTGCCCTCAGGCCTTGAAACCTAATCAAGGAACTCTCCTTGGAGTTTGCCCAGCTGGATTTCAAAAACTGCTTTAGACCAGTGACTTGTTTTTACCTTCTATTTTCCCCAAATTTTCAACCAGAATACCTGTAATTGTCCCACCATTGTATGTTGGGTGTTTGTGGCAGAAAACTTGTCTCTTTGATTTTACAAGACCACAGAAGGAGAAAAAATTTTCCCCAGGTGCTGTACTTAATGGACTATACCCAGAAACCTCATCAGAACCTGATTTAGATGATTTAGATTACGGTATTTTGGATTTTAAATTAATGCTATATTAGAATGAGAATCTTGGGATTGCTGGGAGAGGATGGATGTGTTTTACATTGAGAGGGATGTGAATTATTGAGAAACAGATGGTGGGTTGTGGTAGGCAGAATTCTAACATGACCTCCATGATTCCTACCCCTTGTATAAATTCACTGCAGAATTCCTCCCCTTGGGTTTTGACAGAACATGTGAATCTGATGGGATATCACTTCCAAGATTAGATGTCTAATTAAATTAAAAGGCAGATTATCTGAGTGGTCCTAACCTAATCAGATGAGCCCTTGAAAAGACCTGGGAATTTCCTGAAAGAGAAGATAAAAAGTTTGAGTGGGTATAAGGAGGAGGCCATGTGGCCTCTAAGAGCTGAGAGTGGACCCTGGAAAACAGCCGGCAGAGAAGAGTGTTCTCATTTCTAAACAAGAAACTGAATTCTGACAACCAACACATGAGTTAGAAAAAGGCTCCAAGATCCAGAAATGAATGCAGACCAGTGGAAACCTTCATTTCAGATCTCGAGCAGAGATTTGGCAGCCCCTTACTTGCACTTCTGACCTACCGAAACTGTGGGATAATAAATGGCTGTTGTTTTAGGACAAGTTGGTGGTAATTTATTAAGCAGCAATAGAAAGCGATTACACCTAGAACCATAAGCTCAAAGCCTAAGAAGAGATATTAACAAAAAATAGGATGAAATGCAGGAAGAGTTGAACAAACTCAAAAAAATAAAATCAAAGAAACAGATGAAGATGTAACTTGAGTTTCCTGAAGAGGAAAATGAAACAAAACAAATAGCTATAGTTATAATCCAACAAAACTTTCTTGAAGTAAGAGAAATCATAACCTACATATTATCAAGGGCCGACTAAGTACCTGAGAAAATTAACACAGAACAGTCAACATATTCTAGCAAACTATTAGGTAAATAAAAACCCTCAGGATCTCCAGGGGAAAAAAAAGTTTAAAACTGCTTATAAGGGTAAGAGTATTAGGTAGGCACAGGACTTCTCAAGAGTAGCATATGCAGTAGACAACTGTGGAAAATATTTTCAAGAAACTCAAGGAAAGAAAGCGTGAGACCTAAAATTTATATCTAGGCAATCAAATTTTTAAGTATCAAGTCTAAAGGTAAACAATTTTAAACATTGAAGAACTCAGGCAATACTGCATTGGGATTGGGAATACTTCATCTGAACCAAGCTACTAAAGGACAAGCTTTATCCAGCCAAGAGACAAATGGAAAAACGTGGCAAAAAGAATGATGGTGAGCATTTAACATGTATAGTTGTAAATCTGGAATGAAGACAAGGAAGAGGACAGGGTTAAAATAGTAGGATATAAACAGCATACATTCTGACAAGGTAAAAACAATACAACCAAAAATTTAGAGAAGAGAAAAAAAGAAAGTAGATTAAGATGATTTATTATGCAAAGTAATTGGTGAGAGTCAAAGAATGCTATTTAAAACTGACAAGCCATTTAGCAAAATATTGTATGTTAAAAAAAGGAAGGGTGGATTAGTCCATTTTAAATGTATAGACACAAATGTACCCATTAGAACTATAATGCAAACCTTGTTAAATACCAAAAATAAAATTTAAAATAGGGAAAAAGGGGATCAGAGAAGGCAAGTAAATTAGAGCTACAGTAAATATAATATACACAAAACTAATAATATAAAATATGACCAGAGTTGAGACCTAACACATCAGCCTCATCAATAAAACTAAATGGGCTTAACTGACATACAAAAGAAAAAGATTTTTAAATTAACACATACGGCAAAAACAAATTGATATTTTATAGAGATGCACCTAAAATAAAGTGACCAAAAATGCTAAATAAAGGAAGGAATGTGCAAAGATGTAACAGGCAAAGGGAAAAAACTACGAAAGCAGGTTTAATGATGCTGTTATCAAACAAAGTAGAATTCAAACCAAAAAGCGTGAAATAAGATCAATACATTTTAAATGCTAAAAGCCATGATTCTCAATGAAGATATAGTAATTATGAATATTTCTGCACCAAATAACATTGTAATAACCTGAAGCAGAAGCTACAAGAGATTCAAGGGAGAAATCAATAAAAACACACTAATAAAAGGAGACTTGAACACCCCATCAGTATAATATAGGTCAAGTGGACAGAAAATATATATCAAAATAAATTATTACAAATGGCACTTTCTGATTTAAAAAATGCAACAAAATAGAAATTTTAAAAAATAAGTTTAAGAAAAACTTTGCCTGCAAATTTAAAAAATATCTTAGACAAGCCTTGGGTGAAAAGATAAATAGAAATAGAAATTACAGATTTGAAAAATAAGGAGGATGAAAACACAGCAAATCACAATTTATGAGATTTAAAATGAAGATAAGAGGAAAATTCATAGACCTAAACATTTCTACCAATATCAATAAAATAATAAGCAATTAGATTGTTTTCCAGAGCTGCTATGACCAAATACTGCAAAATGGGTTGGCTTAAACAACCAACTTTTTTTGTCTCAGGGTTTTGAAGGCTAGAGGTCCAAACAAGATGTCGGCAAAGCCATGTTTTCTCCCGGGTTCGGTAGTGTTCTGGATGGCAATAGCAATCCTCGGTCACTCTCTCACCTTTCTGACTTCTTTTGACTTCTGGCTTCTACTGACTGAGTGCATTTGAATTTCTTCTCTTTATAAAGCCTTCACCCAATCAGATTAAGACCCTGATGCACTTTGGCCAAACCTTAACTAATAACATCATCATTAAGTCCTATTTACAAATGGGTTCACACTCCCAGGAACAGTTTTAAGATTTGAATATGGCTTTTGTAGGCAACATTATTCAATCCCTAACAATTCTCAACTCATAAATCTATTAAAAAGAACAACAGAAGAAGCAAACAGAAAACCATAAAAAATGAAATAGTAATATAAAATAGAACAGAATAAAAAAATTGAAATTCATGAGATAAGAAACAAAAAACGTAAAATAAATTAATAAATCAAAATCTTTGTTCTTAAAAAATGCAAATAGACAAACACTAGTCAATATAATCCAGCTGGTAGAGAGAAAGCATAAATGTAGAAAATAAAGCACAAAAGAGAAATAATATTGATACAAGGGGTAACTGTAAAAAAAATTATGTCTGCTTTGTGAAACTCTATACACATAAATTAGAACAACTAAGTAGCATAATTTCCTAGGAAAATATAGCATAACAAAATTGACTACAATAGTTGTGGGGTGGGGGGCAGAAACGGAGACTTAAAGAACAGTTTGCATAAAAGAAATAGTGAATACTATGAAGGAACTGCTCTACAAAAAATAAAACAAAAAACACCAAGCCTAGATGATTTTAGAATGGGTTTCTATCTAACCTTCAGAGATCAGGATTGTTCCAATGCTTCATAAATTGTTTCAAAACACAGAAAGTGAAATGAAACTTCCAAATTCTTTTCATGAAGCAACTATAACATTGATATACCCAAAACTAGATAAAGGTGGCTAAATAAAAGAAAATTACAGAACAAGAGCATTTATATATTTGTTGCAAAAATCCTAAATGAAATATAAGTGAACAGAATTCAACATCAAATTCAGAAAATAATATATGACTAGGAGTTCAACATTAGGAAATCCGTTACATAATTTATCATTTTAAAAGGTCTAAGAACAAAAAAATTGCATGATTCTCTCATAGATGCTGAAGAAGACTTAGAATAACTCAATATATCCCTTATAAAAACACTTGAGGAAATAGGAATGGCTAATTCCTTAACCCTAAAGCTGGTATCTTAATTAAAATAGGAAAATGTTAGAAACATTCCCACTAAAGTCAGGAAAGGCAATGATACCCACTATTGCTATTGCTATTTAACTCTTAGAACCATTAAAGGCAGAAGAATTGCAAAAGAAGGGAAACTATCTTCATTTACAGATGACTTGATAGTATTACCTGGAATACACTAGACCATGAAAATTAATGGCAAAAGTAATTCAAATGAAAAAGAGAATTCAGTAGGATATAAAATTTTACATACAAAAATCAATAGCCAGTTAGAAGACATAATGGAAGGGAAAACTTCATTTACAATAGCAACAACAATAACAAAAATGTTTAAATGCTGAGAAATATAATTAATGAAAATGTTAAAAACCTGTTTTAACCAAAGACGAAAAAATACACTGGAACAAATGGAAAGACATCTCTTATTCTTGGATAGAATGCTTCTGCATTTCCAGGATGTCAGTTTTCCTTAAGCTAATTTATTCACTTAAGAATATCCAGATATAAAATATCACAAACTCTTTATATGCAGCTAAACTGATACTAAAGTTCTTGAGGAAAAACAGATATAGAAGAACACCTGGGAAAATACTGAAAAGGGATAAGTATAAGGAGGAATAGATCTATCAGATATTAAAATATTCTACAAAGCCCTAATAATTAAAACCATAGGGTATTGTTACATGAATAAACAGAACAATGAAACAGAATAAAAAGTTCAGAAATAGACCTACGTGCATATGAACTTTTAGTGTATGATAAAAGTAGCATCACCAATCACTGGGGCAAAAGTGGAACTTTTTTGTAAGTCTTTTGGGACAACTGAACAGCCATGTGAAAGAGATAATAGAGAATGATTTTTGACACTATACACAAGAATAAGTTCTACAGGGATCAGATACCTTTAAAAATTTTTTTTTTTTATTAGGGAAGTTGTGGGTTTACAGAACAATCATGCATAAAATACAGGATTCCCATACACCACCCCACCATCAACACTTGCATTGTTGTAGAAATTTGCTACAATTGATTATAATACTTTTTTTGTAATTCTACTATTTTTTTTAACTATAGTTACACTTGTTACAATTAATGAAAGATTATTAAAGTAGTACTATAGCTATTGTCCCTAATTTATGTAGGGGTATTTTTCCCCCATATTCCTGACCTATTTTTTTTTATGCATGTCTTTATTTTATTACTCACCTACCCACACACTGGATAAAGGGAGTGTCAGTTGCAAGGTTTTTACAATCACACAGTCACATGATAAGAGATCTTAATTTATAAAATGAAACTATAAAAGTATTGAAACATAACTTGGATAAATCCCTTTATAACATGGGTGTAGGGGAGGGCATTCTAATTAGGACTTAGAATTTAGGTGCAACAAAAGAAAAGACTGATAAGTTCATAAAAATAAACAGGTATTACATGGTAGGCAACACTTTAATGTCAGAAGGCAAATGACAAGCTGGAAAAACATATGTGAATTGTATAGGGCTAATATCCACTATATATAAATTATATTTTATATAAATATATACATAATTTTAAATATGTTTAGAAAGACCAATGACCCTATTAAAAATGGCTAAAAGAAATGAACAGACAATTCACAAAGATATAAAAGTGGCTATTAAATATATAAAAGATTGGCCATCACTTGTAAGAAATGAAATGAAAATTAAAACCATACTTAAAAATTATTTCTCACCTAACAGATTATTAAATATCGGTAATACCTAATAGATAGTATAATAACATTATATAGTATTTGCATGACATTTGGATTTAATAATAATATAAATATATTTAAAGTTGACAGTACTCTCTTTGGTATGGCTGCAAGGTAACAAGCACTCCCTTATATTGTCAATGGTGATGCAAAATGGCACAACCTTAGAGAAGGGACTTTCAACAATGTTAATAAAGCTACATGTGTGTTTACCCTTTGACCTGGCAATCACAGCATTTCTAGGAATTTACCCTTCAAATATACCTTCAACAATAGGAAAATACATATGCACATTATGAGCATATGCACTGTCTATAATTGGAAAATATTGGAAGCTATCCAAATACACAAATAGGCAATTGGTTGAATAAACTGTATATTCACCCAATGAAATAATTTTTGAAAATAATGAAGACCTCTATAAACTGATATGGGTTGATTTAAGGATATGTAAAATGAAAAAGCTAAGTGCAATAAAGTATATATAGTATGTTAACTTTGTGTAGGAAAGAAAAGGAAATACAAAACCCTACACGTATTTGTTTATTTGAAAAACAACAACAGGAAGGATAGCCAGAAAACGATGAAATGGGCTCTTTTTAAGAGGCGGGGATGAGTGGGGAGGGAGGGAGAGAAGGAGAAAGGACGCTTCTCTCGGTATCCCTTTTTATATAGTTTTGACTTTGGCAATCATGTTAATGTTCCACATATTCAAAAATTAAAATTACAACAATAAGACTAGGTGGGAGGTTAGGGGAGGAGGCTTAAATTCAAATTTAAGAAACAAATGAGCACAACAACATTTCAAAAGAACAGCTTAACCACACTTAAAGGAGGGGGAAGAAAAAAGAACTAACCCAAATAATTTGTCAATACAATACTTTTAACATACATGCTCAGTCTAAAGAAAACAAAAACATTGTAACAAACCTTGAGCTCTTATTAGGCTTGCTTTTCATATTGGTATAGCTATACAAATTCTCCAAAATTTTGTGTTTTCACAAATGAGCAAAGGAGGAAATATGTAATGTTCTGAAGAGCCAAGTTTCTACTTTGGGAGAAGGGAAATACTAGTATGGAATAAAGAGAGAGGAGGAAAATTCCTATGAGGTTTAATTGGAATTGAAGATATTGGCATAAACTCTTAATGACGTATTAGCGTAAATTTATGGGTTCTTTTTTTCCTTGGCTCTTTGAATCTTAAGGGCCTAGAAGTAATGACATCACTGTAGTGAAGGTTTTTAAATACAATTATCCACCAAAAGGAACCAAGGCTGCTTGGAGAAATAGCTAATTCCATGGCTATATGGATACATGGAAAACACAAGATGAGTTTTGAAAAATCTTATTGTGCCATAAAATAACGAAGGGCTCAAAGTGTGATGGAATTATGCCAAAAGGACACGTAGTCAGTTTGAAGAGATGTCAAATTTGGACAATTTGAGCACCAAAATTAATAAAGACAATAATGGATTATATTCCATTGAGTTAAATAAGAATTCATGAGTTCACACTGGTAGGAAATAGATATGTAGATGAATAAATAAATAAAAATGACTTTTAAGGTCATTATTTGGACAACTAATAAAATCAGAATGCGAACTCTAGATTAGATAATATCCTCATCTCTAGAATAGGGATAACACTATTAATATGTACTAAAATGGGGTTGCTCCAATGATTAAGTAATAAATGTAAAGCAAATAGAACAGCACTTCGTAAGAAGTCAATAAATGTTAGCTATTAGTATATAACACCATTCAATAAAACAGTAACAGCAAGATATAGATATATATCTATCTCATTACTTCACCTGAAAACAAACAACAAATATATTTATATACATATAGATATACACACTTTGGTTATCCACCATTATATTGCTTCTCATGCTAAAATGACATACATAGTTCTTTTAATTGAAACACAACTTAATAAAGGAATCAAGGGAAAGATAAACAATACATACACTGTATGTATGCATATGTATATATGCATATATCTGTGTAAATCAACCTCCTTGTCCTGTTGACCAAATTTCATGGAGTGCTTTTCTGGTGTTTTGCATCTGACCTTGGATATGAAAGAAGCTTGACTGTCTATATGCCTTTTTTCTAACAAAAAAGAATGTTTTCTGTTAAATGTATATATATCAATATTAAAAAATTAAAAAGTTTAATATTAAAAAGGCAATTTTTACAGTTAATTGATTAAATTAAATCTTTTGAAGTAATTAAATTACATCAAATCAATTGAAGTAATTAATTGAATAAAATATACTACATGATTCACAAAAAATGTAATTGGATAGCAATGTACTATAATTGTGTCTACTTTGTACCTCTATCTCTTAACCATTTTATTAACATCATAACTTCCTAAGTCTATTTAAGGAAACTGAATTTTAGCTCATCCCATTTACTAGCTAACTGCTTGCCTAGTTATGATTTCCATTTTCACAAGACTTTGGGGCAGATGCAAAATAAAGAATTAAAATGAAGGAAACTACTATTACAGCGTGTAGCATGCCAATTTTGAGACAACATTACAGGTTGTAATTCATGTGCTTTGTGGCCCAGCCCTGCTTACCTTTGCTTCCTCACATCCTCCCAGTCCGCAGCCCCCTCACAAACATTATGTTCAGCCATTTTAAATTCTATGGAAATCCAGAAGGCCCCATGAATTGTCTCACTTCAGCATTTTTATAATAATGATAATAGCAATGGTTAACTCATATGAACATAGTTTGGAAGTCCCATTGTTACTTCTGAGGAAAACGCCTTTCCCCACTCAAGACTCAGCTCAAATGTCAACTCCAGAATTCTTTTCTTTCTCTAGTCTCTGTAGGGTCTCAGTCACGCCATTAAATTTCAGCCGTCAGATGTTTATAATTTTTTACAAGTCTGACTCCTCAGGACTTCTGCAAAAAACCTCTTCATTCCCAGCATAGTTCTCAATGCTGAACCCCAGTAATCACTTAATAAATATTTGTTGAATTCAAATTGTAATTTTTTGTGTATTGCTCTACCATTTAAGACACTCTTGTGTACAAAGTCTCACGCGGCTGTAAACATCCTTATGAGAAAAAGAAAGCATATCCTACAGCTGGGTCTACCTGTAACAGAGTAGCCCCCTCCAAACTTTTAGGAACAGTTTGGGTGGCTATTGCTGCCATCCCATTCACGCATCCTCGCCACCAATCTTTCCTTTACCTCTCAGAGCTGAACTGGTATGGAAAGAAATGGATTTCAAGAGGGACTTTGGTAAGCATGTAATTTTCTATCACTACTACTAATAATTGCTAACATAGCTTTCTAAGTGCCAGGCCATGATCAAAGTGCCTTACGTGTATTAACTTATTTACTCTCAGATATGCCTTATAATGTCCATATCCATTTTTATAGAAAGGAAACTGAGGTCGAGGGAGAATAAGAAACTTGCCCGAGAACACACAGCAAGAAAATGGTGGAAACAAGAGTCAGACCCAGGCTCTCTGGTTCTAGAGCCCAGGTTTTCTGTTTGATTGTTTGTTTTGTTTTGTTTTTTACCTCTATAACAATGTTTACAGAATTCCAGATAGTAATCCTGTAATGAATTGTAAAATCAGTTCTAGGCTCATGACTAGTAAAAATAATATAGAAGATATTAGAGTATACTCCACAAAGTAAGGGTGATTATTATTACAGCTTTTTTGAAACATCTGTTTCAGAAATGCATGCATATACGCAGGTTCACCGGTACAGCTGTGCGGTTTGGGAACTTCACAGAGGCTCCCACTAAGGAGTTAGTGGGTTAAATACAGAGCTCTTCACACCTGCTGAGTCAGGTGCCCAAGTGCTATGTCTGGAAGAGATGGCATCTTTTCCTAATTTGCCCACCCAGAGGGAGGACCTTTGTCTAATTTCCACAAAGGCATGGTAACAAAAGCTTGCTGTGCCTCTGCATGCATGTGTGCAGATGTTGGGTTGCTATGTTTCCTACTATGGGCCATATTCAAAGGAAATAAGAAATTTCCCTACACCATAGCATCAACAAGAAGATATGTGCTTTGAAACAACAAAGAAAAGCAACCTGTAAACTTAGAATTTATTCTAAAGGTAGGGCTTACAAAAGTTTAATGGAGGAAGAAAATGGAACCAAAGGCTTTGTTAACTCCATGTGGAATGTAGAATTGGTTTCTTCAGCAGTTGCCAAGCTCTGATCACGGATACTGGACATGAAACTTGAATTGTGAAAGTGCTTTCAGTGCATGCATTTGGAACTTAGAGTTTAACCTAATTACTTTTTTAGGAAAGTTTTGTTTGAAATAAGAGTGTTCCTTGAATTACTGCAGTAATAATGAGAAGAAGAATGAAGATGACGATGATGATGATGATGATGATGATGATGATGACAACAGTGGCTGATAGATATTGAGCATTTAATATGTACAAGGCACAATTCAAAGTACTTTACATTTCATCCTTATAACATTATGAATAGGTCCCATAAATATCCTCATTTTACACACAAGTCTACTGAGGCCTAGATAAGTTAAAGAACTTGCCCAAAGACACAAAGCCAGGAAGGGTCAGATCTGGGAATTGAACTCAGGCCTTCTGAATTCAAGATCCAGATGTCAAACACTTCCATTCTGACGCTCAAACTTAATTAGAAAGTTATTTTTGTCACATGATGTCTTCTCAAATGGCTGAATTGCTTACTGGGCTAGATTTTCATGAGATATCTATCATCATGATAGCAAAATACTTTAAATAATCCCATCAATGATTGCCTATCACAAAGTGGTTATCCCGCTCTCTTACCATGAAAAAATACCATGAAGAAAACAGGATGTGATTGCTAAATAATTAATAATTTCAGACTGCTCATCGAGCACAAAGTCAGGCATTGTCCTTGGGATGTGACATCATAACGTTTGCTACCTCCACTAAGTACAAGATTGCACTTTCAATCGAGTGAATCTTTAAGAGGCCTGGGAAAAAAATAGTGCTGAGACCTCATGATCTCATTTCGACACATATGCCAGCAAGTGATAAAAACCTGAGAAGTGAAATAGAGAACTATCAGTTGATAAAGAAATAAAATTGTCTCTAAATGCTATGTCTTTCAAAGTTTTCTGGGATACATTCCTCTCTCTGTAAAGACAGCCTTCCCTTCTTTAAAGACAGGGTCAGTCAAGGGCAGCCAGTCATTTATCCCTGAGGTGACAGAAGTCTATAACTTAAGAACACCCCACTTGAAAATGACAGTCATCTGGAGGCCCCTTTTATGATATCTCCTTCTTTCAAGCTGATAATAGAACAGAACTTGGTAAGGGCCACTCCATGCTATGAATCAAATCGTACTTCACAAAAGTCATTTCCTATTGATGTTGATGTGCCTGTTCCTCATTTATATTGATCAGTGGACATTTGTTTGCCCAGATAAAACTAAAAGAGATTGCCTGGGTGCCCTGTGACATTTTCAAAGGGGAAAATGCATTTTTGCAGCATTCTGTGTATCACTGGGTTTTAGAAGGTGGGAGTTGCAAATCTTTTACTTTACAGATGTCTAGGATGGAATGAGGAAGATAATGTTTCTGGGTCATTTTCTGTTTCCCCACGGTCACCTTTACAAAGTTGGAGTTCATGTCATTTGTAAAATGAAATTGGGACCATGTATTCATTCATTTCAGTTAGGTTCTAGGATTTGGATGTTTTTAACCAAACCTTGGCACTTTTCACACACAGAGGGAATAACTGAGCTTCAGAAAAATGTTAAAGCTCTGAAACTATTGTGGAAAAAACATTAGTTCCTGATACATACTGAATAAAAAGTCCTAATCTGTATTGTCTGTCTACCTACCTAACTACTTGCCTGCCTACCTACCCATATCTATCTATCTATCTATCTATCTATCTATCTATCTATCTATCTATCTATCTATCTATCTGCCTGCCTGCCTGTCTGTCTGTCTGTCTATCTACCTACCTACCTACCTACCTACCTACCTATCTGGTAGTAACCCTTGAAGCTGAGTAGAAAAGTCAAATGTTGACTTGGGAAAAATACTTATTTAAATTTAGTCCATAAAAACAAGTGATCAAATCTGTGCCACTTGGAACATTAGTATCTGTATAAGTCTTCTATCACAACAAAGTTATTTGCATAAGTGGTTTATCAAAATCAAATATCTGCTTTAATTGAAGAGAAGCTACTTTGAGAAAGAAGCTAAAAGTCATGGATTAATGCATTCAGAAATGGAGGCTCAAACCAAATGCCCATTAAGCAACAGTTACTGTATTTCATTTTGACAATAAAATGTATAAGGGCATTGAGGAATTGACCTATCATGGTAATACTGTATGACAACACTTTTCTCCAATTGATTTTGGTGATACTTTGGGTCACATACAAATCTTTTATGACCACCTGAAGAGGTTAGCAATCAAATTCAATCACCAAATTGAAAAGAACAAGATGCTCTTTTGAAGGTCACCACTAATCTTCTGGTTACAAAACTCCATGACCTTTCCTCAGTTTTCATGATTTCCACATTTCCTTAGCTTCTGAAACTATGTATGGTCCTTTTACCTGAAGCCCCTTGCTTTTCTTATGTTCTATGATAAATAATGTACTCTCCATGTTTCCTTCTCGATTCTCCAACATTTCCTTTTTTTTTTTTTTTTATCTCCTCTCTGTCCTTACCCAATTGAAAATGGAATTTTCCAAGATTTACTCTTTAGCCTCCCTCTCTTCTCTCTGTGAGATCCCATGTGGTTATTTTATTTGGTTGTGCTATTTACCTGTTCATGCTGTTGTTTTATAATGACTTTATCTTAGGCTTAGCCACAACTAAGGTTTAGGCAAAACTGGGAAAACTAAAACATCAAGTCCAAGCAGATCTATAGAGCCAGGCTAATGTAAGATTTTCAAACATGGGAGCAAGGTTATGGGTGATTATTCAAGAAATAAAAAAAGCAGATAAAAATCTGAAGATAAATGAAAAGCTGCAAGAACAGTCTTAATGAAAAGGAGATTGGACAGACACTAATACTCCTGTGGGAAAGAATATCAAACTATACAACCAGTCTTGACTGAGAGATAATTCTGAATTTCCGGAATGTCTTTTGGATATGTCTTCCTTGATATCCCATTAGAATATAAAATTCAACATATCACAAATCAAAATTTTATTAGATTACTCACCATTGGATTTACTACCATTCTTGATTTTTCTCTTTTGTTAATGGCACCACAAGTCTAAAAACGGAAGCAGGTAATCCATTTGTTTGGATAAGTTTCTCATATCTTAGATTACATAAAGCTCTTTTGCTAATAATGAATTCATCTGTCTAGTCTCTCTTCTACCACTAAGGCAGTTGTTCCAGTTTTGCATTTGTCCTAGGCCATTATCCCTGTTTTTATGTTTCTTGAATAACCTAAACATGAGCTTGTTTAAATATTCTAAAACCCAGCCTTTGGCAGGCTCTCTTATTGTAATTGGAAACCATATTTTACACTTCCCAACATTTTCTAAAACTCTGCTGTGACAAGGCCTAATGGTAGAATATTATGGCACAACACTAGGATTACTTTTCTGGGACATCCTTCCAGTGTACAAGACTTCAGATTTATTTAACCAACTCCAACCATGGACCCAAACACTTCAATTTCATCTGATTAGAGTTTTTTCATATTCATCCATCCACCCATCAATCCTTCCATTCATTCATTAGAATTTATTGCCTAGCTACTTCCTGCCAGGTGCCAGGCTCGGTGTTGGGGATTCACATCCAGAGAAGACAATAATATTCTTACTCTTAAGAGGCTTCAATCTCATGGGGTAGAGTGACAAATAAATTAATAAATATAGTACCTTGTTATAAGGGATAAATCAAAGTATGTCTGGGGTTATGTATGGGACCAGAGAAGTAGAGCTGTGTTATTTAAATAAGTGGAGTGGCTGTAGGATTAAGAAACTTCCAAGATGGGGGACATTGTAGCTGAGTTTAAAAAATGAGTAGGATTTAGCTCAGTTAAGGTAAGTGGGGGGATACAAAATGGTTTTAGTTTGCTAGATTGCTCAAAGCAGATACCATGAAATGGGGTGGCTTTTAACAATGGGAATTTATTAATTTACAGTTTGAGGCCATAAGAATGCCCAGATCAAGGCATCATCAAGGTGATAACTTTTCCTGCCAGCAATCCTTGGCTCCTCTGTCACATGGTAAGGCACATGGCGGCATCTGCTGGTCTCTCCAGGTTTCATTGCTTTCAGCTTCTGGATTCCATGTCTCTCCCTCTCTCAATCTCTCTCTCTCTCTCTCTCTCTCTCTCTCTCTCTCTCTCTCTCTCTCTCTCTCTCTCTCTCTCTCTCTCTTCTGTATTCATCCTGTTTATAAAGGATTCTAGTAAGAAGATTAAGACCCACCCTGGGCCCTGCCTTAACTGAAGTAACCTCGCCAAAACGTCCCTCTTACAATAGGTTTACACCCACAGGAATGGATTAGCTTAAGAAATGATTTTTTTTTGGCATACATACACTTCCAAACCACCACAAAAGGCGTACTGTGTGAAGAACAGAGCATATGTAAACTCCCTGAAGCATAAAACACATAGCCACAAAGCTCTAAATGACTGGAACAAAAGGCATTTGTTGAAATTGGCAGATGAGTCCAGAGAGGAAGGCTAGAACTAAACAACTAAACCATAAAGGACCTCATGCTTGCTTGGGTGTTATGATAAGGAATTTGAAAGTTATCCTGAAAGCTATGGAGAACCACTGAATGATTTTAAGCAAGGTTGTGGCATGGCTAGATAAGCATTCTAGCAAAATCAATTTGGTAGAAATGAATGATTTGGAAACAGGCAAAATTGGATATAGAGAGAACTGTTCGGGGAATACATTATCTAGGAAAAATATGTTCAGAGCCTAAACTAAGATTTTGATAGTACAAATAGAGAAGTGATGGCAGATTTGGGACACTTAGCAGGCAGAATTACAGGTATTGGTGAGCAATTGGATTTGGGGGTTAAACAAGTGGGAGGAGGAGAGAAGTTTTAAGATGAATTCAAGTTTCTAATTTCCATGATTGGATGTATGATGATATTTTGCACTAAGATAGGACATAGAAGAGGAGAAACAGGTTTTTGGGGAAAGATGATGAAATAAGTTTTGCACCTGTGGAAACTGGGGTGTCTGTGGAACATCTAAACAGAAGTGTCTAGTTGGCACCTCATGTAACTATGTGAAGTTCAACAGGGAGATCTAGACCAGAAATACAGATTTGGAAGTCATATAGATTTGGAAGTCATTAACACACATGTGTTATGGTAATCCATGAGAGCAGATAAGGACATCCAGAGAATGTATGTAGGACATGATCAGGGTCCAGAACTGGACCTCAGAAATTCTACAGCTTTTAAGAGAAATTTGAAGGAAGCATACGTCTGGGAAGAAACAGAGGAGAGGAGAGGAGAGGAGAGGAGAGGAAGAAGGAAGGAAGGGGAGGGAGGGGAGGGAGGGAAGTAGGAATAGAGAAATGGAAATATTTACCTTGTAGTAGAATGCCAGCTAATAAATATAGAAGGAATGCAATCATTAATAGCTAAAATTAGTGGGTTAAGTTTGATGAGGACTAGGATATTACATAGTTTCAAAATACCTTTCTACAATTTACTTATTAATTATAAGAATGTAACTTTATGTTGGGGAAAACTGGTAGACAAAATCTTAACCAATATTGTCCCAATATTGGGACAAACCTATATCATATGCCTCCTGATATGATGCAATGAGAAAAGACACCACAGATGTATTGTAGGATTCCTGCAAAAAAATGTATAACCTGAATCTAATCATGAAGAAACTTCAGACAAACCCCAATAAGGGACATTCTACAAAATAATTAGCCTGTTCTGTTAAAAAATGTGAAGTTCAAGAAAGAAAAAATGACTGAGGGACTATTTCATATTAAAAGAGACTATATAGACATGACAACTGCATGCAATACTTAATCCTAAATTAATCTTGGACCAGGAAAAATAGCTTTAAAGTGACAATTGGTGAAATTTGAATATAGACAGTGGACTAGATAATATTTTATCAGAGTAAAATTTTCTGACACTGTTGATTGTACTATAGTTATATAGAACAATGTCCCAGTTATTTTCAATGGTTCAGAAAAAGAAAAAGTATATACATAGAGAAATATTGATAGAACAAATTGGTCATAAAGTAAATAATTATGAATCTCTGTAATGGTTGTATAGAAATTCCTTGTACTAATCTTGGTACTTTGCTACTTTTCTGTAAGTTTGAAATTATATCAAAATAAAGTTGCCCCAAATGTACAATATAAGGAGAAAGCAACAATACCCTGACAGTGGATCAAAATATTTATATTTAACTTAGTGATGATGTCCCTTTGGTTGTCATTTTTCCTCAGCTCAGTTCATTATTTTTAATGCCTTGCTTCTGCTCTCTTATATTCTCTTTCACTCTTTGGTAGATGAGGATGTATGGGGCAGTGATTAAGAGTGAGGGCTCTGGAGCCAGGCCATCTGTGTTGGCTGTGTGACTTTGGACACTTAAATCTAGTTTCAATTGTTGTTTTTCTTGTTTTAATCTATAAAATAGGTAAAATAAGACACCTACAGGTTAGGGCTAATATGATGTTCTTAAAATGTTGCCTGATAATACACTAAGCAGTCAATAGTTGTTACTGTTTATTACTTTGGGCCCGTCGTATGTGGTTTTCTCCTCCCAGCTTCTTTTTTTTCTTACTTTTTAAACAACTGACTTCAAGAGAGAGGAACCCATGGGAAATTGTATCATTTCCAACTTAATTCATATGACGAGATATATTACTGAGCCTCTGTCCTCCTGGTTTGTTCTATATCAAGCTGCCATTTTTTAATTCAACATATTAGAATTATTGAAGAAGTCAAATATATTAAATGAGGGAAATGAGCTTTTCATGCAATAGGTGCAAAATTTTTCTCCTACCATCCCAATATGTTCTATATAACCTTATTCTATATGCCCCAACTTGTTAATATAGTTTCAACCCTGAAAATCGCATTAGTCCAAACAGGCCAGCATAATATCTGTAGATTATCCCTCACTATGACTCAAAATGGAATAATTTCTGCTTTGGATTTTTCTAATAGAAAAAAAAAACAACAACAAAGAAACACAAGCTATACCCACTTAAATTGTACACATTGTTTAAATTGAAAATATAGTTAGTCAAGATGAGAGGGCAAATATGTGCAAGCTATGTTCAGAGGAAACAGGACTTTTGGACTCAGCTTCCTTGACACAACTATTTTAATGGTGTACATTTTGTGATGGGGAATTTTCTAAATAAGGCTGTTTGGAAGTCCTTATTAAAGTGGTTCCATCAAACAGGTCAGTATAAACTTCTCTCTTTATTTAAATTATGTAGTCATGTGAGCAAAAGGCTACCATGTGCTTCTCTTCAATCTATTGTCATCCCCAAGGTACTTTATCATACCAGGGGAGGGAGTAAGCCTGGATTCCATTCTAATGGGATACCATTGGAGGATGTTAAACATCTTTTGATCCAGCTTTTAAAGGAGATTACTTTGGTTGCTATGTTAAAAAAAGAAAAAAAAAAAAAAATAGCATGCAACACCAAGTTAAGAGCCTGTTTCAGAAGTCCAGTAAGAAGTAATGGTGGCTTTGATTGAGATGTTAGACTCTATCTTCCAAGGTTGTTGTATGTCATCCTGCCATTTTTCAAAAAGCATGAAACTAGAATTCTCTACTCATAGTGGGCTTCTTATCCATTGGGACCACCAAAATTTCTTTCACCATTCCAATAAGTTATAGGAGGTATTTTGGAAATAGAATAGACAAGGCTTGAATGTGTTTGATATGGGGGCTCAAGGGATTGAAATCAAAGATGATATCTGGGTTTGGGGCTTGAGGAACTGATTAGACAATGGTGTCATTTAGTGATATGGAGAAAGATAAGGAGCAGGTTTGAGTGTCAGAGTAATCAAAAGTTCTGTCTGGGTAACAACTCATTGGGTTTATATAATTTGACCTAGCTTCAAATGTTATTTGTTTGTTAAGGCTTGACAAATATATCAATAAGTAAATCACTATATACTATTATTAATTCTATGGTGTTGATTTAGCCTAGCATACATCCTTAATGTTTATATATAACATTAATTCATAGGGCTGTTATTTAGAAGAAAAAGTAGCAATAATAAGGTGGCTATGACGTCTTTACATGATGTTTCCAACTGTTATTGTTATGACGTGCATGGAGTGTGCTGGAGTCTCAGCAAACCTCCACTCTAATGTCCTGCAAGACCAACATAACACAAGTTCAGAGAGGAATTAAACCCGCAAATTCTCCATTAACACAGGACATTAATCAAGAAGTTATCGTTATCTTCAGAATAGATGCCAGGATGTAACGAATTTGTGACCCTGCTCAAATCTAGTGCTCAGAGCTCCCTGGCTGTTGAGACAGCTGGCTTCTCTAGCTGTTGCTCCGTCTCCACTTTGGGTTCAGCTTCTGTGCCTGAGAACAGTCAATCTCAGGCTGCTTCCACCTAGTACAGCAACAGTATCAATAAGCTCTGCTGCTTTATTAGGTTTATCAAACAGCAGTCTATCTGGTCTGCTGGCCAAGATGTGCTGATCTGCTATCATCACTCAATTTCACTTCATCTCGCAAGAGTCATCTGTGAATACCATCTCACATTCATGCTTAAAATATGACTGACATTCCATTATAGCCCTAGAGTCCATTCGAAGTATAATAGAGACAGGGACAGTGAGCTGTGTACGTAAAAGGAAATAGATTACAGTTTGTTCTTCTTTTAGCAGTAATAAAATTAAGTTCTGAGGCCTTGTCTCTTTTCTAGAGAAACATCTGTTACATTTGCTTGTTATTGTGTAAAAAAAAGAAATTCATAACTTTCGTGGTGTTTTATATTTAAAAAAATCACTTTAATATTTATCATTTTAGTTGATTTTATCTACAGCCCAAGTTTGAACTAGTGTAATTACTTTTATAGATAGAAGAACTACACAACATGTTAATCAATTTGAAAGGAGAGATGTTGGTGTGTAATCTTAGCACAAATTATACTTAGGGGTATAATCCACAACAACCTAAGTAGTACTGTCTTCATATACATGCTCTAATTTCTAATGTAACAGTCAAATTTCTTTTTAAATATGTGGAACAGCTATTTGTAGACACTATTAAACTTTTATGCATTATAACCACACTTTCATCTTCATCAAATGCCAAAATTAAGATAGTTTTTCCACTGGACTAATGAGAAGAAAGGAAAAAAAACACCAATTGTGTTATACTTGTCTCTTTGCTCCAGGTATATATTTACCATTGGATTATGTGAAAATTCAGAAATATCAACTGCTTATCTGGTTTACCTACTAATTGAAGATGTTTGTTTCTGATACAACTTCTAAACAAGTATCACCTCACTTGTTGTACTTGGGAGTCTTAAACTACTTTGTGTAACCTAACAAAGTAAACCCTTTCTCAAAGAAGCCTTTCAGAGCTGTCCCAGTGGAATTCATTGTTTCCTCTGTTGTGTTAACATTGCTTTTCTTACATATCCACATTATCCTTTGCATCGCACTGTCCTGCATGAATTTATAGACCAAATTTTCTCGACCCACTCGACTCTAAAACTCTTGAAGATCTTTTTAAAAATTTATCCTTAAATCTTGGTAACTTAGCATGGTTATTTAGTACACAGTAGTTCTCAGATATAGCTTAAACATGTTTTGTTGAATGAAATAGGATGTTTGGAACTCCTGACTCTACTTTGCCTCAGAGACTAGTAACAGTAGAAATTAAGTAACAAAATGATTGTGGGAAGACCCTTATCCATACCCCTTTTCCCCATGTAGAATTTACAAGGGAACTAGCTGTAAACCAGGCTGACAAACTCTTTATTTTTTAACAGGTCAAGGAAATGAACATGAAAGAAAATTTTGAAGATTTATTTGGAGAGTCTCTATAATTTGATCCCCCAAAGAACAGGGTATGGTAAAGGAGTGCTTTCCCCTTCACTTGAAAACTAGAGTGTAGTTAAGTCGAAGTAAAAGGTGTCTAGTAAAGGATCTAGCAGTAAGGAACCATATGTCTCAGATTTTCCAGGACAGTTCTAATATAAAGCAGCCTGTGCTGTTGTCCCCATAAGTATACTCATGCTGTCAGACCACATGTCCCATTTTTTTGTGGTATAAAATATAGTCACTATAACTAAAGATGACTCAGAAATTAAAAAATGGTGATAGGATTTTCAGATTTTTATGTCTGAGGAGTTAAAGAAATAGTAAGGAGAAAAATGGTTTGACAGTTCAGAAAAATCAGGGCAGTTCAGGGTCATTTCTGATTATCCTTTTAGTGTTCGAGCTTCAGAACACTTAGGGGTTTACTCCGAAGAGACATTGCCTAGCTTGGACACTCAGCCTAAATTTCTATTGAGACTGATGAAATTTTATTATCTTTGCATCAGTTAGAACCAATCAGTGTTAAAAACAAAGGGAGGAGGATTAACGGAAGTAAATTGTAAGACTACAGGAATGTGTTAAGGAACCCAAAGCCTTCAATGTGGCCACAAATAGAAAGCCATAAGGATCTTGTGAGAGATTATGTTTCTGATTTTGACTTCACCTTCTTTATTTTCTGTCTGTAGATTATCTTTCTCTGCTACTCAGTCACAAAATAGTATCATTCCTAGCTAACCATTAGAGACAGCTTGCTTTGTGCTTCATTTACATATTAGCTAATGTAACCATAACAGCCTTATGCAGTAGTGCCATTTTACAGATGAAGAGATTGAGGCTCAGATAAGTAACTTTTCCAAACGCTTAATTGATAGGGCAAATATTTGAAAAGAGCACTATCTGACTCAAGGGTCAATACTATTAACCATTATAACACATTATTTCTACCTGGCAGTAGGTGCTCTCCCTCTTCATATCTTATATTTACACTGCAGTTTAAGTTACTGGGAAATAGTATCGCTCTCTATTACTCAGACCCAATTCTGAATTCTTGAGGTACTATATCTGACTGATCAAGATTGAGTCTGATGAGCATCTCTGGAGGGTGAATGCCTTGTAACCAGAGGATCTCAATCTGATAAGTGGTCCACTTTCTGAAAATATATCTGTTATACTCTGTGCAATTGGCATTACAAATATCTGATTACAGGTTAATTCAATTCTATTCAACAAATATTTATCATATAACTGTTATACATATGGCATTATTAGGCTTGCTGGATTTAGCAAATAAAAATACAGTATTGTCAACTAAATTTCAGTTTCAGATAACCAAGAAATAGTTTTTTAGTATAAATGTTTCCTAACTATTGATGGGCATCCTCTATTTTATCCAGCTACCCTAGTCATTATTTTGTTCCCTTAAGGTTATAGTGTCATGCTTGGTCATTTAAAACTTAACCCAGACAATTTAAAGCTCGTATGGACAACTTCGAAGATAACTATTTTCTATTTCAGTTTGGATTCACTGCCAATATTAGCTATCCTTTCTTTTCTATGCAGAAGAGATTATTGCTCAGGTTACTTGTGGGTTTACTTTGTTAGTAATCAAGGGAATTAGCTCACTGAAGAGCCCGTCAGCCAGATATTATTAAAATCACACATCTTTGGATTCGGCACCAGTACCTACAATTTTGAATCTGCTCCCATGTCTTATTTAGGAAATTAATTCTTTAAAAATATTAAATGAGTAGGAATGGCTAATTTAAAATGATTAAGTGGTCACTGATTAAAAATCAGCTCTATGTCCAGGGGAGACTTTTGTCCAGATGTGTGCTATGACAACTTGGCTCCCCAAATGTCAACTCATTAAAGTGTCTACATTGTCCCTTTTACATCACCCCACTGCATCATTTCCACTCCCTACCTTCTCTTCAGCCCACCCCCACCCCCCCCCACACACACTTATGCATAAATACCACACATGTGCAGACACACAAACACACACACTGGTTGGACAGACTACCTCGTTTTTTGCACGTTTTTTGCATGAGGCAGTATACACCTACCTAACCACAACACTCTCCTGCAAAACTCCCTCTTCTTTCCTGTCTGGCTCCAGATCACATCCAGTATACCTGAGGCACCGGCTGTGCTTTATGAAGTCTAAAATTTTCAACTGGTTGTGTCTTTCCATGCAAACTCATTAGGCACTATTTACACCCGCTGCAGCTGCAAAGAGAGAGGTTCTGAACTCTGGCATTCTACAGTAGGCTTTGTTTCTCATTTACATTTGCATATTAAAGTGTTTGCCTGAAATAGGCTATTGAAATTAATTCAGGATTAATTGGTGTCTTTATCTCATTAGGACAATCTAATTTAAGGATGATGAAATTGTTTAGCCTCCCGTTTGCATAATTAGATTGCTTTGAATTGCTGTCATTATTGGCTCTTTAGCATCATCTGTAGGCCTCAAACAGACAAGAGCTTCAACCTCATAAAGACCAATCATGTGTTACAGCAGAGGGCTGTTAACCCCTTTTAACCCAAACTCACTTGGATTAGCAGTCACAGTAGACAGGCCTTGGTCCCTGAGAGCCTTAAGTGCCTTCTTTTTTGGATTCTTGATATTTGGATTGATAAATTTCTCTGCATTTATGTATTTGGCCCCAGGAACTGCTACAACATATCTTCTGGGATCCAAAGTATTCAGAAGACCCTCACCTTTGAACGCCACCTTCCAAGTTGTGACCTCCCTTCACTAGAAATCAATCACTTTCTACCTCCTTAGCTGATTGGAAATTCTTCCATTACCTCGAAATGTGACAACCTTCCTAGCATCCCTGAGTGGGTGTTGAGATTCTACCAAGCCCGGTACTCTTTACTTGGCTGAATGTTTAGCAACAAGCAGTATTTCAGTGATGTTGCAGGATAAATATGATATAGGTAGTCAGCTGATATTTGTTCAACTATTTATTCTTACATTTATTTGTTCAATATTTAGTAAATATTTTATAGAGTACCTTCAATGTGCCTGACATGGTGCAAGGCATTGATAAATCAATGACAAATAAGTCACAGGCAACTAAGGCAAATCCAAGGGTAAAGGATGATACTGACTGGGTTTTAAAACTACAACTTTTGTGTGAGACCAAGATAGGAGATGTTTATCTGGTGCAGGATCTATATTTTCTGTAGCACACTAGATAATTTAACTTGTATGATCAGTTTGTTTGGACACCATAGGTGCAAGGAGCGGTGAATGAGAAGTGGGATTTGGTGAGTTTGCACAGGCTGGGGTGAAATCCCAATACATCCCAGAGTGATACGGGCAGAGAGCATAATGCATTTGCAGGCTTCCACTAAGGAACTGGGGAGAAATGCAGAAATGTTGGACTTCCCCACCTGAGCTATTGATGATTTTCCCGCAAACATTGAGAACTGAAAATTTGGTGGGCAGAGCCCTCGATCTGGGGGCTTTTCCCTTGTGAGGCTAGTTGCTGCAAGGGAGAGGCTAAGCCCACTTATAATTGCTCCTAGAAGCTGCCCACCCCCCACCCTTGCCAAGAGAGACTCTGTTGCTCAGATGTGGCGCCACCTCTCTGTAAGCCCACTGTGCAGTTGGACTCACTACCCTCCCTACTACGTGGGACATGACATCCAGGGGTGTGAATCCCCCGGCAAAGCAGGAAGATGGAGATGAGCCTGGACCCAGCACTGTGGGATTGAGAGGATCTTCTTAACCAAAAGGGAGAAGAGAGATGAAACAAAATAAGGTTCCAGTGGCTGAGAGATTTCAAATGGAGTTGAGAGGTCACTTGAAAGGTATTCTTACGCGCTATATAGATATCAGTTTTTAGTTTTTAGTGTGTTGGAATGGCCAGAGGGAAATACCTGAAGCTGTCAAACCACAGCCCAGTGACCTTGATTCTTGAAGACAATTGTATAACTATGTAGATTGCATAGTGTGACTGTGTGACTGTGAAAACCTTGTGGCTTGCACTCCCTTTATCTAGTGTATGGACAGATAAGTGGAAAAATGGGGACAAAAATTAGATGAATAGGGAAAGATTTAGGTGCTCTTTTTTGCTTTTATTTTTATTTTGGAGTAAGGAAAAGGTTCAAAAATTGATTCTGGTGATGAACGCACAACTGTATGATGGTGCTATGAATAATTGACTGTACACTGTTGATGACAGGCTGTGTGAATACATGTCAATAAAACTACATTAATAAAAAGTAAATGAACAATAGGGGGAGGCAGGGAATGGGATGCTTTGAATGTTCTTTTTTATTTTAATTTTAATTTTATTTTTTGGAGTAATGAAAATGTGATTGTGGTGATGAAAGCACAAGTATATGATGATTCTGTGAACAACTGATTGTAAACTTTGAATGATTGTATGTTATATGATTCATCCCATTAAAATTGCATTAAAAAATAAAAAAAATAAGACTCATTCTGCATTCTACTATGTGTTTCAGGGGCACAAAGTAAGTAGCAAGAGAGCTGGGCCCTGGTGCCAGCCCAGCCGCTAACTGCTGTACTAACCTAGGGAATCAATGAACCTCAATGAACTTTAATTTTCTTATCTTGCTTCATCATTGAAGGATGTTCCTATTATTGTGTAGTGGCTACACATCACAATTCCTTGACAACTTTTTGTTGTTACTGCTTTGGTCTATTTACAGCAATTCAAAATCAAACATGAAAAAAAGTAAGGGTGAAGGGCTGTCTTTAGGTTTTCATTATTCTTTCATATCCAGCTTGTTCTTTCAATTGGTCATTTAAGAAGAATTGATGAAACTAAGGTATGAAACCAAGAGAAAGCATTTATCCACTAATTTTTGTCTGTGTTTAGCAATGGGATATGTCAACCAGGCTCCTAAACCAGAATTCTCTAAAATCAGAATTTACAATCATTGGTGTGGCCAGTTCATTTGGCCCTTAATATGATGTATCTTTTTTAAAAAATTTTTATTCTAGTAACATAGATACAACTTAAAAATTTCATTTTTAACAACATTCAAATATATAATTTAGTGCTGTTAATTATATTCACAATGTTGTACTAACATCAACACTCTCCATTACCATTTTTTTTTCCCATCATCCCAAATAGAAACTCTGTACATTTTAAGATTTAACGCCCTGTCCTTTGGTAACCTATATTTCAGATTCTAACTTTATGTGTTTGCTTATTCTAATTATTTCATATCAGTAAGATAATACAATATTTGCCTTTTTGTGTTTGGCTTATTTCACTCAACATGATGTCTTCAAGATTCATCCATGGTGGTGCATGAATCAGAACTTCATTCTTTTTAGGGCTGAATAATATTTCATAGTGAGTGTGTAGCACATTTTGCTTATTCATTCATCAGTTGATGGATACTTGGGTTTCCTCCACCTTTGAGCAATTGTAAAAAAATACTGCTATGAATACAAGTCTACATGTATCTCTTTAGGTCCCTGCTTTCAATTCTTTTCAGTATATACCTAGAAGTGGGATTGCTGGGTCATATAGTAATTCTATACTTAACCTTCTGAGGAACTGCAAATTTGTCTTCCATAGTGACTGCACCATTTTACACTGCCACCTACAACAGAATGTTCCTATTTCTCCATGTCTTTTCCAATATTTGTCATTTTCCATTTTTTAAAAAAATAATAGCCATGCTAGTGGTTGGGAAGTGATATCTCATTATGATTTTGACTTTCATTTCCCTAATAGCTAGTGATGTTGAGCATCTTTTCATGTGCTTTTTGGCCATTTGTATATCTTCTTTTGAAAAATGTTTATTCAAATCTTTTGCCCGTTTTTAAATTGGGCCATATGTCTTTTTTTTGTTGTTGAGTTGAAAGATTTCTTTATAATTCTGTATGTTAAATCCTATCACATATGTGGTTTCCAAATATTTTCTCCCATTGAGTAGTTTGCTGTTTTACTTTCACAGTAAAGTCCAATGAAGCCCAAAAGTTTTTAATTTTGATGAGATCCCATTTATCTATTTTTTCTTTTGTTGCTTATGCTTTGGGTGTAAAGTCTAAGAACACATCCTCTACCACAACCTCCTGAAGATACTTCTATGTTTTCTTCTAGCAGTTTCATAGATCTAGCCCTTATATTAGGTCTTTGATCCATTCTGAATTGATTTTGTATATGATGTGTGGTAAGGATCCACTTTCATTCTTTTGCAAATGGAGATCCCATTTTCCATCACATTTGTTGAAGAGATGGTTCTTTCCCATTTGAGTGGACTTGGCACCTTGTCAAATATCAATTGGCTGTAAACGTGGGGGATGATTTCTTGGAATTCTCAATTTGATTCCATTGGTCCTTGTGCCAGGACCATGCTATTTTGATTACTATGGCTTCGAAATAAATTTTAAGATCAGGAGGTATGAGTCTTCCAACTTTGTTTTTCTTTTTCAAGATGGCTTTGGCTAATCAGGGCCCCTTACCCTTCCATATAAATTTGATGATTGGTTTTTACATTTCTGCAAAGAATTTTGTTGGAATTTTGATTGGGATTGCAATGAATCTGTAAATTGCTTTTAGTAGAATTGATGTGTTTACAATGTTTGGTCTTCCAATCCATGAACACAAATGCCTTCCCATTTATTTAGGCCTCCTTTGATTTCTTTTAGCAATATTAGTAGTTTTCTCTATACAAGTTTTTTACATTCTTGGCGAGATTTATTCCTAGATATTTGATTCTTTTAATTGCTATCATAAATGGACTTTTTCTTGATTTCTTCTTCTGATTGTTCATTAGTAGTGTATAGAAATTCTCCTGATTTTTGGATGTCGATCTTGTACCCTGATACTTTGCTGATTCACTTGTTAGCTCTAGGAGCTTTGTTTTGGATTTTTTAGGGTATCCTGAATATGGGATCATGTCATCTGCAAAGAGGAAAAACTTTACTTCTTCCTTTCAAATTTGGATGTTTTAAATTTCTCTTTCTTGTCAAACTGCACTGGCTATAACTTCCAGTATGGTATGGAAAAACAGTGTTGACAGTGGGCATCCTTGTCTTGTTCCAGATCTTAGGGGGAAAATGCCCAGTCTCTCATCATTGAGTGTGACGTTAGCAGTGGGATTTTCATATATGTCCTATATAATGTTGAGGAAGTTTCCTTCTATTTCTAAATGATTTTATCAAGAAAGGATGCTGGATTTTGTCAAGTGCCTTTCTGCACTGAGATAATCATGTTTTTTCCCCTTTCATTCTGTTTATGTGGTGGATTACATTAATTGATTTTCTTATGTTGAATCACCTTGGCATACGAAGGATAAATCTCACCTGATCTTGGTTTATAATCATTTTAATGTGCTGTTGGATTTGTTGAGGATGTTTGCATTTATTTTTATAAGAGATATTGGTCAGCAATTTTCTTTTCTTGAGGTGTCTTTATCTGGCTTTGAAATGAAGGTGATGTTAGCTTCATAGAATGAATTAGGAAATGTTCCCTCTACTTCAATTTTTGGAGGAGTTTGAGCAAGTTTGGCCTTAATTCTTCTTGGGATGTTTGCTAAAATTTCCGTGTGAAGGCTTCCAGTCCTGGGCTTTTCTTTGTTGGGAAGACTTTGATTACTGATTCAATCTCTTTAGTCGTTATTTGTTTTTGAGATCTTCTGTTTCTTCTTGAGTCAGAATAGGTAGTTTGTGTGTTTCTAGGAATTTGTCCATTTCATCTAGGTTATCTAATTTGTTGGCATACAGTTATTCATAGTATCCTCTTATAATCGTTTTTATTTCAGGGGGTCAGTATTAACGCCTTCCTTTACATTTCTGACTTTAGTCATTTGTGTCTTCTTTCTTTTTTTCTTTATCAGTGTAGCTAAAAGTTTGTTGATTTTATTGGTCTTTTCATAGAATCAAATTTTCATTTTGTTGATTCTCTCTATTGTTTTCTTATTCTCTATGTCATTTATTTCCACTCTAATCTTTGCTATTTCCTTCCTTCTGCCACTTTGGGTTTAGTTTGATCATCTTCTTTTAGCTCTTCTAGTTTTGATAGAAGGTCTCTGATTTGAGATCTTTCTTCTTTTTTAATGCGTGCATTAGAGACATAAATTTTCCTCTCATCACTGCCTTTGCTGCATCCCATAAGTTTTGGTATGCTATATTTTCATTTTCATTCACTTCAAGATATTTCCTAATTTGTCTTGTGATTTCCTCTTTAACCCATTGGTTAAGAATACTGTTTAATTTCCACATACATGTGAATTTTCCATTTCCCTCTCTGCTATTGATTTCTATCTTCATTCCATTGTGACTGGAGAATATACATTGTATGGTTTTGATTTTTTTAAAATTTATTGTGACTTTTTTTTTGACCTAATATATGATCTATCCTTGAGAATGATCCATATGCATTTGAGAAGAATGTGTATTCTGTTGTTGCTGGTTGAAGAGTTCTAAATGTGTCTGTAGGGTCTAGTTTCTTTATAGTACCATTCAAGTCTTGTATTTCCTTATTGATCTTATGTCTAGATGCTCTACCCACTATTGAAAGTGATATATTAATCTCTCCTTCTATTAACATAGAACCATCAATTTCTCCCTTCAAATCTGTCAGTATTTGCTTCATATATTTTGGGGCTCTGCTATAATGTGCATATATACTTATAATTATTATATCTTCTTGTTGAATTGATCCCTATATTATAACAATTGTCATTATATATTTTTTTTTACTGAAAGTCTGTTTTATCTGATATTAGAATTGCTACCCCAGCTCACTTTTGATTGCTACATTCATGGTATAATTTTTTTCTAACCTTGCACTTTCAACCTATTATGTCTTTGAATTTGAGTTGGGTTTCATGTAGACAGCATATATTTGGGTCGTGTTATTTTGTATGCATTCTGCCAATCTCTGCCTTTTGACTTGAGAGTTTACTCTATTAACATTTAAAATCACTAATGATAATGAAGGACTTTATCTGTCATTTTGCTATTTAGTCTTTGTAAGTCTTATAACATTTTTTGTCCCTCAATTCTTCCATTAATGCCTACTTTAATTTTTATTTGATTTTTTGTATTGTGCCATATTGAGACCCTTCTCATTTCTTTCTGGATATATTTTTCATATATTTTCTTTGTGGTTACAATGGAGTTAAAATTTAACATCCTAAATATATAAAAATAATATTTGATTTGCTATCAACTTGACTTCAATAGCATACACATACCTGTTCTTACCATTCCACCCCCACCTGTTTCTGTACTTGTTACACATGATTGTACATCATATGTCTAAAATCATAGATTTATCACTACTTTTTATTCATTTGCATTTTAGCATCTGTAGGAAGTAAGAAGTGGAGTTACATAACAAAAAATACAATATAATATGTCTGGCATTTATAATTACACAAATGATTACCTTTACTGTAGTTCTTTATTGCTTTATGCTGTCTTGGACCACTGTCTAGTGTCCTTTCCTTTCAGTCTGAAGAACTCCCTTTAGCATTGCTTTTAGGGCAGGTCTAGTGGTGAGGAACTCCCCCAGCTTTTGTTTATTGGGAATGTATTAATCTCTCTCTCATTTTTGACTGAAAGTCATGCTGGATATAAAATTCTTGGTTGGCAATTATTTTCTTTCAGCACATGAAGTATTTTTGACCCACTGTCTTCTTATCCCCATGGTTTCTGATGAGAAATTTGCCCTTAATTTAATTGGGACTCCCTTATATATAAAATACTGTTTTTCTCTTGCAACTTTCAGAACTCTCTCCTTGTCCTTTGCATTTAACAGTTTGATCAGTATGTGACAGGCAGATTTTTCTTCATGTTTATCCTGTTTTATGTTCCCTGGACTTCTTGTATGTGCATATTCACAACTTTTCCTAAGTTTTGGAAATTTTCTGTCACTTATTCTTTACTATTCCTTCTGCCCCTTTCTCTCATTCTTCTCCTCTCAGCTCCCCATAATGTATATACTGGTATACATATAGTGTCCCAGAGGTTTCTTAGACTATTTTCACCCTTTTAGTTATTTTTTATTTCTGCTTCTCAGCCTGAGTCATTTCAATTGTCTCATCTTTGAGTTTGCTGATTCTTTCATCTGCCAGCTCCACACTGCTGTTGAAACCCTCCTGGGAATTTTTCATTCAGTTATTGTGGCCTTCAACTCTAGTAGTTCTGTTTGTTTCCTTTTAAAAATTTCTCTCTTTATTGAGGCCCTCATATTGTTCATTCATTGTTTTACTGATAACTTCTAGTTCTTTCTGTGTATTTTTTTCTTCTCCTTGAGTATATTGAAAATCTTGTTTTTTTTTTTTTTTTTTTTTTAACAAACTTTGTGTAATACGTCCACAGTCACATCTTCTTTGTTGATGTTTTCTGGATTTTTATCCTCTACCTTTTGATAGGCCATCATTTTTGTGTTTCTTTGTCTTGTAATCTTTGTTGGCACACCATATGTTTTAATATTTTAAAATGTTAACTCAGGGTTTATTCCCTGAGATGTCTGTTTCATGAGTTTGTACCAGCTGGTGATATGAAAGAGATTTTCTCAAGTGTCCACCTTCCTATCAGGATTGTCCACCCAAGGTGAATGCAGAGAGCAGGGTCCTCTCTGTCTTTTCTGGACCTGTGTCTCTTCCAGGGCTTGTGCTTGCTAGTGGCCTTAGGAGCTCCTCTCTTTACAGGAGTTTGAGTGCCACCTTTAATCCCAGGAGACAGACCATCTCCCTTTCCCAGATGTTCTACCATCAGACTTTCTCTGTAAACTTTTGAAACAAAATACCTATGCCTGTGCTTAACCTTCAATATACTAAATCACAGTATCTAGGGATGGAGCTTGGAACCTGTGGTGGTGGATTGAATTATGCACCCCAATTTTTAGGCATGTTCTTGATCTTGGTCAATATTCCTATGAGTGTGAACTAATTGTAAATGGAATCTCAAGAATAAGTAATTTTTGTTAAGGTGTGGTCAAACTTAATCCAGATTACTGAAGTCCTCTATAAAGTAGAAGAAATTCAGACCTAGAAAGAGACAGCTATTAGAAGAGCTGGAAGCATAAGTCAAAAGAATGGGGAAGAGAAAGGAAAGAATATTACCAGGTGTCTGGAAAGTCAAGGAACCCAAGGAATGTTGGCCAGCCAGAATGCCGCCAATCCTGGGAGGAAGCAAGCCTTCTAGCCTTTGAAACTGGGAGTCAATAAACTTCTTTTGTTTAAGTCAAAACCTTTTTGTGGTGTTCATGATAGTAGCCTGGTAAAACTAAAACAAGCCCCTCATGTTGTTTAAAATTAGATGAATCTAATGCACTGAAAACCAGTCTACTAAATGATTTTTAAAGTTGCTTCTAGTAATTAAATCAAAACAAAACAAAAGATAGTATTTTCACTTCTGGTAAGAATAATTGCTGAGATACAAAATTTGATTTCAGTCTCTTCAGGTATTAAGAAGAACTGAAACTTCAGAATAAAGAGAATTTTTAGATTTCAAATAGAAAAATTAAGAACCCTAAAAATCATTACTTTATGTGAATGAAACATACCTGAAGAAACTAAAGATGCTTAAATTAAAGACACAGACAATGTAAAATAAAAAACCACAAAAATGAAAGAATCTGTAAAACATTTGGTTGCATTATTTTCTGAAAAATTAAACTGGCTTATAGAATTATTATGCACTAAAATATACATGGTTCTCATATCAACTGTATTTCTCTTGTGTCCCTAGCTCTGCTGGTCATAAAAGAATAGCCGATTGCTTGATATCGTCAGCCAACAAAACACTCCTAATGATGCCACTGAGAGAATACAGGAAGGAAAAACATAACTTTAAACATAAGATTATAACCTATATTATATTTTGGAACAGTTTACCAGGACAATTTAAGGGAAAAGATTCTTAATCAATATCTATTACCAAAAATTATATGACAGAATGATGCATTGTTAGTATCATCTCAGTTTTATAAAAGAGAAAATTGGAATTCAGCAAAGGAATGATCCACCATGAAGGATTATAATATCTGATTTGTAAAATCTGTTTTTATTTTCACTGAACCCTGTTTTCAATTTTTCCTGACTTCATTTCTAAGGGCTTGGATTATCATCTATGTAAGCACATTTTGTAAAGAAAATAAACTCCTGGATTCTCAAAGAAGTGCAAACAATGCACCCAAGAAGGATGCTAGACACTTGGGTTTGAGTAAATAATTGTATGAGCTGGAATAATCTGCTTAACTTCCTTGGTCTCAGTTTCATCAACTTAAAAGGAAGGAAAAGTACACAAAATCAAAGGATCTCAAAGTTTTGCTATACATAGAACCATGCTTTGGAACATTTATGAAAATCTGCTATACCCTATGGTATAAAACCAGTTCCATCAGAATTGGAAAAATTGGAATCATATATAAAAATCAGACATATATCTAGGGATGATAGTAAGGTCTACAGACAGACATCCATTTTCTCCCATTATTTTTTCTAGGAGAAAACATCACAATAACAACAACCACCATCATAACAACCAACCAACCAACCAAACAAATGAAACAACGTATGTCAAAGGATGGCAATAAATCCACTCAGGAGCTCTAAGTAACAGAAAATATCTGTGAAGTAAATGATAATGACTATTCTATTTTTAATCTTGGAAAAGATAATTGCTTCCAGAAAATGATTGACTTCAGTCTGGACCACCAAGTCCCCCAGCTGGATATAAAGAACTAAATGGGCCACCAGCTTCTCTGAGTTAGGAAAAAAGAGCAGGAGAGAGTCTGCGTTACGAGTCAGTTCACGTTTGGCAACATCTGGTTATGTCTCATTACATTGCAAATTTATGACCCTGGAAACAACATGTTGATGTTGATGATCCTTTGTGAAGTGAATCCTGAACTATAAACTTCTGACCATAGCAGTAACAAGGGCTGTGTGACTGCTTTCTCTGATCTGACAACTCTCTGGCTTGGGTCAAGCAGTTAAAGCTTGGACTGCTCAGCCTTCCTAAACAATGTCATAGATGAATGCTGAGTGAAGAGGACTAGCTGACAAAGGAGCAGAAGGTTACCAGGAAATAAGGAAGGCCTGAATTCCCCCAGAAGAAGCTGAGTGAGATTTAGCAGTGACCAAATGTCATAGAAATCAAGAAATGAAGAAGATGCATCACAAACCAAGCCTAAAATATTTATTAACCCACACAAAAGCAGTCAGAAAATTACAAAGCAGATATATTCTCAGGAGATATCTGGGGTTTGCTTTTTGAAAAGGCTGAAACTCAGAAGGTCTAAGGCAAGCTGTTGTGTGTGTGTATTGTCGTAATCTCAAACTTCTAATCCCAACCATGTTAAACATCCCGCTATGTTTTCAACAGCTATAGAAAATAAAGATCTCTTTCATGAAGGATTCTCTTTTGATAATATTCTTCTCTCAAATGAAACTGAGGACACTAAAATTTTCTTATTGTGAAGTACACTGCTAAATAGATCCCAATTTTTTCATGGCCATCTGGGTAAAGGAAGGATGATTTTTTGTTTCTGGGTAAGATTGTACTAAAATATCCTAATTTAAAGACTTCTGGTAAAAGATGGTGGCATTATAGTGTTATTCTTTGCCCTTCCCTAAAACTTGTTCCAAAAAAACAAACAAACAAAAAAAAGTTTAAAACTAAAGAAGAAAATCTGTTTTCCAAGAAACTAAAAATATCTGCCAAATAGAGTAAAGGTTGTAAATTTAAGGTACATTGTAAATTAACACAGACCACTCCAGATCTCAATCAGGGTTTATGTCTCTGCAACTGAGTTAGAAAATTTTGAAAGAACAAGTAATGATGGTTTCCTTGTAGTGATTAAAAGTAAGCATAAATATCAGAAAGGAAAGTGGGCAGAAGAGGAGACAGCATTCCTAGAGCAACTCAGAGAAGAGCAGGGTGGAAATATATTAAAGGAAAGATTGCCCAAAGTTGCCAACTTCATTTTTTGTACAATTTTATTGAGATATATTCACATACCATACAATCCTTCAAGTGGACAATCAACTGTTCACAGCATCATACTATAGTTGTGCATTCATCACCACAATCAATTTTTGAGCATTTTCATTACTCCAAAAAAAATTTATTTTATAAAAATAAAATTAAGGAATGACCCCTAGATTGCATTTGAAATCTCACAGCCAATGGAACTTTATTTTGTTTCATTTCTCTTCCCCATTTTGGTCAAGAAGGCTTTCCACAATCCCATGATGCTGAGTTCAGGTTCATCCCTGGGAGTGATATCCCACATTGCCAGGGAGACTTACACACCCAGGAGTCATGTCCCATGTAGGGGGGAGGGCAGTGAGTTTACTTGCTGAACTTGCCAATTTCTCCCACCCAAAAACATAATGGTTAAAACATTTGGAAGGAGAAAATTGCATAGTAAACAACTCTGTAGTTGCTAACAAAAATCAATTAAGCAGAGATAAACAAAAAATAATGGAATAAATAAACAAATTCACAGTGTGTCATGCAGGCAGAAGCAGGGTAATCTATTAATCCCAAGAGGTAAACTCGGTAAGGTTAGGAAAGATATTCACCAAGATTGGAGAACAACAAAACTGATGAAAAAATATTTTAAGGCAATATGCCTGAATAGAAGATGCTGACAACCTGAGCTCATTTCTGAACTTATCCTTATTAATGGGCTTAGCTAGAATTTTCCCTTTTAAAGAGAATTTAAAAAATCTACCCAATATTTGGTCCACACAAAACCATTATTTTAGGCAAGGAAAGGAATATAATAAGAAACGAGTTGAAAACACATTGTATGAGAAGAATAAGAAAACATAAATATGTTATACACAAGTAAATTAAAGGGAATATTTTCTCACTCAAAAAAGAAATATAAGACTGCTTACATGGGCCAAGATGGTGGCATACGGAGGTGTGGAATTTAGTTACTCTTCTAGAACAACTAGTAAATAGCCATGAACAACTAGTAAATAGTCTGGAACAACTGTTGGGGGACATCTGTGACCAGACACACATCATACACCAGTTTGGAATGGGTGGAATGGCTGAGATGACAGCACAGAACTTTAAGTAAAGGTCCCCAAACTGCAGAGCTGGCTGCCATCCCCATCAGCATGGTAGGCTAAATTGGAATACTTCTCTGTGGGAAAAAGAAGTGATATCTACTGGGAGCAAAGGAAGGTAGCTCAACCAGGTTCCAATTGCAGTTTTAATGAACAATTTTGAACTACTTAATACAAGCTAAATATAAGCTATGAGCACAGATAAACCTGGAGCAAACAGGAAAGGAACTTTGAGGTCTCTCCTGGCAGAGAGAGGAGGCAGGACTGATGGAAAAATAATAAATAAATAAATAAATAAATAAATAAATAAATAAATAAAAACAGAGGCTTTTGGAGATGGCTGAGCTCAGAATACTGGAAAATGACTGTGTTCCAAGAAAAGGGCGCATAGAACCTGGTACCAATTCCAGTCAACCAGCAAAACTAGGGGGCTGGGGACTGGCTGTAAAAAGGGGAATTCTTTCTTTTCCATTTTTTTTTCTCTCATTCTTAGTAGCTCATTAGAGAGAGCCTCAGGCATTTTCAGTTGTCAACACTGACTCAGGCAAGGGTAGAGTAAGTGTCAGAAAGACCATGGAAGAAATCAAATTTAGGAGATAATTCCCTAAAGCACATATCTTCCCTAAGACAAGGGGGGTGGGGCCAAGCACAAATGGCTGCCCTACCTGAGAGAATTCAGATCCCAGAGCCTGGGGGTTTGGAGGAACAGAAACATCTTAAGTTTGGCTTCTGCACCCTTGGCCACTGGCAGGGACAGGGTCTGCTAAGAATTAGAGGCACCACACCTCTTTATGCTGGTGGGGAGATGCAGGAAGACAAGCACCACCTGCTACAAAGCATAGGAAAATCACAGAGTGTAGAGGCCTCTCAGGAAAGTCTGACAATCTTCTAGGGATCAACCTCAGGGAAACATGATACTGATTACACCCTCCTTCTGAGACCTGGGTCTTTCTTGTCTGGGAAAATCTGATTGGGGTAATAAAGGAAAACAGATGCCTAGACAACAAAAAATTATGAGTCACATTAGGAAAAATGAAAATATGGCCCAAAGGAACAAACGTACACTTCAAATGAGATACAGGAGTTGAAACAACTAATTAAAGTTCAAACAAATCTTCTAAATCAAATCAATGAGCTGAAGTAAAATGTGGCAAAAGAGATGATGTAAAGACACTGGATGACCATAAAAGAAAAATCCATAAGCTAGGAAAAACAAATGGAGAACTTATGGGAATGAAAAGCACAATAGAAGAGATGAAAAACACAATGGAGACATACAACAGGTTTGAAGAGACAAAAGAAAGGATTCAGGAACTGGAGAACCAGACACCTGAAATCCTACACATAAAAGAACAGATAGGGAAAAGAATGGAAAAATATGAGCAGGGTCTCAGGGAATTTAATGACAACATGAAATGCATGATTATATGTGCCATAGGTGTCCCAGAAGGAGAAGAGAAGGGAAAAGGGTGAGAAACAATAATGGAGGATATAATCACTGAAAATTTCCCATCTCTTATGAAAGACATAAAATTTCAGATCCCAAGAAGTGCAGCATACCCCAAACAGAATAGATCCAAATAGACCAACACCAAGACACTTAAAAATCAGATTATCAAACGTCAAAATCAAAGAAAGAATTCTGAAAGCAGCAAAAGAAAACAATCCATCACATACAAGGGAAGCTCAAAAAGACTATGTGCAGATTTCTCAGTAGAAACCATAGAGGTGAGAAGTCAGTGGTATGATATATTTAAAATACTGAAAGAGAAAAGCTGACAACCAAGAATTCTATATCTGGCAAAACTGTCCTTCAAAAATGAGGGAGAATTTAAAATATTTTCAGACAAACAGACACTGAGAGAGTTTGTGAACAAGATCTTGCTCTACAAGAAATACTAAAGGGAACACCACAGATGATAGGAAAAGGCAAGAGAGAGAGGTTTGGAAGAGAGTGTAGAAATGAAGACTATCAGTAAGGATATAAAGAGAGACAAAGAGGGAAATAAAAATAAAATAAGATATGAAATAAAATCCAAAAGACAAAAGGTAGACAGTAGACATTACGTTGAGTGAAATTAACCAGAAACAACAGGACAAATACTGTACAGTCTCACTAATATGAAGTAACACTAATGAGCAAACCTTGAAAGTTAAAGTTGAGAACACTTTACTCAGGCATAGAAAGAGGGTAATGATCAGGCATCCAATGCTGAAGGAGTACAGAATGTTCAACAGGTTATATATGTCCAGAGAAAGATAGCACAATACTGTGTGGTGGCAGCACAATATTGTAAGTACTTGGAACAAAGAAGAGTGTGATTACAGGTGAAAGAGGAAGGCTAGAGGCATGTATGACACCAGAAAGAAAGATAGAAGACAAAGACTGAGACTGTATAAGTTAGCGAAGCATAGATTGGTCAATGATGGTGATTCAGTGTGCTAATATAGGAATGTTTTTACATGAGGGTGAGCAAATGAATGTCAACATTTCAAGGTGTTGAAAACTGAATGGTATGGGGAAAAAATACAATCAATGCAAACCAGAGTCTATAGTTAACAGTAACATTGCAATATGCTTCCATTAATTGTAACAAAGGCAATATACCAAAGCTAAATGTCTATAAGAGGGGGATATAAGGGAGTGGTATGGGATTCTTGGTGTTGTTGTTGTGTGACCTTTTCATTGCATTGTATTTTTTTAATTTTTTCTTCTATATTTTTCTTCATTTGTTTCCCCTTCCTCTTTCATTGTGGAAGAAATGGAAATGTCCTGAAATAGATTGTGACAAATGCATAATTGTGATTATACCAAGAATCATTGATTGTTTACTTAGGATGGATTGTACAGTGCGTGAACAAAACTGTTTAAAAAATAAACAGACGGATACAAGTGCTGTACAAAATGTTGAGAGAGAGAAGTATGCATTCATTGCTGGAAGGAAGTAGAATGGTGCAGCTCATCTGGAAGGCAGTGTGGTGATTCCATAGGAAACTAAGTATGGGGTTGGCATATGGTCCTGCAACCCTGTTACTGATTGAACACTTGGAGGAACCAGGAGTGAGGACACAAAAGGAAATTTGCACACTTGTGTTTGTGGTGGCAGTATTCACAATTTGCCATGGATGGAGGTGGCCTAAGGGCACATCAACTGATAAAAGGAATGGTGAACTGTGGTATATATATACAATGGAATACTGAGCAGCTGCAAGAATTGAAGTTGTGATGTATGCAACTAGGTGAATGCATCTTGAGGACAGTAGGTTGAGCAAAATAAGCCAGAAGTGAAAAGACAAATATTATAATGCCTCACTAATATGGACTTCCAATAATGTGCAAACTCTGAGAATCAAATTTGGGAGCATGGGTTATCAGGGAAAGGCTTATGTAAAGGTTCCTAGATTGTAAACTCTTACAACAGTCACATTTATCCATAAGTTGTAATAGTTATTTATAAACTCTGAGATGCTGAGCTGTGTGTGACCTGGTTGGTCTCTGGAGCTTTGCGTTTGTGTGTGGTGCTTGAGCCATGGAGCCAGAGTTCAGCATTTGTGACTATTGGCATTGCCCCATGCAGCAACTGTTAAACAGGTTGAGAAGGAGATTATATTTTGATTAAAGCTATGAAAGAAATGGAATTGGTTGAGAATGGATTCAGTCTAAAGGGTAGAGGATGATATTAAAGGTGTCTCAAAACTTCGGCTTTTGTGTGCGACCAAAAGAAGAGAGGTTTATTCAGTGCAAAATCTATATTTTCTGTAGCACACTATATAATTTAACTTCTATTGTCAGTTTACTCAAACACCTTGAATAAGAACTTTGAATAGGGAGTGAGATCTGGTTGGTTTCTGTAGGCTATCATGAAGCCCAATATATCCCAGAATAATTTGGGTAGAGAATAAAATGTATATGAGGGGATGGAAGAAGATGGCAGCATAGAGAGGAGTAGAAGCTAGTTCGTCCCCCAGGAACAACTAATAAACAACAGGAAAAACTAGTAAACAATCTGGAATAACTGCAGGGGGACAAACATGACTGTCCACTCATCATACACCAACCTGAATTGGGAGGAATGCCAGAGGTTGCAGGATAAAATCTGTAAGTAAAAACTGCAGATCCAAGCTGGGATTCCCCTCCCCTCCTGGCCCAAGCTGCAAAGCCTCATGGAGCTAGAGAGCAGCTCTCCTCGAGCAAATGAATACAGCTCAGCTGAGCTCCAACTGGGGTTTTAATTAACAAACATGGACTGCTCAGTACAAGTTACAAATCCCCAACAAGCAGACAGAGGCTATTGGCTGCCAGTGACCTTGGAGAGCCAGAGGGTGGCCACGGACTGGCCCTGAAGGAAACTTGCTGTTTTGGCTCAGTGGAGAAAGCCTCAGCCATTTTCAGTTCCCAGTGCTCTGACCCAGACAAGGGTGGAGATAGCACAGGCAGAGAGACTATTCAAATGTAAATGACCTCTCCCTAGGGGTGTATCTTCCCTAAAAGGAAGAAGGTGATACCAAACTCTACAACCTTCCTTCCATTCTGAACCAGACCCCAGAGCCTGGGGGGAAAATAGCCAAGGGCCACACCAGTCTGGAGCCACAGGCTGACAGGTGCCACCTGCTGGGCAGAACAGCATAGTGACTTGAGGCCTCACAGGATGTGTCAATATTCTAAGACACACCCTCAGGGAGATGTGATGCTATTGCCTCCTTCTGAGACCTAATCCTGTTCTGGTCTGGGAAAACCTGGTTGGGATAACCAAGTAAACCAGATGCCTAGACAACAGGAAATTATGACGTACACTAAGAAAATTGAAGTTATGGTCCAGTCAAAGGAACAAACTTACACTTCAACTGAGATACAGGAATTTAAACAACTAATCCTAAATCAATTAAAAAACTTTAAGGAAGATATGGCAAAAGAGATGAAGCATATAACAAAAACACTGGACATTCATAAGGCAGAAATCAAAAGTTTGAAAAAACAACAGGCAGAATCTATGGAAATGAAAGGCAGAACAAAAGAGGTGAATGACACAATGGAAACATACAACAGCAGATCTCAAGAGGCAGAAGAAAACACTCAGGAATTGGAGAACAAGGTACCTGAAATCCCACACACAAAAGAACAGACAAGGAAAAGAGTGGAAAAATATGAGCAATGTCTCAGGTAATTGAATGATAACATGAAACACATGAATGCACATGTCTCAGAGGGAGAAGAGAGAGGAAATGGGGCAGAAGCAATAATAGAGGAAATAATCGATGAAAATTTCCCATCTCTTTTAAAAAACAAAATTATGGATCCAAAAAGCACAGTGTACCTCAAACAGAATAGATCTGAATAGGCCTACACCAAGACACTTAATAATCAGATTATCAAACATCAAAGATAAAGAGAGAATCCTGAAAGCAGAAAGAGGCAAGCAGTCCATCACATAAAAGGAAGATTGATAAGGCTATGTGCAGATTTCTCAATAGAAACCATGGAGACAAGAAGGAAGTGGGGTGATATATTTAAGATACTGAAAGAGAAAAACCACCAACCAAGAATCCTATATCTGGCAAAACTCTCCTTCAAATATTAGGGAGAGTTTAAAATATTCTCTGACAAACAGACAATGACAGAGTTTGTGAACAAGATAGCTGCTCTACAGGAAACTAAAGGGAGCACTATAGACAAAAGGGAAAAGACAGGAGTGAGAGGTTTGGAACACAGTTTTGGGAGATAGTAGCACAGCATTGTAAGTACACTGAACAAAGAAGACTGTGAATATGGTTGAAAGAAAAATGTTAGGAGCATGTGGGACACCAGAAGGAAAGAGGAAAGATAAAGACTAGGACTGTATAACTCAGTGAAATCTAGGGTGATCAACAATTGTGATAAAAGGTACAAATATGGTTTTACATGAGGGAGAACAAATGAATGTCAACCTTGCAAGGTGTTAAAAATAGTGTGGGATTGGGGAGAAAATTCAATCAATGCAAACTAGAGACTATAGTTAATAGAAATCTTGCTGTATGCTCTCTTTAATGTAACAAAGGCAATATACCAAAGCTAAATGAATATGGAGGGGGCGCATGGGGGAGGGGTATGAAACTCTTGGCATTGATGTTGTTATCTGACTCTTTATTCTACTTTGGTTTAATGCTTTCTTTCCTTTTGTTACTTCCTAGCTGTCATTGTTTTTTCTTTTCCTCTTTTTTTTTCGTCTGTCTACCTTCTTTGACTCTTCCACCTTCTTTGTGGAAGCAATGGAGATGTCCTTATATAGATAGTGGTGATGGTGCTGAATACATAAATATGTGACTATACAGGGAACCAATAATTGTTTACTTAGGATGGAATCTATGGTGTGTGAACAAAACCGTCTTAAAAAAAACAGGTTGATGAAGAAAACTTGAGGGCACTATATTGAGTGATATAAGATAGACACATAAGGACAAATATTGTAGGGTCTCACAGATAAGAACTAATTATAATATGTAAGCTCATCAACATGAAATATAAATTACCAGGATATAGAACAAGGCTAAAGAATGGGGAGTGGTTGCTTACTATGAGCAGAATGTTCAACTAGGGTGAACTTAAATGTTTGGAAATGGACAGAGGTGATGGTAGCACATTCTGAGAATAACAGTGTTGAATGGTGTTTGAAGGTGGCGGAAAAGGTAAGCTCAGAGTCATGTATGTCACCAGAATGAAAGTTGGAGGTTAAAAGATGGGAATGTATAAAACAGTGAATCTTATGGTGGACAATGTCTGTGATGAACTATACAAATATTAGAAATCGCTCTCATGAAATAGAACATATTTATGACAGTATAACTAGAAGTTAATAATAGAGGGGCATATAGGAAAAAATATATTCCTATTGCAAACTATATACTACAGTTAGTAGTGTTTTAACATTCTTTCATCAACAATATCAAATGTACTATACCAAAACTATGAATCAATAATGGAAGGGAGGTGGTTAGGGGTATGGGAGGATTTGAGTTTCTTTCTTTCTTTTTTTTTTTTTTGCCTTTCTTATTTTTTCTGGAGTAATGAAAATGTTTTAAAAATTGAAAAAAAATTAATTGTGATGGATGCACAGCTGTATGATGGTACCATGGGCAATTGATTATACACTTTGGATATTTGGATAGTTGTATGGTATGTGAACAATCTCAATACAAAAATTTATGCAATGCCCCCGTGATAGACTGGGGAAAAATGTGGAAACATCAAACTTCCCCAACTGGGGAATTCCTGATATTTTTGCAGGCATTGGGTACTGCCAGTTTAGTGGGCTGAGCCCTCAATCTTGGGGCTAGCCTTTATGAAGCTTGTTTCTGCAAAAGAGAGTCTAAGTCTACTAATAATTGTGCCTGAGAGTCACCCCCACAGAACCTCTTTTGTTTCTCCAATGTGGCCTCTCTCTCTAAGCAAACTTGGGAGGTAAACTCACTGCCCTCTCCCCTATATGGGACATGACTCCTGGGGGTATAAATCTCCCTGGCAACATGGGGACTTAACTCCGGGGGATGAACCTGGACCCAGCTTCATAGGTTTGAGAAAGCCTTCTGGACCAAAAGGAGGAAGAGAAATGAAACAAAATAAAGTTTCAGTGTGTGAGAGATTTCAAGTGGGGTTGAGAGGTCTTTCTGAGGGTTATTTTTGTGCATTATATAGATAGCAATTTTTAGTTTTTAATTTATTAGAATTGCTAGAAGGAAATATCTGAAACTGTTGAACTGCAATCCAGTATCCTTGATTCTTGAAGATTGTATAAATGTATAGCTTATATGGTATGACCATATGATTGTGAAAACCTTATGGCTCACACTCCCTTTACACAATGTATGGAATAATGAGTAGAAAAATGGAAACAAATGTAAATGAATAATATGGGGAAGAAGGTGTAAAGGATGTTTTGGGTGTTCTCTTTTACTTTTATTTTTATTCTTATTTTTATTTTTTTGGAGTCATGAAAATGTTCAAAAATTGATTGTGGTGATGAATGCACAACTGTATGATGATACTGTGAACATTTGTACACTTTGGGTGATTGTATGATATGGGAATATATTTCAATAAAATTGCATTTAGAAAAGAAATGTAAGCACTCAATTAAAAACAAAAAGAATACAATTTGTTAATATGTGAGTTGGCTGAGCCCAAAAAGTTGCATTTGCTTCAAAATACAGAACTGAAAACTACATTAGAGGCATTCAGAACTAGAATAGATACTGCTTTAAGTAGAATAATTAACATGAAATATTGGCTTGTAAAATCATATAAAACAAATTAGAGAAAAGAGCTACAAGTTGATAGGAACAGAAGAGAAGGAGACACAATACTCGCATAATTGGTGTTCTAGAAGGAAGAAATAGAACAAATGGTAAAAATAAAATATTAAAAGATATAATAAAAGAAAAATTTCCTGGGATAAAGAAAAAACTGAAATTATAGATCAAAGGAACGGATAAATGATAAAACATAGTTGAAAAATTTTAAGAGCCACACAGTTTTAGAAGTTACTGAACTTTAAGTTTCAAGGACCAATAAATAATTCTGGCAACATCAAAGCAGAAGAAATAGAAAATCAAAAATTGAAAATAAAAATGATAATAGAGCAAGCCAAAATACAACATAATATTTAATGATGACATAGTAAAATCTTTCCTACTGAGGACAGGACAAAATAAGAAGGTTCACTGGTATTAGTATTTATCACTGTTCCAGAATATTATTTAGTGGAATTATAAAAGACAATTAAAGTGAATGATATAAGTACCAGAATCTAAGAATCAAGTAACTGATATTTGTGGTTGAAAAATATTTGCAGCTAAAAGTGCAAAAGAAGCAACCGAAAAGCTACTAATAAGGTAACTGGCTATAAAAATGAAAAGTAGTAGCATTGCTCTATGCTGTTGTAGTAACAATAAACATCTTTTTTGAAATTTTGCTGCAATTTGAACAGTTGAGCATAGGTGGACAGCAGAATTTCTAATATTAAGAAAACTTGCATTTATTTTCAAAGTAAATCATCATAACTAGTCTGAATAAGTATAAAAATCTGCCCACACCATCGACCCACCCTTGATCATATCCCAGCAAGCATAGCCTAAAAGGAAGAAATTAAGATAAAGGAATACCACATTTTTTCTGAATGTTAAAAGCAAAAATAACTTTTGTGTTGTCTTCTAGTACTTTGATAAAATATTTAAAAATTTATAGAAGAGTGAAAGAAGGTACTACATAAACAGAAGCCAACATATGGAAATGCATCTTAAATGTCCAATTTTCAACAAAAATTGCAAGACACAAAAGAAACAGGAAAATATGGTACAGACACAGGTGTGGGAGATGGGCCCAACAGAAATGTTCCAGGGAGGGTCTAGATTTCAGAATTCATAGAAAAAGATGTAAATTAGTTATTATAATAGGCTCAAAAAGTTAAAGGAAAACATGTTTAAAGATATAAAGGAAAGTATGACAATGATGTTTCACCAGAGATTATCAGTAAAGAGATAGTGATAAAAACAAACAAACAAACATACATACAAACAACCAAATAGAAATCTTGGTGTTGAAAAGTAAAACAATTGAAATGAAAAATTCACTAGAGGGTATTTACAATATAATTGAGCTGACAAAAGAGAGAATCAGTGAAATTATCTAGTCTGAGAAAAAGAAATAAAACACAATGAAGAAATACAAAAAGAAATTTAGAGACTTATGGAAATCTAGCAAGGGCACCAACATATGTATAATGGAAGTCCCAGAAGAAGAAAAGAAAAAGAAAAAAGAGAAAAATATTTGGAAAGATTGTGACTTAATGGCTTAAAACTCCTCAAATTTGATGAAAAATATTATACACATCCAAGAATCTCAATGAACTCCAAGTAGAATAAACTCAAAGAGATTCTAACCTAGTTACATTATAGCCAAATTGATGAAAGTCAGACAGAGTTAATACAGAAAGTTGCAAAAGAGAAATGATTTCTCATGTACAAGGAATTCTCAATGAGATTAATAACTAACATCCCATCAGAAAAGACAGAGGTCATAAGTCTTGGGATGACATCTTCAAAGTGTTGAAAGAAAAGACTGTCAAGCAAGATTTCTATATCCAATTATGCCATCCTTCAAAATGAAGCAGAAATTAGGACATTTACAGATAAACAAAAGCTAAAAGAATTAGCTGCTAGCAGAACTTCCGTACAAAAATTACTAAGGAGTCTTTCAGGCTGAAATGAATGGACATTAAAATTTAATTTGAATCCATGTGAAAAAATATAAGTATCAGTAAAGGGAATTAATAGGTATTGTAAAAGACAGTATAAACATATTTTCATTTTAACACTTTCTTCTTACCTGTTTTAAAATACAACTAAATAAAGAAATAGTTGTAAAAATATGTTGAGGGGCTTATAACATATAAAATGTAATTTTTATGGCAATAGTAGTACAAATTAGAGGGGAGGGGATGGAGGCTTACTGGGGCAAAGTTTTTATATAATATTGAAATTGTTAGTATTAATCTGAAATACATTGTCACCCCCTGAGCAACCACTAAGAAAATAACTCTAAATACAGGAAAAGAAACAAAAAGAGAATTAAAAAGATACAATAGAATATATCCATTAAGCACAAAAGAAGAATTGAAGAATGGAGAAATAACAGTGACATAAGGCATGTAGAAAACAAATAGCAAAATGGAGAACATAAATTCAACTTTATAAGTCATTATTTTAAGTGTGAAAAAATTAAAACATCAATCAAAAGGCAGAGTTTGTAGAATAAATTAAAAATATCCAAATATTTGGGTCTACAAGAAACATAATTTAGTTTCAAGATAATAATAAGTTGTTAGATTGACAATAAAAGGATTATAAAAAGATATACCAGGAAAGCAACAAAAAAATCAGCCAGAGTGGATATTAATATCAGACAAAATACACTTAACAAAAATTATTAGGGGTGTTGGGGATTGAATCATGTCTTCCACAAAAGGCATGCTCAGGTCTCAACCCATGGTCCAGTGCGATGTGAATCCATATGTAAATAGGTCTTTTCAAGTTGCTAAAGTGTGCTTAAAATGAATGAGGTAGGTCTTAATCCAATATGATTAAAGTCCTTATAAGCAAAGGAAACCAGACACAGTAAAATACACAGGAAGAGAAAGAAACTGGAAGTCAAAGGAAACTGGAGGAGAAAAAAGATGACATCACAATATGCATTGCTAGGTGACAGAAAAGCCAAGGATTAAGGATTGCTGGCAGCCAGCCCTAGAATGCCACAATCTTCAGGGGAAAAGCATCACCTTGCCAATGCCTCAATACTGTGAGCCAATAAATTTCCATTGTTTAAGCCAACTCATTGTATGATATTTGTTTTAACAGCTGGAAGCTAAAACAAATGACAAGCTGTATATTTTATAATGATACAAGGATTAATCAATCACATACGCATCCAACAATGGAGCCCAAAAATAAATGAAGAAAAAAATAGAGAAACTGAAGAGAGAAATAAACAATTTAACAGTATTGGAGACATCAACTTCCATGTTAAATAATGGATATAACAACTATGCAGAAGACAAACAAGGAAGTTGAAGACCTGAAAAACACTAAAAATCAACTAGACCTGGTGTCAATCTATAGAACACTCCATCCAACAATAGCAGAAAACATTCTTCTCAAGAGTGCATGGAACAGGACAGACCATATACTAGGCCATTAAAAATGCCTCAATAAATTTAAAAAAAAAGATTGAATTCAATGCATCTTCTCCAACCACAATGGATTTAATTAGAATAAGCCACAGAAGAAAAGTTGAGAAGTTCATAAATATTCTGAAATTAAATAACACATTCCAAAATAATCAATGGGTCAAGTAAAAAAAACAAAGGAGAAAATTAAAAATGTATTAAGATGAGGAAGATTTCCTATTTCTATTCAAGAAGAAAATAGCTTGGAAAGCCATCATTCCCATTCCAACAACAAAAAAAAGCTGAACATACTGAAAAACAACTCTTCTTAGATCCTTCAGAGAATTGAGGTCACACAGCAAACTGCTGTCCCCTTATCTGGAGAGAGATGAAAACAAAGAGTCACAGCTTACCTGGAAGAGAAGCCCAGGAGTCTAAGTCTCTGCTCTATTCAGTACTGATAGAAATGAGTAAACTATAATTGACAAATTGTTGGAGGCCAAGTGTTGATTAGTTTGAAACATAAAAACCTCACGGAGCCAAAAATAGGGTGGAGCCCATGCTTTTGTGTTACCACCAGGAGCCCTGACAGACACTCACTGTGAAGATAGGAGAAAACTCTCCTCATATTTCTGGCAGTGGAAAAGGAAAAGTAACCAATTTCAAATATGCCCAGAATATTCTGTTCTCCTTAACAAAGGACTGCCCTCAAAAGAAACTATGTCGCCAGAGTCAAAACAACTCAGGTTTTACCAAAGCTTAATTGACATGGGAGAAGGGAAATACCCAACTTTAATTCTCTCTAGCCTTCAGTGTGGGGAAGGCAAATGCACAGCACCAGCCCCTTCTATCTTTCCTATCTCACCTAAGGGAGGACAAGCTGAGAAGCACTTTTGAAGGTCACAGTCCAGGGTCACAGACTCACTAAAAGTCTGGACCAAATCATAAGTTATGGAATGCTTCTTTATCCCCCATCCACCTCACACAACATCAATAAGGCTTCCATATAATAACAGTGGATTATGAGAGAAAGAACTGCAAGGCTCAGACCTTGTTTAAGAAGTCTCTAGGTAATTCCATGGACAACAGAAGAGGCAAAAACATGGACACTGGAGGAAATTTCAGCCTGCAATTTACTGTAAACACAGCCTAATGTAGCCAAAACATAAAACACACATGCACACACACACACACACACACACACACACACACACACACATCACACTAAAGGCCTATTTATCTCATTTCTTTTTTATCTAGTGCATCATATCTGGCTTTCAACAAAAAATTACAAGGCATACTGAAATACAAACTGTGAATTTACAGAGAAAGCATCAAAATCAGACTAAAAAATGGCAGAGATGTTGCCAGGGACTAATAGAAAAAGTGGACAATATACAGCAACAGATGGGTAAAATAAGAGGACCAATGGAAATCTAGGAAGAACCAAAATGAAATGCTGGGAAAAAAAAAATGTAACAGAAATGAAGAAGGCCTTTGATGAGTTCATCAGTACACTGAAAACAGCTGAGAAGTGAATCAGTGAGCATGAAATTACATCAATAGAAACTTCTATAACTGAAATGCAAAGAAAAAAGAATGAAAAAGTTGTAAGAGAATATAAAGAACAGTGGGGAAATTATAAAAGATGTAACATATGCATAATCAAGATACCAGAAAGAGAAGGAGAGAAAGAAACAGAAGAAATATCTGAAGTAATAATGGCTGACAGTATTCCAAAATTAATGACAGGCACCAAACCATAGATCCAGGATGCTCTGAAAACTAAAAACTATACCTAGGCATATACTATACATACTGTAAAAAATAAAAGACAGTGAAAATCTTGAAAGAAGTCTGAGGACTAAAACATATCCATACATAAACAAGGATAAGAATTAAATCAGACTTCTCTTCAGAAACTATGCAAGCAAGCAAGAAAAAAGTGGCATGAAATATTTAGTGTTGAAAGGAAAAACCCACCAACCTAGAATGAAATCATCCTTCAAAAGTGAAGATGGAATAAAGACTTCCTCAGACAAAAAATTGGGAGAATTCATCACTAGTAAATGTGACTTGCAAGAAATGTTGAAAGAAATTCTTTAGAGATAAGGAAAAATGATGTAGATCAGAAACTAAGACTTCAAGAAAAGAGGAGTGTTTGAAATGGAATAAATTAAGGTGAAATAGTATTTTATCTCTTAAGAATAAGAGATCCAACAGGTAGCAGTTTGTTCCAAATAATTATAGCAACAATATATTGGATTTTTATAACTTTTGGATAGGTGAACAGAAAGAATGTTATCAGAGATGGTAGGGAGGAATTGCAAGTACTCATGTTATAAATTTCCTGCACTATCCATGAAGCAGTATTGTATTATTTGGACTTAATGGACTTAGATTAATTATAAATTAATCTAGGGCAATGACTAAAATAATTAAAGGGAAGTGTAATTAATAAACTAAGAGAGGAGATAATATAAAATGTTCAAAACCTCGGAAGGCAGAAAAAGAGTGGAAGACAAAAAGTAAACAAAAAACAAGAGAGACAATTAGAAAACATTTGCAAATTTGATAGATATTAGCCCAATGATATCAATGATCACTTTAAATGTGAATGATTTAAATATAACAATTAAAAGAGAGAGACCATCAGAGTGGATAAAAACTAATACCCAACTATATGTTGTCTATAAGAAACCCACTTTAATTATAAAGGCATAGATAGATTAAAAATAAGTGGTGAAATTGTGGAGAAAAATGTATCATGCTAGCACTAATCAAAATAAATCTGGGGTAGCTATATTAATTTCAGATGATGCAGATTTTTAGGAAAATTATCAGGTATAAAGAGGGGCATTACATAATGGTAAAGGGTTCAATGCTCCCAGAAGACATAAAGATCAAAACTAATAGAACTGCAAAGAGAAATAGGGAGATCCACTATTATATTTGGAGAATTTAACTCTCCTCTGTCAGTAATTGACAGATACAACAGGCAGAAAATCAGTAACGATACAGTTAAACTTCATAGTACCATCAATCACCTGGATCTAAATTCACATTATAGAACAATTCATCCAACAATAGCAGAATACATATTTTTCTCAGGCCCACATGGAACATACATCAATATAGACTATATCTTAGGGTATAATGCACACCTTAACAAATTTAGAAGAATAGAAATCATACAAAGTATGTTCTGAGATAAAAGGGAATTAAACTAGAAATAAACAAAATAAAGTCAAATGGAAAATCCCAAAACATTTGGAAATTGAACAATATATTTCTAAATAACACATGGGTCAAAGAAGTCTTGAGAGAAATTTAAAAATGTTTTTAACTAAATGAAAATTAAAAAAAAATCAAAATTTGTGGGATGTAGCAAAAGCAGTACTTATAGGAAAATCTATAGCATTGAATGAATATATTAGAAAAAGAAGAAAGATGCAAAGTCAATAATCTAAGCTTCCTCCTTAGGAAATTAGAAAAAGAAGAGCAAATTAAATCCCATGTAAGGAGAAGAAAGGAAATAACAATAGGTAGGGTAGATATTAATAAAATTGAAAGCAGGAAAACAGTTGAGAAAATCAACAAAACCAAAAGCTAATTCTTTGAAAAGATCAATAAAATTAATAAGTCTGTATCCAAGCTAACCAAGAAAAAAAGAAAGACAAAAATTAATAATATTAGAAATAAAAGACAGACTACCAATCACATGGGCATTAAAAGGATAATAATGAATATTACATGTCCACAAATCTGATAACTGAGATGAAGTGGCCCAATTCCTTGAAAAGCAAAATCTATGAGAATTCAGGCAAGAAAAAATAGATAATCTGAATAAGCCTATGCTTATTAAAGAAATTGATTCAACATTAACTTTCCAAACAGAAATCATCAGGTCCAGATGTTTCACTGGTGGATTCTACCAAACTCTTACAGAAGAAATTATACCAATTGTCTATGATTTCTTCCAGAAAATAGAAGTGTAAGGAACACTTTCTCATTTTATGATGCCAGTAGTACCTTAAGGCTAAAACCAGACAAAAACATTACAAGAAAGGGAAATTACAAACCAATATCTCTCTAAATATAGATGCAAAAATCCTCAACAACATATTAATAATTTGAATCCAATAATGTATAAAAATTTTTATAAATTTGATTTATTCCAGTTATGCAAGGCTGGTTCAACATTTGAAAATCAGTTATTGTAATCCATCACATCTACAGGCTAAACAAGAAAAGTCATATAATCATATCAATAGATGCCAAAAAGCATTTGGCAATATCCAAAATACATTCATGATAAATACTTTCAGCAAACTAGGAATAGAGGGGAACTTCCTTAACTTCATAAAGAATATATACAAAAGCCTACAGCCCATATCATACTTGGTGAGAAACTAGATGTGTTCTCTCTAAGATTCAGAACAGAAAAGGATGTCCCTTCTTTCCACTCTATTTAACATTGTTTTGGAAGTCTAGGTTAATGCAATAAGAAAAGAGAATGAAATAAAAGGGGTACAGTTTGGGAAAGAAGAAATAAAGCTGTCTTTTTTTCATAGATGATATGATTGTCTATGTAGAAAATCCCAAAGAATTGCTCAAAATATCCTAGAGCTAATAAGTTGATTAGAGTAAGGTTACAAAATGCAAGATTAATATAGAAAAGTCAATTGCATTCTTATATACCAATAATGAACAATTGGGATTTTTAATAAAAAAATACAACACCATTTACATTAGCACAAAAAAGAGGGAAATATTAGGTGTAAATGTAATAAAATAGGTACAAGATCGATATGAGAAGAGTTAAAAACTCTGATGAAATAAGTAAAAAAAAAATGATCTAAATAAATTGAGAGATATTCCATGCTCATGGATGGAAAGACTCAATATTATTAAAATGTTGATTCTTCCAAACTTGAATTACAGATTCAACATAATCCCAATGAAATCACAGAAAAGTATTTTGTGGATATTGACAAACTGATTCTAAAATTTTTATGGAAAGGCAAAAGGCCCAGAATAACTAACACAATACTGAGAGAGACCAAAGTCAGAGGATTAATACTGCCCATGTTTGAGACTTAATATACAGCTACAGTGTTCAAGACAATGTGGCCTTTGTGAAACTGTAGACACTTAGGTCAACAGAACAAAATAGAAGGCCAGGAGACCCACACAATATAGTTGACTGATCTTTGACAAGGGAATAAAGGCAATTCAATGGAGAAAAAAAAATAGTCTTTTCAACAAATGGTGCTGGAACAACTGGACATCTACATGCCAAATAATTTAGACATGTATGTTATATAACTCACAAAATTAACTTGAAATGAATCATGGACCAAATGCAAATTACAAAACTATAAAATTTCTAGGAGATAACATTTGAAATGATCTAGGTGACCATAGGCTTGGTGATGCATTTTCAGATACAGTACCAAAAGTGCAATCCATGAAAAAAAAAAAAAGATTGATAAGTTGGTCTTAATTAAAATGAAATAACTTTGGCTTTATGAAAGATATTGTTAAGAGAATGATAAGACAAGGCAAGACAAAAAGTAGGAGAAAATATTTGCAAAAAACATATATGATAAAGGACTTTTATCCAATATACACTGTAGAAAATCCCAAAGAATTTCCCCAAATCTCCTAGAGCTAATGAGCAAAAAGAAGAAAATAAAGTATAGAACAGAAATAATTGAAATAGAGAAGAAAAACAACAGCAAGCAAAATCAACAAAACTAAAAGTTTGTTCTTTGTAAAGGTGAACAAAAATGACAAAGGTTTAGGTAGACTGTTGAAGAAGAAAAGAGTGGAACCTTGAACTACATTCAGGGATGAAAGTAGGCATATCACTGCTGAACTCAGAAATAAAAAAAAAAGTTATAAGGGATATAATGAGTAAAAAATTAGATAACTTAGATGAAATAGAAAAAGTCCTAGAATGATACAAACTACTGAAACTGACTCAAGAAGAAATAGAAGAAAACTATAAAAAACAAAGGAATTGAATTAGTAATTTAAAAACTTCCAACAAAGAAAAGCCCAGGCCAATATGGCATCTACCAAACATTTAAAGAACAATTATTATAAACTCTTTACAAACTCTTCCAAAAAAAAAAAAAAAAATAGAAGAGGGGAGAAAACACTCCTCAGTTTATTCTACGTGACCAGTATTATCATACCAAAATCAGGCAAAGAGCTCAGTATAAAAGAAAATTATGGATCATTATCCCTTATGAGAACAGATGTAATAATCCTCAATGACTCATTAGCAAACTGAATACACCAACACATAAAAAAGGATCAAACATCATGATGAAGTAGGATTTATCCCAGAATACCATGTTGGGTAAACAGCTAAAAATCAAACAACGTAATACACCATAGTAATAGAAAAAAGGTCAAAAACCATATTATTCGAGTCCTGCACTGATCAAGATGAGAAGGGGGTGTCAGATGCTTTCAGGGCTTTGTCCAGAAGCTTTGGACATCCAGAAAGAATTGGCAGAAACATCTTTCCCAAAGCACCAGAAGTAGTTAAAGACCACAGTAACAGGGTGAATGCAGAATCAAGAAAAAAGCTACTTAAAAGTGATAGGATCTCAAGATGAATGTCTTGTCCCTCCCCCAACCCCTCACCAGCTCAGCCCAGAGCCAGCCTATGCTCCTAGTGCAGATCCCAGTCTCAGTTACAGAGGGAGCAGAGTAAACCTTGTGCACATGCTGGGAGCATGTCTGTCAGCTCAATCTGCTGAAGGACTCACTGTAACAGAACTTGTTCTGCATGTAGAAGGCAGTTCACAGAGTTCTTCTACTGAATGCAGAAAGTAGTCAAGTGGTTGTCTGGGGCAAGGGATTTCTGGGTGTGAGACATATAGGGTAATGCCCTGAATGATAAAAATGTTGCCTAGGGAAGAAGGGACATTTGTATCTGTGTAAGGGGGAATTCCTAGGGCCACACATGCATGCTCAAGCCAAATCACAAGTACACAAAGATTACATTGGCCAGGAGCTATTCTCTAAACTCACTGTATGGATAAGCCCTGAAGGAGATTATTTTCACAGGTAAACCCGTAAAGGCAGGGAAAGGTCTTTTCTTTTACTTTTACTTCTTTTTTTTTTTTTTTTTTTCTGTTAGCTCCTGGCATTTAAGGAAAGCTCTGTCATAACACTACCTGGATACAAGCTTAAGGAACATATGCCATAGAGTCTAATTCAGCAATAACATATTAAAATATCAATTTGTCTAGATTTCAACAAAATGTTACAAAATATACAAAGAAACAAGAAGTGATGACACAGACAAAGGAGAAAATTAAAACTTTAGAAATCATCATTGAGGAGGACTAAACCTGGGATACACCAGCAAAAAATCTTTGAAAAAATAGTCCAAAATATGCTCAAAGAGCTAAAGGAAAACATGAACAAAGAGAAAAGGAAATCAGGGAAAGATAGATGAACACAATGAGAATATCAATAGAAAGATGGAAATTAAGAACTAAAGCCAAGGAACATAGTAACAAATTGAAAATTCCCTAGAGGGTTTCAACAGCAGATTGCACCTGGAAGAAGAAAGAATCAGTGAACTTGAAGAGAACACAATTGAAAGCATTCAGTCTGGGGATCAGAAAGAAGAAAGATTGATGAAAAGTGAACAGAACCTGGGGAACATGGGGAACATCATCAAACATACCAATACATGTATTATGGAAGCATAAGAAGGAGAAGAAAGAGAAAAAGGGATAGAGAGAATATTCAAAGAAATAATGGCTGAAAATTTTCCAAATTTAACAAAAGACATGAATATACACATCCAGGATGCTCAATGAACTCCAAAGATGATAAACCCAAATAGAAACACACCATAGCATACTATAATCAAATTTTCAAATGCCAAAGACACAGAATTCTGAAAGTTACAAGAGAGAAGCAACATGTCATGTACAAGTGTTCTAGTTTCAAAATGGCTTTCTCCCAGGACGTTCCTCTCTAGCAAGCTTGCTCCTCTTCAAAACGTCACTCACAGCTGCACTGAGTTCCTTCTCTTTGAGTCAGCTCATTTATATGGCTCCACTGATCAAGGCCCACCCTGAATGGGTGGGGCCATGCCTCCATGGAAATATCCCATCAGAGTCATCACCCACAGCTGGGTGGGGCACATTCCAAGCAAATCTAATCAGCACCAAAATGTCTGCCCCCACAAGGCTACATCAAAGATAATGGCATTTGGGGGACACAAGATATTCAAACTGGCACAACAAGGGAGCCTCAAATATATTAAATCCCAATTTCTCATGCAAACCATGGAGGCAAGAAGGCAGTAGGAAGACATATTTAAAGTGCTGAAGGCAAAAAATTGCCAACCAAGAATTCTATATTCAGCAAAACTGTATTGAAATGTAATGGAGAGATCAAGACATTCCCAGATAAACAAAATGCAAGGGACTTCATCACCAGTAGACCAGCCTTAGAAGAGAAGTTAAAAGAATTCTGCAGTTTGAATGGAAAGGTCAATGGACAACAGATTGAAGCCACATGAAGAAATAAAGATCTCTGGTGAAGGTAACAACATGGGTAAATATAAATGCCAGTAATGTTGTATTTTTGGTTTGTAACCCCAATTTTTACTTCCTACATGATCTTTAATGCAAATGCATAAAATATAATGATAAATCATTGGTTTTGGATTTATAATGTATAATCATGTATCAACAAGAACTACATAAAGGTGGAGGTGATGAAGGGATATAGGAACATCATTTGTATATGTTATTGAAATAAAGTTGGTATTAAAGTAAATGAGATTTGTATAGATTTAGGATGTTAAATTTAAGCCACATTTTAACTACCAAGAAAACATTAGGAAATACGCAAGCCCAAAGAGACAGAAATTAATAGAGTACAGGTTGCCAGGATCAGAGGGGGGGTAGGGGAAATGGGGAGTTAATGCCTAATGGGGATAGCTTCTGACTGGGGAGAAGGGAAAGTTTTAGTAATTGAAGGTGTTGAGGGTAACAAAATATTGGGAATGTGATTAATCCCATGGAATGTCATGCCTGGGAGTAGTTGACAGGAGAAAGTTTATGTTGTATATATGTTCCAAAAATTTAAAAATAGAGCAAGCTATACTCACTTTATTCAGTGTATGGACAGATGAGTAGAAAAAATGCAGAAAAAAAGTAAATGAATAATAGGGGGGAGGAGGGGCACGGGATGTTTCTGGGCTTTTATTTTTATTTTTATTCTTATATTTATCTTATTTTTGGGAGTAATGAAAATGTTCAAAAATTGATTGTGGTGATGAATGCACAGCTATGTGATAATACTGTGAACAACTGATTGTATACTTTGGATGATTGTATGGTATGTGAATGTATCTCAATAAAATTGCATAAAAAAAGAGCAAGCAACTAAAGAGACAATGACAATTAAATGCAGTACATGATCCTGGATGGGATTTAGCAAGAGAGGAAAAAAGGCTCAAAGGGATTTTATTGGGACAGGTGAAAAAATTGGAATATTGAATGTAAGCTTTATGTCAATGTTATATTTCTTAAACTTGATAACTGCTCTGAAGGAGGTTGCATAAGTGAATATCTTTGTTCTTAGGAAATGTACATGGCAGTATTAAGTGTTCAAGAAGCACGCTGTATTCAACCTATACTCAAGTGTTCATAAAATGGATTCGTAAATAGAGAGACAGACAGATAGATAAATGGATAGATAGAATGATATGGAAAGTGTGGCAAAATGTTAAATTGGTGGATCTGGATATCTTGGCAGGTAGAAAAGAGGTACACTGGAGTTCTTTTTATGGGGTTTGTATTATTTTTGTAATTGTCCTTGTTCCAGTTTGTTAAAGCTTCCAGAATGCAACTACCAGAAATGGATTGGCTTTTATAGAGGGGGTTTATTAGGTTACAAATTTACAGTTCTAAGTCCATGAAAGTGTTCAAACTAAAGCATCAACAAGAGAATACCTTCACTGAAGGAAGGTAGATGGCATCAAGGTTTCTTCTGTCACCTGGGAAAGCACATGGTGACATCTGCTTGTCCTTCTCTACCTGGCTCTAATTTCAAAACGGCTTTCTCCAAAATGTCTCTCGGCATTTTCTCTCTAAGTGTCTCTCTGTCTCTTCAAAATGTCTCTGCCTTTTATCTTTTCAAAGAGGATGCCAGTAAACTAATTAAGACACTCCTTGAATGGGTGAGGTCACGTCTCCATGGAAGTAATCTAATTAAAAGATCCAACCTACAATAAGTTTGTACCCACAAGACTGGATTAAAAGAACATAGTCTTTCCTGGGGTACATGACGCTTTCAAACTGGCACAGTCCTGTATATTTGAAAGTATTTCAAAATAAAAAAATTAAAAAAGAAAAACAGAACACAAGGTCATCTCAATAGATGTGGAAAAATCATTTGACAAAATCCAATACCCTTTCATGGTAAAAATATCAATAAACTAAGAATAGAAGGGAACTTCTTCAACCTGATAAAGGGCTTCTGTGAAAGACCCACAATTGTATTATAATTTCTATCCTGGGAAAACAGACAAGAAAAAGGAAAAGAAATCAGATTGGAAAGGAAAAATTAAAATAACCTTATTTGCAGATGACATCATCTTGTATATAGATAATCCTGAGGAATCTACTAAAAAACTGTCAGAATTAGTAATAAAGTTTAGCAATGTAGTAGGATACAAGTTCAATTTACAAAAAGCAATTGTTTGTATGTATTAGTGATGAACAATCAAAAAATGAAATCAAGAAAACTATTCCATTCACAATAGCATTAAAAAGAATAAAATACTTAGGAATACATTTAACAAAAGTGCAAGACTTGTACACTGAAAATTATAAACCGTTGTTGAAAGAAATTAAATACCTATAGAAATGAAAAGATATCCCAGGTTTATGGGAAAGTCAGATGGCAGTACTGTTGAAATTGATGTACAGATTCAATGTACTCCTTCTCAAAATCCCATTTGCCCTTTTTGAAGAGACTGACAACTGATGAAGTTCATATGGCAATCAAGGCACCCAGAATAGGCAAAACAATCTTGCAAAAGAAGAACAAAATTGCAGGACTCATATTTCTCAGTTTCAAAACCTACTTCGAAGCTACAGAAATCAGGACATTGTAGTACTGGCAAATAAAGACATATAAATCAATGGCATGGAATTGAAAGTCCCTAAATAAACCCTCACCTTAAAAGACAATTGATTTTCAACACTGGAGACAAGACAATTAAATGAGGGAAAGAAGTCTTTTCAACAAATGACACTGGGACACATGGATACATGCATGTGAAGGAATGAATTTTGATCCTTAACACACATAATGAACAATAATCAACTAAAAATAGTCATAGATACAAATATAGGGAAAAATACAAAATTCATAGAAGAAAATATAGGAGTAAAACTTCATCACATTGGATTAGGTAATGGTTTCTTAGATATGCCACCAAAAACATAAGTAAAAAAGAAAAAAAAATTGGCTACTTCAAAATTAAGAATGTTTGTACATCAACAACCATGATCAGTGGATGGATAAACAAAATGTTGTCTAACCATACAATGGAATATTATTCAGAAATAAAAAGCAATGAAGTATTGATTCATGCCACAACATGGAAGAAACTTGAAAATATAAGTAAAAGAAGCCAGTCAAGAAAGAGCACATACTGAGTGATTCCATCTGTATCAAATGTCCAGGATATGCAAAAAGTTGGCTAGTGTTTGCATGTGGCTAGGATTGGGTGGATGGTTTGGGAATTGGAAATGACTGCTAATGTGTGTATGATTGTTTTGGGGGTGCTGAAAATATTCTAAAATCAGATTGTGTTGACAGCTGGATAACTTTGTAAGCATATGAAATTCATTAAACTGTACACTTTAAATGGTGAGTTATATGGCATGTGAAATATATACCAATAAACCGTTGAACAAGAAAAGAAAAATGTCATCAACCCAATAGGAAAAAATATTTAAAAAAACATAAGGACATAGATAAAGGAACATAAAATGCTGATAATTGTATATAAAGTGATGAACTATATTCAAGGTTCAAAAAATCAAATTAAAATGAAATGTCAGTTATTTATTTTGGCAAGAATTTAAAAGTTTGGTAATGTTCTATGCTACATAGTAGTGTGACTGTAAATTGGAGTGAACACATTGAAGTCAAATAGGATATATAGAGATAGGTATGGATATTAATATAGATATATTATAACATTTTTTAATGTAAATTCCTAGGGATCCAGTAATTCTGTTTCTAGAGTTTTATCCTAAAGATCTACAAGTTGATAAATAGACAAGAAAATTTAATATACCACTGTTGGGTATAATGAAAAAAAAGTGGAAATAATGTTATAGTGTATAACTACATACACATTTTTTATACTATTAAATATACTATTCAGCCATTATATATGAAAGATCTATAATAGTGATATAAAAATATGATATAAAAATAGTGAAAAAGGAAAGTTGCAATAGGATGATATAATATACCGTTTGAAAAATAAACATATATGTGAGGGCGTGCAAATGCTTTTGAATACATAAAAATGACTGAAAAAATACACCTGTTCCTCTGGAGATGGGATGGACACCTTCATTGTTACCGCATGCACTTCCAGGCTTGTAAATTTTATAGTGAGTATCTTATAAAAATGTTTTAAGTATATATTAAGTTGGTGCCAAATAAATAAAACATAGCTGATATTCTACAGCTATTGACATCTACAAAGTGGAAATGTTTTTTTCCTTACTTTTTTAACATTCCCAGGGTTTTTGGTCATATAATTTGCATTTGTGAGGATTAGGTTTGAGGATAGAAGAAATTCGTATTCATAGCATAAGCAAAGAAATGTTTTCTTTCTGATGAATGTATCTGGAGATAGGCAGTGCCTTGGACTCCTTCTTTCTTTCTGCTCTACCATTCTAGCAGATGGATTCCAGCTTCAAGGTAACCTCATGATCCAATATGGAGGTTGGAGCTCCAGACATCACACATTTGTTCTTAACTCTGTAGCCCTCTATTTAAAATATGTCCACTTAGATTTGAGTGCTAGCAAACATTGTCACAAGAAAATTAAAACTGGCCATATTCTATTGTATTTAAAACATCAGGGTTGAAAATTAAGTTCACCCTTTAAGTGAACATTAAGTGGCCTTTTCCACCATGCCTCTGCATTTCCTCTGGTCTATAATATAAATTGAAACAGAAGAAGGAGATGGGACAATATGTTTTAAAGGGACATAACTACATCAAATGCATTCCCTATATTTTTTCTGTTATTTAATGATAATGCGTTATCTATAGGTACACTCAAATTCCTATGCACTAAACACACTGTTTCCCTAATTCTCCACACTTTCACATCTAAAACCTGGATGTTCTATAGCAGAGCATTAAATTTTTTTAATTCAATTTTATTGAGATATATTCACATACCATACAATCATACAAAGTGTACAATCAATTGTTCACAGTACCATCATATAGTTGTGCATTCATCACCCCAATCTATTTTTTGAACATTTTCCTTGGACCAGAAAAAGTGAAACTGAGGATAAAAAATAAAAGTAAAAAAGAAGACCCAAATCATCCCCTCCTCCCACCCTATTTTCATTTAGTTTTTTGTCCCCATTTTTCTACTCATCCATCCATACACTGGATAAAGGGAGTGTGATCCACAAGCTTTCACAATCACACAGTCACCTCTTGTAAGCTACATTGCTATACAGTCGTCTTCAAGAGTCAAGGCTAATGGGTTGCAGTTTGATAGTTTCAGGTATTTACTTCTAGCTATTCCAACAGAGCATTAATTTTTGAGGGTTGGTATATCATCTCTGATATTTTCACCTGGGAGCATTAAAAGTGATGGATCTTTCATAATTTCTTTTGAATTTGCTCTATTGATATTAATCATAAGCAAAAAACTTTGTGTATTCTGTGGACGTAATGGGCAATTGAGACTCTAATTTTATTCTATACTAATGGGCACTAATTGTAACAATCAGTGACTATGTCAGTTAAAGGCAGTGCTGATGGCAATTGACAAAAACAGTGAAAGCCTGACACCATTTTGGAACAGAACTTGAAGCAGCCATTTGCCAAGAAGGGAGATCAAATTTGAATATCTGTCAATAATTTTCCAACACTTGTTTATCTTATGATATCCTTTGAATACTATGTAGCAAGTTGTGCCTAAATGCTGGTGGCTTTTTCAGCTCAGTTGTCTGCCTGTTATGGTAGTCACATCACCCTCGAAAGTCCAGAGTCACTTAAGGGACTTTTAAGACAAAGATACCTTTTAAAAAGATAACTCTGAATAGAACTGTCTCTTAAATTAAAAGAAGTTATGGCTAAAGGGAGTGACAGGTGAGTACATAACTGCCAGGGGAACATCTGGATTGAGTGACATGCTAGACTTACCGTCTGCTTCCTGCCAATATTCCATGAGTGTTTACCCAGTCTTCTGCTCCCCCTGCATGAAGGCAACCCTTTTCAGGGGTAAATAAATTTACCTCCTATTTATAGATAGGGTACAGTTCCAAAGTTATATAATATTTTCAGAAAGTGTCATTACCTACTGATTAGGTAGAGAATAATAATCATAGAAACCAAAATCAGGTGAGAGAGCAACACAAGTCAATAATAAAAAGAGACCTTTTATTGAATACTTACTAAAGACGGTCACCATGCTAGGGACTTATGCATATTGTTTGTGCTAACTTCAACAACAAACTGAATTGAGGCTAAGAGCTTTAAGTATTAAACATATGTGTTCTAGGTCACATAGACAGACAATAAGTAAGGGCATACCTCCTAAACATTCTTTAAGACTCAATTAAATTTTATGTCATGTCCTCCAAGGATGCTTCTTTGACCACCTCTGGGCTGAATATGGATCTTGATCTTTGTGTTTCAATACCCTTTGGTGCCTCCTTCCATTGTAGTGATTCTCATAGCGCACCAGAATTTTCTCTTTACTTGCTAATCATCTAGGCTGAAACCTAACCCCTAAAGACAGTGACCTTATCTTACTAGTCTTTGTAGCCCCAGACTCTTTAGCATAATATTGGGCTTATAGTAGGCACTCATTACTCATTGAATAAGTGAATGAATGAATAGAGCAAAGATGAACAAAGCATGGTCACTATCTTAAAGAACCAAATTTACCAGAGGTGTCAGGAAAGGGTCTAAGATGTCCAAAGCCATGCAACCTCTCAGCACTCATTGCTGCCTTGTGTAGTGTGGTGTCTAGGTAGATCCACTGAGTTTCAGTGTTTCTGTATTAGCCTGATTTTACATTACACTAAAGATGTACTACACACTGCAATAGTGCTCTTTGAAAGGTTAATGAGACACTGAAATTACAAAAGGCTTGAAAATCTTTATGAGAAATATAATTTAAAGGTAAATGATTATTACTTGCTTTATTCTTTCCGGCAACCAATGTTCAGCCTGAAGTTGAAAACAAACCCATGAAGTTTGACACCCCCTGATTTATTCTTAAATTTTTAAGGTGAAGAAAGTATAAAAAACTAATAATTTGGTAACTCCTTCAAAATGATTCATGTTTTGCAAATCAATTCTATTCTATTTGTTGAATTGATGATAGAAAATAGCAATGTAACTATATTTGGACATAGTTACATTGTTTTCTACATATATTTATGTGTGTATATCAATAGTTGTTAGGTTTAGATTGAATGATTACTGACCATTTTAATAGTCTATCTTCTCTGTTTTTCCACAACTTCACAGTAAAAATGCATTACTTATAGTAATTATAATAATATTTAACATTTGTTGAGCCCTTAAGTGTGACAGAAACAGTTAAGAAAAGATTACATGAATTATCTCATTTAATATTCACCACAACCCCATCAGGTTGGTGTTATCCCTACTTTATAAATCAGGAAACTGAGGCTTAAAGAAATATATTAACATTTTTAAGTTTAGCAAATGGTGAAGCCAAGATTTGAATCAACAATCCACTATGTTAAGTTCACTGTAAAAGAAAATGAGAAAGAGAAATTGAGAGAGGGAGGGAGAGAATGAAAGAGAGAGGAATATATAGAGAGAAAACACCCTGCAATTTTTTTTCTTTTTTTTTTTACTAGTGAGACAAATGTGGTAGAGTGAAAAATTACTAAACTGTGAGATACAGAGTTCTGGATTCTGGATCAGTCTTTTCTCCTAAAGTAACTAACATGAGCTTGGGCCGGATAAGTTCCAATATATCTTCTAAACTTCAGTTCTGGCATTTCAAAGCTCAGACAACTTGGGTGCTTGAGAATGTGCCAGACCTAAATCAAAAGCTCTCTAATTTGATAATAATATACACAGAGAAGACATTACTCTCACTTAGTAATAATCATATTTGGAAAATTACTTTATCTGTCACCTGACTGGGGCTTTTTGTAGTGCTACTCATGTCCACATGCCCTGATAACTAGATAACATGCTTCTGATATTTTTATTGTTTTGGAGATGAGCTACTTCCAGTGTACCCTAGACAAAGCAAAGGAGATGAATATTTAGACCACCGACCAAACAGTAAAAGAATCACTTTAAGGCATAAAAGTTGTGGCTTAGTTATCTTCCTAAACTGCTTATCATTCTTCAGATTCTGCTGCCATGTTTGCAAGACTCAAGTGGGAATGGGTCTTCTTCCGATCCCACTTCATTGCACTGGGTAGTTCACCAGGTATTCCTACCTAAGGCACCAAAACGTTGGCTATAAATGATGGTTTTGTCTTCTTATTTCAGAGTTCTTTTTATTATACAAAATGGTAATTCTTTTCTTGAGTCCGTATGTAAAAATAAAAAAAAGACCAATTGAAGAGAATTGAAGTTCTACCTTTTAATGAACAATATAAAATTTATTACATAGATAATATAATCATATAAATGAGCATTTAACCAACCATTAATATACTTATGAACATATAATGTGGTTATAGTGTTATTTTACAAATTTTCTCTCTCTTTTCTTCTTTACCTTTCCTTATTTTTTGGTGGACTAGTTCTCTCCTGTTTGCCAATCCTCTTGGGTTTCTTAGTCCACATCTTAATCTTGTTCCTCTTGTACCAGTCATTGCCTTATAATAAAAGATAATAAGAGAATCCAGATTGTTGTTTACTCTGTCTGCCATTGACCAAAGTTCAGATTCTAAGGTCCAAAGTTATTATAAGCAAAATGTCTATAAATCTACTGATTTTAGTTGTGATTTATAACTCTACTTATCAATGAATTATTAGAATTCTTTCTATTTTCCTCTAGCATAGGAAAAATGTAGATGCCTGGGAACAGATTATTTCTTTTGTCCACTTCACTACTGAGAGTGGCTTTCATAAGTTACCCTAATATTTGGCAGAAAGAAGACCTTCAGGAGAAAAGGCTGCCTTCAAAATTCTTCTCCCACTGCTCAAGAGATTGTTCAGCCACAATTACTTCTTGTTCACACATTATAGATCAACAGTTTTGAAGTTACCTGAATTTTGTGGCCAAGAATGAGTTGTTTCCAACTGCATTCTTTTTATATTGCTTGGTCTTATGAAGACCAGGTATGAATTAATTGAATAGAATTTGGGTTTATGGCGCAAGCAAAGAGTTTCTTACCAATGAAAAACTCTGCAGACCAGGTTTTCTGACCTTTTACAATAGGGGAAAAAAGTATTTTAAATTCTTTCCTTTTCCCACTAAGTCTGTCTGAAGATGGTGAATGCTAAGACCTGGCTCCTTGAATGGGTGACAATAAAAGAAGTGTGCTGTGTGTGGAGTAGTTGGGGAGTCTCTGCACTTGCAGGAAAAGATGCTGCATTTTCATGATACTTTAGAGAATTATGAAGGCAAGCATATGTGTGTACATTCACAGGAGGAAGGACTGTCTGTTAATGAGGATTGATTAAACATCAGAATGAAAGAATATTCCTATTTATCTCTTAACATTTAGATAGATACTCAGCTGTCTTAGATGGCTTAATGCAGAGGATATATGCCCTTCAGCCCAGTTTTTTAATGCTTTCTATATTTAAATGTGTTACTTCATACTAAATTTACACACAAAATTTGTGTTTAGATCTATATTTATTTTTCCATATCAATCATTATTTGACTTCCAAGTTATTTTTGTTGCTAGATATAGAACCATGTAGATGTTCTACATACTTGATTATAAAAATAAAGAAAGTTAAATACTTTAAAATATTCCCAGCTATTTTCTTCAAGCATGTGATAAGCACCTACAACATGGAGTTTTAGACTAGATCCTGATAAGGGCTAAAAATAGAAAAAAAAGAGGAAAATAATATTTAATTTTGAGAATCATTCAGTCTACTTGGACAAATAAATGGGGAAACACATATGAACACCCCTATCAAAAGTAGTTCTTAAACTTAAGCCATTCCTGTGGGTGTGAACCCACTGTTGAGGTTTCTTCAGTTAAGGTGTGGCCCACCTCAATCAGGATGAGTCTTAATCCTATTAGTGGAGTCCTTTACAGTGGAATGAAATTCAGCCACACAGAGAGAGGAAGCCACGGGAAGCAATAAGCTGAAATGAAAGAAAAGGAAGAGGCCAAGAGAGGCCACCATGTGCTTTGGTGTCAAAGGGGCCAGGACCAAGGATCTCCAGGACATCAGTCTTTGTGAAGAAGCCATTACCTTGATGATGCCTTGATTTGGACTTTCTTTTAGCTTTAAAACTGTGAATTTAAAAATTCCCATTGTTTAACCAACCCATTGCATTATATTTGCTTGAGCAGCCGTGGAAACTACAATACTAATTATGATCAGAAGTATCTACAAATCTGTATATACAAATTCTGCCCCCTTTTCAAGTTTAGCCTGAAGATTGTTCCTTCAGGGAACTACTCCTTAACACTTACCAGCTACTGGATACAAGCACTATCCCAGGCAATGTAATATAAGCTGAAAACGTGAAGATTATTTAACAATCTTTTAAAATACTGAAGTACCTTTAAAATTATCGTTTTAAAAGCTCTGCAGCTAATTGATCTATTCACTAAATTGCATTTGATCATTTTTATTTTTCTTTCCTTCAATAATCTCAGTTCTTATATCCATGATGATGGTGATTCCATCAAATTTTCTTCCTCTAAATACTTGTCCTGGTTATTTGGGTGTAATTACGTTTCCAGGTTGCTTAGGAAACTAAACATAGGCAGCAGCTGCCAGGGCTTAGCAATGAGATCCCACTCCAATTCAGCTCCTTTGTCAGAGGTTAAATGGACAACATATATTATTTCAGAAAAATACATGTTTTAAAATAGTTTATTTAATTAATATGCAAAAATATAATTTGCAATGTGATAGCCCAAGAAATCCTCTTATCTGAGAGTTGCTGAAGGAAAGGGGGATTTCTGTTAGAACCACACATTCTAGTATTGTAAAACACCACTGTATCAAATGCAGGAAGCACTGGGGACCTGGCTGTGAGTGAGACAGGAGCTGTGTTTGCAGGAGCGCCAGCATCTCTGGACAGACAAATGAAAACCACCTGCCAGAGCACTGATACCCAGGAGCCTTCCTCTGGCCAGGCCAGGCAAAGTCAATTGTTCTCAGAAAATGAAGGAAAAAAATGGAGTTTAGCATCATAGAAATTAAAATGGTTCAAGAGATCAACAACATAAGGATGATGGCTTCAGCTGTGGTTTTAGAAGGGTTATCAAACTTTCATGGACACCCTTTCTTCATATTTTACCATCATAATTCTGAGTCATTTATTAAAGAGTCAGTTAATTTTATCAATTTGCTAGGCACAATATAAAAATATTGAATAGTGTCCCCAAAAATATCTTCACTTTTTTTGCTGTTATTTGTACCATTTGTTTATACATTTATTAATTTACATATGTTTATATAACATGTTTACCAAATACCAGATATGTATTAAGAACTGTGCCAGGTACAAAGTGATACAAAAAGAAGCAAAGCATAGCTCTTCTTTGAAGGAAGCTCAAAGTCTGCCTATACAGAGAAAGAAATCAGGTTCCACTATGTAATAAGTACATAGGGCTAAGAACAAGGTGCTATGGGAGCATGTAGGATAGGCAATAAACTTAGGTTGGGATGATGGTCAGGGAAGGCTTTCCAGAAGAATCTAAAATGATGCCTTGAGATGACATTCTTTTAATTATTGATTTTGGAGGCAAAATTGAAAGGATTTGACTTTCGGGTATGGGCAATGAGTGAGAGAGAGAAGCCAAGGTTCAAGTTGAGATTTCTGATGTAGGAATGTAGTGTAGTGTCAGGGCTGCCATTTGAGACAGGAGAATATCAGAGATCAACTGGAACATGGAAATTTATTCAGCACCATCCCTGGGTAATGAACAGTTCTAGGTGTTGGAGATACAGTAGAAAACAGGAAAGACAGGGCAACTGATCTCAAATAGCTTATATTCAAGTTGAGAAAATGTAAGTAACAAATTGCCAAATGTTTAAAGATGTGGATTATATGGTGGTGAGTTATTGACATGATTAGAGGAAATTGTTAAGAAGAAAACTGATATAAAGAAAAAGAATGGGGATGTGATAGAGAGTTATATGAAGCTGGAGAATATGAAATTGGATAATTAAAGAAGTCTTCTATAAGATGTCACTTGAGCTGAATGATGGGATGGAACTAGATTTGTGAAGACTTGGGAAAACATCACCTCAGCAGAAGAAAGTACTTTTATTCTAAGAGCAATGAGAAGGCAATGAAAGATTTCAAATAGGTAAGTGACATTGTCTGTCTTTTATTTGCTGTATAGAAAAGCCATTGATTATAAGGTGATGAGATATCAAGATTTCAGATAAGAACTATATAAATACAAGTAAATTGGTGTTTCAGTTTGCTAAAGCTGCTGGAATGCAATATACCAGAAATGGATTAGCTTTTACAATGGGGATTTATTAGCTTAAAATTGACAGTTCTTAGGCTGTGAAAATATCCCAATTAAGGCATCAACAGGTGGATACCTGGACTCTGAAGACATGCTTACAGCATGAGGGATGCCTCTGTCACATGGGAAGGCACATGGCCAGCATCTGCTGGTCCTTTGCTCAAGGGTTTCATTGTTTTTAGCTTCTGGTTGCAGTGGACCCTCTGTGGGTCCTCTTTCAGCTTCACTGGGGCTTTTTTCTCTTAGCTCACTTGGCTTTTTCTAAATTTTAGCCTTTCATAAAGGATGCCAGTGAAAGGATTAAGTCCCACTTTGAATGGTGTGGGTCAAATCCCAAGTAAAATAACCTAATCAAAAGGTCCCACCCACACAGGTCTGCACCCACAGGAATGGATTACAAGAGCTCGGCTTTTTCTGGGGTACACAACAGCTTCAAACCAGCACAATTAGTAATATGGTTGTGATTAGATGAGGTTGTTCACTTCTTATTATTGTTATTTTTTCAAAGAATTAAGAGATAAAGTATCAATTGAGTATAATAGGTGGGGAAAGGAATTGTTAGAGATTCAAGGAAAAAAGAGAAGGTGTAAACAACAATATTCTGTTGCTTGAGTGCAAGCAAAAGAAGATGTACAGTTGTATTTATCCAGATTTGGAATTTTGTTAAGACAGTATTAACGAGTGAAAGGAGGATAAGGAAATCAATTGTGATTCCAAGAGTGTAATTATAATGCTGCATCCTAGGAATGGGCATGGAGGATTGACGGACAGTCAAACAGGATCAAAGGTCTTTAAGTGAGGTCTTTAAGTGAGGGATACATTGTTGGACTGGAGCTGTTAGAATGAGCTGTAAACACAGAAGATATTAGAGGGAAAGATTCTTGAAATTAAGATTTCAGACACAGATCAATTAGTAGTGACATGGAATTGGGGAAGTGAATGGGTAGAGAACTTGGTCAATGAAAATAAGTTTAAGGAAATGAGAGTCCATTCACATGGTTGTTGAAGTCACCTGACATCATGATGGGTGCAGTAGTAAAGAGAATAAAGTATGTGTTTCAGTTTGCTAAAGCTGCTGGAATGCGATATACTAGAAATGGATTGGCTTTTACAATGGGGTTTATTAGTCTACAAATTTACAGTTCTAAGGCCATGAAAATGTCTTAATTTGGCATCAACAGGATGATACCTTCTCTGAAGAAAGGCCGATGGCATCTGGGGTTCCTCTATCACATGGGAAGGCACATGACTGGAGTCTGCTGGTCCTCCAGGGTTTAGATTCTGGTTTCCATGGCTTTCTCCAAAACACCTCTGAGTGTGCTGGTTTGAAACTGTTGTGGACCCCAGAAGAGTTATGATTGTTTTATCCAATCTTGGTGGGTAAAACTTTTGATTGAATGTTTCCATGGAGATGTAATGCACCCAACTGTGGGTGAGACCTTTTGATTAGATCATTTCCATGAAGGTGTGATCCCACCCATTCTGGGTGGGTCTTAAATTAGATCACTGGAGTCCTTTAAGAGAGCTCATGAAGAGAGGGAGCTAAGAAATATAATCCAGAGTTTGCCCCCAGGAGAAGCTGAGAGTCAACACAGACCCAGGTGCTTGAAGATGCTGGAAGATGTAGACAGAAGGACATTTGGAGATGCTAAACTAAGAGATAAAGCTCAGAGTTTGTCCCAGAGAAGCTAAGAGAAGACTCCCAGATGCTTAGAGAGAAATGCATCAGGAAAACCAAGCAGAGAACTGAGACAAGCTAAAAGAGATAGAAGCTAAGAGACATTTTGGAGAAAGCCATTTTGAAATACATCCTGGGAGTAAAGGACCAGCAGATGATAGCCACATGCATTCCCAGTGGACAGAGGTGTTCTGGATGCCACTGGCCTTTCTTCAGTGAAGGTATCCTCTTGTTGATGCCTTAGTTTGGACACTTTTATGGCCTTAGAAAGGTAAATTTGCACCCTAATAAATCCTCTTTATAAAAGCCAATCCATTTCTGGTATTTTGCATAACATCAGCTTAGCAAACACTTGGCTTCTGTCTTAGCTTCTCTCTGAGCTTCTCCCAGGGTCAAACTCTGGATTACATATCTTAGCTTCTCTGAGCTCTCTCCAAAATGTCTCTGCTTTTTATGTCTCATAAAAGACTCCAGCAGGGGAACAAAGACCCACCTTAAATGGGTGGGGCCATAGCTCCATGGAAACAACCTAATCAAGAGATCCCATCCACAATAAGTCTTCCCCCACAAGATTGGATTAAAAGAGCATGGCTTTTCTGGGTACATAACAGATTCAAACCAGCACAGTATGCCAAATGCAAAAGTCATCAGTAAATGAAAGAGGGGGTAATCAGATTGACAGCTAAAGAGAGAGAATATAATTTAATGACATGAGCCTCAAATTATCTTGGGTATTTGCAGGAGGACTGGAGAAGAGTCATTTTGCTAACATATATGGCTTTGTGTTGACTTCCCTGGGCACACTGAGTTTAGCCTAAATGATTGGAGATTCTACAGGACACCAAAGAAGATTTTTTTAGTATCTATCTGGAAATCAAGGATGTGAGATGACTAAGAAGTAACAGATTTGGTGAAAATAGTTATCTATGACAGTTGAATACATGGGAATTGTGAGCTTATCTGGAGAAAATTTTGAAAGACACCACCGTTTAGGGGAGGAAGAAGGAACTATAACGGACAATAAGAAGCATCCAGAAGTGTGGAAAGGGTACCATGAGAAATGCTACAGAATCCAGGGAAAGAAAAAACCTCAAGACAGAGTTAATGGTTGGCTATGTCACATGCTGAGAAGGTATCAAATAAGATAAGCACTGAAAGTGTCCTCTGAAAATAGAAACATGAGGCTATTGATGACTTTGACAAAGCAATATCAATTGAGTTATGGAGTCGGATACCATATTTCTCTGGTTTGAAGAGACAGTTGGAGGTAAGAGATGGATTCAATAAGTAAATAACTCTCAGGAAAATCAGATATGAAATCTGTGAAGAGAAGAAGAAAATCTGAAGAAAGTAGTGGGATTTAGGAAGGACTTTCAAAAAATACATAGCTGGATAAATGAGCAAATTTTCCCCTCTTTGTATTCCTATGACACTTTTTATAGCACTGGACACACTGAATTATAATAATTTCTTCACACTTCTACCATCTAAACTGTACTGCAGGCTCATAAAAGGTAGTTAGCATATCTTATCCAATGTTGTTCCCCAAATCCTACCACAATAGGACACACAATCATTAAATAAATTATTTTTGGATTGATTTTACATAGAAACCATATTTTGGAAATAAAAAAGAGAGATTTCAAGGATTAAATTAAAACAGAAGAAAAGAAGCTTTCACTGTTTTATAGTAGCAAGATGAAAAGTTTGATCTTTATGATATGTTTAACAGAGAAATAGATATCCGGAAGGAAATGCCAGAAGAGCTCCCAGTAAGTAAGCCTGAACTGAATGCAATGTGTGTGTGTGTGTGTGTGTGTGTGTGTGAGAGAGAGAGAGAGAGAGAGAGAGAGAGAGAGGGAGAGAGAGTTTAGGAGACATTGGAGTGGAGAGATAGGTCATCTTGAAGGAAAAATACTCAAGATATTTCTGGATGGAAGATTGAGAAATAAGGTGAATGATATTCACTAAACCACTATTAACCAGGAGAAATTGTAAAAAAAAAAAAAAAAAAAAAATCATTTAAATTTTCTAGAAATTGCCCTAAGGGCATAAAGACAAAGAAGAAGTATTAATTCAAGAAAATCTCCTAAACTTTGGTAAGAACAGCAAGTATCTGGCATTTGAGCCATGCCCCATCATTTCTCCCCTTCCTGCCCTCAGCTCTGTCTCACAGAAACTATCACAGGAAGTCTTATCCAGGTGTGTATGGTCAAGAATATCCAGGTATGTATGGTCTTCCCCCCAACTCCTAATCCAGAGCCACAGTTTTACCCTGGAGGGGAGGGAAGGCCACTGGTGTTTCTCATATCCCTCAGTCCTATAGGGCAGAAGTGCTATTGTGGGCAGACATAACCAAGAGGACTGGGCATTATCCTTCATCTAGACCCCACTTGTAGGTTGGAAGCTGTACCCCAGGTGCGGCAAGCCTAGAATACTGAATACATAGAATACCGAGCCCTGATCTCTCATTTGTAGGGTAGAGGACAGGCCAAGAACTCAATGCTAATCACCACCACCACCACCCCACACTGTCTGCTTGTAGAGCAGGGGTGCCACTCCAAGAGAAGTACGGGGTTGTCCCTGCCCTCAGTCCTATGTTGTGGCCAGAGGTTATGCTCAGGTAAAAGGCAGGCCAGAGAGGCAGTTATTGAAGATGAAGAGCTTGCAGCAATGTCTTAGGAAGCTGACTTTAATGGAGGAGTCCATGCCTAGGAGCATTGTTTAAAACAATGGAGATCTTGGTGGAAAACAATGAAGACAGCACATATAACTTCATGAAACAAGTAGCAACAAGAAAATAGCATAACATTCAAAAGTTTAATAGATAGAATGAGGGAAAGAGACAGTCAAGAAGGGCACTTTTGGGATCACAAACAACCCTGGAGATCTGGAAGCCTATGCACAAGCTATTAATCCGCACCCATATAGGAACAATCAGGGTGGGACATGAGGAAGGCTTGAAAACTTTCCCCAAGTCACACATGTATCAATTAACAAAGAGGAGAAAGTTCACTGGCCTAATGGGCTTACATGCTTCGCTGGTCAACCACTGGATAAGCAATAAGCCACTCCACACAGGGAACACTCCTAGAAAGTCAGGCTTAAAAAATAAAATCACATGCATCGCTGCAGGTATGGAAGACTCTGAAAATGTCCATGCTGTGCCTTCCAGGAGTGATGTAAACTTGAACTGTGATAGAAGTCTCAAAGCCACACAAACACTTCTAATGTTAAGAGTAAACATTGATATCCTAGGAGGCTTAAGCACAAGATTTAAATGACAAGATGTTTAAACTGACTCAGTGGCAATCCCTACAGCTAGCCTAAAAGATAAGAGCAAGAAAATTTGAGTAGGGACTTTAGAAATTGCACACTGTGGGAGCAATAGTTTTCTAGTCAATTCAACCAATTAACTGAACAAATAAGTAAATGATGAAGCAAGAAACAAAACAATATCAGCCCTGGGGTAGGGATTTGTAGGTAGAGGAGGAAAGATCCAGTCCTCGAGCTGTAATAATACATTATTTAAAAAGTCCACCTTTCATCAAAAAAATTATGAGACAAACAGATAAACAGGAAAATTGGACCCAAATACAGGAGAAAAAAACAGGCAATAGAAACTGCTTTTGAAGGGGCATAGCTGTTGAACTTAGCACACAAAGAATTAATAGCAACCATTATAAATACATCCAAAGAACTACTGTACCATGTCTAAAGAATTAAAGGGAAACAAGATAACAAGGCATCATCAGGTAGAGAATATCAATAAAGCATTAAAACTTACAGAAAGAACTGAATGCAAATTCCAGAGCTGAAAATTACGATAACTGAAAGTGTCTCAGAGAAATGTCGGTCATCTTAGGCACGCCAAAAGACATGTAATGGGGGTTTGAAAAGGAGAGGAGAGAGAGCAAGAAGCATTAAAAAATATACGCAAAAAATCAATGACTGAACTATCCCTAAATTTGGTGAAAAACATTAGTCTAAATATCCAAGAAACTCAATAAATTTCAAGTACACCAAATGCAAAGGGATTCACATTCAGATACAACATAGTCAAAAAGTCAAAAGCCAAAGATGAAGAGAAAATCTTGGAAGCAGCAAAAGAAAAATCCCATCACAGACAAGAGAACCCAAACAAAATTAACAGCTGTTTTTTATTTATCATCAGAATCAATGGAGCTCAGGAAGCAGTGGGATGACATATTCAAAATGCTGAAATTTAAAAAAAAAACAAAAAACTGTGAATCAAGAATCTTATATCCAGCAAAATATCATCCAGAAATAAAGGCAAAGTAAAGGCATTTCCCAATAAATAAAAACATGAGAATTCATTATTAGAAGTCCTGCCTTAAAAGAAAGGCATACTTCAGATGAAAAGCAAGTGACACTAGAGAGCAATTCAATACCACATTAAAAAAAACAAGAAAAAACAAACAAACAAAAAAAAACCAGAATGTCAGCAAGTGTAATTATATAAGTAATTATAAAAGATAGTATAATTGCAGAGTACTTCCCCTTTATTCTCTTAACTAATTTAAGGAATAATTACATACAACTATGTATAAAATGGTATTGTTGGACTTATATATAAATGAATTATATTTGAACAAAATAGTACAAAGGGGGTGGGTGGGAGCATAGATGTATTGGAGTAAGGAGATTACATCAGATGACAATGCAAATCCCCCAGAAGAAAAGGAAAATAATCAGAAATGGCAAACTTGAAGGCTAATATAATAAACTCGAAAAAATGTACTTGTTCTACTCTCTTCTCAGTTTCATTAAATTCATAAGATTATATAAATAAATAATTACAACAATTTATTGTTGGATTTGTAATATATATAGATACAATGTGTATAATGGTAATAGCAAAAAATGTAAGAGGAAATAGAGCTATATATGAGTTATATTCATTTCACTGTGTTAATATAAATCTGAAGTAGGTTTTGATAAGTTAAAATGTATATTGTAAGCCCTATATTGAATTCATAACTGCAAATCCCTGTATATAAAAAGAAGGGAGAGTCAAATCAGTAAAATCTTCAACTTAAAACATGGGAAAAAGAAGAGAAAACTAAACTGAAAGTAAGCAGGAGGAAAATAATAAAGAATAGAGTGGAAATAAATAAAATGGAGAATAGAATAGAAAAACAATAAAGAAAATCCTTGAAAACAAAATATGATTGTTTGAAAGATCAACAAAATTGACAATCTTTTGTTTATACCAATCAAGAAAAAGGATTCAATTATTAAAATCAGGAATGAAAAAAGGAACATCACTACTGACCTTGTAGAAATAAAAATTCTAAAGGAGTATAATTAAAAAGTGTATGAAAACAATTTAGATTATTCAGATGAAATGAACAAAGTCCTAGAAAGATGTAAAGTACTGGAATTGACTCAAGAAATAGAATGTCTTAATAGACTTACAAGAAGAAAAGACATTGAATTGGGAATTTTTAAAATTCCAATAAAGAAAAGCTTGTGTGAACATAACTTCACTGGTGAGTTCCACCAAACATTTAAAGAAGGGTTAATCTCAGTCTTTCACAAACTCTTCCAAAAAATTGAAGAGCAGGAACGCTAACTCATTTTATGTGACTAGTATTACTCTGATATGAAAACCAGGCAAAATGTTGTGAGAAAACTACTCCTATAAATGTAGGAGCAAAAATTTCAACAAGATATTAAGAATGCTTCCAGAAACATAAAAAAAAGATTATGGAGCGTGATCAAAGAAGATATATCCTAGGAGTGCAAGATTATTTAACATACAAAAATCAACCAATGTTATACACCATTTTAATAGAATAACGGACAAAAACCACATGATCCTCCCAACAGATGAAGAAAAAGCTTGTTTTGTTGACAAACTCCAACACAGTTTCATGATTAAAAAAACAACAACAAATCAAATACTGAAGAAGCTAGGAATAGAAAGGAGCTTTCTGAATCTGATAAAGGGTATCAATGAAAAATAAACAGTTAACCTCACAGTTAATGGTAAAAGACTGAATGCTTTCCCCATAAAATCATGAATAAGACAAGGATGTCCTTTCTTACCACTTCCATTCAATACTGTACTGGAGGATTTAGCTATGGAAATTAGTCAAGAAAAGAAATTAAATGCATCTAGATCAGAAAGGAGGAAGACCATATAAATGAAAAGATGCTCCAAGTTTATTGAGTATTGTTAAGATGGAAATATTCCTGAAATTGATCTGTTGATTCAATACAGTCCTTGTCAAAATCCCAGCTTCTTCTTTGATAGAAATTGACAAGCTGATGCTAAAATTCATATGGAAATGCAAAATACTCAGAAGAGTCAAAACAATCTCGAAAGAGAAGAACAAAGTTGGAGGACTCATATGTCCCAATTTTAAAACATACTAAACAGCTGCAGTAATAAAGACAGTGTGGTATGAGAATAAACGTAGATCAATAGCATAGAATTGAGAGTCAACAAATAAATCCTCATATTTAGGCTCAACTGATATTTGACATAGGTGTCAAAGCATCGCTATGGGGGAAATAACAGTCTTTTCCCAGAATGATGCTGGGACAACTGGACATTCACATGCAAAAGAATGAATTTGGTCTCTTAGCTGACACCATACACAAAAATTAACTCAAATGACTCATAGACCAAAATGTAAGAGCTAAAACTATAAAACATTAGAAGACATCTTAGGAGTAAATCTTCATGACTTTGGATTGGGCAATGATTTATTAGATGTGACAACAAAAGTCCAAGAGACAAAAGACACAAATAGATAAATTGGACTATATCAAATTTAAATTTAAAAATTTTATGGTGCAAATGATACCCCCAAGAAAGTGAAAATACAATGCACAGAATTGATATCCAGAGTACATAAAGAGCTCCTTCAACTTAATAGTTAAAAGATAACCAGTTTTTAAAAATGGGCAAAGGATTTGAATATATATTTCTCCAAAGAAGATATACAAATGGGTAATAAGAACATGGAAAGGTGCTCAACATTTTTAGTTATTAGGGAAATGAAAATCAAAAACACAGTGAGACACCATTTCATACCCAGTAGAATAACTAAAATAAAAAATATAGATAAGTATTGATGAGGATGTAGAGAAATTGGTACCTTCATACTTTGCAGGTGACAATGTAAATGGCATAGCCATTTTGGAAAACATGTTGGCATTTCCTCAAAATCTTAAACATGATGTACCATATGACTTAGTAATTCCATTCCTAGATATATACTCAAAAGACATGAAAGCATATCCACACAGAAACATGTACACCAATGTGCACAGCAACTTTATTCATAATATCAAAAATAGTGGAAACAACCCAAATATTCATCAACTGATGAGTGAGTGGGTAAACCAAATATGGTATATCCAAACAATGGAATATTATTCAGCAATAAAAATGAATTAAATATTGATACATGCTACAACATATTTGGAACTTAAAACACATTATGCTAAGTGAAAGAAGCTAGTAATGAAAGGCAACACATTGTATTATTTAATTTACATAAAAAGTCTAGAATAGAAAAATCTATGGAGTAAGACAGTAGATTGTGTTTGCCTAAGACAGAGGCAGGGTAGAGTGGGAAGAAAGTAGTGACTGCTCTTAAGTATGGGGTTTCTTTTTGGGGTCATGAAAATGTTCTAAACTTAGATTGTGTTGATGGTTGCACAACTCTGCAAATATATTAAAACTATCCAATTCTACTTTTTAAATGGGTGAATTTTATGGAGTGTGAAATGTATTTCAAAGATGCTTAAAGAAATAAAATAATTAGGTGATGCAATGTCCCAAGAAAAGCAGAGGTATAGGATTGCCAGAGACAATTTCAAGGAATGGCAAATTGTCTAATTTTGCTAGAGCAAAAGATAAGAGTGGGTGGACAGGAGTAATGAGAAACTATACTGGAAATGCAGGATGGAGCCCAATGCCTGACTATGGAACTCCTTGTGAGGAAGTCACTCTTCTGCCAAAGGAGTAATGGGAACCAATGAAGGCTTTCAAGAAGAAGAGTAATGTGATACAGACAGAGCTGTAAGAAGATTGATTTTTACATGGTGCAGTTTTTAGGTTGGATGGATATCATTCTTACATTTTAAAATGCCGTCATTAGATGCCAATATTATTTCTCATTTTTTGTCAATATAGACCCTCTAAAGGCATCAAGGCTAACTGCTTTGCTATTTCTCATATTTAAACTGTCTTTCCTTATTCCATTCACCCCCATCTGAGAATAACTCTTCCCTGCCGTCCACTGTATTTTAAAACCCAGTTTGAAATAAATTTTCTCCTAAAAATTTCCTCTGATTACATCCCATTCCACTCCGATCATTCCTCTACTCTACATGTTTCTTTCAACTTGTATGCATTCATTGTGTACTGTGCTGGTTGACATATTTACCCATATCTAAATAATGATGACTTTTTTGTGATAATGTATTCAGAATATAAGTTGAAGATAAGAGCTACTACTTTGATTGCTGTTGACTGTGACCTGAGTAGCCATGTGTGGGACTGAGTGGCTAAAAGTTACTCAAACAACATTGCTATCAGCAATCTCCTCAGGGAGGTTTACATTCATTTGGTTTACACTTACTTCAGATCATTTGGCCAAATCTAATTTTCTCCATGTGACATTTAATGGCTATATTCTCAATTTTCAGAATGCGCTGTCTATAATATACACCTCCCAGATGGCCCTATTGTTACAATACTATTACAAAGTGCTTATATCTTTCTAACTTTCTCTCCTCCTGACATCTTCTGACTAGTGCTGCATCCAAATCACCGTGGCATGGTAATAACCTGAGTTGGTTGGAAAACCACAGGATATTTCATTGAGACTTCATTGCAAACGCTAAAAAGGAAGCTCTCACTCAACATTTTGCTTCAGTTGTATGTGCCACAACTTGTTGGTTGCCACTTTCTTCTTAAATAAACAGTTTTAATCTGCAATTTTTCCAAAGGGAACATATCTTTTATGATTCAGGGTTAGGATCATCATCATCACAATTTTTAAAGGTGCTTGAGACCTACAAAAGAAGGGTCTTTACGGGAGAGGAAAGGGTACCTGATTTAATTAAGACTCAACCACATGACTGAGACCCAGCCCTCTAGTGCCTGCATGTGGCATGAAAGCCACATGCAGGAGACTCATGAGTGGACACAAAATACCCTTTTGTTTATTTCCATCCCCATCACAATTTAGCATCTGGGAGGGAATTTTATTTCACTGAATAAGAACCTGCCTTAAATTCAGTAGACCTTGTCTCTAATTTCAAATTCTGGCTCTTACTATATGTTTATTTTGGGGTAAGATGTAGAAATTTGCTGAGCCTTGGTTTCAGTTGCCCTATCAAATTTTTAAAAGGTTAGTTATGAATATCAAATGGACTGAAGCTAAAAAGTAGCTTTCCAATTAAAATATTCTAATGTTAAAAGGTAATATTATTTTACAAGATGATAAATATCAAATGCATATTTCAAGGTAAAAAAAAGTCCAGAGATAAATGCCAAAAAGATCTTCTTAAAAGAGGCCTCAAGCAATTTAATCTTCATTTTCTTCATGAGCTAAATCAACAAACAAACACGCAAACTTAAATATCAGATTCTGTATATTAGAATTATGGGAAGACAGGTTCTTTTTAAGTGCAATGAAGTTAGGTAAAACGGGCCAGACTTTGGAATTAGAAGTTAAGTGCAGCAGATGCTGGGGGAACAGATTCAAGTAGAAGGAAGTCTTGTCAAAGGTAATGGCGATAGGTAACAGGTGATAACCCTGTGACATTATGCTGTGAGGAAGATTTAGTCAGCTTAACGGGTGTATCTATAGGCATTCAGTCCCCAGCAATGGGGGATTCAGGGGGAGAGAGGATTTGTGAAGTCAAATTAGCCTCGTTTATGATACTTGGCAGAACCTCAGACACTTGGCTAGGGAGTCAGCATAAGGCAGCAAATGGTTTGAGGGAAGGGAAAGGGTAAATGCAAGATGAATCATTGGACTTACTAGGGAACTAAGAAGTTTATCAAGATAGAATCTCAGGCACAGGAGAAAAAGACTAAGACCCAGTTACCAAGGCTGGACCCAAGATGAGCAGAAGCCCGGTTATGTGAACTGGGGAATAATAGTAATAATGCTAATATTAATAATGACACCAGTGAATGTTTATTGAGTGCTGAATATATACTGCATGCTGCTTTTGTGGTACATAGAATATCTTATTGATGGACCATAACAATCCCATAAGTTAAATCTTATCATCATTGCCATTTTATAGATGAGAACACTGAAGCACAGAGAGGCTAAACAACATGACCAAAGCCAAGCTAGGAATTCCCTTCCAGGCATCTGTCTCCAGAGACCCAGCTCTTAACTACTGCATTGTACTGCCTATTAGTCCCACAAACAGTTCAAGTGAGACTGTCAGCAAGGGTGTTATAATGTCGTCTGATGTCCACTGCCATAGAGGTGAACTCACCAGAGTCAAAGACAATGAATTGGATGTTTCTATTTGCTTTTTACAGAAGCTTAGGTCTGAGCTGTGAAAATAATTTTCAGTTTCAGGTCTAAAATAAAGAAGAATGAAGACCCACAAACGAAGGAAAAACTGGTGCCAGGTAGAATGTTTGCAAAATGAGATGAAATAAACTCTAGGAATGAATCGCGACACAGAGTCTAGAGATATGCATTTGATGATGAGGCCAAGACTCGTGTGGCAGGATAGGCATGGCAATTTAAAAGACATGGACTAGTTTGGAAGAGTGCTAGATCCCAGAGACATGGTTAATGTTCTTTAAATAACTCCTGCCTGAGGTAAGGATTGGGTGGATTGGGGTGGCCACACCAACAGGGAGAAAAGGCAATCAGGAACATTATTCTCCTCCAAGGAAGGCAGGATCTTGCTGGCTTCATTCAATTTTTCTCTTCAAAAATGCTGTTTTAACTTAAGGACAGCATTGATTCTCTTTTAGAGCTGATTCAAAGTGAGTATAGGTCCATGTTTTCAGACATGTATAAGAAGCAGAAACAACTTGAAGTTCATTCAATTTTGCAATCATGCACACTTCTGGGGAAACTGACTGGTAATTTTATATTCCTATAGAAATAGCCTGGTGCAGTGATGAACTCAGGGATTTTCCAAAATTCAACAATATACAATAAATTATACTTTGAAAGCTTGCTTTCCTGATAGCACATTCAGAATATATCTACATTTCCATAAAGGGGGAAAATGTTCTCTCCCACATTCTTCCACCTCCCTCAAATAAACAAATAGGAACTAAACTGGAACTACACAAAATAAAGCATAATCAGAGGAACTCACCATGAACAATCCCAAATTACATGTATTGCCTAAGGGGCTTACTTTAATAATCTTGGTAAAATTGCTCAGAATATGGCATTGGAGCTCCTGGAATGGGCTGAACCCACTGACACACTTAATTCTGGATATACCTTAGGGTTCAGTACAATTCAACAAACATTTTTTGAGTCTTTTCTAATACTAGGAATTGAAGAAACAAAATGATTAAGAAGTGATCCTTTTTGAATTTGTCATGATTTGCTAGTTTATTGCAACAAGTTTATTCTTCTCTCACATAAAAGAGAGAATAAGCAGTCTAGGGCTGTTATGCTAGATCAAGATTTTAGAGACCCAAGCTTCTTTTACCTTTATGCATTGACAGTTTTTTCTTTATTGATGTACACTTTACATAAAGGAAAATGCACAGATTTTAAATGTATACTTCAATGAGCTTTGAAAAATTTACAGATACTTGAAGTCAATAACCAAATCAAGAAATTATTTCTATCATCCTGGAAAGTTTCCTTACATCCTTTTCCAGTCAACCCTTCACCCCAACCCCAGAGAAATAAACACTCTTGTGATTTCTATTCTTAAAAATTAGCTTTGCCTGAGATAGATGGGCAAGATGGTGGCATAGAGAGGTGTGGAGTTTAGTTAGTCCCCTAGAGCAAATAATAAACAACCAGGAACAACTAGTAAGTAATCTGGAACAACTGCTGGGGTACAACCATGACTGTCCACACATCGTACACCAACCTATATTTGTGGAATGGCTGAGATTACAGCATAGAATCTGTAAGTAAAAACTGCAGAGCTGCGCCAGGAACCCCCTCCCCCAACATTAGGCTAAGCTACAAAACGTTACTGAGGGAGAAAGCAGCATTCCCAGAGCCAGTGAATATAGTTCAGCTCAGCTACAACTTGAGTTTTAATCAACAAACGTGGACTGCTGAATACAAGCTACAAGCATAGACAAACCCCTAAAAAGCAGCAAAGTACCCTGAGGTCACTCTCAGTGGAGAAGAGATTGGGCTGATGGAGAGAAAAAAAAATAATTAAAAAAAGAAAAAAATATATGGAGACTTTTAGATACTGACCTTAGAGAGCCAGAAGGCACCTGTGCCACAGGAAAGGGAACCCAGGAGACCAGTTGCTGTCTCTGGCCAACAGGCAAAGCTGGGGGCCATGGACTAGTTTTGAAAGGGGGTTTTCTCTCTCTTTTTCTCTCAACCTGAGAGGCTCAGTGGAGAAAGCCTCAGCCATTTTTGGTCCATGGTGCTCTGACCCAGACAGGGGTGCAGTTGAGAGAGTCAGAGAGACAAAGGAGTAATTCAAATGCAGAAGATAACTTCTTAGGGTGTGTATTTTCCCTAAGAGGAAGGAAGTGGGGCCAGTTCTAGGTCCAGCCCTCCCTTCAGAACTCAGACCCGGGGTCTGGGGGAAAACAATCAATCTAAAAACAACTTAACCTGACAATTAAAGGAACTACACCTTTTTACACCAGTGGGGAGTGACAGGCTGACAGGCACCACCTGCTGGGCTGGTTAGGAAAAGCACAGTGGCTAGAGATCTCACAGGAAAGTCTGTCAAACTTCTAAGACACACCCTCAGGTAAACCTGATTCTGAATATTGTTCCCTTCAGAGACCTGGGCCTGTTCTGGTCTGGGAAAATCTGATCTGGGCAATCAAGGAAACCAGATGCCTAGACAACAGAAAACCAGAATTCATACTAGGAAAAACAAAGATATGGCGCAGTCAAAGGAAAAAACTCACACTTCAACTGAGATACAGGAATTGAAACAACTAATGCTAAATCAATTCAACAAGTTTAGGGAAGATATAGCAAAAGAGATGAAGGATATAAAGAAAACATTAGGCAAACATGAAGTAGAAATTGAAAGTTTGAAAAAATAACTGGCAGAATCTATGGAAATGAAAGGCACAACACAAGAGATGAAAGACACAATGGAAAGATACAACAGCAGATTTCAAGAGGCAGAAGAAAACATTCAGGAACTGGAGAACAAGACACCTGAAATCCTACACACAAAAGAACAGAAAGGGAAAAGAATAGAAAAATATAAGTGACATCTAGGAATTGAATGACAACACGAAGCACATAAATGTACATGTCACGGGTGTCCCGGAAGGAGAAGAGAAGAGAAAAGGGGCAGAAGCAATAATAGAGGAAATAATCAATGAAAATTTCCCATCTCTTGTGAAAGACATAAAATTAAAGATCCAAGAACAGTATACCCCAAACAGAATAGATCTGAATAGACCGACTCCAAGACACTTAATACTCAGATTATCAAATGTCAAAGACAGAGAGAATCCTGAAAGCAGCAAGAGAAAAGCAATCCATCACATACAAAGGAAGCTTGATAACACTATGTGAGGATTTCTCAGCAGAAACCATGGAGGCAAGAAGGAAGTGGTGTGATATATTTAAGATACTGAAAGAGAAAAACCACCAACCAAGAATGCTATATCCAGCAAAACTGTCCTTCAAATATGAGGGAGAGTTTAAAATATTCTATGACAAACAGACAATGACAGAGTTTGTGAACAAGATTCCTGCTCTACAGGAAATACTAAAGAGAGCACTACAGACAGATAGGAAAAGACAGGAATGAGAGGTTTGGAACACAATTTTGGGTGATGGCAGCACAACAATGTAAGTATACGGAACAAAGATGACTGTGAGTATGGTTGAAAGAGGAAGGTTACGGGCATATGGGACACTAGAAGGAAAGAAGGAAAACAAAGATGGACTGTAGAACTCAGTGAAACCTAGAATACTCAACAATTGTGATTAAGAAATACAAATATGCTTTTACATGAGGGAGAATAAATGAATGTCAACCTTGAAAGGTGTTAAAAATGGGGTGATATTGGGAAAAAAATAGAATCAATGCAAACTAGAGATTATGGTTAACAGAAATATTGCTTTATGCTCCCTTTAATGTAACAAAGGCAATATACCAAAGCTAAATGCCTATAAGAGGGGAATATAAGGGAGAGGGATACGGGACTCTTGGCATTGGTGATGTTGTCTGACTCTTTTATTGTACTTTATTTTAATTGTATCTTTCCTTTCGTTGCTTTTTCTCTGTCATTTTCTTTCTTTTTCTTTTTCTTTTTCTTTTGTCTCACTGCCTTCTTTGACTCTTCTTCCTTTTTTGTGGAAGAAATGGAAATGCCCTTATATAGTTAATGGTGATAGTGGTGAATGCATAAATGCATGATTATACAGGGAACCATCGATTGTTTACTTAGGACAGAATATATGGTGTGTGAACAAAACCATCTTTAAAAAAATGGGTAGATGAAGAAAACTTGAGGGCACTATATTGAGTGAAATAAGATGCAGAGGGACAAATATTGTGTGGTCTCACAGATATGAACAAATTATAATATGTAAACTCACAGACATGAAATACAGGTTATCAGATATAGAATGAGGCTAAAAAATGGGGAGTGGTCACTTATCATGAGCAGAATGTTTAAGTAGGTTGAACTTAAGTGTCTGGTAATAGACAGAGGTGAAGTTAGCATGTTATTGTGAGAATAACTAATAGTGCTGAATGGTGTGTGAATGTGGTGGAAAGGGGAAGCTTAGAGTCATGTATGTCACCAGAAGATAAGTTGGAGGTTAAAATATGGGAATGTATAAAACATTGAATCTTGTGGTGGACAATGTCTGTGATTAACTGTACAAATATTAGAAATCTCTTTCATGAGCTAGAACAAATGTATGACACTGAAACTAGAAGTTAATAATAGAGGAGAACATAGGGAAAAATATACCTATTACAAATTGTGTACTACAGTTAGCAGTATTTTAACATTTTTTCATCAACAGTAATAAATGTACTATACCAATACTATGAGTCAATAATGGAGGGGTGGGGAGTTAAGGATATGGGGGGATTTGAGTTTTCTTTTTTGTTTTTATTTCTTTTCTGGAGTAATGAAAATGTTCTTAAAATTTGAAAAAAAATGTTAATTATGGTGATGGATGCACAGCTATGTGGTGGTACCATGGGCAATTGATTGTGCACTTTGGATAATTGTATGGTATGTGTACAATCTCAATAAAATTGAATTTAAAAAAATTAGCCTTGCCTGTTCTGTAGTTTCATATAAATGGAATAATATAGTATACATTATTTTGTACTAGCTTCTTTAGCTCAACATAATATTTTAGAAATGTAGTCACATGGTTTCATGTTTATTAGTTAATTCCTTTTTTATTGCTGAATAGTATTTCATTGTATGAATGTACCTGTGATGTTTATGTTTCAGTTCGGTGTCAACTTGGCCAGTTCTTGGTGCCCAGTTGTTTGGTCAAGCAAGCACTGGACTGATTGTTACTGTGAAGATATTTTGTGGACTTAAATCATCAGTAAGTTGATTGCATCTATGGCTGATTACATTTACAGTCAGCTGAGGAGATTGCCTTCAACAGAGAGAAAAGTCTCATCTGATCAGTTGAAGGCTTCAAAAGAAGTGTCGATTTCAACACTCTGAAGAGAGAATTTCAATCTCTACTTCAGCCAGCTAGCTTATCCTGGGGAATTCATTGAAAGCCTTCATCGGAGTGCCCATCTAGTGGCCTGCCCTACAGAATTCGGATTTGCCTATCCCCACAGTCATGTGAAACAATTCTTATAAAAGTGTTCATAATATTTACATATATCTCTTGTTGTTTCTGTTTTTCTGTAGAGAAATCCTGACTAATACAGTACCATTATTTGTTTATCCATTTTCCTGTGGAGTGACATTTGTGATATCTTCAGTTTTCAGCTATTATAAGCAAAGATGCTAAAAATATTGTTGTATAGGTCTTTTTTTGTGATACATACTTTTATTTATCTTGCCTAAATACCTAGAAATGTATTTGCTGGTTATTACATAGGTGATATTTACAAGAAACTACCCAAAGTTTTTAAGGTATTTCTACCATTTACAGTTTCACCAGCACAGTGTATGAAGGTTTCAGTAATGCCACATACTCACTGATATTGGATATTGTGAATCTTACATTTTAGCCATTCTAGTGAGAGTGAAATTGTATATCGTTGGGGTTTTAATTTACATTTTCTTGATGACCAGTGCTGTTTAGCTTCCTTTCATGTGTTTTCATTAGCATATTCACTAGGGGCAGGCACTGTACATGAACAATATACTCTACATGAGGAAAAAATTCATATATTTTCTTCTGTGATGTGTCTTTCAAGTCTTTTGCACATTTCTAATTGTATAATGTGTCTTTTTATTGAAAATTTGTAGAAATTCTTTATAAATTCTTGATAGAACTCCTCTAACAGATACATATATTGTGAATATTTTCTTCCTATCTGTGGCTTAAATTTCCAGTTTCTTAATAGTGTTTTTTAACTTTTGATAAAGTTCCAAGTCATCAGTTTTTTTCTTTAATGGGCCATGCCTTTTGTGTCCTGTGTATTAACAGTATGTTTTCCTGCTCGACTATTACGATGGTATCACCCTCTGTTTTCTTCTATAAGATTTATAATTTGAGATTTTATATTTAGGTCTTTGATCCATCTAAAATAATGTTTTTGAGTACACTGTGAGGTTGAAAGTTAGTGAAAGCAAATTTATATTCTTTCCATATGAACATCCTATTGCTTCAGCACCATTCGTGGAAAATATTTTCCTTTTTCCATGGAATTGAATTGACAAATGCATCAAAAATCAATCGAATGCAAATATGTGGATCAATTTCTGGATTCTCTATTCTGTTCCATTGCTCTATTTTTCTATTCGTTTGTCAGTAACATACTGTCTTGATTACTGTAGCTTTTATAGTACTTCTTGCAATCAGGTGGTGTATGGTCTCCAGCTTTGTTTTCCTTTACTTAGATTGTTTCACCATTCTAGGTCTGTATATCCATATTAATTTTATAATCAGTGGATCAACTATACAAACAGAAAATTGCTTATATTTTTAAAAATTTTAATACATTGTGTTTAAAAGTAATTTTATATTTTTAAAGTTTTTATTTTAAAATAGATTTAAGTTTATAGAAAAATTGTGGAAATAGTGCACAGAGTTCCTGTATACCCAAAACCCAGTTTCCTCTATTAACATTTTATATTAGTGTGGTACATTTGTCACAATTAATGAACTAACATTGATTCATCATTATTAATTAAAGTCAACACTTTATTCATATTTCATCAGTTTTTAACCAAATTACCTTTTTCTGTTCCAGGATCCAATTCAAGATACTACATTACAATTTGTCATCGAGTCTGTGTTACACCAAGGATTTTTGAAGACTCTTAATGCCCTGGGACCCAATGTTGTTCATCTAAGAATGAAGCAAATCATCTGGGCATCAACTCACCAGGGCAAGAGGTAAACTGTCGATGGATTAGGGGTGCTCTGGCTTGCCTTTAAAGGAGTGTTTTCCCAAAGGAAGCCAGTCTGCCCACCCTCACCAGCCTCAGCTCAACCTGGCTCTAATTAGGAAAGCCCTGGGGTTTCCTCAGCAACTATGCAGGACTTTCAGGGACACTTCAGGCTTTGCTTGGTTGCTAGGGAAACAACAGCAGGGGGCACTGGGGAAGCTGGGTGAGGCAGGGACTTGCTGCTCACGAGGTACTTGTCCTGTGGGAAGATTTCCGACTCCTGAGCTTTCCAGAGGGCAGTTTTCAACATCTCTGGAATCACCAGTTTCTAACAACAACAAAACTGTGGAGCAACAACAAAATTTTAGCCTGAAGACTGAGAAGCATCTTCTCTCCATCCTTTACCTCCAGATTTGTGTCTGTGTAAATAACTGGCAAGCAATAATCATAAAATATCTTTACAGAGGTGATTTTCAGTTTAAAAGACAAAAGTTGTCTCTTGCGATGTGGGACACGAGAGGCATCTGGTTAGAGACACCATCGGGGAAGAGCTTTGCAAAGTTTGAGAAATGTCTCCCATTATTCGTGGAGCAATATAGGAAAATTTCTCACACTGAAACAAGAAAGGCAATTAGTTTCCTGTTCGGAAACAAAGAGACATCTGTGCGAAGTATGCTAGCATATTCACTAGGGGCAGGCACTGTACATGAGGAATATATTCCAGCTGTACACCTCTCCCCTTCTTCACCTCCAGTTCAAAAGCTCCAGTTAGGCTCAAGTATAGAATTATTCACCATGATCTAAGGAAAGTACAGATGCATTAACAACCAATTTTCAGCCTTCTCAAGGGCACAGGAGAAAAATGTGCCGTAGGTCCTAATTATAGTATTTGTAGGCAATTTTAAAAGATTTTGGGGACTCTCTGAACCACAGAAATTCACAGTATCCTTGTTTCAAAGAAAAAGAAACTGAGGTGCACAGACATTAATAACTTACCCAAGTCACAAAGTAGGTAACTGAAAAAGAAATGGGACCCTTAGTATCTGACAATATTCATTACAACATTTAAGTACTTAATACGTTATACTCTTTACATATATATATTCTCATTTAATCCTTATAATCACCCAACAAAGTATGTGTTAATTTTTCTGTTTTATAGAAAAGATAACAGGCTCAGAGAATTATCAAGCAAACTACCTAAAGTCACACAACTAATAAGTGGTAGAAACTATATTCAAACCTGGAACCACCTGACTCTAAGATCTAACCACATTTCACTGCATCATTCAGCACCTTCTGACTTCAGAGCCTGGATTACTTTCACAGAGTGATATGAAGTCTCATGAATAATTAGATTATCACCATTGAGGAGGAAGAGAAAGCTGGAGTACATAAGCAAGCATTTGAATATTTTCCTGAAGTCCCAGCTCTTCTGGTTTTCTGCCCTAGTTGAAGCCTGTCCCTCTCCTGATGGGTTGTTTCCATCTTTTGGCAATTGTGAGTAAGGCCACTATTAATATTGGTATGCAAATATCTGTTTGAGTCCCTCCTTTCAATTCTTTTGAGTATAAACCTATTAGTGGGAGTGCTAGGGTTATGGTAATCCGATACGCAACTTTTGAGGTACCCCTAGACTGTTTTCCACAGTGGCTGCATCATTTTACCTTCCCATCATCAATGAAAAAGTGTTCCTATTTTTCTATATCTTCTCCAACAATTGCAATTTTCCATATTTTTTTAACAGTAGACATTCTAGTGGATGTGAATTGGTATCCCATTCTGGTTTTGATTTGCAATTCCCTAATGGCTAATGATGATAAGCATTTTTTTATGTGCTTATTGGCCATTTCTGTATCTTCATTGGAGAAATATGTCTTCAAGTCCTTGGCCTATTTTTTAGTTGGGTTGTTTGTCTTTTTGTTGCTGAGTTGTAGGTTTTCTTTATAAATTCTGGATATTAAACTCTTATTGGGTATGTGATTTCAAAGTATTTCCTCCCTATCTGCAGGTCTGCAGATTGTTTTTTTTTTTTTTTTTTTTCCCTTTCGTGATGCAGTCTTTTGGTGTACAAAAGTTTTTAATTGATGAAGTCCCATTTATCAATTGATTCTTTAGTTGCTCATGCTTTTGTTGTAACGTCTAAGAAACCATTGCCTAATACGAGGTTCTCAAGATGCTTCCCTATGCTTTCTTCTAGTAGCTTTATAGTTTTGATTATTGTATTTAGGTCTTTGATCCATTTTGAGTTAATTTTAGTATATGGTGTGAGGTATGGGGTGACTGTTATTATTTGATTTGGAGATAAAATTTTCCCACTACCATTTGTTAACAAGACTATTCTTTCCCCATTAAATGGACTTGCCATCCTTGTCAAAAATAAGTTGGAGTTAGATGTGAGGCTTTGTTTCTGAACTTTCAATTTGTTCCATTGGTCAATATGACTGTCCTTGTACCAGACCATGCTGTCTTGATGACCATAGCTTTGTTAAAGTTTTTGAATGGGTAGTGTAAGTCCTCCAAATTTGTTCTTCCTTTACAAGAAAATTTTAGCTATTTGGGGCTCCTTACCCCTTGATATAAATTTGACAATAGACTTTTCCAGTTTTGCAAACAAGGCTGTTGGAAATTTTATTGAAATTGCATTGAATCTGTAAATTGTTCTGGGTAGAATTTATATCTTAACAATTTTTAATCTTTCAATCCATGAGCATGGAGTGTCCTTCATTTAAATAAGACTTCTTAATTTTCTTTCAGCAATATTTTGCAGTTTTCCATGTATAAGTCCTTTACACCCTTGGTTAAATTTATTCCTAGACATCTGATTCTTTTAGGAGCTATTGTAAATGGAAATTTTTACTTGATTTCCTCTCCAGATTTTTTCATTACTGGTGTGTAGAAACACCACGGATTTTTCCATGTTGATATTCTAACTCACCATTTTGTTGAATTTGTTTATTAGCTCTAGTAGCCTTGTTGTTGATTTTTCCAGGATATTTTATATATAGAATCATATCATCTGCAAATACAGAAAATTGTACTTCTTCCTTTCCAGTTTGGTTGTCTTTTATTTCTTTTTCTTGTCTAATTGCTCTGGTTAGAACATCCAGGACAATTTTGAAAAATACTGACTGCAGAGCCATCCTTGTCTTGTTCCTGCTGTTAGAGGAAAAGCATTCAATCTTTCACCATGAAGTGTGATATTGGCTATGGATTTTTCATATATGCCTTTTATTATGTTGAGGAAGTTTTCTTCTATTTTTAGTTTTCCAAGTGTTTTTATTAATAAGTGGTGCTGGATTTTGTCAAATGTCTTTTTTGCATCAATTGAGATGATCATGTGAATTTTCTCCCTTCATTCTGTTAATATGGTGTATTACATTAATTGATTTTCATATGTTGAACCACCCTTGTGTAAATCCCACATGACCATGGTGGATAATTCTTTTAATGTGCTTTTAGATTCAGTTTGCTAGTATTTTGTTGAGAATTTTTCACATCTGTATTCATAAGGTAAATTTATCTATAATTTTCTTTTCTTGTGGTAATTTATCTGGCTTTAGCATTTCAGTGTTGTTGACCACATAGAATGATTTAGGGAGTGTTCTCTCCTCTTCAGTTTTATGGAAGAGTTTGAACTGTGTTGTTGTTAACTTGTCTTTGAATGTTTGGTAAAATTCACCAGTGAAGACATCTGGTCCTGGAATTTTCTTTTTTGGGGAGGTTTGTTGATTACTATTCAATCTCTTTGTTGTTTGTCTGTTGAGATCTTCTATTTCTTTTTGAGTCAGTGTGTTTTAGGTACTTTGCATATTTCTAGTAATTTGTCCATTTCATCTAGGTTATCTAATTTGTTGGTATATAGTTTTTCCAAGAATTCTATTATATTCCTTTTTATTTCTGAGGGATTGCTAGTAATATACCCTCCTTCATTCTGATTTTAGTTTATATGCATCCTTTCAATTTTTTTCTTTGTCAGTCTAGCTAAAAGTTTGTTGATTACATTGATCTTTTCAAAGAACAAGTTTTTGATTTAATTTGTCCTTTCTGTTTATTTATTCTCTATTTTATTTACCTCCACTCTGATATTTGTTATTTTCTTCTTTCTGCTCCCTTTGGGTTTGGTTTGCTCTTCATTTTCTACATCTTCCAGTGTAAGCTTAGGTCCCGATTTGAGATCTTTCTTCTTTTTTAATGTAAGCATTAGAGCTATAAGTTTCCTTTATAGCACTGCTTTTACTGCATCCTGTAAATTTTGTTGTACTGTGGTTTTGTTTTATTTGCCTCAAAATATCTCCTAGTTTCTCTTTGGATTTCTTCTTTGACCCATTGGTTTTTTAAGTTTGAGTTTTTACATTTACACATATTCTGAATTTTCTAGTTCTCCCTCTGCTACTAATTTCTTGCTTCATTCCATTGTGATTGGAGAAGATACATTGTATGACTTCATTATTTTTATATTTATTGAGACTTATTTTCTGACCTAACATTTAGTCTATTCCGTAGAATAACCCACATGCACTACAGAAGAATGTGTATTCTTCTGCTGTTGGCTGAAGAGTTCTGTATATGTCTATTCTGTCTGGTTGGTTTATTGTATCAATCAAGTCTTTTATTTCCTTATTGATTGACCTTCTGTCTAGATGTTCTATCCATTATTGAAAGTGGTGTACTGAAGAACTGTCTGTTTTCCCTTCAAATCCATCAATATTTGTTTTATATGTTTTGGGGCTCTGCTGGTAGGTGCATATATATTTATAATTGTTTTGTCTTCTTGTTGAACTGATGTATGTAGTGACTTTCTTTGTCTGTAATAACAGTTTTGAATTAAAGTCTATTTTATTTGATATCACTATAACTTCAGCTCTCTTTTGGTTACTGTTTGCATGGTATATTTTGTTCTACCTTTCCCTTTCAACCTATTTGTGTCTTTGAATTGAAGGTGAATCTCTTGTAAATAGCATATATTTGTATCATGCTCTTTTGTCCATGTTGTTGACTCTGTTTTAAGATATCCTATCACCAAATGACCAGCAGAACTTGATAGTTTTTTACCTTGATTTTATATTTTAGAGCCAAAAGCTTGCCTTCCAGCAAAGGATCCGGGCATATGAATTCACCTATCAGGGCATCCAGCTGGGAAACCTTGAATTCCTTCAAGGTCAATACCATGAGAAGACAACCTCAGCCCATAGCATCTGGGAGTCTCCTTCACTTCCACCTCCTGGTTGGAACACACATCTCATAGTTGCCACTTTACCATCAGGCAAAACCCTGTCCCTACCCACAGATTTACTAATAGAGTGACATTTTGATTATAAAATAACTGCCATGTCCATCAAAAATATTTTTAACATCTACTATGTACTGGGGTACAACAGTACGCAAAGCACAGTGTCACTACCCTCAAGGAGATAATACAAGGTGGAAAAAGCATAGTATAGTGCTGTGGCTTTCAAACTCATTTGTGAGAAATACAGATTATACCACATCCTTATGTACACACACATGACTATAATGCAGAAGTAAAGGTTTCACAAAACAATTCTGACACTTATTACCCATGATACCCTCTGATATTTTTTATTGATTTTATCAGTCTTGAATAAAGACCATATCAAGTGTTGAAAAACTCTGGTATAATAAAAGGTCTAGAGGATTTGGAGTCAGAGAGACCTGAATTACATTCCCACCTCTGCTCTTGATTGCTTTTGTGATCTTGGCAGACTGTTTAAGCTTTTTGGTTCTCAGTATTCTCATATATGAAATTGAGATAATAGCACATATTTCATAGTTTATTTCTGAGAGTTAAATACTGCAATTTCTCTGAAGTTCTTAGTACAGTCTTGGTACATAGAAAGCATTTGCTAAATGGCAACTATCATTGTTGTTATTATTATATTACTATTGTTGTCATTATTTAGACATTATGATGGTGTGTAGGTGAGGAATGCAATTTCCCTACTTGCAGTATAATATAAAATTAGATGCTCAGAAAACAAAAAAGGGTAATCTGTTTATGTAGATGATGATTCTTATTTTGGGTTTATGCTGCTTAGACAGAGACAGAGGAAATGGGTTGTGAAAATAAGCACTGATCCTGATAAAGGGAGTAAGTGTAAGAAAATCAGGCCAGCCCCTCATATTTATAGAAATATTCCCTTTCTTTCTTTCTTTCTTTTTCTTTCTTCCTTCCTTCCTTCCTTCCTTCCTTCCTTCCTTCCTTTCTTTCTTTCTTTCTCTTTCTTTCTTTCTTACTTTCTTTCTTCTTTCTTTCTCCTGTTGGTTTTAAAAAATATGGGAAAAAGACAGTAAAAATTATGATGAATTAAAAGTTATGGAAAAAGAAAAAAATTGTGTAGGAAATGAGGAGGGTTCAATTTATTAGTTGGAACATGGACACAGGTCTTTTGGAAACTTTTGTAAGGAAAATGCTGGCTCATTTTTAAAAGTCACTGGGAACCCAGTATTCTAAAAACTCTACAATTCAAAGCATCATGATAACTTGTGCATATAAAAATATTAGAAAGGAAAAGACAAAGTCCTGCTAAAGAAACTATCTGGGAATATATAAGCAAAGTTATGTGGAGAAAATAACATGCAATTTCCCAGCTAATAGTAAGGGATCAGACTGTTCTGACTCATATGATTCAGTGAATCTCCTCTTCCTATAGAACAGCCCTATGATTCATCTCCCTCCAGTAAGAGAGCTGGAGATTGGCTCTGTGTCTGTTAATTGACCATCTAATAATTCAATATGAAAGTAGCCATTAGAGATCCTTTTAAATGACCTACTCTTCCAGATGAACATCATCATATATATTTTCCATGTTCAACAAAAACTCATTAACTAAAAAAAAAAAGAAATAGAAAAAAATGGAAGCTATAATACTCTTTTTTCTTTTTTTCCTTTTGGAGTTATCCAAAGCATTTACATTAGCCTGAGTGTGATAAATGGATGTGTCACTTTGCTGAGAGATAAGAATCTTTGACCTTTCAATGGTTGGGTGAACCATTAGGGAAAATTATGAAAAAGCAAACTTACATACTGAAGCAGGGATTATCCATTTTTGGATTTCAAATTCCTTGTCACCTATCTTCCTCTCCTGTTCTACTCCCCTTCCCTTTTACTGTTTATCTAGCTTTACAAAACTATAATCCAGATAAATGGTAATTCATGCTTGGTGATTTATAGGATTTGCTCATGGAGGCTGGTAAATGATCCAAAAATTACTCACATCTCGTATCATGGCCAGACTTGGTGTTTTGTAATCTGGGTGAATAGAGAGATACTTTGGAAAGTCAGATGGGAAGATGGACTTTGGGGTTTATTGAACCACCTGGCAGTTTCCACAAAGTGTACTTTTTAGTTAGTAATTCTACAAATACAGAACTAGCATACAAGGTTTTTATCATTGAGTTCTGAACTCTTAAGAACAGTTAGGAGGAATTAAATCCAGACCCTTTATTTTCAGTGAAGGTGAAATGTTTAGGAAAATGAAGCACCTTGTCAAACTCAAAACCCTAGTTATTGTCTGGCCAGTCTACTATGCCTGGTGTTCTGTTTCTCCCAGGGTACCAGACACCAAAAATTCAGTGGAGTTCCCTTATTTCATTGGTTCAAATGAACCTGGATGCACTTTTTTTCTAACATTTTCATCATAACTGAGAATTATTTAGATGATAATATAGATGTGCATGGACCTTTGCTAGTTGAGATTGAAATAACCAAAAAAAAAAAAAAACGACAATATTTCTTCACTCAGAGAACTATCATGGTATGAAAAAAAAGAGCATACAAAAGCAATGAGTGCATATAGATAATGTCTGTATGGAGGGGGCCACAGAGTTCCAGAGACATTAATTTTCCAATGAATTAAGAACTAATATTTTCACATGACCGAGTTAATATGAAAACAAACCACAGTTTGTGAATTTGATATAAAGTGAGAAAATAGTTTTAGTGTCATTCTGTATGTATGTGAAGATCTAACTCCTGCATGTATATCAAAATATGCAGAAAGAGACACTTTATATTTTTCCTTTTCAATATTTTATAAGTTCTGTTAGTGTCCATTGCATCTTGGTGTGAGAAGATGGAGGAAAATGTAGAGAGCTGTAAAAGAGAAAATCAAGAATGGTTTGTAGGATAGAGAATGATGCAAGAAAAAGTGAAATGAGAGGTATGGAAGAGAGGAGTCAAGTTCAAGTTCAGTTTTTGAAGACATTTATGCCTTGTTTTATAAAACCAATATGTTACTCTCTTTATAAAAAACAAGAAACAAGAAATGTTTTATACACCTCTATTTTCTACCCAATATAGTAGCTATTTACAAAGTGTTAACAGTCTACCTTTCCAAGTCTCTAGTCAGGCTGCTCTGTATACAGTGGTCTGGCTAAAATCTTTTATACATCATTTGCTAAACATGGTATCTGTTTTCATATCTTTCTATGAACTCCTGCAAATGCATATTGAGCCAGAAAGTTTACTTCTTTTCTAATCATGGTTAGGACATGACTTACTTTCGGCAGAATTAGTTCCACCTTAATCAATGTGTCCTGACAAAATTTTATCCATATGTGTTTTACAATGCTTGTCATATATGTTTTTTTTTTTAGTTATGCATAGATGTGTTTATTTCCTTTGAGAGAATGTGAGTTCCTTGAAGTTAAGGATAGGTGTTATTTATCCTTGTAGCTCTAGTATGTTCCTGACACATGGTTAATATATGTCTATTAAAATGAATTTACATATATTCTCATATTCCTTGCAAAAAAGTAGGGAACAGATTTTAGACCTCCTGATTGAAATTGGAGCCTAGTTCTCTTTATTGAACTGCATGGATTCCTTGACTCTCTAGCTCTTTTTCCTCATCCACCCCAGCTGGAGCAGTCATGCTCTAGTGACTCCAGATGGTTGGCTTTGGCCCTGGGCAGCTGGGTGGGGAATGTACCTTCCATCTGATTGCACTCACCATGGGCGGGCAGGTGCCCTCTGTCAGGATGGCTGCAACCAGGAGCCAAATGGGTGGCTCACTGAGGTAAAGGCAGCAAACATGAATTGCCATGATTTAAAGCCCAACCATGACCCCAAGTTTAGAAGCTATTACATAGTTGACCTTGAAATAACTGGTTCTTCCTTATGTCCAGCATTTCCATTTCCACCACCTAAGGCCTTTTCCTCAGATACTCTTTCTTGATATTCCATATCTAGCTTGAGAAATAAGTCATCAATAGCCACAATGTGTTGTCAAGTCAGTTGTCTGGAGTGCTACCAAATTCTCTTTAGGTGGTGGGGGTTTATAATGCCACAGATTATGTCCAGATGGGCAATTACAGGTAAACAAAGGACGTATGTAGGCCAGCTTCTTCCAACTCAGGAGAGCTCTCAGAGGTGCTGATCAAGCTTGCTCTAAACAGGAGCTTCCCTGCCATATTTGAACCTCCTCACTGCTTCAAAGTCATCAGTATTTCTCCCCGGATATTACAATAGTCTCCTAACTGGTTTGCTGGCTTCTATTGTTGTAGCTCCTTCAATCTACTTTCCTCATGAGAAAGTGTTTTTTTTTTTCTTAAATAGAAGTCATTTTAGGTCACTCCATTGTACAAAACCCTTCAATAACTTCCCATTTCCTTCTGAGTAGATGCCAAATTTCTTGAAGTGACCTACAAGGCCCCACGTAGCTTAGCTCCCCGTTACCTCTCTGACCTCATTTTCTATCATTCGATCCCTCCTTTCCTCTCCTCCATTCACACTGGCCTCCCCATCATTCCTCAAACACTCCAGGCATGCCCCCACCTCAGGGCTTTTGCACTGGCTATTCAGTTTTGCCTGGATTGTTCTTTCCCTAGTCCAGCCTTAGGTATCTGCATAACTAACACCTCACCTCCTTTAAGTCTTACCTGACCTCCCCTTACAAAGTTGAAACATTCTCCTAAATGACACTCCTAATCAATCTCCCTGCATTGTTTTTGTTTGAAGTACTTATTACTAGTTGACACGCATATTTTACTGATTTATTGTTTCATTGCCTATGCCTTCTCTGTAGAATGTAAGCTCCACCAGGGAAGGATTATTTGTGTGTTTTGTTCACTGTCTCATCCCCAGTACCCAGAGCAGTGCCTGACACATAGCAAGCAATATTTTTTGAGTGAACACAAGATATTGGACATATTAATCACAGTGTCTTCCCCCACACTCCTCTTTTAATAGAAAATGTGTTATACATATTCCTTGCTGAAATAAGCCTCTTTCTTTCTTCAGCAGTGGACATGTTCTGTACCATATAATCCTGTGATTTCACCCTCCCATATTTCTACCATAGTTGCTTAGACTAGGGGTGGGCACCTGCTCCAAGCAATCAGCCCAAAGACTGCTCCAAGGTAAATGGATCTATGACTGTGATTAGCTAGGTTTATAGAGTCTCTCCTTCAGGAATGTGAAGAAGGAAATAAGAGTATTACTCAAATGGAAGTGAGAGGGAATGCAAAGGAAAAAATGAAAGAAAGAAAAGCAGAGACTGGGAAAGTAGCTGGCTCCCATTGATGCCGGACAGCTCTGGGAATTCTCAGAGAAATCGAGAGTTCAACCAGGGGCTGGTGCCATGAGGGTTCCTGACTCAGTTGCAGGGAAGAATTCAAGGACTAGTCAGTGTGTACAGCCAAAAAGTTTAATGCGAAAATACGTGCTCGAAGGGGGTGAGCCTGGGCATTCTCAAAAGGAGGAGAAGCACTCTAAGGTCAGGATCCTTGCATTAAAAGGACTTGGAGGGGCCCATCTCCCTCTGGTTATGCTAATAAGGGATTGATAAGCTGCACTTTTCATTGATTCTTTTCAGGTGCTGACCTGAGTGAAGGCTGGGTGTGCAGGGGCTAGGTATGGGTGCCTAAAGGAACTTCCTGATATGGGTCCTCCCCTATCTAACCTGCCTCACCATGAACGTCAAGGCACCTGGGTTGAGGGTGAGGAAGACTTGCTGTAGAAGGAGGAACCCAGCTGTGAGGAGTTTCTGGGGTTCTCTGTGAGTCCTTTTTTTCCTACTACTTTGTGTGATCTCACAAAGAATCCTTATCAATTGAAGAAGTTGAAAATTCTATGTTGCTTGGCTCAATAAAGCAACCTAAGATTATCTGGCTACAGGGGAAGCAGATCAGTTTTATCTGGTTGTCAAAATACTGCTCTAGCTCAGGCAGATGGATCCTCCAAATTTAAATTTCTTAATAATAATATGTAAAAATTATTGAGCTCTTACTATTTGTCAGTTACTGTGCTAATTACTTGACATGTGCTAGCTAATTTAATCTTCATAACACTGGGAGGTACAGTCGATTCTCATTATTCGTGGGAGTTGTGTTCTATAAATGTTCTGAATTAGTAAATAATGAACCATTGCTCCTAGAGGAAATAGAAGGTTAGTTTCCTGTGAGCCTCTCGTCACAACATTTTTGTCAACTGATCAAGGTATAACCTTGTATTATATGTGTTGCTGTTTAAAGACACCTTATTTAGTATATATTTCTGATTCATTAACACTGAACTCACAGCTGGTACCACTATAACTAATTCCTGAATGAAGCTTATCTAACACAGGTATTTTCTCCACAAGGCACATCACAGACCTCTTGTGCTTAGGAGCACCGGGCAGCACTTCAGGACTGTGCTTGGAGGCCATTTTACACAGTGAAGTTGCCAACAAATAGCATGAAAGTGTGTAAAATGTGGCACTAACTATACTGTGAAGCACACTTGTTTAGATATGAGAGTGGAAACAAGAAGGCAGAGCATCGCCTTGTTCGACCACAGCTGGGAATGTGTGTATTGGCTGACTCAAATTTTTCACTACTCTGTGCATGTCCACAAATGGCCATAAAAGTGCTGCAAGCATTGATTTTGGGGTTACAAATAAATTTTAGAGAGTAGGCGAATTTGCAAATAAAGAATCTGTGAATAATGAGGATTGACTGTATGTAAGAGTATTTTGAAAACCATAAAATGAGGTACAGATATCCGAATGCACTGTTTTCTTACAAGTGGGTCACCATAACAGCATTCTAATTGGTCTCCCTGCACCATTCTTGCCTCACTATACTCTGTAGAGGTGACACATCACCAAGAGTAATTTTTAAATGAAATAATCAAATTTTATCAGTTCTCTGCTGAAAACCACCCCGTGGGGTCCCGTTCCATTTAAATTTGGCCTCCCTAGATAGCCCACAGGGGCACCAGTCCTCCAGCCTCTACCTATCTTTCTGTCTTACTACTTCCACTCTCTCCTTGTTCCTATACTTCAGCCACCCCACATCCTCAAGCCCTTGGTTCTGCCTCAGTCCCTTCTACCAGCTGATCTTTCTTTCAGGCTGCTTTCTTCTCATATTCATGTGTGAGATCAAATGCCACTTCTTAGAGAAACCTCTGTACATGTACTCTCCAGTCATTCTCTAGATCTGTGCATTTGAATATGGTAGTCACTGGCCATATGTGCATTTGAAATGTGGCTTGTCTGAAGGGAAATGTGTTGGATGTATAAGAATAAAATAAAATTTCAAAGACTTAGTATGAAAGAAAGATAACTTCTAGAGATTACACGTGAAGTTATATTTTAGATATATTGGGTTAAATAAAATAAAACTAACATTTTTTAATTTTTTTACTTTATCATTATAGAATTTTAGATTACATACATGGCTCAAACTATGTTTCTATTGTACCACACTGATCTATGCTATCATCATGTTTATTTTCTGCTTAGCCCTTATAATTCTCTGAAATCATCTTACTTGTGCATTTATTTTCTGACTCCAACACAAAAGTGAAAGCTTCAGGGGGGCTGGGGCTTTCTTGTGTTCACTGCTATATTCCATGAACTAGAATAGAGACTGGCACAGAATGGATGACCACTAAGATTTGGATGACTAACAAATGAAGTAATGGGGACTTTTTTCATAAACTCCACTCTCCTTTCAATGAATTCTGTTCAACTGGGTCCCGGTGCCTTCAGAATAATAATGTTAATATTCCTTTATATCAAAACACCATTATTCATGCAGACCAGGGATCAACAAACTTTTTCTGTAAGGGTCAGATAGTGAATATTTTGGGTTTGCATGACAAATATGGATGCTTTGCAATAAAACTTTAAAGAAACAGGTGGTGGGTCAAATTTGGCCCACAGGCAGTGGTTTGTTGACCATGATAAACTATCCAAAGATAAAAGCCAGATCAGAAGGACATTTGAATCAATTAACATATATATATATAATATTTATATATATGTGTGTGTGTGTATATATGTATAGGGAGAGAGAGAGAGGAGAGAAAAAGAAAGAGAGAAAACACTTGTAGTATATAGTGCCATAGGAGGCACAGAAATGAATAAAATATATCTCCAGTCCTTAAGTGCTTATATGGTAGCTACAGAAACAATACATTTAAATACGTCTTGATAAGTATATAGATTTTAAGACCATATCCAGAAAGCCATACATTAAGGGTAGAGATTCTTCCCATATTCTGATATAGTGGAAATAAATTGGGTTGGATGTAGAAACGATATAGAATGTTAATATTCAACTGTCAAAAGAAAGACATGACTTCAACTTCAGTGCTACAGGGATGCAGACTATTTATTCTCCTGGGCAACAGTTGAAGAAGACTTTAGTTCTACCAGCATTTTCTGAACAGACTGAATCTTTGTGCAGACTCAATACACCGACAGAAATTCTCTAAGATGTTAGGCATAAAACTTTAACTCTGCAGGAGAAATTTCTTCCCAAAACACCTAAGTCTGATGTTTTATAATTTCCAGAAGGCCAATTTAATATTTCCTTGCAAAGCATGGAGTAGGGAAGGAAAGACTAATGCCATTTGAATTTGATTGACTTAATGGGCTGGTTTAAGCAACTTAGATCTCAGGGAATCATGGTTTCTCTTCAGGTTCTCTGGCATGTAAAATTATCCCAAATTTTCTAATAGGTCCTAATGAATGCGAGGGTTTTCCAAATAGAACCATAAAGTCTCCAAAGAGCGGGTAAGATCTCACTCTTTTAGAAGCAATAGTTTATTTGACAATCTTCTTGAACATTTATAATCACCTACTTCCCAGGAAAGATCTTGCTTGACCTTGTTCTAGTTTCCCCGAAACACTCCTTCCCTCAGAAGTATGGGAGGGAGAAGAGATGACCTACAGCTTAAAGCCCACCTCACTGTTAGCCAAATTTGCTCTCATTGTCTATTAATGTGCAAGGTCTATCTCTGTCCCTTCCTAAGTTGCTTTCTTTCATCATCCGTCTTGATGCTGATGCAGCACCACTCTTGCGGTTTTTCCAGGAAAGAAAGGTGATTGCCAGCTGAATGACAATTGGGTTAAACAAGTCCGCATTGGGGAGCCAGCTGCTGAAATTTGACATTATAACTACCACTTACACTGGCATTTCTGGAGAGGAACTTACGTATAATCATTGAAGTCACGTCTTTTAGTACATGTCTGTGCAAAGAACAAGGGAATGAAAAGCAGAGGGGTGGGCAGAGATGAATTTGTATAGCACTTTACAGTTTTCAAAATACTTAATATACATTATTGTATATGACTTAGATAAAATAGTGTGACATTATACCCCCCTCACATGTAAGTCATTTCCATACATAATCATTCAGTTACAATGAATATTCTGTTAGAATATCCACAATGAGAAATTAAGGTGGAAACTTGAATAGCAATTATGATTTAAGGCAAGTGACATGCACCAAAGCCATATAACTAGTATGTAGGGGGCAGTGGGACCAGAACCACAGATTACGTTTCTGAGATCATGTCCCATAAACTTTTCTCCTTAGAGTTTAGAACAAAATGCTGGCAGTAAAGCAAAACTAGACCCATTTATATGTGGGTTGGATATATAAGGAGGGGACAGAAAAGAATCAGCAGTGAGAGAAATATCCCTTATTCAATTATCCTGTTTTCCGAACAGAATTTAATTCTCCACATGGCATTATTTATTCCTGATCATATATTCTTCTTTTTAAAAAAGTTAAATTCAAAGTTGAAAATTACAAGAATTTACATCGTCCATCCTCTCAGTTTGATACCTAATCACTATTTTGGATATTTTCAGAAAGAAGGAAAGAAAAGTGGAAAAATCAGGAAAAAAAAAGGAAGAAAAAGAGAAAGAAGAGAGGAGAAATAAAAGTGAAGATTTCCTGCTTAGAGTTTGGAGCATGGAATTACAGTTCAAAAGATAAACTGGGTTTCTCTTCTTCATCCCCCTTTCTCTTCTATATCAAATACTTACCTTTTTCATTGCTCTTTTTTCCTCCTGCTTTCTTCATTTACTGCTTTTTTTCCCCTTCTCAGTCTATACCTTTCGCTTGTGTCCTTAGACCTGCTGACGATGCAGAGGTATTTTAACTCTCTTCCCATGCTGCCCAACCCCAACCTCCCCCCACCCAGCCCTGGAAAATATCAGCCCTAAAGTTTTATTGAATTCCACATTAATACCAACTTTGTAAATCACAAGGTTTGACTGAGTGATGCCTGTTCAAAGGGAAGCACAGAGAGCAGGAGCTAGAAGAGCCTAAGAGCTTCCTTTTAAAGTTATAGAAGTAAAACACATCCCCTCTGTTTCAGGGCGTTCTTTCCCCTTCTCCCTACCATCTACACAGACTGAAGGAGAAGCAATGTCTTTCTCAATCAAGTAATCAGGCCCTTAGGAGAACTAATTTCAGTTTCTGTGGGTCTGTGTGTATCCAGGTAAACAGCTGTTAAAAAAGTGCCTGGCTAGTCAAAGAATCCTATTCCTCACTCTGACAGGCCCAAAGAGTCACAGTGTACAGGAAGACCTACGGACGAAGGAAGTTAACATTGTGGCAGTGAGAAGGGAAGCCTTGCAAGTTGAGGTTAATTTGGAAAATATTTCTCTCCCTACTTGAGTATCAGGTAAGTGCTTCTGAAGCTAAGGGTTTCTGAGAACTACCAAAGGAACGTTTGGTACACACATGGAACAACAATTTTAGACATTTTTTTTTAAAAATGATTCCAGACAAGGAGAAAATAATGAAAACAAAATTATATTTAAACATGAAATTTTATTTCCTGTCTGTGAAAAATATTTGTCTAACAACAAAATAAGCCTACTATGGGCCAGGCTCAGTTCTAAATGCTGGAGATTTGGGCTGTGTACAACATACAACAGCCCCTGCTTTATGGAGTGTACCTTCTAGTGGGGGATTTATTGATCGTTGAAGTGAGGAGTGTGAGAGAAAGTGTTGTGAACTGATCTAAATCAGTGTGGCCATGTGCAGTATTTCGGTTATTCTGAGTAGATAATTGTAGCCACCAAAGATGTCTGCATTGGTGAGGGAGAGCTATTTCCTCACAAACTCCTATCTGATTATAATGTAGAAAGCTCAGACCAAATTCCATGACACATAAAGTCATTTATTGGCTGAACATTCTTCGGCAAGAGAAACAAAATATTTCATAGACTCACACAGACACACTTAGTGAAGTCAAGCTGTCACACCCTGTAGGAAAAATTAAGTTTGGTCCAATGTGACAACTCTTCTGAGGCAGGAGGCAGGATGCCACAGACTATAAATAGAATCAAGAAATCAGAAATGTTGAGTCACTGGCTGGACAAAGACTGAATAGAGATCCAGCCTCGGGGTTCCATCCTTAAGGGTTACAGAACATGGCTGTCATAGGAATGTTTATATGCAAGGGTGGGGAGGATCACAAAGCAGCTTCAGCTAATCTTTGTATCTTGGAGACTTTAATTTCACAAAAGACAGCCCATTTCTAACATCCATCAGGCTAATGCATAGGCTGCTAGTTTCACCAATAAAACTCTAATTTGACATCCAGTATACTAATTAGCAAATGTTGGTTGCCCAGTGAAACAGGAATAACAAAGGTGCTTATTGGGACCACCTCTGGAGTGCAATTCTGACTAATAAAATGCTGGCTGACCACGACCACACCAGGCCTGGATATTCTTGGTAGTATGTTAGCTGACCCTCTCCAGGATTCAAACTTAACCCACTGGGAATGTATACTGTCCTACTGATTATATGATTTAATATTCTAAAATAAAGATCTCGAAATAGGTAGGTGGAGAAGCCACTAAAAAGACTTTAAGGTTTTAGCCTGAGGGACGGAATGGAGTTGTCATTTACTGAGAAGGTACAAATCAAGGGTGGTACAGGTTTTGGAGAAAATCAGTTCATTTTGAATAGATTTAGCTTGAAATGGCTATTAAACACCAAGTAGAAATGTTGAATAGGAAGGTAAATATATGATCTGAAGCTCAGAGGAGAAAGCAGAGCTAGAGACATGAATTTGGGAATTGTCAGGCTCTTCATGATACTTAGAGACATAAAACTGATAAAACCACTAAAAGAGTGAAGTAGATAGAAAAAGAGAAGAGTTTCTGGGGACTGAGCACTGGGGCACTTCAACATTAAGTGATCAGGATGATGATAATGATAATGATAAACAAATAACTACCTTGTGCTTACTTGTACAAGACACTATTTTAAATACTTTAAATATATTAGCTTATTTAATCCTCCATACAATTCTATGTTCGTATACTATTATTAACCCCATTTTACTGCTGAGAAAGTTAGAAAGGTTAAATAACTTGCACAACGTCACAGTTAATAAGATGAGGAGAAACCAACAAAGGAGACAGGGAAGAAGCAGCCAGTGTGAAAGAAGAACTAGTTCAGAGAGATATCATGGGGCCAGGTGAAGAGAGCGTTTCATGAAGGAAGACAAATCTAGTGTCAAATACTCTTAGGTCAAGTTAAAATAATTTAGAGGCATGGTCATTTGTGACCTTCATAAGAGCAGTTTTATTGGGGGTAGGGGTGATAAAAGCCTAATACGAGTCGATTCAAGAAAAAATGGGGGTGGGGGGACGATGGTAGAGACGCAAAGTATTCACAACTATTTTTAAGGATTTTTGCTGTATGGGGGTAAAAAAAAGTAGGGCAATGCATAAAGATGGGTGTGGCATGTTTGTATGCTAATGAGAATGACTCAGTAGAGTAAGACATTTTGATGGTGCCAGAAAAGAGGGTGGGTGAGTAATTGAAGAGCAGTGTCATTTTGGAAGCAGATGATGTGTTGAGATCCAGAGACCAAATGAAAGGATTAGTTTCAGATAGGGGTAGGGGAAGCTCACGCATTGTAATGGTAGGCAAGGCAAAGTATTATCTGGGTACATAGGCAGACTACTTGGTGCATTTGGTGGTGGGAATGTGAAGCTCTCATTAGTTTGCTTCTATTTTTTTTCAATGAAGTAAGAAGGAAGGTCATCAGTTGAAAACAGGCAGAGAGAAACTGTGGTGCTTATAGAAGGGTGTGAGATACAAATTTAGGATATCTGAAAAGCAAATTGACCAGAGAAATGTAAAAGGAGAGCTTGGTAATTGCTACTTGAGGTTAGTGGTTATGAATTAAAAGGGAGATATTATTTAAAATTGTAATTACTATTAAAAGTAAAGCTTTGCCAAGAAGCCAAGATACATAGATGCAGAAAACCAAGGGTGAGGGGCCAGAACAAAATGCAAATGTTTGAAGTAGTTGACTGAAATACATGAGTGGTTTTGGTGGAATTGATGCAGCCCATAGTAGAAAAAGAGCCAGCTTGGAGACATTTTATGTTCTGCTCAAGTATGTCATCTGGAAAGGGCAATGAGGTTTCAGCATAGTGATTCTGGATTGCTAGCGAACCAGAGGATAAGGGGAAGAAGGCTACCCCAAGGAAAAGTGCTGTCTATGTCACCAGAGTTGCAGCTGAAAGAGCCTGCCCACAAAAGAGCACCAACACAGAAGGACGGCTGTATACTTCCCATAAAGGACTGCAATCGATTCTTTCAGTCTTCTCTTCCTTGGTAGTAGTTAAGATATCAGTTATTAAGCTGGAGTAGGAGAAGAAATGTTAAGCAAGGAAAGAAAAAAGAGGCCAATCCCCTAGACCTGTAAGGTGTGAGTATACATGATTATGGGGAGATTTGTTATGAAATAAATACTGTAGTTTTAATTATTGTTGTGGACTTATTCATAAAGAGAGGCAGTGTTTATGAACTAACGTAACCTAAGGATACTCTATTAGTAAACCATAAGCATCAAATTCATAGGACTACCCCCTTTAAAAAAAAATCCAGATGCAGGGAAAGACTTTCCCCACTAAATAAATTTTAAAGTAATAGTGAAAGATTATACAAATTGGTAGCTTGTTCAGTGTAATAGTTACACAATCTTTTGTATCTTTTAACTTCTTTTCTTATTTTTTACTTCTATTAATGCAAAAAAAAAAAAAACCCAATTCATACTAATAGATTATTATGAAGAGCAAAAAGTATTTGGTTCAGAAGGTTCTGGGTGTTCTGATCAAACAAGAATACAGAAATTAGGAGATTTTTCTCATAGCATGGCACAAATGCTAAGGTGAAGAAGCCATCACATTAAAAAGTTGGATTATTCAATGTTTCCAATGAATTTCTGATCTGTTCTTTAGGTTCATTGGATTATAGAAAGTATTTCTTCACAATATCATAGCAGTATTTGCATGTGGCTCCAAAATAGCACAAATGATGCCTCATTGCTCTTTTTTATGTGATAAAAATCAAGGGATGACAAAACATAAAATTCTGGTGAATGAAATGATTATGCCATAGTTTGGATTTCTAAAAAAAAATGCTTATATCTTAACCTCAGTATTTTAAATATTCTAATATTTTGACCTAAAGTGATAGTCACACAATCTATCACTGAGTTAGGTTACTAGAGTAACCCATGGACAGTCTTAGATACAGTCTGTACTAGCATGCTGAAAAAAAATGCATATGATTTGATCATATTCTTTTGTCATTTCTTTCAAACCTAAATTAGGATAATGAGGTATATTTTGACCAACAAGAATAAAGTCATGTGAATTGTTCTGCAGTGTATCTTCTTTTAGTTGCATACCTGTTTTTCTGCTAGTATTGATCCCACTGGACCATTTTCAGTTTATATCATATTTTGCAAAGTAATCAAAACATTGCTTTTCCTATATTATGGCTCTTTAGTGATTAAAGGAAATATCTTCTACATTTCTCCCTCATATTGGTACTATATACATATCAGGAGTTTTCCATACTCTGCACACCTGTCATTTCATCCTAATATAATGCAAAATACCTGCCCCAGACATAAGTGATAGTATTTGCTCTGTCACCTTGTGCTACTGATGTTTAGTAATATCCAAATGATGTCATTCAATTTCAAAACTGCTAATGGTTTATTCTGAGTTATCTCTAAGGAATCCCTTTGTCATTAATGTTGAATGAGATTCATAGGAGGAAAATGATCTGAGCACCACACAAGGGAGCTGCGTGGTCCAAAGGGTGTAACTTGAGTCATATCTCTATAGTTTTCTTTTCTCTATTTGATAATAAAAAAAATCCTTCCTTTTTAATGTAAAACATTATTTTACTTCTCTTCAGGGGAAACGGCTCAATTACTTTACTAGAAAGGTCACTGGATTCTGTAATGATGCAAAAATTTCAGTGACTTCTTGCTACAATATTTGAGAATAACATACAAGGCACTGAAGACCAAATGTTAATGTATCTACAGTCCAATAAAATCCAGTTTTCAGGAATTCGTCTTCATATCTTCTATTTGCTCTTTTTTTCTTAAGTCACTTGGTGCTATCACCACATTCACAGATATACTTGCTGCAGCACGTATTAGAGTCCTGTTTCACAACTTATCTAATTACAGTTTCAGATATTTATTATTACTACTTTTATCATTTTTAAAATATTTCCAAATTCTGCTCTTAAGACACTGGTCCATATTTGAGAAACAGAACACAGCACACCACAAAATAAATGCAAATTTAATGTAAATAAACATTAATATGGAAATGACAAGAGAAAACTTGCGCTGAAATGAACTTCACCCTGTTAACTGAATGTCAGTGGGGTTGCACTTACCAATGAAGCCCTTGAATGCATGCTCAGATGTTTAAAAAATGTGTTTGTTTTAATAATGCTACTGAACTTATTTTGAAATCTTTATTTTATTTTCCAAATTTGTGAAATGTAATTGAAAAAAATATTTAATTGCCTTTTCCTCTGAATATGTCAAATCGTAGGCCCTTTGCTGGAGGTTATCAATGTTCCGTGGATATACTTTGTGAAACAATAGTTTATAGAATGTGAGCAGCCACCTTCCGGATTTGGCCTAGTAGACAAGCTGCAGCCTGCCCTTGAGTTCCCCCCGCCCATCGAGTGGTGCCAAGATGGCGCCCACATCCTGCTTCCGGCTTCTGATGTATGTAACCACCCGCTGTATTCACCAATCATGCTTGTGTGCGTGGCGTTAGCCCATTGGATACACGCAAGGTTTATAAGAAAGTTCCCGGGCAAAGCTCGGGGAGACAGCCCACAAGGAGCCGTACCTGACGGCCGCATCGAGGTTGTTCTCCCCCGAGGTGTCTCGCCCCGGGTGGAACCTGTAAAGATGATGATTGCCTAGTCCCATTAAAAGTTTATCTGCTTTACCACCGCGAGTCCTGAGTGATCACAAGTGCTCCGGGTAAGACGTTGTCCGCACCCTCTCTCCCCTTATCTCTCTGGTCCCCATCGCCGGCCGACCGAGGACTCGAGGCGGGGCGGAGAAGCGCCGGACAATAGAAAATATCTCTAAGAGTTGTTTTTCTTTGTGAGGTGTGTGTGTGTGTGTGTGTGTGTGTGTGTGTGTGTGTGCAGGAAGATGGATTGGTGTGTTTATGAGAACTAAAAGAAAGACCAAACCTATTGGTTCACAATAGGTCCATTTTGTTTATTGGACCATAAGAAGAATAAAGGGATGTGTTTGTAACTTCCCGTGATTGGAAGACCTTAACTTTGATTGGATTTGTAGTACCTTCTCCCACTTTGGAATATTTTAGAACTTAAAGTCAAAAGTGGACCATCCTATGTGAGCCACCGCAACATTATTTTAGGTACAATAACTTAGGTTTAGAATACTGTCAGAAAATCCTGTACACTGTCTTGAATATAAAATTTTATACAAATATATGTAGAAGAATTAATTCTCTTAATTTCCAGCATTATCATCTTTGTCCAGACACTATTGTCTCTTACTAGGATTATTGCAATAGCCTCCAAATTAGGCTCTTTGCTTTTACCTCCCTACAGTATATTTCCAACTCCCTATAGAGTTTCCTATTAAAACATAGATCGGATCACATTACTCCTCTACTTAAAACCAAAGTCCTTACAGTGGCACATATAAACCCACAGGAGCTGCTTCCCTGCTGCACCCCACCTCATTTCCTACCACTCTTCTCTTTGCTGGACTTGTTCTAGCCACACTGGCCTCCTAGGACATTCCAGGTCCCTTGCAATTTCGATCACTTAGTCTAGAATACCCATCTCCTCCTATATCTCTCTGCTTTACTTCTTCACCTCCTTCAGGTCTTAACTCAAATGTCACCTTCTCAATATGGGTCATTCTTAAGCACCCTATTTAAAATTGCATCCTCCCCTCCACCCCTGCACCCACCAGCCCTTTTCCCAGCTTTGTTTTTCTCCATAGAACTTATTACTATCTGCTATATATTATATATTTGATATATTTCTTTATTGTCCATCTCCCTCACTACAATGTAAGCTCCATGAAGCACAGGTTTTCATCTCTTTTCTTCATTGCTGTATGGTCAAGGCATAGATCATCATTTGGCACACAATAAGTATTTTAATAAATATTTGTTGAATGAATAGGAAGTATACTGATGGAGGCAGGAGGGTATTTCTTGGAATGAGCCCAACCCCTGTGAGTAGGCGGTAGAGCTCTCCAAAGTGGCACTATGTGTATGGTGGAAGTTTGTTGATGACATCAAGAAAGTGCCTTCTTAGAGAGAATCATGGATCTGAAGGCAAGTTTCATAACTGAACTATACACATGAAGTGTTTAACCTTGGACACTTTTCCTTTGGACTATGAACATTATATATGACCTGCAATTTTTATTGTCTTGTTTCATATGATGTGATTCCCTTTAGTTTTACACAAACCCAGTCAAGTCCAATAAACCAAAACTGGGTATAGTAGGTGTTTGAAGGAAAGTTCGAAGGAAATGAGACCTGCCTCACATTCACCTGCCCACCTCCACAGATCTCCATGTAGGAGGGCAAAGTTGTTTCAGGAGAGATTGTGAGGTGTGATCTTTAGCTCACATTCCGTGAACTACAGCTAACTGAATAGAGTAGAGCATTGCAGCAGTGATCAAAGTCATCACTTGGGAACAGACATGAGACAATTGCTTCCTCATTCCCAAGTATATTTCTCTTTTGGAGAAGGGAAGAACTGATACTTAAGATATATATATGGAAACAAACCCACAAAAATAGACTGACTTATAAAATTTCCTGACTTTGAATTCTTAATGCAGTGCTTTTTCTACTATTTCAGGCTACTTTTTTATATTTAGCTCCTCTTTACCCCACAGATTTAGGGGCTCAGTTTCCTAATCTACCATATGGGCACAACAATTCTTACACTTTAGTGTATCTCAACTGATGTGTCTTCCAAGTAATGTTGACTCTTGTGATTGTACATGAATCTTTGAGCTTACTAAATGTAAATTTTGGAAAATTTTAAGTGTCTCTGCTTTCAGAGTTTACCAATAACCCTAAGTAAAAGACAATTAAGAGAGGAGAAGAAGCTATATAAAAAATGCTGTGATCTATGCACACTGCTCTTTTTTACTATCCACAGTTCCACAGCCAACAAAAATGTTCCCCTAAAGAAAACCAGACTTGTTTGGGCATTTTCTCCTCCCCCTGTCTACATTTTCTAAGCTATTTCATGTTTTAAGAAATGAGAAAAGGAAAAAAAAAAAAACTTTATATTGGCTTGAAATAACATGTGTGATTTTGTCAGTTGGAAATGAAAACAACTCTGGCTCTTCCAAGGACCCTCAACCCAACCTTTATTCAGTCCAAACTAGTAAAGCCCAAAGCTCAGGACGGGGCTAGAGTTGGAAATATTGTCTGTCTCGGTGAAGTCACACGGTATTGCAAATGTTCTATTCGCGTGTAGTTTCTTTCCCCCACAATAATTGCCTTTCTTTTAGATTTCAGTGTTTCCCTTTTGTGTTTACGATAACAGAGGGATGCTTTATTGCATTTCACCAGGCCGGTTGCCATGGTGATCAGCAGTTGCTGTATGCTGTAAAAATAACCCTCCTTCCTTGATAGATTTCACTTGAGTGAAAATAACCCTTAAAAATAGGTTGAAATTTACATACTAACTCTTCCAGCAGGTTCAAGGGGGAAAAAAAAAGAATGAATTACATCGTGATTTGACAAGCTGTTAGGCTAGGGGCTGCTGGATGAGGTTTGAGCAGAGGAGCCTGATACAGGCCAGTGTGAGACCCACAAAATTTCAGTACAAAAGTAACAAATTTATTTCCGTTTTATTGAGTCTTTCCTCATTAGTATTATATGATGGCTACAAAGGAATATCAGGGACAATTAAAATTTCTGTGGACGTTAGAGATAGCAAGAGCTGGTGGATCATCACACTACAGATTGGTCTAGACTAGATCACCATTTCTCAAAGTGTGTTTCAGAGAACACTGTTCTGGAAAACGTCAATGGAGTGCTCTTCCAGAAGATGTCAATCAGATGGACTGTGGGCAAATACATTTGAGAAGCATCACATATTGTACTCGTAAGTCATATCATCATGTTGAAGCTCCTGCGAAAGTCTACAAAAAAAAAACCCCAACTTATCTTAATTGAATATACATAACACTTTAAGCATGGATAAACTGACAACAATTACAAACATTCCATTTTAGGAAACTTTTAAGATCTTTCAAATTCCTGTTCTCTAGGGTTCTAAATGATTTCATGAAGGCAGTGTCACAAACTGAAGGATCTCTAATCAATTTCTTTTGAACATGTTTTTTACCAAGAAAATAAAGAAGGAAAACAACAGGACATGTGATAGTGGTAAAGTTGGTATAGATAAACTAACTAATGAAATAGAGGAAAAATATACCTCCTTGACTGTCTCAGAGAAATTAACAATCTAGAGTAAACATTGATTTAGAACAAAATTCCAGTTGTCTTACACACTTTAATAATCTGTGGTGAATTAAGATATTAAGCATCAACAAAATACACTTATCTGAAGTAAGTTAAAATAAGTTTATCTGAAAGGTTTTTAGGCATACACAAAAATTATATATGTATCTACCTCCAAGAAGCTGAACCCACAGATAATATCTTTTTGACTTTCCCTGATTATATTCTTACATCTGGGGTCTTCTCCTGGTTCAGATATCTCATATCATTATTATACATAATGTGTTTTCCAGCTCTGTAAATCAAAATTTAATGATTTCTTTTTCTATCTACCATCCAAGGATCTCTGGAGACTAATTGGATACTTCAAGAGATGCTGTTCAAACCTTTAATTCTAGGTGGGTTGAACTCATTATATGGCCAGGATGTTCCTCTTATTTCTCAGTTTATTGATCTGATGATACTAATTTTTAACAATATCTGAAAACTTTCTAAAACACTTGTTAACCCTGACCTGTTATCATCACTCCCTTGGAAGAATGAGGTGTGGCTTCATCATATATTTATCCCTGAAAATTTATCAATTGAAATGTATTAAATGTGTTTCACATAGCAATATATCGTGACATTATATATACACACATACATAAAACACTTGTGTGGGTGCACACATCACACACACACACACACACACATATTTCAAAACGTCCAAGAACTCATAGTTAAAGGAATAGATCTCATGATGGAAAGGAAAATTCCCCTTTTAACTCTGACCTCTACTTTACACCATACTCGAAAAATAATTTGAGATGAATCATATACCAAAACTGCAAAGCTCTAGGAAGAATATATAAGCAAATATCTTTGTAAGTATAGAGTAGGCCAAGATTATCTAGACAGGAAGTAAAAAGTAATAGCCTCAAGAGGAAAAAAAAAAACATAAATTGGACTTCATAAAAAATAAAAAACTCTGTCCACAAAAGGACATTGTTAAAATGAGCAAACAAGCTACAGACTGGGAAAATATGTGAGTATATGACAATGGACACATATCTAGAATATGTAAAGAACTATAACTCAACAGTAAAAAGGGAAACAGCCCATTAAAAATTGGCAAGGTACTTGAACATGTACTTCATAAAAGAGGATAGAGGAATGGAAAATAGGCACGTGAAATTATGCTCTGCATCATTAGTCATCAGGAAAATGCAAATTAAAACTTCATTGAGATACCATTTCACACCCATTAGAATGACTGAAAAAACAAAAAACAAAACCAGACTAACAAATCCAAATGTTGGCAAACGTAGATAATTGATACTCTTATATATGGTTGACAGTGTTGTTAAATAGTCACCTATTTAAAAAATTATTTGATGGTTTATTATACAGACATATCTAGCCTATGACCCAACAATTGTACTTCTCAGTATTTGCCAAATAATAATAAGAATATATATGTATAAAAAGACTTGGGTGAGACTGTTCATAGGTTTATTCATAATAGTAAAAAAAACAAAAATGAAGCAACACAAATGTCCATCATTAGCTGAATGTTCACCATAGTTTGGTTCAATCGTGAACCAGAATGTTCACCATTAGCTGAATGGAGAACAAATTCCACTATACAGTGGAATATTACCCAGCAATTAAAAGAATAAAACTACTTATACACGCAATAGCATGGATGAATCAAAAACACATTAAACTGAGTAAATGAAGCAAGGCACAAAAGAAAACATACCGCATCATTCCATTTATATGAAGTCATAGAAGGGATAAAATCATGTCAGTGATTGCTCCAAGAGAATGGGCACTGATAGGAAAGGATCAAAAGAGAACTTTCTAGGGTGATGAAAATATTTTATATTTTGATTGAGGTGGTTATTACATGAGTATATATTTTTGTCCAAACTAATCTGACTGTACACTTAAAATCTGTGCATTTCATTTCATGTAAAATATATCTGTATTTAAAAATAATAAAAAAATAAGTTAAAGAAACAAAAAATTCTCTTGCTTTTTAAAATTTTATATTTTTTTAAGTATCGATTCAGTGGTCTGGGTTGGGTTCCTTTCTCAGTATTGCCCCCAGTCAGAACTCAGCTATAGACAATGGAATAAACAAATCCAACATGCATTGTAATAGTCATATTGTCTCCTTTGCCCAATTAATAGAAGGGGAAAATCAATAACTTGAACTTTATAGGTGGCCCCATATTTTGAAGTCCTGATGTTCAATTTGAATGTTTACCTTAGGATCCTAGGAAAGTGGAAACAGGCAATGCAGCAGGGTTTTTAATTCCCATGCCTGACTTCCATCATCTGGGATGTTGTCATTTATAATATACTGAAGCACAATCTGTCTTTTCTCACTCTAGTGTACTTCTTGCTTGAGGGAGGTGAGAGAGGGGACCCTGAAAGAGGAATAGATGAGGTCAGAATTTCTTTGTCAGATTCAGAATGAATATCTCTTTTCAAAGTATGAACAGTGGAAATCCACACTTTACCTTTGGTTCTCTAAATTCTGAGCAGAGTTTCAATAACAGAAAAGATGAAAATGTTTGCTGGCAAATAAAGTGCTAATTGCCTTTGGTTTCTGTCTTTTTATAAAGAAATTTATTTCTGAAAGAGTAAAATAACTCTCGAATGAAAAAGCCTGCATCATATTAATCTCTGAAACTACCACACAAATAACAGTTTCTAATTCAGAGAAGGTTCTCAAAATATGGGGGTTGAATGAATAAATGGAGGGAAGAATGTATCTTTAAAAATTTATTTAGATTTGTATATGTATTACTAAAAAATAATAATATTATGGTTCTGGTATCATGGGGATTAGATTTTAGTTTCTAATTTTATAGGGAGCTTTCTCTGTGATTCTTTCTAGAGAAACACTACTTGACTTGTTCTTAGAGCTTCTACCAGCATAAAGTGTGGTATAATAGGAAAATTGCCCTGAGCCTTAGCTTTGTCTAAGTAAAATATATTTACGGTCCCTTCGAAGTGTAATGAGGTTTAATAAATAGATGTTTATAAACAGTTTAGAGTCCTCTCCATTCAAGGCTCTACAGAACTAGTCATAGCTGCTGTTGAAATTTGAGAGCAAAGATAGTCTGCAAAGCATTATTTATAACTGGGTGACTGTTAGAGAAAAGCCTACTTAAACATACATTGCAGTATACACTTGGGACTCTCACTTTTCTCCATCCCCTAAACTGTTTAGGTTTCCTTCTTTTGATCCCCCTTTTCCCTTTCCCTACAAAAAAGAGAAAAGAGAAATGAACTCAGACAACATAACTTTTTTTTCTGTAAAGTGACTACTTTGTTTTCTTTTGAGTGAAGATTCTATTGTGTACTTTGAGGTTGTGCCTGAAGAGAAACAAAGCCTTTGTAATCAAAGGCAAAGACAGCACATTTATGCATTTAATGCTTGCATCTTGATGATTTCATTATTGACTTCTATTAAGCTCTCTCTGGGCTAAGAACCAAACTCCCCTACAGCTCTACAAAGCTGCATGGCTGGCTCTATTTGCCATTAAGTTTAAATCCTCATTTCTCCCCATGACATGCTTATTGGCTTGGGATGACTTCCTCCTGATCCTATGGAGACATCTGCAGACGCCGTATTAAGTTTCTATCCTTCCATCCTCTCTATCCCTTCCAACAAAAATTTGCTGAATCTCTTCTCTCAAATTCTTGTGTATGCCTGTCTCATCTCTTTCTCTCTCTGTCTCTCCGTTTCTGTCTCTTCCTCCTTCTCTCTCTTACTTCAGCCACTTTGCCCTTGTCCCTGAAGGCCATTCTCAGTTCTGAAACAGAACCAAATTCTTCTTGTAAGGTGAGTCCAGCCATCAGAGGTAAAGTAATGAGATTATGATTAAAAGTACACCTCGATAGTGGAGTATCCATCAACCTGTCACAGAAATCTTATCTCTGGTGCTAGGCTCATCAATCTGACCTTTCAATTACTCTCCCCAGTTCATGACTCTAAGTATATTTAACTCAGAGATGGAGTATGAGATATACAACTCTTTGGTGCTATTGGCAGTTGGCACAACTGGGTATCTCTTGTGGAATCTGTGGCCTCCTTGGAAGGTAACTTTTGCTAGGATCAAACCTGGTCATTTTTACTTTGATCCATGTATGTTAAGATGACTCTAACTGCTGTAATGCACAGACCTTTAGATATCAGGGCCCTAACACAAGGGAAGTTATTTCTATTCGAACAATAGTCAGTGAGAGTATCCCTGGTTGGTAAGTGGTTTTCCTTCATGTGGAGATTAAAGGACTCAGTTGCCCTCAGTTTTGCATATTTGCTACCTCACAGGGATGGGGAGAACTTTGTATTCAGAAAATGGGGAGAAGGCTGACCTGCTTCCCAAAGTCCCCAGACCCGGTGTGACACACATTGCTTTCTCTCATGTTCATGAGAATTAATCATAAACTTCAGCTGAGTGTGCGGGGAACTGGGAAATATTTTCCCTGGTGGGGCAAACATACCCCACTCACAATTCAGTACTATGGAAGGGGAGCAGGTCTTTGGTGATCTGCTAGCCAGCTCTGCCTAAACCCCCTTTAGTAATTCTGTAAAGATTAAAACATTTATTTAATGTCTATTTCAATCCTAAGAGTCTATATTAGTATATTAAATTTCAATTTCTATCTGAATTTTGTTTCCTCAGATACGCACTTGACAAGAAAATCCTTTTTGAAAATGTGATGATACTTTCTGTGCCAAGGACATTTTACCTCATGTTCATATAGAACTTGATTGCAGATTATAGATATTCCAGTTTAAAAGCTGATGGCTCAGTTTGATTGTTGAGAAGTGCCCATGCTTGACAAACTCAATCCAAAAGCATGTATTAAGTACCTTTTGTGCATAATAAAGCAAAAGCAGCCACTGTACAGAAGAGTCACTATAGCTCATTAATGATCTTTTGAGGGGATTTAAACCCTCTTTAGTCAAAGTAGATTGCATGCCACTTTCACGTCTCAGGGCCCTTCTTACTTCGCCTAGGTGAAGCTCTCTAGAGGCAACAAGGAACTATGGGAAATTACTGGCCTGGCTGTCAGCACCTAGTGCTGGACTCCTCACCCACACTCACTGGCCTGGACATTTCTGTGTCTCGGTTTCCTCCTCACTCATGTGATAAGGTTGGACAAGATAAGGTCTTAGGTATCTTCCACTGCTGGTATCCCATGCTCCTATATCCTTCTGATACCAGCAGGCATTCTCCCAAAATCAGAGAGAAAGGAGGAAAATGAGCAAAATTTTTAGTGTGAAAGTATCGTCTGACTAATTTTGTGATCTTAAAAAGTAGTAGAAAAGACCCCTTTCCCTTAAAGCTGGTAATAAAAATACCACATATAGAAAATTGAGAAATCTATTCTTTCAAAATCTTGAGTAAGAATATTTACAATTTAATTATGCAGCGGTAAGACAGAATAAAGTCACGAAGCATGCAACAACATGGATGAGCCTTGAGGACATTGTGTGGAGTGAAATTAGCCAGAAACAAAAGGACAAATACTGTATGGTCTCACTAATTTGAACTAACATTAATGAGTGAATTTTGAGAGTTTAAGTTGAGAACACAGGTTATCAAGAGATAGAAAGAGGGTGGAGATTGGGCATTTGATGCTGAAGGAGTATAGAATGTTCAGTAGGATTGATTGTATAGATCCAGAAATGGATAACACAATACTGTGTAATGGTAGCACAATATTGTAAGTACATATTGCAAGAACAAAGACGAGCATGAGTGTGGTTGAAAGAGGAAGGCTAAGGGCATGTATGGCACCAGAAGGAAAGATAGAAGATACAGATTGGGATTGTATAACTTCGTGAAATCTAGAGTGGTCAGTGATGGTAATTAAATGTACAAATAAAAGAATGTTTTTACATGAGGGAGAACAAATGAATGTCAACATTGCAAGGTGCTGAAAATGGGATGGTATAGGGGAAAAAATACAATCAATACAAACTAGAGTCTGTATTAACAGTAACATTGCACTATGCTTCCATTAATTGTAACAAAGGCAAGATACCACAGCTTAACATTAGTAGGAGGGGGATACAAGGGAGGGGTATGGGATACTTGCTTGGTGTTGTCATTGTTGTCTGACCTTTCAATTGCATTTTATTTTTCTTCTTTCTTTTTTTTTTTGAAATATTTTATTTTTCATTTATTTTTTCTCCTCTTCCTCTTTCTTTGTGGAAGAAAGGGAAATGTCCTCATATAGATTGTGGTGGTGAATGTGTAACTATGTAATTATACCAGGAACCATTGATTGTTTTATCAGGATGGATTGTATGGTGTGTGAATAAAACTGTTTTAAAAATAAACACAGGGACACAAGTGCTGGAGAAAATGTGAAACGAAGGGTGTATCTATTCACTGTTGGTGGGGAAGTAGAATTGTGCAGCCCATCTGGAGGGCAGTGTGGTGGTTCCACAGGAAGCTAAGTATGGGGTTGCCACATGATTCTGCAGCCCTGTTATTCGGTATATACTTGGCAGAACTGAAAGCAAGGACTTGAATGGGCATTGCACACTGGTGTTTATGGTGGCACTATTCATGATTCTCAATGGCTGTAGGTGGCCTGAGGTTGCATAGACTGATTAATGGAAAAGTGAACTGTGGTTTATGTATGCAATAGAATATTGAACAGCTACAAGAAGGAATGAAGTTGTGAGGTATGCAACTAGGTGAATAAACCTTGAGAACAGTATGTTGAGTGAAATAAGCCAGAAAAGACAAACATTATAATGCCTCACTAATATGGAATAATTATAATGTGAAAACTCTGAAAATGGAATCTGAGGTCATAGATTATCAGGGAATGGCTTATTGTAAAGTTTCCTAGAGTGTAAGCTTCTTATAGCAGTCACATCTATTCCCCAGTTGTAATGGTTATTTCTAAATTATGAGATCCTGAGCTCTTTGTGTCAGTCTCTGGAACTTTGGGTATCTATGTGACACCTGAGATTCAGAGCCAGAGTTCAGCAGCTCTGAATGTCAGCATTATCCCATACAACAACTGTTAAAGGAACTGAAAAAGAGATCAGACTTCAGTTAGAGATATGAACAAAATGGACTTGGTTAGGACTAAGGTAAATCAGACTAGAGATAAAGGATGATATTGACTGTGTTTTATGGCTTCAACTTCTGTGTGTGACCAAAGGAAGAGATGTTTATTTTGTGCAAAGTCTATATGTTCTGTTCACACTATATAATTTAACTTGTATGGTCAGTTTATTCAAACACCATAATTATAAAGAACCTTGGATAGGGAGTGAGATCTGGTTGGTTTGTACAGATTAATGTGAAGTCCTGATACATCCCAGAGTAATTTGGGTAGAGAATTAAAAAAAGCCCCCTTGAGGGACTGGGGAAAAATACAGAAATATTAAATTTCCTCATCTGGGGAGTTCCTGATATTCTTGCAAGCATTGGGGACTACCAATTTAGAAGGCTGAGCCCTCGGTCTTGGGGCTTGCCCTTATGAAGCTTGTTACTTCAAAGGAGAGGCTAAGCCTACTTATAATTGTGCCTAAGAGTCACCCACAGAGAACCTCTTTTATTGCTCAGATGTGGCCTCTCTCTCTAAGCCAACTAGGCAGGTGGATGTGCTGCCTACCCTCCAATGTGGAAAATGACTCCCAGTGGTGTAAATCTCCCTGGCAATGTGGGACGTAACTTACGGGGATGAGCCTGGACCCAGCATCATGGGATTGAGAATGCCTCTTGACCAAAAGGGGGAAGAAACATGAAACAAAATAAAGTTTCATTGGCTGATAGGTTTCAAATGGAATTGAGAGGTCATTCTGGAGGTTATTCTTATATATATAGATATCCCTTTTTAGTTTTCAGTGCATTAGAAGAACTAGAAGGAAATACCTAAAACTGTTGAACTGCAACCCAGTAGCCTTGATTCCTGAAGACAACTTTGTAGCTATGTAGCTTATATGGTGTGACCATGTGACTTGAAAACCTTGTGGCTCACACTCCCTTTATCCAGTATATGGACAGACAAGTAGAAAAATGGGGACAAAAATTAAATGAATAATGGAGGGGGGATGTGGGGCTATGGGATGTTTTGGCTGTTCTTTCTTACTTTAATTTTTATTCTTATTCTTATTTTTATTATTTTTTGGGGTAATGAAAATGCTAAAAAATTGATAATGGTGATGAATGCACAAGTATATGATGATACTGTGAACAACTGATTGTACACTTTGGATGGATTGTATGGTTTGTGAACATGTCTCAATAACATTGCATAAAAAGAGAATATTTACAATTTATCACTTCACAAACCATCAAATACTTTTATTCAGAATTGCATGCTGACAGTATCGGGACCAACAGGACTGCAAAGAAATCCAGCATATTTGTCATCTTATGCTCAGAAAGCAGTCTTCAGGCTCACCTGTGTAGAGCACCCATTCATGTCCCCTGTCTTTAGACTTCAGTGTGCCAACACGCACAGACATTCTGCCTAAGGATGGACTGTGCCATTTAATGGATCAAGAATGTTGTTGTGTTTTCCCACCAGCCTACCAGCATAGCAATTGCTCCTATCAAATGCCTAATTTCCACAGGACATTAAACATGGTAACAGCTCTCAGCCAGATGTGTAATGTCTTGAAGCAATAATGCTCAGGTGAAAGGAAGAGAACAGGTCAAACAGTACTGATGGGAAACAAGCCAGTGTTTCAAGCAGGATATCATTTTCGCTCTAGGGGATGCTCAAGAAACTCTAGAACAAATGTTCTAGAAGTGGAGGGGACTTCTGTATTGACTAAAAGGGGAGCTAGCCAATCCAACAGTTAGCCAATTCCTATTTTTCTCTGCTCCATCATTCCTGTAGGCTTTGTCTTTTATTTTGAACAGTTCTTGGAAAGTTCTTAGGAAGACTGCAGGTTAATCAGTTCTTCTACTTTGAGTAATTCTTACTGAAATGCTCTGAAAAAACAGAGGTAGGGACACATAAAGCATTTGAGAATTTAGAAGTTTGCAAATATAAAGAACCCTGTGGAGTTTTCAAACAATGCTAACTGCATGTTTATTTTAAGTGAAGAGATAGAAAATAATTTCTTTTGATTAGCAAAGAACCAGGAGAGGGTTATAGTTATGGACACTAAGCCAGGGAAATCTGTTCTTGCTGCTGGAGCTAACACTGTGAAGTCAAAGCAGATATGCAATTTTTAATGATAACAATAGCCACCATCAAATAAGCTCCTTTTATGTGGAAGTTCTGTAATGGTTCTCTATATACTTATCCATTGAATTATCACAATATTCCTGAAACATTTTTCAGACAAAGGGATTGAGATTCATAAGATTGTGAAAAATTTTAAAGGTCAAAAATTTGAAAGGATCAAACATTTGAACTCATGTTTAAAGCCTGTGCGCTTAACTTAATGCTCAGTCTTCCTTAGCATTCCTTTCCTCTTTGTTTTGTTTTATTCAAGAAAACTGCTTTTCCTTTGTATAAAGAAGAATCAAAGGAGAAAAGGTTATGGAGAATGCTTAACGAGTTAATTAAGAATTCAAAGAACGCAGAGTTAATATTTATTTTAGCTAATATGCCTATAAACTGGCAGTTAAGAGCTTTTCAGCCTAAAACAATTGAAGCAGCTCTGCAAAAATAAGCATCTGAGAGTTAAATCCAAACTGAGACTAAGGCTATAGGGAAACATAATTGAGAAGTAAGAGAAATGGTTAACTATTTTTTGAAAAGGATTAGGACAAAGAAAGATTAAATGAAGCAGAGGTTTATAGTAGTAGGAAACTTTGAAAAAATACCTAACTCTAGATAATACCTTTTTGTTTCCTTATATCTTGCTCTAAATTGTGTATGCCTTTCTACTAATGCTAGATAAATGCATATGTTATTTTTAAAATTGTTTATTTTGGAGATAAAGCATAGATTTCTAGAAAGTGCTATATTTTATTTTTTTCTTGGTTATTTGAACCTGAAAAAGGTGTAACATTGACATAGTTAGGTACTTGTAACAGATCCACAGTTTACAAATACCAGGATTATAATAAATACCTCCAATTTTAGATTTGCACACCTACATCTATAAAGTTACAGAAAATGGCATCATTAAGTTCATTCTCTAGGTCTCTTCATCTCAGGAAATTTCTGTATATCACTGAATTCTACAATTTTTGGCACCCTAGAGCTCATCTGCTTTTGTGCTTTTGAATCTTTTTTTCTTTTATTATCATACTCCCATAAGAAAAATCATTATATTTAAACTTGCCCTAACAGGAGAAAATAAATACTAAAGAATATGATTTTGTTGGGTTGCATTGAGCTTTGGAAGGTCACAAACTGTTGTAAAATGTAAGACTCCATCCCTCAAGAATCAACTTCTGCTTGTTTGGGGGTGAAATTACCCCTGTTGAGAATGTATGATCTAGTCCAACTTACAAATGAAGAAACAGAGCCTAGAGAAGAAAGTGAAAATGGACACATAGCAACTTGGTGGCAGGACCATGTAGAGGACTTGATTTTTTAGTTCTTAAGTCATTGTTTCCTAACTCTTATGTCATTGTTTCCTAACTCTACCCTGCTTTCCTATGTCAAGTCAAAGATAACCAATCTAGAATGGGCAGAATGTGCTAAGATGGGCTCTCACCTCTAGTCTGGTATGTATCTACCACTCAAAAATGTACGTAATGGAGAACACACACAGTGGGACTTCAATTCCAGGATGCTTCTCACCTGAAGGAGTTGCCACAAAAGAAGGCTTCGTGAAGGACAGGACCTGGACAAACATCTGTTGTCACTCAGTTCACCACTCTCTTTGAAATTCAAACCCAGTGACCATTTTACTCTGGCTTTCTCAGACAAAGAATCTAAGAAATCAATATCTACTGCTGACAGCAAGAGTAGTCTTTAAAACCAATTGCTCATTCTCAGAATAAGCACTCACAAGAGCCAAATTTCTAATAGAAAAAAAAAATGAAATGAATTTTTCTCGCTACAGGATCGTCCATTGAAAGCATCTCCTCTTTTAGAGAACTTGACTCTGAATGCATAACATTCTCAGTGGCATCCCTCTGAATAAGAGCTGAGTAGAGGCAAACTGGTGCAGAAGCATTTCAATGCTCTGCTATTTATGGGTGCAAGTAGTCCAATCTGTTCTTAAGATAAAGCACTTAGAATCGGATTAAAGGCAAAACAGGTAGCATTCTCGAGGAGTGATAAACAAGCCTGGAACAGAAAGCATTATGGTTATAGCTGAGAATTATCATGAAGAGTGGTGAGGTATTGAAAAATAAACTATTTGGATGTCAGGCTTAGTAATTTATTTAAATGTTATTGCTGCTCTGCTACTCCCAGTGGAGTTTCCCTCTCACATTTTTAATATCAAATAACTTTGAACAGCCCATATACAAATTTCATAAAATGAAATAACTCATTTTTGTAAAGCAATCTTAGCATTTTCATTTGCTAACCGATAGCAGTAGCTCCAGGGCAATGAACTGTTGCTGAGAGACTCTGCCCTGGCCCAGTGGATTGTTCATTTGATGCTGGTGGGTTGAGGGAGGTCTTGCTCCATGCCTGAGAGTAATGATATTCCAGGACGTGTTCTGATCTGTATTGGAATGGAGGAGGAAAGGCTCAAGGCAAAGGGAAAAGAGGAGAAGTGTCAGCTGTCTTTTGATCTTTGAGGCTCTGTTAGTGATGTCATCTCTGTAGAGTGGGATTTAGAAATGCAGGTAGGCTAGAGTTTCCCATATTGTCCTAAAAAAGATGGGAGTGAATTGTTCCTACACGATAAAGAATAGTTAATGGTGCCCCCAACTCAAAAGTCAATATTTTCCTTTTTAGGGGGTGATAGTTCCTCTTATAGTATTAAGGAGCTCTTTTTTGCCCTCCTGTTTCAGATATAGATCACTCTTTAATGATATCACATTTAATGCATATGGTGAGCAATTTGCTTGATTGTCAAGTTCTTGTGACAATTTTCAAAAGTGTATGCTGCTATAAGGTGCTGGTAGAGGAAACTGCACTCCTCAAATAGCCATGTGACATTGACCCATTGACTAACATCCTAGATCACAACTTCCCATAGTTTTAGCACTGGTGTACTTTGATGGGTTCAAAGTGTGTCAATTCATTCAACCCCTTGGTCAGCCTCCTGGTGGTCAGCCTGAAGAGAGGGATGGGCAGGAAACTTGGCCCCTTTCTTCCAGCCTTTCATATGTCTTATAAATATGATAGTTTTCTATGTGTTTCATGATACAGAAAAGGCTGAGAAGCCCTGATCTACACCAGCATAACTACATATTTTCTTGGTGGCATCAAAGTTTGAGGATAGCGGGTTGGTTTGTTTCAAGAACAAAATGACTGGTCAGAAGTTGGATTGTGGAGGGGCCTGAGGAGGATGACTAGATTTATCTTCCATGGATCTGGTGCTGTGTTGGGAAATTTACATATAATGTCTCAGGCAATTCTTATCAACTGTATTTCACATGTATGATTATACTCATTGTAACATGGAAAAGAGGTTCTAGGAGTCTCTTGCTCCTAAATTCATGCAATTAGTAGAGTGAAGAAAATTAGTTCAAATCCAATTCTTTCAGACTCTAGTGGCCATGCTTAAACCATAAACAAGTATTTGATATAAAAATATGTGTCTGGCAATGTCCTCACCTACTCCTACATCTAATTGCTAGCTTCTTGAAGGCTGGGCTAGGCCTCAGTCATCTGTGAATCTCACAGAACATCTGGCTCATTTAATAACAAGTGATGAAATTGGGAAGAGAAGTGAAACTTCAATACTTCATTTTTAAAGCAAAATCAATGACTAATGGACTAGAATTTATAAGCCAGAGAAAAAGCAAGAGGAATTTTCACAGCACAAAAATATTCTAAAATTATTGATCTATTAAAAAATAGTCAATTAATTTAAAACATGATTAAATTTTAAATCTAGGGGAATATATTTCATAAAACAAAGTAAATCCCTTCTTTTTGGAAGAATGTGTGAGGTGTAGGGTCATGGTCTCTAAAAAGCAGATAAAGATGAAAATGGGATTGCTGTTGGAACTACAGTTAAGATCCATGTAGCATAAGTAATAAATGGTCTCTGCTCTCTGGGAAGGCGAAACTATATACATCCTTATTTCCCATCAGCCCCAAAAAACCAGAATTCCTGTGACTGAGAAACTGAAGCCCAGTTGTAAATAGAGCTAAAATCTAATGTGAGAACACACAAGGAAGATATAGATGTATTCATTAAAAACTCAAACTTTGAACACTACTCAAACTCTGAATGAGCTAATTTTAGAACAATGAGGAAGAAGCAGAACTGAATAATATATGACAAAGATATAGAACTCTTTTTGTTTTTTTCTTGAAAGAAACGTAATGCTTAATCATAATGATGATTCAGGTGCTAGAATTCATAGCTAGAGTCTTGTGAAAAGAGTGAAAGGGAAGTTAGCGATGCCTCTGGCTCAGTCCTAAACTTTGGAAGTGATATCTCAGGGGAAACGCTCTATTCGTCTTTGGTCTGCTGTCAGAGTAAAAAAGTAATTCTGGGTGGAGCAGTAGTGACCTGAAGGCCTTTTCTGAGGTTGAAATCAACTTCGATTATTTTTCCTCTGTATACTAGCATATACAAATGTCACTATAAACACACCCTGACCCCTAAACAAAGAACAACAACTTCTCCCACTACTTTCCCATTTTAGGATAGCTATTCAGGAAGCTCTGATTTGATTAAAAAAAAGGCAAGACTCAAAATAATCACTCAACGCTCTCCTGAAGGCCAGAGCAGTGGGGGGTTGTATGCTAATATCACACATAATCCCATGCTAATTTATTTTATCAAATTAAAGCAAATGCTGCTCTTTGACCTCAAGGGACCTTCCATTCTCTCTCTGGGTCTCCACAGTGGGCTAGAATCCGTTTAGTGGAAGAGTTTGCCAAGAGTATAAATTAATAAAACAGGATTAAAGGGAGACATGGTTATAACCGATTCCTTAATCGCAGTGAATAATTAATGATAGTGATTCATGATTTGGCTGAATTCTTCTTATATTTGAGTAATAAATATCTTCAGAATAAACTTGCAATGAAAACCAACTGAGGCGAACTTCTGGCTAGTGGAGTTTTTCTTGACGGACTCTTGTCACTGAGACAGAATCTGGACAAGCCTCCTCATTCTGCGTGCTTTTCAGTTCATATTTGAGGAAGGAAGATTAATCCCATTACCCATAAAACTTTCATATTTAATATTTTAAAACGTTGCCCTCATAGTAAGTTGATCAGTCCAGTATTAGATTTAGGTTACAGTCTTGCAAAAATAGTTAGTAATAGTAACAAAAATAATAGTGTCCAGAAAACTAAGGTACCAAGATTGATGCTCCCTCAAATATTCATTCAAAATAAATAACGTGTTTAGTGGCTACTGTGTTTAAGAACTGTTCTCAGAACTAGGGAGGAAAACAATGTGTATTAAAGAGACAAACTGTGTCCTTTCATGGAGTTTAAACTGCAGTGTTGCTAAAATGGTTGTGTTTATTTGTTTTGAGATCCTTCTCCAACAAAATGTAATCTGTTTGACTTGTACTTAAAGTGGTGCAAATAATATCAAATAAAACAGATTTTTTTTCCCACAATGGCTGTATCACTTTTTTCCATTATTGTCTAGACTCATGGTATAGAACCGCTCATTGCGTATTGGCTACTGAATAGCTTCTGAGCTGTGCCATTTCTTCCACTGGCTACCCCATGACTCCCAGATTATCACCTTTCATTATGATGTGTTTTTTCTTTTGCTCTCTCCCTGGGTATCCATTGGTTTTAAATAACACGAGAGAGATGGGAAGAACCTCAAGGGTGATTTATTCATGGCATTCCTTCATTTCTCCAATGCATACCAAACTGTTCCCAGAACCCTCAAACTTTCTCATTTGCACCGTAATCCTATAAAAAGAGGAACTGAATTTAATGCTTTACACCAGTGGCTCTCCACCCTGTTAGACTCGGCCCATTTTCATGAAGTTCATAGAAAATATAACCTATGTACATACACAAATTTAAAAAAAATCAATATAATTTCCTAATTGCAATTTAAAGGAGAAATTAAAGGAAATTAATTTATAATAATACGTGATGTGTTTCAACATAGAATTGCTTGGAAATGCTACAATAAAAGTCATTAACAGCATCTATGTGTAGATTTACTGTGATTATGACAGCTACAGATGCAAATCACTGCATGTGTGTTATATTGGGTACTTAATGCTACAACCAGTTTCTCCTTCAATGACATGATTTTCCAAAATGGTGATCAGATTATATTTGGAAGATATATTTCTGGCAAATTCCAATTGAAATTTATATTTCCCCAATTGGAAGATATATTTCTGGAAAATTCCATGTATATTAAAATCATATAAAAACATAAACTTCTTTATGTGTAAAATGGATTTAGGTTTTTAACTCAGATCATTTAAAACAGGTTTTTGCCTACATGAATGTTGTGAAGGACACAGGACAATCTTTCTTCTTTATTGTGCTGGTCTGTCCCAGAGATTGCAGACCCCTGCCACTAAATGTCCATTATTCTCTCCAATCATTGTGGCAACCAAAAAATCTCCTACAAATTTCCAAAATATGATCTAGGAAGCAGTATTACCACGTGTTAATGGCTACTGCTGGAGATTTCCTACTTGGAAATTTATAAAGAAGGGAACTTTTCTTTGAAGGATTTGATCAAAGGTTTAAAGTTTGCAGTAGGAGAATCAAATACGCCAGAATTTCCTGCCACCTGTCAAACGTTGTGGCCTGAATATATAATGTCATGAGCAGGGAAAACTGAGTCTATGGTCAGTTCAGTTTCGTTGTCATTTCATTCTATTTTCATAATATAATGCATCTGATTGCTGAATGGGAATGTTGCTCTCATACTTTCAGAGAAAGAACAATTGCACGCATTCATTTGACAAATATTTATGAAGACCTTGCTAAGAGTGAGATGCAGCAGAAAATTGAAGAAGTAAAACACTAGCTTCCACATATCATGGAGTTTTATACTAAACTGGGGAGACAAAGCATATATAAAATGTTCAAAACTCTTGTCCCTACAAAAAACTATTAATTGTGTTCTGAATCTAAATCTCACAGCAATTGTTCATAAAATTTACCAAAGAATCAGTTGGGAAATGGGAATTTTAAATCTGAATTTCCTCCATTAGCCTTTTTTCCCTCAAAGACACAATATATAGAAGAGCTTAGAATGCCTTAGGCTTATGGGGCCCCAGGCAGATATTTTTTTGGGGGGCCCCTATCTGTTTGAATAATTTGATAAAAATTACTGCAAAATCCATGCACCTATGTGAGGTGTAGTGATTTATTAATGATGTTTTAGGCTAATGAGCAGAAAAAAGGTACTTAAGTATTTCTATGTTGTCTAATCAGTGCACACAAAGATTCTTTGTATTATCCAGGCAGAATATTTTCCTGTTCATGTCTAGGAATCATCTCTCTGTGTTCTTTATTGTCAAATGTGCCATTCCTGAGTAATCATATCTCCCATCCTTTGTTCATGGTAGGGGACATGAATCTTTGGGCTTGTTTTCATTGAAACAATATAGATCTTGTTGCCTGTGCATTTCCCAGTTTTCATTTATTTAATGCGTGGCTACTGTAGTTCTCATATTGTTGCATCACCCATGGTCCCAACTGTGATTACATTGTTATTTTTATAATAATAAATTTTGTTGAATTTATTATTATAAAATAATTTGTCAAATTTACCATTCAGAATTTTATAGCATAAACAGCACATCTTACAATCATGTCTTCTCTTGAACACTTCAGGTTGAAATAACTGTATTCTTCAAATGTGATAGCTTTCAGTGTTGAATGCACCTCCTTTTACTGCCAGAACGTGAAGAGTTCAAAGGTGATTGAAGGAGCCACATATGCATTTAAAGGCCAAAGGCCAGCAGTGGACAATTAATAACATAGGTCTCTGAACTCACCCTCTTTCTAATGTGTGTCACCCATGTGTCAACCCCATTGTGGCAGCTGAAACTTGTGCAATACTATGAAAGAAATACCTTGCCAGTCAGAGAGAAAGATCCATTTGCTAGGCCATCCTCTTAGAACAGGTCCCTGGATATGGAACCCTGATACAACCCCATAGACATGAATCCTAGAACTCCTTGGGACATCTGGTCAACGCTATATATAAGGTAAAGGGTTGAAGGGTACCCCAAAGGGGAGAAAAGGGGACCAGGACCCACTCAAGTTCCTGTCTGGGTCTGGGTTCCCTGCAGGGATGGTACTGATGGCCCCACCTGATTCCAGACACTGGAATGAGACTTAGACATTTTTGAGGAAGGCATTGCAAACCACTGGAAGTGGGGGACCCTAAGGCATGGTGCCTAGGGAAGGGGTACTCTTTGCCTGGGTCTAAGGGCAGTACTGGAAGAATTCACCAGCAACTTAAAGAAGTAAACAACATTGCTATGGAGAAGGATACCTTTTCAATTTCTAGTGAAATTTCCAGTCTTTCAATTTAAATAATACTGAAAATGAATGTGACTGTCCATGATTCCTTCAGAACAGCCTGATGCAGTTTGAATTCTCAGACTGTGAATCAGTGTGGATTACTTTAAGTTTAATAAAATCTGAATATGTACAATTTAGAGCTTCTTAGAGGTATTTATGTTTTATAACAACAAATTAACTTTCAATCCTAATCAAATATTTGCTGAGGGTGTGTTGCATTTTTAGCACCATGCTAAACTCTTTGATTAGAATAATGCATACATTAAACCCAAACCTTACTTTCAAGGAACTTACAGTCTATGAAGGAAAATGAAGAAGGGAGAGACTAATGAAATAATTAAAAGGTTAATGTCCAGCATTGACTACAAGAAGAGATTTTTTTTCATGATTTAATACAAGTCAAAGTACAATTCTTGTTTTTTTTATCAAACATTTTAATTTATTAGTTTAAGGGGTCAAAAGATGAAATTGCAATGGAATCTCTTCAATATTTCTTGTCTATTCATTCACACTGGCTTTGAATTAGCTGAAACGTTGGGCTAGCTTTGGAAATAAAATACAGCGTATATTTAATCAAGAATTCGGTAAAGTAAAAAAAAAAGCATCACTTAAACCTATTTAACAATCAGGCCAGGAGAAGCTGATGAGCTATTTTAATATGTGAAAACTTGCTATTACCAGTTTCCCCTCTGTTTCAGAAAAGTACTGTCTATCTTAAAACTGCCAAACACAGGAAGTAGCCACTCAGTAGAATTTTTTTTTATTTTATTCACTCAAAAAGAAATGGGCTCTGAGTATCCTCCTTTACCTGGGAGATAAGACACTGATCATTTTGCTGAGTCTCTCAGTTGGAAGGGAGCCAGGATAATAATGGCTATCTGAGGATCTTCAAAGATTTAATCTTGGAGATGAGTTCTTTACAGGGCTCAATTCCTTTTGCTTTGCCAACCTGTCTACTTTGTCAAATGGCCTTTAGTGTAAAAGTACCTGACAGAGGTGTACACCTTCTCCAAGCCAAGTTACTGAACTTCATTTCGGTAAAGCTCAGCTGTACTTGCTGGATGAGATTACAGTGATGCTTAGGATCAAGAACTGTGCTGCCTGGGATCCCTGAGACTGAGCCCAGGGTTTTCAATGACTCAACCCAGACATCTGCTCAGCCAATGTACACACTGTGGAGGACATGTGGGAAGGCAGGACCTTCAGAGGGGACAAGACAAAGCAATGGGCAGATCTGGAAGCAGGGCTCCAATTGAAAGTAAAATTTGTTCAACTTTCATTCATGTGTTCATCACTCTTTCTTCAAGGTTTTTTTTTAGCCTCCTATGTGCTAGGCACTGTTCTCCAGTCTAGTATACAGCAGTGAACAAGACAAAGTCTCTTCCCTCATGGAGGAACATTCTAGTGAATGAACAAAAGCACATGTAAGATACTATACATTGGTGATAAGTGCTATGAGGAGAAATGCAGCATAATACTTTACTTAGAGTAAGACTAAGTTGCTACAACAAAGAAACTCCATAAAATTCTGTGGCTTAAAGAAGATACAAGCCTGTTTCTTTCTCACTTAATAGTGTGAGAGGTGAGTGCTCCAGGTTGGTGGACAACTGTGTTCCACATGGCTATTCAGGGACTTAGATTCCTTCCTTTGCATTTCCTCATAATCCTGCACCCTTGATGTCTGCATGGCTGAGATTGCCTGGCCACTGGGCCCTAGACAGCAGGAAGAAGGAAGGAAGCAAGAAGAAGGCATAACCATGGCCATTCGCAGCTGGCCTAGAAGTAGCATGCATCACTTCCATTTACTTTCTGTTGGGGAGAACTTGGTGAAAGGTCATTGACTGCAAGGTGGAAGGGGGATGATATAATGTAGCTGGGCATCTCTAATTCCATCACTGCAGGAAAAGGAAAGGATAGATTTTTGCAAATAGCAGGCTCTATCACACAGAATAAAGGGTAGAGAGATGGGGGTGGGGCTTCAGTTAGATTTGAGAAGCCGACTTTTGAAGTGGGACCCAAATGGACTGAAGGAATGAGCCACATGCATATTTGCAGGAAGAGAATTCTGGACAGATGGAACACAAAGTGCAAGTGTTCTCAGACAGCAGGCACTTGGCTTTTTTTGAGGAAGGAGGTTCATGTAGTTTTAATAGTTAATAAGGGGGAAAGTAAGTAGCTTGGTGCCAGATCATGAAAAGCCCTACAGGATTTAATAAGGCTTTGAAAATTTATTCTTTGAGAGGATGCTATAATAGGAGGAAAAAAGGCCCTTGAAGTAATATTGGCTAACAATGGGATACAGGCAGAAGGTAGAGAGCAGCACTCTGAAGATGTTAGAAAGTCTTCCTCCATGAAAAATACATTCACCCTATAAGCATCAAATGGGGAGTACAGGTTCATTTTAAGATCCCACCTTCCATCTGTGGCTTCCATGTGCTTTCAAAGAAAGGAGATTTTACTTCTTTGAGTTTATGTTGTTCATTATCAGGACCAAGTATTGAATGTTCTTTTAACTGCCACCATCATTCAAGAAAAAGATTACTGTAGATACTGTAGCCAACAGTATTTACATCAATACCTCAGACTACTTAACATTTTATTTATACTAATGAAAAAGCACTTAAATTCATTTGTATAGTCCTCTCTTTCCAAGAGATTGAGAAAAATGAATATGTGCTGTAAATATATAAAAATGACTGATTTCATTATTCTTTTAATAGTTGTTCCTGATAACAGGAATTTAAAATGCAGGCTGAAGTTTAGCTTAATGCACTTTAAAAGTCACAATTTATATAGATTTTCCTTACTAATGACTGTCTTTCCCATTATTATCTAAGTAGTTTGCAAGTGGTGAACAATTAAAATTTTAATGTTTCTCTTAATACTGGAAATAAGATTAAGATAGAAGGCTCTCCCCACTTTTTATTTTAACAAGTGTACAAAAACCAGACAATCAAGAAATAACTTCCCTGTCTCCCTTGTCCTTCTATTGCACTCATCTTGGCAAAATCACAATCCTAGGTGAACTTAAATTATCCACCTTAGTTGGGTCTGTATTCAGGAGGCTAACTGCTGCTGTAGAAAAAATATTAAACAACTCATACATTGAAGACACTTCTGAATCTTTAGCCATGCTCAGCCACTTTATTTATTGGTATAAACCCACAATGGCTGTTTCCAACATTCTCCTACTCTTTAAACATATCAGCCTTACATATGCTCCCTCACTTTCAGCAAAGGTCTCCCTTCCTTACCAGTATACAGAAATTCTTCATTTCCTGACACCAAATGTACTGATCTACACATATCCTCCCTTTCTTTTCCTCTTTCTCACATGTTAGAGTGGAAGCAGCGTCTCTTCTGTCAAAAACAAATCCCTAACCTGTGCCCTGGGTCCCATCCTCTCTAGCCTCCCTAGGAACATTGGTTTTTGACTAGCACCTCTGCTACCAATAACTTCAACCTCTCCCTCTCTGTTGGCTCTTACTCATCAGCATTTAAGAGTTCTCCCATTTTTATATCCCTTTTCTCTTGCATTTTCAGAAGGTTCACTGGTTGCTCCCATGTCCTTAAATTCTTTTCTTTTCTCCAACTGCTATGGTCTGGCTTCCACCTACACCGCTTCTCTGAAGCTGCTTTACTCAAGGTCTCCAATGATAGCTTGTTGCTAAATTTAATAATCAATTGTTGCAGATAACTTTCAAGTTGTCCAGAGCCTTGCTACTCACAGTGTGATTTCCAGAATGACATCATCATCACCTGGGTACTTGATGGAAATGAAAATTTCAGGTCCCACCCCAGACCCACTAAACCAGAATCTCAGGAAATAGGACCCAGAAAATTGTTTTAATAAGCTTTCCAGGTGATTCTCAGGCACACTAGAGTTTGGAAACCATTGGTTTGGATAAATAATGCAACAGGTTTTCCAAGTTGCACCCGCATGCTCCATCACATTGTTCAGTCAACTGGGCACCTGTCCCAGAGTTAGGTACTCCTGTAGGCCATATATTTGTCTCTTGGGATGGATATAGCTGATGATTAAGGGATGTTGGCATCCCTTCCTGACCACAGCTGGACTGTGCAGTTTTTCTTGTCTATGGAAATGTTCCTTTGTGTAGTAAGTCAAAAGAGTTAGCTTGGGTCTTAAGCTGTCTTTCCAAATGTGGAGTAGGTATCCACAACAGCAACTGGTCACAAACTAGGACTAATTCTTTTATGGCGTTTCTCCCTTTGGTGTCCTTGATTTTGAAACAAAAATAGGTTTACTTTTTGCCAAGTTCTCCAAGTCTGACATCAGCCTTAGATGTTTATCTTCACAGATTATTAATTCCTGTATGAGTCAGGATTCTAAGCTGTGAGCAATGAAACAAACTCTGGTTGATTAAGCATAAAAATAATTTATTAAATCGGTATTGAGGGAGTTCACGAAATACATGGGAGGGTTTATCAACCAGACTTGAGCCTACATTTCAGGAACAATACCCACAATTATGTTACACAGCTGGGCTGATGAGGACACCACTGTTTCAACAGCTCTTGCACACTAGATGTTATAGTTGGCAAGCCTGTGCCGGTTTGAACATACTATGTTCCCCAGAAAAAGCCATATTCTTTGATGCAATCTTGTGGGGCAGACATTTTAGTGCTGATTAGATTGGAATTTTTTGAGTGTTTCCATGGAGATGTGCTCCACCCAACTGTAGGTGATAACTCCGATGAGACAATTTCTATGGAGGTGTGGCCCTGCCCATTCAGTGTGCGTCTTGATTACTGGAGCAGTATATAAGCTCAGACAGAAGGAGCAAGCTTGATACAGCCAAGAGGGACACTTTGAAGAAAGTGCAGGAGCTGCAGATGAGAGAGAGTTTGAAGACTGCTGTTGAAAGCAGACTCTTGCTCCAGAGAAGCTGGGAGAGGACAAATACCCCAAGTGCAACTAAGAGTGACATTTTTGAGGAACTGCAGCCTAGAGAGGAACATCATGGGAGAAAGCCATTTTGAGATCAGAACTTTGGAGTAGACACCAGCCACGTGCCTTCCCACCTAACAGAGGTTTACCGGACACCATTGGCCATCCTCCAGTGAAGGTACCTGATTGCTGATGTGTTACCTTGGACACTTTATGGCTTTAAGACTGTAACTATGTGTGCCGGTTTGAATGCATTTTGTCCCCCAAACACCATTATCTTTGATGTAGTCTTGTGGGACAGACTTTTGGCGCTGCTTAGATTTGCTTGGAATGTGCCCCACCCAGCTGTGGGTGGTGACTTCGGTGGGATACTCCCATGGAGGCGTGGCCCTGCCCATTCAGGGTGGGCCTTGATCTGGGGAGCCATATAAATGTGCTGACTCAAAGAGACTGGACAGAGTGCAGCTGTGAGTGATGTTTTGAAGAGGAGCAAGCTTGCTAGAGAGGAATGTCCTGGGAGAAAGCCATTTTGAAACCAGAACTTTGGAGCAGACGCCAGCCACGTGCCTTCCCAGCTAACAGAGGTTTTCCAGATGCCATTCACCATCCTCCAGTGAAGGTACCTGATTACTGATATGTTACCTTGGACACTTTATGGCCTTAAGACTGTAACTGTTTAGCCAAATAAACCCCCTTTTTATAAAAGCCAATCCATCTCTGGTGTTTTGCATTCCGCAGCATTAGCAAACTAGAACACTGTGTAACCAAATAAATCCCCCTTTTATAAAAGCCAATCCATTTCTGGTGTTTTGCATTCTGGCAGCATTAGCACACCAGAACAAAGCCCATGGCTTCTGTGTTCCAAATTTAACTTAGCAATCGATGATGACCCAAAACTTGACTCCACCACTAACTTTCACCAGAAAATGGATTCCATATGGTGTTATTCCTTCTTTCTTAGGTGGCTCGCTTCTCAATAGGACTCTACAGCAGGTGCCTCTGGTAGGTGATTCCTGTGGGGCAAGTTGCTATATGGTGTGTTGTGAGATCATAGGCTCCGGCTCAAAACAGATTCCCCACAAATGACCACTTCATTGATTGCACGGCACAAAGGGTCCAAAAAAGCAGAGGGAAATTTCCTACCCTGGATGGTCCCTCTGGGAGGCCAACTGCTCGGGTGAGAGTTGGTGGATGGCAACTCTGCACACCTCTTTTCATGTCCTGGATGTGGGACCAATTGTGACAGGTCCCCGGGGGAGACCAAACTGCTTGCAAGCTTCATGTACCTCTCTTTGTAATGGAGATGAAGGGCCCCCACACTGGCTGATTACTGAGCTTTTATACACTGAGAGGGCAGAGGCTCTGCCAATAAACAACCTTTGTTCCCTGGCAAGTAGCTGGTACTGGTTAAGATTTAAAGCCTCCCTGGCTGCCTATGGTCTCTCGTAAAATAGAAACATAGAGAACACCTGCATGAAAACAAGCACAAATGGAAACATAACCAACACCTGCACACCTATTCACAAACAAAAAAGAGGGGAAAAGATTGGGAATAGGTCAGGGCTGGGAGATGGCCATGAGTGTGTCCTTCCTTCTCCAATAGCACCCAGATCATATACTTGCTCTCTAATTGGAGAGAAGGCTAGAAAAATGTGACTTCCTCAAGCATAAGAAGTTTCAAAGTTTCTGGCCAGAGAGAAAAAAACAATATGACAAATATTTACTATAATTCTGAAGATATACTTGAGAAGAGGGTATGTGTTAGGGTCATAAGTATGTTTGTGTGATTGAGGGGGTGATATAGGGGGATGGTATCTCATTTTGCCAGGGCTGCTTATATTAAAGAACATAAATTTATTGTCTCATTTTTTGGACACTAGAAGTCCAAAATCGAGGTTTTGGCAGTCCATGTTTTTTCCGAAGTCCATAGTGTTCTGGTGGTAGCTTGCTGGAAGTCCATAACTCAAATTTCTGCTTCTGGCACGTTGTCATCTGTCTCCTTCTGTGTCCTCCTCACTCCTATGACCAAATTTCCTCTGCTTTTAAAGACTACAGTCATATTGGATTAAGTCTCACTCCCATTCAATTAAGGCCCATTTTAATAGGATCTTTGAAGATCCTATTTATAAATGAGTTCACATCCACAGGACTTGGGGTTAAGACTTGAAGATATCTTTGTGGGGGATGTGATTCAATCCATAATGGGTGGTACTCAATACATAGGGATTTTTGTTGCTAGTCTGTGGATCAATATAAACTTCTTTAATTCATTATTCGTTCTGGGCCACAACATATTATGTATCTAAATCTAAACATATAAAACATGGCTTTTACTTCTTTTTCCAGGAAAGATAATCATAGTATTTAGGAAATTTTCCATGTATTGTTTTCAGGCTTCACTTTTCTCAAACTTTAAGCAGCATTTGACTATGTTCTATATTGTATTGTTTAATGTTTGTCTTCCCTGTAAGACTGTAAAATCCATGAAGGCACAAAGCAATTTTGCGAAATGATTTTGGAAATAGAGTCTATGGTTCACCTCTAGTGCCTGACACTTAGTAGAGCAGTGTAAATATCTGTTAATGATTGTATCCATGAATGAGGGGCAGAATAATGGGTTTATGTCAATTTCCAACTCATATTTTCACACTCAGAAATTTTATATTTCATTGTTTTCTTTAGGAACATAATTTTGTAAATTTATTATGAGTTCTACCTGAGTAAATTTGTATGGAGATGTCACAAACTGACTGATATAGTATGTGAAGAAAGGAAACTCTGCAGATGGAAGATATTTTTCGAAGGGTAGAAAAGTGTTGGTGAGGATGTTTTATTTTATTTGGCTTTTATCCATGCTCATTACAATGGATTTGGGGTTAGAGGATGGAGTCCTCCTTTAAGACCATCAAATGCAATCTGCTCATTATTTAGATGAAAAGAATGAGACCCAGAGAAGTTAGATTACTTGCTCAAAACCAGTCATGGCAGAATTGGGATAGAAATCAAGTTTCCTAGGTCTCAGTTTATAATTATTTTTCTTCTACATAATACTCTTCTTCTAAATTGTGGAATCCAATTTGTTACTTAACCAGAGGATAACGTCATCATGATGGGAAAAGAGCACTAGATAAGTGCAGAGTCTTACAGCATCTTAGGGACCATGTTGTGCAATTTCTCCCAAGCAAGAATTCCATCTGCAGCACACATTATGCATGTGGATACACATAGCCTACTCTTGGATCTGTCGTTTCCTAATTGTGTTCCCTTTGGCATTTATTGCCTGCAAGCCTAGTCCATCTCACTTGTTTAGCAACGGTAATAGTATTTGCCTTGTGCATTTAACAAGGTAACTGTGAGATATAATAAGCCTTTACATGTGAATCTTCTTTGAAAAGACTAAATAATATAAATGCAATATATTTATTTCTTTGGCAGGTTCTTTGAAGGCCTCATCATATGCAAAAGTAACTTCAAGAAGTATCTCTCTTTGGGTAAGTCTAAACACTATCCACCATTAAAATGAATTCCAGAAAAACACCGCTCTAAATCTGTATGCAACTGTATTCCCATGCCTAGGCCTACTGAGTTATTGTTCATTCTCTGATTTAGATTTTCTGATTTGTCTTTGACCTTAATGCAAAGGACACAATGGAGATCTTTCTCTTCCATTCTGGAGGCAGATATGCAAATTCCAAAGAAATGAAGAATCTTATCTTAGACCTAATGCAATTTGTTAGTGGTCCAGTGGACCTCTTCATGTTTGATTACAGCATTGTCAGAAAACTGAAACTAAGGATCTCTTCAGTTTTCTGCTGGTGAGTGGGGGAGCAGGGACCAAAACCTGCGTCTGACTTATTCCAGCCATTGCACTTTTTCACTGCAACAGGCAGTTCAAAAAGGAAAAGGAATAAAAGCTGAGCAAGACCAAGGCTAAGAGGCAACTGGGAGAAGAAATAGAGTCCTAAGATTTTAGAAGAGTACTTAAACTCTGTAGTTAAAAAGGAAAAGGAGATGGAGAAGTAATTTCAGGGAGTTTAGGAAAAGAGAAAACAGTTTATAGATCTCTTAGCTGGAGGATTTGGAGAGTTGTTAGTAAATTTTATTGTTTTAATTTGAGAATGAATCAGCATTGCCTTAGGCAGCACAGCTGTCACTATCAGTGAGAGTAGCACACGATCAGATTCAGCAGAGAACTCTGGAAAAAGACAATTTAATTCCTTCTCTCTTTCTTACTCCCCTCCCCCCTCCTTTATTCCCAGCCCTTCAATCCCATAGAGGGGATGAGATTTTTCTGAAGAGTGGGAAATTAGGGGTGAATGAGTTAGTAAACTACGCATTATTTGGGGTAGCCAGATCAAAGTTGCTTCATCATCTAAATCATCCACTATTAATACTGACCCCCTTTATACCAACTGTAATGAATATTATTCAGGGCTGTCATAACCTTCTCTAGACAAATGGAGAAAACCAAATAGTAAATGGGTTGTTCTCCATTTTCTTCTTTATCTTTATCTTATTAATGCCTTCTATTGGTAAATAATGCCTTACCATGTTATAAAATGCTTTCATATTAGAGTCATCAAGTTTAGCAAATAAAAAAAAAACAGGATGCCCAGTTAAATTTAAATTCCAGATAAACACCACATATTTGGTACATACTTGTAAAATATTTATTTTTAACTGAAATTCGATTATAACTGGGTGTCTTATATTTTATATGGCAACCCTATTTTATGTCCATTTTCTCAATTAAGGTCCACAACGATTTTAGATGCAATTAAGAATTAGCATAATTTTCAAATGAATAAACCAAGGTTCAAGCCTTTTAAGGGACTGTTCCAAAGTTCTCCTATGACTGGCTACACAGTGGTGCAAAGTGCATTATTTTCATAGCTTTGGCAAATCTGGAACCTCTTAACAGACCAGGTGGGGTGGTGGGGTGGAGAATGAAGCATGGAGAAATGGAGGAGATTGCTGTCACTGGGAGCAGGGCACCCCAGAATAGGACTGTCTGAAAATTCCAAAGAAACATGTTGAGAATGGGTGACTTAGATGACATCAACAATCAAGGTGTCTTACTTATTTGTGAGCAATGCATAATAGCAGCAACCCTGCCCAGTGGAAGTGGTGTTATTGGATGAGCAGTAGTATATAAGTCATAGTATAAGTAGTCAAGGGGAAACCAAATTATTTAGTCAAGAGGATCAGGATACTTGCAATAGGTGACAGTAGAGTGATGGAGTCCTGTCCTTTGGGAAGAAAAGTAGGTACTAGAGATAGGTACCAGACACGGGGAGAGCACAGAGGAGAGAGCGTTTGAGCTGGGTTTCAGAGGTGGAAGAAGGCAGAATGCTAGTCATTCAGGGATAATAAAGCTTTGATTTTCTCATTTCACCAAAATCTCCAGATATATTTAAAAATTAAAAGTCTAAAAGATAAAAGAAGATATAAATATAGGTTAAACTGATTTGAAATTGCCACTGACTTTTCTAAGCATAAATTCAATGAAAGAAAACTGAGGAAACTATTTCAACCATGTAAACATAAAAACTTTTCTATCTACCAAAACAGCATAAAAATCTTGAAAATCAATTGTCAAATGGGAACAAATTGCAATATATGACAAAGCATATTTATTATACAAAGGGCTGTTAAAAATATTAGGACAAACACAAATACCTCAAAAGAAAAAAGAGGGGTGAGGCGAAGAGACAGGAAGAGGCAATTTATAGTAAAGGAAATACCTACGTCATTTAACATAACATTCAATTGCAATAAAAATCAATGAAATGTGAATTAAAATAAAACACCACTTTAATTGGTCAAATTGACAAAGTTCAAGAGAATAATAATTAGTGCTGGTGAAAATATCATGTAAATTCTGTGTCACTTGTAGGAGTTAATTTTGTAGTCTGTTGGATTAGCAATTTGCCAATTTGTAAAGGCTCAAAAAGTGCTAAAATAATCCAGAACCTGTAATCAAATGATGCCATTTCTAGGAATTATTTCTAGGAGAATAATTAGAAATTCAAATATGAATTTTTGTGAGAGTATTGAGTGAAGCATTTAAAATAATGAAAATAAAAACAACCAAAATGACTTACAATTTTGGATCAGTTAAGCAAGCCCTCTGCATCCAAAGAAGGGAATATTAGATAACCCTTAAAAGTCCCATTTTGGTGAATATTTATTGCATGGGACTATTGATCCAGAGAAAAATTAAGTGGGAGATAGACAGAAAAGAACTGTATTTTTAAAACAAACAAATCATCAAACAGACAGACAAACCTGGAAGGACCTCATAAAAACTACAGAGAGCTTATGAATGATTTTTAACATTCCCTACATATTTCATAGGTCCTTTTTGTTGTAACTTTTCTAATTATAAATGTAATATTTTGAAATTAAACCTTTTAATGAAGTACAACATATATACTGAAATGTGGACAAATCACAAATGAACAGCTGGATGAATTTTTGCAAACTCAAACACACTCTTGTAATCAACATCTAGATAAAAAATTACATACCATCTCAGTCTTCCAGAAGCTGTCCTGATGTCCCTCACCAGTGCTTACTTTTACTGGATTTTGTATTTTATATAAATGAGATTTACAATAAAGTGCTCATTGTGTTTGGCTTTTTTTTTTCTTCCCAGTTTTATGTTTGTTAGATTCATTCTTCTTGTGTGTAGCAGTAATTTGTAATGTTCCATTGCATAAATATACCACCATTAATTTATCTTTTCTATTATTCATAGAGATTTAGGCTATTACAAAGAGAGGTTCTAATATATGTTTTTTTCTATATGTGTTTTGGTGAACACAAGTACGCATTTCTGTTCAGCATTTACATTGTTGTGAAATTACTGGGTTTTAGTCATATGTCTGCTTGGCTTTATTAGACACTGCCAAACCATTTTCCAAAGTGGTTGAACCAGTTTATGCCCCTACCAGCAGTGTATGAGATTTCTAGTTTCTCTATTTTCCCATCAGCATTAGTATTGTCAGTCTTTTTTAAAGTTTAACCACATTCTGCTGGGTGCATATTTAGTTCATTGTGATTTTAATTCATTTGCATTTCCTTGATCTAGTGAGATTGCACACCTTTTCATATATTATTGGCCATTTGGATATCCTGTATTGGAGAGTTTCTCTTCTATCTTTATTCTATTGATTTATAGTAATTCTTTGTTTATATAGGACATGAATCTTATGTTGAATATATGTATTACAAATATCTTCTTCCACTTGATGGTTTGCCTCTTTATTCTCAGTGGTGTCTTTTATGAACACAAATTCTTAATTTTAATATAATTAAAAAATTTATCATTTTTGAAGTAAATGGTAATCTTTAATTTTATTTTCTAATTTTTGTTGATATATTGAATTATAATTGATTTTTGTATACTGACATTATATTCAGTGACCTTGCTACTCTCAATTCACTAATTATATTAGTTTATCTGAGATTCTTTTGAAATTATTACTAATCAAGTTATATACTTTTAATAACACTTATGTCCTTTGCTCCAATTTTTGTCCATTTTATTTCTTGGTTTTTGCTTTTTTTCCTTTATGTACCATCTGGGACCTCAGGGCAAAAGTGAATAGAAGTGGTATTGGTAGGTATCCTTCTCTCAATCCCCAGGGGAAAGCTCTCAATATTTCTCCTCTAGGTATTTTTTTTTTTTTTTCTGAGAGTGATTTTTTTTAATTAAATTCAGTTTTATTGAGATATATTCACTTGCCATACAATCATCCATGGTGTACAATCAGCTGTTCACACTATCATCATATAGTTATGCATTCATCACCCCAATCTATTTTTTTTTTTTTTTTTTTTTTTTTCTTCAAAGTTCACATTAGTGGTAGCATATAATATTTCTCTTTTTGTGCCTGGCTTATTTCGCTCAGCATTATGTCTTCAAGGTTCATCCATGTTGTCATATGTTTCACCAGATCGTTCCTTCTTACTGCCGCGTAGTATTCCATCGTGTGTATATACCACATTTTATTTATCCACTCATCTGTTGAAGGACATTTGGGTTGTTTCCATCTCTTGGCAATTGTGAATAATGCTGCTATGAACATTGGCGTGCAGATATCTGTTCGTGTCACTGCTTTCCGATCTTCCGGGTATATACCGAGGAGTGCAATCGCTGGATCGAATGGTAGCTCTATATCTAGTTTTCTAAGGAACTGCCAGACTGACTTCCAGAGTGGCTGAACCATTATACAGTCCCACCAACAATGAATAAGAGTTCCAATTTCTCCACATCCCCTCCAGCATTTGTAGTTTCCTGTTTGTTTAATGGCAGCCATTCTAACCGGTGTTAGATGGTATCTCATTGTGGTCTTAATTTGCATCTCTCTAATAGCTAGTGAAGCTGAACATTTTTTCATGTGTTTCTTGGTCATTTGTATTTCCTCTTCAGAGAACTGTCTTTTCATATCTTTTGCCCATTTTATAATTGGGCTGTCTGTACTATTGTCATTGAGTTGTAGGATTTCTTTGTATATGCAAGATATCAGTCTTTTGTCAGATACATGGTTTCCAAAAATTTTTTCCCATTGAGTTGGCTGCCTCTTTACCTTTTTGAGAAATTCCTTTGAGGTGCAGAAACTTCTAAGCTTGAGGAGTTCCCATTTATCTATTTTCTCTTTTGTTGCTTGTGCTTTGGGTGTAAAGTCTAGGAAGTGGCCTCCTAATACAAGGTCTTGAAGATGTTTTCCTACATTATCTTCTAGGAGTTTTATGGTACTTTCTTTTATATTGAGATCTTTGGTCCATTTTGAGTTAATTTTTGTGTAGGGGGTGAGGTAGGGGTCCTCTTTCATTCTTTTGGATATGGATATCCAACTCTCCCAGCCCCATTTGTTGAAAAGACCATTATGGCTCAGTTCGGTGACTTTGGGGGCCTTATCAAAGATCAGTCGGCCATAGATCTGAGGGTCTATCTCTGAATTCTCAATTCGATTCCATTGATCTATATGTCTATCTTTGTGCCAGTACCATGCTGTCTTGGCAACTGTGGCTTTATAATAAGCTTCAAAGTCAGGGAGTGTAAGTCCTCCCACTTCGTTTTTCTTTTTTAGAGTGTCTTTAGCAATTCGAGGCATCTTCCCTTTCCAAATGAATTTGATAACTAGCTTTTCCAAGTCTGCAAAGTAGGTTGTTGGAATTTTGATTGGGATTGCATTGAATCTGTAGATGAGTTTGGGTAGAATTGACATCTTAATGACATTTAGCCTTCCTATCCATGAACATGGAATATTTTTCCATCTTTTAAGGTCCCCTTCTATTTCTTTTAGTAGAGTTATGTAGTTTTCTTTGTATAGGTCTTTTACATCTTTGGTTAAGTTGATTCCTAGGTACTTGATTTTTTTAGTTGCTATTGAAAATGGTATCTTTTTCTTGAGTGTCTCTTCAGTTTGTTCATTTCTAGCATATAGAAACATTACTGACTTATGTGCATTAATCTTGTATCCCGCTACTTTGCTAAATTTGTTTATTAGCTCTAGTAGGTGTATCGTTGATTTCTCAGGGTTTTCTAGATATAAGATCATATCATCTGCAAACAATGACAGTTTTACTTCTTCTTTTCCAATTTGGATGCCTTTTATTTCTTTGTCTTGCCGGATTGCCCTGGCTAGCACTTCCAGCACAATGTTGAATAACAGTGGTGACAGCGGGCATCCTTGTCTTGTTCCTGATCTTAGAGGGAAGGCTTTCAGTCTCTCACCATTGAGTACTATGCTGGCTGTGGGTTTTTCATATATGCTCTTTATCATGTTGAGGAAGTTTCCTTCAATTCCTACCTTTTGAAGTGTTTTTATCAAAAAGGGATGTTGGATTTTGTCAAATGCTTTTTCAGCATCTATTGAGATGATCAATTGATTTTTCCCTTTCGAGTTTTTAATGTGTTGTAATACATTGATTGTTTTTCTGATGTTGAACCATCCTTGCATGCCTGGAATGAACCCCACTTGGTCATGGTGTATGATTTTTTTAATGTGTCTTTGGATTCGATTTGCAAGTATTTTGTTGAGGATTTTTGCATCTATATTCATTAGGGAGATTGGCCGGTAGTTTTCCTTTTTTGTAGCATCTTTGCCTGGTTTTGGTATTAGATTGATGTTAGCTTCATAAAATGAGTTAGGTAGTGTTCCATTTTTTTCAATGTTTTGAAAGAGTTTGAGTAAGATTGGTGTCAGTTCTTTCTGGAAAGTTTGGTAGAATTCCCCTGTGAAGCCATCTGGCCCTGGGCATTTATTTGTGGGAAGATTTTTGATGACTGATTGGATCTCTTTGCTTGTGATGGGTTGGTTGAGGTCTTCTATTTCTTCTCTGGTCAGTCTAGGTTGTTCATATGTTTCCAGGAAATTGTCCATTTCTTCTACATTATCCAGTTTGTTGCCATACAGTTGTTCATAATATCCTCTTATAATTTTTTTAATTTCTTCAGGATCTGCAGTTATGTCACCTTTTTCATTCATTATTTTGTTTATATGGGTCTTCTCTCTTTTTGATTTTGTCAGTCTAGCTAGGGGCTTGTCAATCTTGTTGATCTTCTCAAAGAACCAACTTTTGGTGATATTTATCCTTTCTATTGTTTTTTTGTTCTCTATGTCATTTATTTCTGCTTTAATCCTTGTTATTTCTTTTCTTCTACTTGGTTTAGGATTGGTTTGCTGTTCATTTTCTAGCTTCTTCAGTTGATCCATTAGTTCTTTGATTTTGGCTCTTTCTTCCTTTTTAATATATGCGTTTAGTGCTATAAATTTCCCCCTTAGCACTGCTTTTGCTGCATCCCATAGGTTTTGGTATGTTGTGTTCTCATTTTCATTCGTCTCTATATATTTAGCAATTTCTCTTGCTATTTCTTCTTTAACCCACTGATTGTTTAGGAGTGTGTTGTTTAACCTCCAGGTATTTGTGAATTTTCTAAGTCTCTGATGGTTATTGACTTCTAATTGTATTCCATTGTGGTCAGAGAATGTGCTTTGAATGATTTCAATCTTTTTAAATTTATTGAGGCTTGTTTTATGTCCCAGCATATGATCTATTCTGGAGAAAGTTCCGTGAGCACTAGAAAAGTATGTGTATCCTGGTGATTTGGGATGTAATGTCCTGTAGATGTCTGTTAAATCTAATTCATTTATCAGATTGTTTAGGTTTTCAATTTCCTTATTGGTCTTCTGTCTGGTTGATCTATCTATAGGAGAGAGTGATGTGTTGAAGTCTCCCACAATTATTGTGGAAACATCAATTGCTTCCTTTAGTTTTGCCAATGTTTCTCTCATGTATTTTGTGGCACCTTGATTGGGTGCATAGACATTTACGATTGTTATTTCTTCTTGCTGAATTGCCCCTTTTATTAGTATGTAGTGGCCTTCTTTGTCTCTCAAAACATCCCTGCATTTGAAGTCTATTTTATCTGAGATTAATATTGCTACACCTGCTTTCTTTTGGCTGTAGCTTGCATGAAATATTTTTTTCCATCCTTTCACTTTCAATTTCTTTGTGTCCCTGTGTCTAAGATGAGTCTCTTGTATGCAACATATTGATGGTTCATTTTTTTTGATCCATTCTGCGAATCTATATCTTTTAATTGGGGAGTTTAATCCATTTACATTCAACGTTAAAACCGTGAAGGCATTTCTTGAATCGGCCATCTTATCCTTTGGATTATGTTTGCCATATTTTTCCCCTCTCTCTATTAATATCCTTTATTGTACCCATACCGAATCTCTTTAGTACTGAACCTTTCTCCAAGTCTCTCTGTACTGTCTTTGTTTCTCTGTCTGTAGGGCTCCCTTTAGTATCTCCAGTAGGGCAGGTCTCTTGTTAGCAAATTCTCTCAGCATTTCTTTGTCTGTGAAAAATTTAAGCTCTCCCTCCAATTTGAAGGAGAGCTTTGCTGGATAAAGTATTCTTGGCTGGAAATTCCTCTCTCTCAGAATTTTAAATATATCGTGCCATTGCCTTCTTGCCTCCATGGTGGCTGCTGAGTAGTCACTACTTAGTCTTATGCTGTTTCCTTTGTATGTGGTGAATTGCTTTTCTCTTGCTGCTTTCAGAACTTGCTCCTTCTCTTCTATGTTTGACAGTGTGATCAGTATATGTCTCGGAGTGGGTTTTTTTGGATTTATTCTATTTGGAGTTCGCTGAGCATTTATGATTTGTGTATTTATGTTGTTTAGAAGATTTGGGAAGTTTTCCCCAACAATTTCTTTGAATACTCTTCCTAGACCTTTACCCTTTTCTTCCCCTTCTGGGACACCAATGAGTCTTATATTCGGACGCTTCATATTATCTATCATATCCCTGAGGTCCATTTCGAGTTTTTCAATTTTTTTCCCCATTCTTTCTTTTATGCTTTCATTTTCCATTCTGTCATCTTCCAGGTCACTGATTCGTTGTTCAACTTCCTCTAGTCTTGTACTATGAGTGTCCAGAATCTTTTTAATTTGGTCAACAGTTTCTTTAATTTCCATAAGATCATCCATTTTTTTATTTAGTCTTGCAATGTCTTCTTTATGCTCTTCTAGGGTCTTCTTGATTTCCTTCATATCCCGTACTAGGGTCTCATTGTTCATCTTTAGTTCTTTGAGTAGCTGCTCTAGGTGTGTCTCTTCTGGTCTTTTGATTTGGGTGCTTGGGCTTGGGTTATCCATATCATCTGGTTTTTTCATATGCTTTATAATTTTCTGTTGTTTTTGGCCTCGTGGCATTTGCTGTCCTTGATAGGGTTCTTTTAGGGTTTGTAGACCAGTTGAAGTCCTTATCTCTAATTTATCAGATCTACAGCTTCGTGGAGTACACTTTCTCTAACTAACCAGCAGGTGGCGTCCACGAGCCACCTGTTCTCCACAAGCCAGATCTCCCCTGCTTAGCCTTTTTGGTGAGTGGGGGAGTGAGTCTTGTGGGGCCCAATTGGTGTCCCAAGCTTGCGTGTGTAGTTGGTGTTGCCTGCCCTGTATGTGGGGCGTGTTTCTGGGCAGTCGGGGAGGGGGGGGTGGCCCTAACAATCAAATCTCCCTGATGATCCTAGAGTTTTAAAGCTACTGCAATAGTCTAATCCTTCAGTTCAGTCCTGCCACAGTTTGTCTCTGCCACTGACCCACAAGTCTTTGGTATTGGCGTATGGCTCCTGAGACTTGCAAGTGGGCCCCTCTTCCAGGCTGTGCACCCCGGGTCCTCTGTTGAGGGATGACTGTGCTATGTCGCAGGTGAGTGCCGTCCCCCCAGGGCAGTTCTGGGCTGCTGGGCTGTGTTGGGAGGCTCCCAGTCTGCTCAAATGATGGCTGAATGGGGCTCTGTTAATTCACACTGCTCCCCCTTCCCAGCTCTGGGACATTCAGCTGAGGTTGCAGGGAAGGCTAATGTCCACGCCCAGTTTTGTGGTGTGTGCCTGTTATTTGAAGCACTTCCGTCACACTGGGTTGTCTGGGGCAGCTCTGGGCTATGGGGCTGGCGATGGGCAGGAGTGTTTCCTGTCCACCAGGATGGTGGCTGTGAGCGGACACCCCCCTTTTCTTGGGAAGTTGTGTTGTTTAGTGAATTTTCTCAGCCACTGGATTATTGCCTTTTGTCTCAGAGCTCTCTTATTTCTGCTCTTGACTTGACGTGCCCAAATTTCAATTCTTTGAAGCTTTCTGTATTGAGCTTCTTAGAGTAATTGTTTTAGAAAAAGCAAAAAGGATTTAAAAAAAAAAAAAAAAAAAACGGCCCTCCTCAGAGATCTAATGGGTTATTGAAATGCTAATAGACAAAGCAACCAGGGCCATTAAGGAAAGGTGCCCTGGGCAGAGAGATCAGCCTTGCTTCGGGATTTGCATATGCGCCTCAAGGCCTGATCTCCGCCCTTCCCCTTTCTGTGTTCACCAGAACTCCAAAAATCCTCTGCTTTTACTTTGGAGCTTCTCGTGTTGTTTTCCTTCTATGCCCGTCTCCTCTCTGCTGGGCTGGCTGCTCTCAGAGTCTCTGGTGTCTGGCCTCAGTCTATCTATGGTTGGAGTTTGAATCAGTAGAATGAGTTTCCGATGAGAGCAGCCACTGCAATTCTCCCTTCTCCTTCCTGGAGCTGACAGCCCCTCCTCCCCAATCTATTTTTAAACATTTTCCTTACACCAGAAAGAATCAGAATAAGAATAAAAAATAAAAGTAAAAAAGAACACCAGAATCATCCCTCCCATTCCACCCTATTTTTCATTTAGGTTTTGTCCCCATTTTTCTACTCATCCATCCATACCCTGGATAAAGGGAGTACGATCCACAAGGTTTTCACAATCACACTGTCACCCCTTGTAATCTATGTTGTTATACAATCGTCTTCAAGAGTCAAGGCTACTGGGTTGGAGTTCGATAGTTTCAGGTATTTACTTCTAGCTATTCCAATACATTAAACCTAAAAAGTGTTATCTGTATAGTGTGTAAGAATGTCCACCACAGTGACCTCTCTACTCTATTTGAAATCTCTCAGTCACTAAAGCTTTATTTTGTTTCATTTTGCATCCCCCTTTTGGTCAAGAAGATGTTCTCAATCCCATGATCTGGGTCCAGATTCATCCCCGGGAGTCATATCCAGCATTGCCAGAGAGATTTACACCTCTGGGAGTCAGGTACCACATAGAAGGGCAGTGAGATCACCCGCCAAGTTGGCTTAGCTAGAGAGAGAGGGCCACATCTGAGCAACAAAGAGGCACTCAGAGGGAGACACTTAGGTACAATTATAAGCAGATTTAACCTCTCCTTTGCAGTAATGAGCTTCATAAAGGCAAGCCCCAAGATAGAGGGATCAGCATACCAAGCCATCAGTCCTCAATGTTTGTGAAAACATCAGCAACCATCCATGTGAGGAAGTCCAACACTTCTGCATTTCCCTCCAGCTCCTCAGGGGGACCTGCATATATATTATTATTCTCTGCTCAAATTACTTTGGGATGTGTTGCTATTTCACTCTAACCTATACAAACCTACCATATCTCACTTCCTATTCAAAGTTCCATGTAATTGTGGTGTCTGAACAAACTGACTGTAGAAGTTATCTTGTTTAGAAAATATAGATCCTGCACCAAATAAACATCTCTTCTCTTGGTCTCACATGGAAGTTGAAGTTTTAATACACAGTCAGTTTCAACCTTTACCATTTGGCCCAATTTGTCCTAGTCTTAACCAGATCTGCTTCATTCATATCTCTAATTGAAGTCTGGGCTTTTTTTCAGCTTTTTTTTTTTTTTTTAATAGTTGCTATATGCGTGAATATTGACATTCTTATCTGTCGAGGTCTAGCTCTGAGTTTCAGGTGTCACACAGATACCCAATGTTCCAGAGACCGGTCAGGTTATACACAAAGGGATCAGCGTTGCAGAGTTTGGAGATAGCCATTACAACCCAAGAATAGATGTGAATGCTGTAAGAGCTTACAATCTAGGCACCATTACAATAATCGTTTCCATGTTAGACTGTGCTCTAAGATTCAATTCTGTGTTTTCACATTGTAGTTAGTCCATATTAGTGAGGCATTATAGTGTTTGCCTTTGTATCTGGCATACTTCACACAAAATGCTGTCCACAGGATCTATTCACCTCATTCATGTATCTTAGCTTCACTTCTTCTTGTAGTTGTGCAATATTCCATTGTATGCATATGCCACAGTTCACCATTCTGTTCCTCAGTCGATGTACCCTTAGGCCACTTCCACCCATTGCAAATCATGTATACTGCCTCCATAAACACCAGTGTGCAAATGTCCATTCATGTCTCTGCTCTCGGATCTTCCAAGTAGATACCCCATAATGAGGTTGCAGGACCTTATGGCCCCAACATACTTAGCTTCTTGTGGAACCACCACACTGACCTCCAGAAAGGCTATACCATTCTGCCTCCTCATCAACAGTAAATGGTGACATCCCTCTCTCCATGTTTTCTCCAGCACTTTTACCCGTATTTATATTTTTTCCTACAATTTTATACAGATATCTTCTCATACTATACAATTATCCACAGTTCCTCTGAGTATATACCTAGCAACGGAATAGCTGGGTCATATAGGAAATCTATACTTAGCTTCCTGAGGAACCTCCACACTGTCTTCCAGAGTGTTTGCAACATTATTCTACATTCCCACCAACAATGAATAAGTGTGCCTCTTTCTCCATATCCTCTCCATCACTTGTAATTTTCTGTTTGTTGGATAATGGCCATTCTGGTAGGTATAAGATGATATCTCCTTGTGGTTTTGGTTTGCATTTCCCTAATAACCAGTGAAATTGAGCATTTTTTCATATGTTTTTGAACCATTTGTATTTCCTCTTCAGGAAAGTGTCTGTCCATGCCTTTTGCCCATTTTTCAACTGGGTTGTTTGTCTCTTTGTTGTTGAGTTGTAGGTTCACTTTATATATTTGGGATATTAAACCCTTATCTGATATGTGGTTTCCAAATATTGTCTCCCATTGTATAGGCTGCCTTTTTACTTTTCTAACAAAGTCCTTTGATGTACAAAAGTGTTTGATTTTGAAGAGATCCCACTTGTCTATTTGTTCTTTAGCTGCTTGCGCTTTCGGTGTAAGGTCTAGGAAACCACGTTCTATCACAAGATCTTTAAGAAATTGCCCTACATTTTCTTCTAAGAGTATTATGGTCTTATCATTAATGTTTAGGTCTTTGATCCATTTCGAGTTAATTTTTGTATAAGGTGTGAGATAGGGGTCCTCTTTCATTCCTTTGGAAATGGATATCCAGTTCTCCAAATACCATTTATTGAAGAGGCTGCTCTGTCCCAGTTGATTTGGCTTGACTGCCTTACCAATGAACAATTGTCCATAGATGCAAGAGTCCATTTCTGAACACTCAGTTTGATTCCATTGGTTGATATAACTATCCTTCTGCTAGTACCATGCTGTTTTGAGCACTGTAGCTTTGTAATATGCTTCAAAGTCAGATAGTGTGAGACCTCCCACTTCATTCCTCTTTCTTAAGATATTTTTGGCTATTCGTGGCATCTTGCCCTTCCAAATAAATTTGATTATTGGCTTTTCTATGTCTGCAAAGCAGGTTGTTAGAATTTTAATTGATATTGCATTGAATCTATAAATCAGTCTAGGTAGAGTTGACATCTTAATTATATTTAGTCTTCCAATCCATGAACATGGTATGTTCTTCCTTTTTTTTTAGGTCCTGTTTGATTTCTTTTAGCAGTTTCTTGTAGTTTTATTTGTATAGGTCTTTTGTGGCCTTCATTAAGTTTATTCCTGAATACTTGATTCTTTTGGTTGCTATTGTAAATGGAAATTTTTTAAATTTTTTCCTCTTGTTGCCCATTACTTGTGTATGAAAACACTACAGATTTTTGTTTGTTGATCTTGTAGCCTGCCTTTTTGCTGTGTTCATTGATTAGCTCTAATAGCTTTGCTGTAGATATATCTGGATTTTCTACATACAGAATCATGTCATCTGCAAACAGTGAAAGTTTTACTTCTTCCTCTCCAATTTGTATGCCTTTTATTTCTTTTTCTTGCCTAATTGCTCTAGCTAGAATTTCCAGCACAATGTTGAATAACAATGGTGACAGTGGGCATCCCTGTTTTGTGCTTGATCTTAGAGGAAAAGCTTTCAGTCTCTCCCCATTGAATATGATGTTAGCTGTGGGTTTTTCATATATTGCCTCTATCATATTGAGAAAATTCCCTTCTATTCCTATCCTTTGAAGTGTTTTCATCAAGAAAGGATGTTGAATTTTGTCAAATGCCTTTTCTGCATCGATCAAGATGATCATGTGATTCTTCTGCTTTGATTTATAGATGTGGTGTATTACATTAATTGATTTTCTTGTGTTGAACCAGCCTTGCATACCTGGAATAAACTCCACCTGGTCATGGTGTGTAATTCTTCTAATATGCTGCTGCATTCAATTTGAGAGCATTTTGTTGAGGATTTTTGCATCCATATTCATTAAAGAGGTTGGTGTATAACTTTCTTTTTTGTAGTATCTTTGATTTTGGTATTAGGGTGATGTTGGCTTCATAGAATGAGTCGGGTAGCTTTCCCTCCTCTTCAAGTTTTTTGAAGAGTTTGAGCAGGATTGGTATTAATTCTTTCTTGAATGCTTGGTAGAATTCACATGTGAAGCCATCTGGTCCTGGGCTTTTCTTTTGGGGGAGCTTTTTGATGACTGTCTCAATCTCTTTGCTTGTGAGTGGTTTGTTGAGGTCATCTATGTCTTCTTGGGTCAATGTTGGTTGTTTATGCTTTTCTAGGAAGTTGTCCATTTTGTGTAAGTTGTCCAGTTTATTAGCATATAGTTGCTCATAGTATCTTCTCATTATCTCCTTTATTTCTGCAGGGTCAGTAGTTATGCTTCCTTTCCCATTTCTGAATGCATTTATTTGCATCCTCTCTCTCTCTCTCTCTTTTGTTAGCCTAGCTAGGGGTCCATCAATTTTGTTGATTTTCTTGAAGAACCAGCTTCTGGTTTTGTTGATTCTCTCTATTGTTTTCTTGTTTTCAGTTTCATTTATTTCTGCTCTAATCTTTGTTATTCCTTTCCTTCTGTTTCTTTGGGGTTAGTTTGCTGTTCTTTCTCTAGTTCCTCCAGGTGGACAGTAAATTCCTCAAGTTTTGCTCCCTCTTCTCTTTTAATATAGGCAATTAGGGCAATAAATTTCCCTCTCAGCACTGCCTTTGCTGCATCCCGTAAGTTTTTGATATGTTGTGTTTTCATTGTCATTTGCCTTGAGGTATTTACTAAATTCCCTTGTAATTTCTTCCTTTACCCACTGGTTTTCTAAGTGTGTGTTGTTTAGTCTCCATATATTTGTGAATTTTACAATCTTCTGCCTGTTATTTATTTCCAACAATTCTATTATGATTCAAGAAAGTGTTTTTTGTAATATCAATATTTTTAAATTTGTTGAGACTTGCTTTGTGACCCAACATGTGGTCTATCCTAGAGAATGTTCCATGAGCACTAGAGAAAAATGTGTATCCTGCTGTTTTGGGGTGTAGTGTTCTATAAATGTCTGTCAAGTCTAGTTCATATATCATACAATTTCACATCTCTGTTTCCTTATTGATCCTCTGTCTAGGTGTTCTGTCCATTGATGAGAGCAGTGTGTTGAAGTCTCCAACTATTATTGTAGAGTTATCTTCTTCTCCTTTCAGTGTTCTCAGTGTTTGCCTCATGAATTTTGGGGCACTCTGCCTTGGTGCATAAATATTTATGACTGTTATGTTTTCTTCATGAATTGACACTTTTATTAATATATAGTATCCTTCTTTGTCTCTTTTAATTGTTTTTCTTTTGAAGTCTACTTTGTCTGATATTAATATAGCTACTCCTGCTTTTTTCTGGTTGCTGTTTGCACGAAATATCTTTTTCTGACCTTTCACTTTCAGCCTATTTTTGTCCTTGTGTCTAAAGTGAGTTTCTTGCAGACAGCATATAGATGGTTCCCATTTTTTTTAATCCATTCTGCCTGTCTCTGTCTTTTTATTGGGGAGTTTAATCCATTAACATTAATGTTAATACTCTAAGGCCAATAATTTCTTCTACCATTTTGCCTTTTGGATTTTATATGTCATGTCTTATTTTTTCCTTTCTTTTTTCACTCTTCCTGATAATCTTCATTCCTACACTCTTCTCCAAACCTCTTTCTCTTGTCTTTTCCTATCAGCCTGTAGCACTCCCTTTAGTATTTTTGTAGCATTGTTCTCTGATTCACAAACTCTCTGTGTCTGTTTGTCTGAAAATATTTTAATCTCTCTCTCATTTTTGAAGGACAGTTTTGCCAGATATGAATTCTTGATTGGCAATTCTTCTCTTTCAGTATGTTAAATATATCATACCACTGTCTTCTTACTTCCATGTTTTCTGCAGAGAAATCTGTACATAGTCTTATGGAGCTTCCCTTGTATGTGATGGACTGCTTTTCTCTTGCTGCATTCAGAATTCCCTCTTTGTCTTTGATATTGGACAATCTGATTAGTAAGTGTCTTTGAGTAGGTCTATTGGGATCTGTTCTGTTTGGGGTGTCCTGTACTTCTTGAATCTGTAATTTTCTGTCTTTCATAAGAGTTGGGAAGTTTTCAGTGATCATTTCTTCTATTATTCTTTCTGCCCCCTTTCCCCTCTCTTTCCCTCTGGGACACTCATAAAACATATATTTGTGCACTTCATGTTGTCACTCAGCTCCCTAAGGCTCTGCTAGTATTTTTCCAATTTTTTTCACCATCTGTTCTTTTTTGTGTATGAATTCAAATGTCTGGTCCTTTCTTCTGCCTGTTCAAATCTTCTATTATATCCCTCCATTGTATTTTTTATCTCCTCCATTATGTCCTCCATTCCCATAAGTTCTGCCATTTGTTTTTTCAAGTTTATGACTTCTTTATGGTCATCTAGTGCCTTCCTTACATCCTTCATCTCTTTTGTTATATCTTCCCTCAGTTCATTGACTTGATTTTTGAATTGATTTAGATTTGCTTGAACATCTTTAATTAGTTCTTCCTTCAGTTCATTGAATTGATTTAGCATTAGTTGCCTCAACTCCTGTATCTTGGTTCAACTATTAGTTTGTTCCTTTGGCTGATCCATATTTTTAAATTTCCTGGTATGGCTCATTATCTTGAGCTGTCTAGGTATCTGACTTTCTTGATTAGTTTATTCTGGAGCTCATTTTCACTCTTTTACCTTGGGTTTTCTTGTTGGTTGGCTTTGTTCTCTAACCTTTGGTGTTTAGTTCAGCTTATTCTAGGCCTCTAACTTGGGTTCTATTTAGTTGATCAGAGTTTTTCACCTCTTGTTTTTCTGTTTCTTGCCCTGCCTCTATGTAGCCTTTTTGTGTGAAGTTCTCCTCAGATATGGTCAATCCCAGTCAAGTTTTCCCAGTCCAGAGAGGCCCAGGTCTCCAGACAGGGGTATGGAGTTTCTTTGGGAATGAGACCCTCCTGTGAGGCCTTTAGACTTTGTGCCTTTCCTATGCTGTCCAGCAGGTGGCACTTGCCAACCTGCAGCTCCCCCACCACTGTGAGGAGGAATGGAGCCTTTAGTTCTCCTGGTAGCCCCGACCCTGTCTGGGGTGTGGCTGACTGAAGCTGGTTTCTGGATTCCAGCCCCTGGGGTCTGAGTTCCCCAAAGGAGCGCTGCCACTGAGCAGGGCCATGCCCCCATTTTCTTGCTTTGTCTCTCAGAGCTATCTTAGCTCTGCTCTTGCCTGGGCCCAAATTGTAAGTCCTTGAGGCTTTCTGTAATGGGCTTCTTAGAATAGTTATTTAAAAAAAAAGAGAAAAAGATTTAAAAAAAAAAGAAAAAAAGAAAAAGAAGGGCCCTGTATAGACTATTTACAGTCTTCGCAGTTCTAATGGGCTACTGAAGTGCAAAAGGACAAGGAGTTGAGGGTGATTAAGGAACAATTAAAAAACCAGAAAAACCAGCTTTTCAGAGAAGGGCTGTGGCACATAGGGTTTGCATATGTGCCTGATTCTGTTTGAGCCTGGCCCTTTTCCATATTATGTTCACCCCCAACTGTAAAAGTTTCTGTTTTTTATATTTTTTGCTGTTTTTGCTAACCCTATCTCCTCTCCACTGGGCTGACTGCTCCCAGATTCTCTGGTGTCAGGTCTCAGTTTATCTATGGTTGTAGTTTTTGTTCAGCAGTCTGAGTTTATTAATCAGTGCTGCAACTGTAGTTCTCCCTCCTGGTTCCCAGCACTGAGAGCCCCTCCTCCCTTGGGATTATGCCTGGCAGGGAGGGGTGTGGGCCCCTTAGCCATGAGAACTTACAGATTTCACTGATTTCAGCTGCTTCGCACATTGGTGAGTGTTACGAAGTATGTCCAAACTCAAATTCCTCTGCGGTGTCTGGTCCACGCAGTTCCTGGCTATATACCAACTGCCCCAGAGGAGTAACTAAAACCCACAACTCACCACTTTGCCATCTTGCCCCTCAGAGTATAGGTACTATTTTCTAAAGGACTTTTTTGCAGACTTTCTGCAAGAGTTCTTTTCTACTCTTGTTTTGCTATGGGTTTTTTTTTTTTTTTTTTTTAAATATCATGAGTATTCAAATGTATTTCCTTCAACTTTTGACATAATCATATGATTTTCTCAATATTAGTTAACATAGTGAATATAGATTATTTTTCAAATGTCAAACCCCACTTCTAGTCTTAGAATAAACCCAGGTTAATGTTTTATCCTTTTAGTATAACATTGCATTTGAATTGCTAATGTTTTATTTAGGATTTTCCATATGTAATCATGTGAGAAATTGCCTTAAATTTTCCTTCCTTGGAAAATCCTTGTCAAGTTTTGGCGATAAGTTTATATGGACCTCATTTTTTTAAAATGCAGGATGTTTTTTCACTTTTTCTATTCTTTGGAGCATTTCTTATTTTATCTATTCTTGGGAATATTTTCTATTTTTTATGTTTTGGGAAATATTTCTATTTTGAAGAGCAAATAATATCAGAATAAAAAATAAGGTTGCCATTATTTCTTTCTTAAATGTTTGGAAAAATCCATCATTTTAGCCATTTAGGACTAATGATTTCATTTTGGGAAATATTTTCATGAATCTTAAAATTCTTAAATATATATAGGATTTTTACAAACTAATACATTGTGTTTATTAAATAGGAATATGACATTTTAATTTAAATGTAAAACTTTTTGCATGTATTTTCATAATACCCACTTTTATTTTTTCATGTCTGTAGGATCTTTAGTGATGATTTTGTTTATGATATTAATAATCTGTGCCTTTTCTTTTATTCATCCTTGTTCATCCATTTTATTAGTCTTTTAGAAATCAACTGTGGGCTTTGCCAATTTTCTTGTGGCTCTTTCATTTTATTACATTAATCTTTGCTTCTATTTTTATCTTATTTCTTTTACTTCTTTCACTATAATTTGCTATTCTATTTCTTATTTATTCAGATGGATAGTTTGTTATTGATTTTCAGCCTTTATTCTTTTTTAATATATCAATTACAAGCAATAAAATTCTCTTTAGGCACTGCTTAGCTGAATCTCAGAAATGTTATATGTGTATATATTTTTTATTTTCACTCAATTAAATTATTTGTCTAATTCCCATTGTGTTTTTTTTTTTTAACTTGTGGTTTTTTAGAAGTTTCTATTACTTGATTTACAGAAATTTGGGGATTTTTTCATTATATTTTATTATTTATCTCTCTAATTCCACTGTAGTCAGATAGCATATTCTGAGTATATTCAGTCTTCTGAAATGTGGTGAAACTTGTTTTATGCTCCAGCATATATATGGCCTATTGTGGTAAATGTTTCATGTGGACTTGAAAAGAATGTGTATTCTACAGTTGTTGGATGTGGTGTTCTATATATGTCATTAGATCCAAATTTTTAATCATGTTGTTCAAATAATTTATGTACCATCTAATATGTCAGTAATTTTGTCATTTCTTTGACACTGTTAGCATCTTGAACTCTTTAATTCCATTTCTCCCACTTTTTGTGCCATTGTTAAGTATTTTTAATTTTAAATGTATTTTAAACCTGATAAAACATTACTGTTATTGTTTTAGTTAATTTTTGCTTAGGTTAGTCTTTCAATTGCTCTTTATTTTTTCCTACTCTTTTATGTCTCTGCCTAGGATCATTTTTTTTCTGCCCAAAGAACTTTCTTTACTATACCTTTCCGGATGGATCTGTTGATGACAAATTCTCTCAGTTTTTTATTTTTATTTTTTTTAACTAGGCAATTCTTTAATTTGATGTCATTTTTGAAGGTTATTTTTGGTGGTTATTTTATTTAATTATTTTAAAGATGGCATTCCATTTTCTTCTGGTTTTAATCATTGTTCTATGCTGTATCTTATTTTTGCTCTTTGAATCTGCATTTTTTTCCTCCTCTAATTTTAAATTTTGCCTTTGGTGTTCTGCTATTTCACTTTTAATATGCCTATGTGTGATTTTCTTTGTATGTTTTCTGTTTGGGGATTGTAATGCATATGGAATCTGTGAAATGTCTTTAATTGTTTTGGAGGAAATTCTTAGCCATTTTTTATTTTCTCTGCCCAACTCTTTTTCTCCACCCCTTCTGGAAGCCCAATTATATTTATGCTAGATCTCTTTACCAAGCCAATATATTTTTAAAAAGAGAAGTTGCTTATTACAGAACAATCATGCTTATGAATGATTATAATACAGGATTTCCATATACCACCATATTATTAACACCTTCTATTGGTGTGGAACATTTGTTGTAATTGATGAAAGCACATCTTTATAACTGTACTATTAACTACAGTGCATGGTTTAATTTAGGGTCACTGTTTGTGTTGTCCAGTTCCATGGATTTATTTTTTTAAATTTCTATCCTAGTACCATATATACAACCTAAAATTTCCCCCTTTAACCACATTCAAAAATATAATTCAGTTTCTTTAATTATGTTCACAATGTTCTGCTACCATTATTACCCTCCATTATTAAAACTTTTCTCTCATCCAAAATAGAAACTCTTATGTTTTAAGCCTAATTCCTTAATCCCTGCTCCCACACCATCCCCTGGTAATCTATATTCTAGATTATATTTTATGATTTATTTTCCCTCCTTCTTGTCTCTTTGCTTTAGTCTGGATTTTTTTTTTTTTTTTTTTTACTATTCTGTTCACTAGTTCGTTATTCTCTTCTTTAACTATGTATAATCTGCTATCATACTCATATATATTCAGTTCTTCATTTCAATTATTGCCTATTTCATAGTCTTTTTTTTACAGATTGTATTATTTCTCATAAAAATCTCCATCTTGTCATTTATCTTCTTAAACTTATTAATTGCAGTCTTCTTAAAGTCTATGTCTGATAACTCTAATAGCTGTAAATGTCTATTAAATTCAAGATATATTTTATGAAAAAATGTAGAGTTTCTGTGTCATATCATGTTCTCCCAGAGAGGATTCACCTATTCTCTGATGTCAGCAAGGCTGTATGAAGGTAACCTATTCCAATCGGAGTGAGGTGATTTAAGTTTACATTTTAGTTTCATAAGCATCTGTCTTTTTTTGTATCTTCAGTTCCTGGGATGTAGTTCTCTCTGGGTTCCAACCAGAAGCTATTGTATTTCCTAGAGACTTCCTAACTCTAATCTTTGTCTCCTTTATGCTGTGGAATTGTTGAAATCTCAACTTGGCTGCAATGAATTGCAATTGATTTTTGTATACTGACATTATATTCAGTGACCTTGCTAAATGCAGTTGACTAATTACATTAATTGAGCTGAGATATAGCACTTGCTAAGCATTTTCCATTTAATGATTGTCTCATTTAACTCTTACAGCAATCTCTGAAATAAGTTCTATTACTCCCCCATTTTACAGATAACTTTACTGTATCTTAAAATGGTTGATTGTCCTGAATCACCCAGCCACCTGTCTGAAGAACTAATATTTGAATGCAGATTCGACTAACTCTGAAGTCCATAGCTTTACCATTATTCTATGTTTGTGAGCCCTTAAACAGAGCTCTTACCCTTGATTTCTTATGTCTTTATAAGTCATTACCATATCTCCACGCTCTCTAGGAAAAACTCGTGGTCATTCTTAAATGTTCATTTTCCCTGAACTACATGCAATAGTGACTAAGACTGATTTCACATCTACAATTCTCTCACATCTGTCTTTTCTATTCTACCCTAGCTAAGACTTTCTTTAATTCCTAATTTTTGGTCCATAAATGTAGCCCATGTGTTGTTGCTGGATTAATTTTCCAATGCTCCACTTTGATCATGCCATTTCCTGATCAAAATTCTTTCATTGGCTCCCTGTGTTCTAACAGATATATTTCAAATTACTTTAGCCAGGTACACTAATCATTTTTCATAACATGGAACCAACCTACTTAAAAAATCTTATTATTGTAAAATAAATATGGGTACAAAAAAACACATCAAATGTATAGATTAATGAATTATTATAAGGTCAACACCACTCAGGTCAAGACATAAATTTGCCAGCTTCTCCAGAAGCTCCTTCCATGTACCCCATCCCAAGCACTTCATCCCTACTGTTGCAGGTAACCATTATCTTGACTTTTTTAGTAATCATTTCTAGGTATTTTTCTTTTCATACTTTATCACCAGAATATGCATTGCTAGACACTAGAGTTTTATTTGGCCTTTGTTTTTTAATCTGATATCTTTTAAGTCCTTTTTTATCTATAGGTTTCTCCTTCAGCTCTTTTGTTTCTTACAACTTACGTGTTGGGGAACACGGGGCATTTTACCCGTAGAGTATCCCATCATCTGGGTTTTGCTGATCTCATATTCTTAGTGCAGCTCAACATGTTCCTCTGTCTGTTATGCTTCCTGAAAATTGGTAACTGAGTCCAGAGACTGAATGAAACTTGAAACTATCCATTCAGCAAGACCACTGGAGGTATATAATGTCTGGTATCTTAGCAGTTACTGCTGCTCCATGAGTATATCTCACCACTCACTGGGGTGACATTCGAACTCTGTTATTTCTTTTTCATTTATTAATTGGAATACCTTTATGAAAAGACATTCCCCTTCATCTATATTAGATTACCCAATGATATAGTTCAAACGGGAAAGGCGGGATCAAGTATTTAAGCAGTATGATTATTTTCCTTTATTTTCTGGTTTTCAAGGTAAACGATTCTGTTTCATCTGATGTAAAAGTAGATAAATTTCTATTGAACTAATATATATAAAGATATTTTATCAGTATTTGTCAGCTGAACTTATGTTATTTAATTGTTCCATTTTTGACCAGTGAAAGCCTCTCCAGGGTAGCTCTTGTATCCTTTTGACATGACTGTACTCTAGTCTTTGATAGCTTCCTTACTAGCTGGTGTTACAAATGTTTCAAGCTCATTTTATGTGCTTCCTTCCTCAGACCTGGAATTTGCCATTTCTCCAAGAAGAAACCTGTTTCTTTTAGTCAGAATGGTATTTTAGGACTACTATCTGGACACTAAGGGATGCTCATTATTACTAGGTGGGTTATTGGGAGCTGATCTACTTTTATACATTCATTAATCATCCATTCATCCTACCAGTTTTTGGAGCATTTATTATAAGCAAGACATTTGGTTGGGTGGGATGGAAATTCAAAGTTAACACCGCATGAGTCCTAACCTCGAGGAGCTTACAACATGGTTGATAAAGCCAAGTGATTATCTATTGCTGGCATTTGTAATATGTTACTATATATATGCATTAGACATAGATATAGAGACAGAGATGATAGAGGTAGAGATATATTTAAAAGCCAGTATATATACACCCATACACAGACACATCATACTGTATGTGTATACCATACTGGTTGCTAAATATTTTGAATATGATCCCTATAAACAAGAAATTATAGTCGTACATCAGATAAACACATATACACACATACACTTACATGCACACACACACATATGCATCATTCTATTTCTCTATCATGTTCCTTTTTGTTCTTTTTTTAACATCTTGGGAATGGTAGTGAGCACTCCTTAGAAGTGATGATACACCAAAGTGAGGGATGCGTGAGCTGACAAAGGGTAAATAAATGATCATTCAGAGTATAATGGACTTGGAAGTCCCTGACCTCCTAGGAGATATAATACCCAGATTGGCATTTTTTCTCCTGGGCTCATCCCCTATTACTAACTACTCTTGATAAAGGAGATAAACCCACTTTCTTAGTAAATATGATGCTATCTTAGTCGGAGGTGCTAGTGAAAGGAGAGATTGACTGTGAAAACTTTTCTCATGTAATGATTAATGATTCTAATATATACTGCTGATTCACAGTCCATTCTTCATCCCCCAGCTTCCCATTTTCTGGTCCAACTGATGAAAGCCAAATCAAAGGTGGTCCTCACCACAAATACAACTTTAATTATTTATTAATTTTAATCATAAGCAACCTTTCTATTGAAATCATAATGCATTATGAATGTGTTCACAGAGAGGGGATAATATGGTAGTGACATTTCTTGGACCCTTTTTCTTTTTTAATATGGTTTAGCATCAACTTGTTCAAACAGAGAAGAGCGGGGACTGATTAAATATCAGGGCTGGACTATAATGAAATAAAAGTCCATAGCAAATATGTGGTGATTGTTTTAAATCAAATGTGTGGGAGGGTGGATTTCAGGTGATAGCTCCGCAGTTACACTTCTAATCCTGACTGAGCCTGTCATGTGGTTTTTCATTTGGTTTACAAAATGGAGCTGGATTTCAAGTCCCTGCTGGCTGGCCCATGAGCCAAGCTCCACATGCTTCCCTCTTTGTCATCTGACAATATTGTTATTAATATTACAAACCAAAAGAAGGAAGTTGGTGATGATAACCTCTGCTTTGGAAAGTTGTATTAACTCATCAAGGTACTGAAACCTGCTGGGCTTCTTTAAGTAAAATAGGCATTTTAAAATGGGATGAAGAAAAATTGCTCTGGGTGTCAAGAAGTGCCAGGATTTCAATTTACAACATTAGTGAGATCATGAGTGTTGTGTTTTATTTTGGAGGTTTCCACCTCAAGTTCACCTATTAGAGCAAGTCGGGAGCCTTGAAAGTCATGTCATTAGAGACTGTTTACTTCTCTTGTGTCATTTAATATTGGCCTAGACAGAACAAGCATGCATCATTTTCTGACCCTGTGCTTTAAATCCAAGCTGGTATACCCTCACATTACCTAGCTGATACACAATAAAAGAGAAATACTAGGTAAATGCTCAGCTCATGGCCAAAGTCCAGGGCCTCTCACTTGGACTTTCACTTGCTTTTTACCTTTCATTCATTCCATTCCTCTAACCCCCTCATTTCTTGTCTTTTATGTTTTGGATTTGAGGACGCATAGATGAAGAGGGTATGGCAGAACCACTTAAAATATTAGAGAACATTTGCACAAGTAAAAATTATCTCTGAAAGTCTCACAAAACCTCTACCAAAATTTGAACACTGCTGGTGGAAAGCTCTTATGAGCTGTAAGTTTGTAATAATTTGGTGGAAAGAAGAATGGAAAAGATTACATATTTTGTTTCTTTGAATTATGCTAGATGCTTTTCAGCCATTATCTTATTCAAACACTGAGACTGTCCTTTATAATTACTTATCAGTGTGGCAGGCAGGCAAGTCATTACAGTGGAAAGACTCCTGAGCCAGGAATCAGGGTTCAAAATCTGACTCTACTTCTCACCATGCCTTCCTGTCAAGCCATTTCACCTTTCTTAGCTTTGGTTTTCACATTTTAAAAAGAAGAGTCTTGATACAATGCTGTCCAAAATCTTTCACAACTCTCAGTTTCTTTGATTTCATGAGCCTCTCATAAAAGTCATTTCTTGGTAATTTTATAGAACAAGTTTTTGAATACTTTTTACTATAGGCTCCATTGAGAATCTGATAAAAATTGCTGGAGTAGATATCCTTTGATTGACCTGCAAGTCTTTTTCCTTGAAGGTCTTCTCTCCAATCCCATGCGGTCCTATTGGAACAGTAAGGAGCCCATGACTCAGCCTAGGCTAATCATAGTATCACTTTCCTCTGGAGCCAGTGGTGTATTCAAGAGGTGGGCATGTAACCCATACCCAGAAAATCATACTTTTCAAAGCATTTTCTGAATTGCAGTTGGAGAATTCCTTCTCATCCTTTTGAACCACAACTGTATGTAGGTTTTCCAACCAGTGGTGCTGCAATCTTCCCAATGTGTGGAGAAGGATGCCTGCAGCATGTCTAATGAGAAAATCACACAAAGAGACACAAAAAGAGATAGAAATATACAGGGACAGGAAGTGGGGAGGGGGGAAGGGGAGAGGGAGAGAGGGAGAGAGAGAGAGAGAGAGAGAGAATGAGCTGATGCTATTTTTTAAGACCGTAAATCCAAACAGCTTCAACTTTGAACTCCCCAGTTACATGGGTTAATTAATCATCTCCATCTTCTATTTTTTTAACCTGCGTGCTTAGACTAGTTTGAGTTGTAACTCACTTTCTTTTGGACCCATAGCTATAGACCCATTCTTCAGAAAAATGAATACATGCAAAAAATGTTATCTATGAAGTTATTTTAGGAATGGGAGTTACAGGCACTATCACCAGCTTAAGAACATTTGCCTTAAAATAATAATAAAATCTTACATTTGTGTAGTTCCTTATAAGTTACAAAGCAGTTTTCTATGAAATATTTTTCAGTTCTTACGAGAATTTGCAAATTCTTGATTGTAATTCCCGTTTTGCAGATAGAGAAATGAAATGCTCAGAGAAGTTAGGAGACTCCCACAGTTGCATAACTAGGAAATAAGTGACAGAACCAAATCCAGGATGCCTTTCTCCAGCTTTGTTTTTTAGAGAGAACCTAGGAAGTAGCATGGAATGGAAAACTCTCTTTCTAAACTCTTCCGTTTGCAAAATAGCAGGAGTAAAATTCAAGGTCATAATGAAAAGTTGCAATAATTTCACATATTATCCTAGCCGGCTTCCCATTTCTAATTGATTTTTCTCATGTTGCTTCTCCTGCTTGTGAGCACTGCTCAAACCAAATGTTTAAAAAACTTTTCCCTTGAAGATTTAATGACTCCAATTCTGTATTTGATTACTTGGTTCCATTGGGGTTTGTGTTTGTGCAATGGCCAAGACAGAAGAGCAAAGAGAAATTTTGTTGGTCATGCATTATGTATCTGCTACCACTGGATTTGGGCCGGGATCGAGGCTGTGACGTCTTTACCGGGCTTGGCATTTACTTTGAACTGTTTGCTGTGTTTGAACATATCCTCTTCAGACTGTGTGGGGTTTAACTCATGAGTCAACCATGTACAACTGCTCACACTATAAATTCCAAGAAAAGTCAAGGAGATTTAGTTTCCAGGTTTGATCTTTAAATGACCAGTAGATTTCATCTTCTTGTAATGGCAGTTAAAATCCTTCCCTTCCCCTCTTCTTTTCTCCCCAGCATATATCAACTCTTTGAATAAGAACTGTCAAGATCAGTGCCATGATGTTAACAAATGCTTTGGTAATCCAAATTACAAAAAAGTATGTAAATATCTGGGATAGGAGTGGGTAGGTCTGGACCTACCATTACCTTTTTTGTATGATCCTGGATCAGCTTTTTCACTTTCCCATTCTCAGTTTCCCATTGGTAACATGAGACATTGATTCCAAAGGCCCATCTCTTCTCAAAATTGTATAAAATTGTAACCACAGAGCCATTATACTTTATATCTAATCTATTCTGTGTTCTACAATACAGATTTTGGTTGATGAGTTTTGTTTAATTTATTGACTCTTAATTAGGGATTCTAAACAGAGTCCTAGACAAAAAGGATTTTGTTTTTCAGGTTGAGTTAAAATGCAATAGTTTAGGGATGATACAAGCTTAAATTCTACTTTAAACTGACTGCTTTTAAGCATTTGGTTCATATCATATATGAGATTATGTGTCTTTTGACTTTCTAGAGAAATCAAGAACTCTCTCTGAATAATATTTGGAGATGTCATTTTAGGTTTCAGTTCATTGTTTCATTTGATATCACTCATTCTAAATCTTTATTGGGATGTTGGTGGATGGTATATTCAGGATAAGGTTTAGCTTGAAAATCTTCTACTTCTTATTCTCTAGAACCAAGTTAAAATGCACAGCAAATGTAACTGCCATTATGAAACAAAACTGAAATAGCATAATTAATGTGGAAATCAGAAACCATAATTATTTTTTAATAAATACTTCTCTTATACTATGACCACATGTATAAGTCACTCATGGTATAATTCTATAAAATAAACCTAATTTTAACAAATAAAAATGTTCTTAGGAAAATAGAAACAAGCTTCAGTTTTTTTTTTTTTAATTCTGATATCATCCTGTTGTTAAAACAAACACAAAATCACCTTTAATGACTTTCTACTGAATTTTACTTAAAGTGCAAATGTCTCTCAGTTTGGCATTCAAGATTCTTCATAATCTGACCACACCAAATCTTTAAACCCTTTCTTTCCTAAATTTCAATAATTTCCAGCCAAATACCACTACAAGCTATTTATTCAACACACCTTCCAGTTTCCCACTGTTGTCCCTTTTGATCATTCTCTGCTTTACGAAAATCTACCAATTCTTAAAGTATGAGCCAAATGCTATTTCCTCCGTGAATCTAACTCAGATCCTTCTAACTAGAATTAATTCCTTCCTCTTTCCCTTCCTCTATCTCCTTCTCTGTGTTCTCACAATATTTTTTTGGTAATTCTTTCATGGCATTTAACACACACTGTCTTATAGAATAGGTAATGTCACATGGCTGGTAAATTGGATTTTTGTCTGCTTAAAGGAAAGCTAATATATGAAAAATCAGAACTTATAAAACAGATTCACTAGGAAATGATTATTTTCATAGCAAGAAGACTTAGGTTGACAAGATAATTTGCTGTGAAATTCCTTGAAATTACAAGTACTTTTAATGCATTGAATATTATTTGATTTATCACAGTTAGATTTAACTCAACTCCGTAGGGCACATACCTATGCATAAATTGAGACAGTGAAATAAAATTAAATTCATTTGAGTTCATAAAAGTCCTAAACTTGGAACCAAAATTATAGTGTAACCACTGGACCATACATTTTAAATGTGTACAAGAGTTTTGTAGACCCTATTACTCCAGGGATCTCAAATCCTCTCCATTAGAAAGGAATTTTGGGTCCTACCCACTATTTGACCTTTTCCAGAATCTTTGAGCAAGGTGACATGACTAATTTTATGAAACTACCAACAGCCTTGCTCAGGAAATATGAACAAGAACTTTGCTGAGTAGAGGAAGTCTGGTTGCTTTGTGATGAAGGCAAATGAATAGGTAAGAAAGAACTTTATGCATGGGAAGAATATAATGGGATATTTGGACATTGAACTGTTCGTTTGTTTGTTTGTTTTCACTCGGGTCCATTCTTCCTCCTTTTCCTGATTCATTCTGAGTCTCAATACCTAGACTTCCTTGCCTTCTGGCTTCAGGGTAGGTTTGGCCGGTGGAAAGGGGTTATGTTATAGATTGAAACATATGCCCCACAAAGATATGTTCGTGTCCTCACTCTCAGTCCCATGGCATGTCCTCATTTGTAAGTAGGATCTCTGAAGACGTTATTCATTAAGGGGAGGCCAAACTGAATCAGGGTGGGCCTTAATCCACTATGACTGGAGTCCCTATAAGTAGAGGAAATTTAGATTTAGCCTGTAAGAGGCAGTCAGGGAGAGAGATGACTTTGTGATAGAGGCTGAGACAGGGTTGTGGATTGCCAGCAAGCCACCACCAGAATGCTAAAAAACCAGTATTTATCACAGTCCTGCTAATACCTTAATGTTGAACTTCTAGTCTCCCAACCTATGAGACAATAAATTATTACTGTTTAAGCTGACTAGTCTGTGGTACCTTGTGATAGCAACCCTGGAAAACCAAGCTAGGAGGGCAGTGGAAGATTGGAGGGTAAGTGGGATAGAAAATCCGGAATGTCTGTCTCTTTTCTCTCTGCTTCATATGGTGTCTCTGGCCATGGCCATGTCTCCTCTATGCCTCAACAAGACAGCCACTTCCTCTATGATCTTAGCTTCTGCCAGGCAGGTGTCCTACAGTTCCAACATCATCTGTTGATCCTAGACACTATGATCTGGTAATACTTTCTGTCATACCCGAGCCTCTAGTCCTCGAGGTGGTAGTGATTTCCTGCTTTTGCTCATCTCTGGGTTGGCCCACTGTATTTTTGGCTTCCCAAATCTTTCATCATTCATATAACCAGTTTCCTGTTTTAAATTTCCTCTGCTTGAAATATATAGAGTGGTTTCTGCTGCACTGATTGGATCCTGACTGATGAAAACCCTCAGTTCTGGAACTCATCTCTACAAAGAGATGAGAAAAAAACTACCTAAAAAATGATGAAGTTCATTCCACTCTAGATGCATCTACATATATTATAGATGAATCTTATAATAATCCTATAACACAGATTTTATTATTCTCATCTCGCAGATGAGGAGGCTAGAAATCAAAAAGTTTACATAACCAGCTTGAGGATTAAAAGCTTTATAGTGTCAGAGACAGGATTCACACTTGGCTTTTCTATTTCCAAACCTATCACACACATGGGCATTTGGCTCTTCTTTTCAGTAGGATAAGAAACTCAAAGTAAACTAATTGACTTTGTCAGTTTCCAATTGGGATGGCTTGTAACTCTGAATAAGAAGATGTTTGCACAATCTTCCTACCCTTCACCTCAGAATTAACTCATGGGAATTTATGCATCATTAGTCACAGAGAACATTATTATAAAAAATGGTTGAAGATAATTTAGTAGAAAAAATTGTGACTTTCAAATCAATGTCAAAGTTTTCTTTTCTCTTCCTGAAAACCCTCTGCAGTTTCACAGTTAACATGGCAAAGGCTAGGGTCATATGAAGTGCCATCATTAGTGATCCCAGGCCTCAGGTTAAGCTACTTTGCTTTTGAAATGCAAGTACACTAGAGAAAATTTAAAAATCACCCACCCTTGAAATCAGGTTTTCTCCAATGCAAGACATAGGAATCATTATTTTCCCTAAGAATTAGAAGCGTGTTCATTCATTCATTCATTCATTCATTCATTGTATAAATGGTTTTGAAGACTTCAGATAATGAATTTTTGAGTCAGATAATGCTAAGGTTCACTTATAAAAGTGAAAAAACAATGTCAAAAAATGCACATATACACAAGGCCCTTCTCTAATTCCTAGGAACTAAAATTAGGCACCTGATCTCTACCTCTTCACCATATTATTAGAGCTAGACCACTGAGATTACTCAGACATTCCTGCAATTTGGTCAAATCCTTCTGTAGCTGTTGTTTCCTTTTTAATATCTTAGTACTTTATTCTTGGCTCTATAGAACCTGACTTTCTCCTTGGCAAACTCCCCTTTCCTTTACAGTTCACCAAGTTCTGAAGACCTCATATCCTTCTTGCAATATACACACATGTGTGTGCACACATGTACACCCATACACAAATATACACTCAAAATCCAATTATTTCTCACTTTCAGCTCAGGAATCCAGTAAATTCTGGGTCCAAAAAGATTTGGGAATCTGGAAAAAGGGTAAGAAATGGGAAAATCAGAATGAAAATTTGAAGGAAACAGAAAGAGACAGTCTAACGTAGGTTTGTGGCCAGGACTGAGTGGGAAGACCAAAGTAGCATGGAGGTACTAGACATCTGGGAGGATGAGTGAGCTATCTGGAAGAGAATATGAATATGTTCTCTATGGCCACAAATTGTGGGCATTAAGTGGAAGTTTAATAAAAGAAAAACCTTTACAAAATAGAATGGGCACTCTCTGGATCTAGGGACTTTTCTGTGCTGGAGGTACATATAGGCATAACTGTGACATCTATATTATAAGGCTGTACCAGAATGGATTTAAGCACTGGATGAGGAGTTGGATTGTATGACCATTAAGATCCCTTCCATCACTGAGATTCTAATCTGACACCAACTATGTGCCTATATTTTAGATCAGAGCTCTCATTTTTCTTACCAACTCTTTGTGCTTCACTTTATCCATTTTGCCTTTGTAATTCTAGACCATATTCCTATTCTTGAAATCTGACTTTTTGTTCTGTCTTAAGTATCCATATGGGGTGATGTATGTGACAGGATACAAAAAAATGAAAAACAAAAAAATTCTGGTAAGCTCTGCTTCACCTCCTTTCACAATCCAATGAGGGATCCTGGAAGCAAAATGCCTACATAACTTCTCAAGTACATTTCTGCCAAGAGTCCTGATGAAAGTCTTTTGTGTGAGAAGCAAAAAGACTTGGTTCCTGTAGAGAATTATCACAGCTTTGCCCTAGTTGCTGCCAGTGGAGCCTCATCACCCAGAGCTGGCAGACAAAATGGTTACCTACTGGAGTGGAACCAGCTCATTTGCATGACACAGGGCTGGCAGCTCTGTGTGCCCAAGGCATATTAAATTTTTACCTTCCAGGTGTCGGGAGTTCTTGGGCTGCTGCCACCTTGTCCTCCCCTGTTCTTCAGCCTCCATTCTGGTTTTCACATCATATCTACCAGAAATGGGGAGTGGTTTCTGTCCTTGTCCTTTGTAGAGTTCACTTTGGCTTCCTCTTTGCTATTACCTATAGAATAAAGTCCTCATTTGTGAGCCTAACTTACAAAGGGCTTTATCCCACATTTTCTACCTTGACCATGCCATGCCACTCTCTTTCACTGGAACCTATGAAATCCCTCAAATCTTCAGCTTTGTTTTTGCTCCTCTCTTCTGTGCCTAGAATGCCACTCCCCAACCAGCAATCCCCATATGCATCAATCTTACCTATTCTTCATGACTCAGCTCATCTAGAGCCTGAAGACACTGTTTATTCAAGCAATAAGGAAAATGCTGCTGGAGAAGCACCAGCATCAAGAAGTTGTCCTCTGCGGGCCAAGGCTGATGGTTGGAGATGCCAATCAATATAGAACTGAACTCGCTGATAGCAATGGGATGGCAAAATTGAAAAACAATAGAAGATACATGATGGTTTTCAACTGTCAAAAGCAAAGTGGATATAATTATCATAAAAAATGGCAAGGATAGTATTAGAGTTGGGAACATGAATGCAGTTTTCCTAGGGGCAAGATAGACAGACAATGAACAAGATTATTGTTCAATCTATAAAACAAAGTGAATCCAAAAGATGTATAATTAGAAGTCTGAAGTCAGCCGCCCCTGCAATATTTCACAATCTCTTGCCTAATTTCCAGATCTGAGATAGTATTTATAGCAGGAATCCACTGATTGAAGGATAGGCAAGTTTCCCAGGAGGAAGGACCCTGCAACATCATGACAAGTGTATGATAGTGATTTCCCCAGTCCTTTCCAAAAGAGATCTATGGCCATTTACTGGGAAGATTATACACTGGGATATATTCAAACATTTTGAGGACTGTTGGACATAGGCTCCAGGATCACATTGATCATCTAGGGAACTGAGGCATTGTCATGCCCCCTTCCTTTAGACTAGGGCATATGGGGGTGATAATAAATGTAGTCCTGGCCCAGGTCTGAATTACATTGGGTCCACAAACCCACCATTAATCACGTCTTCTTTTTTCAAACATATAATGCAATGAATGTACTTGGTTTTTACCAAAAACCTTGTATTAGTTCCTTAGCTATGGAATTTGAACTATCATCATGGGAAAGGCCAAGCGGAAGCCTCTGAAACTTCCTCTACCCCAAACCAAAAGTTAGTCAAAAACATCATCTCCGGAAAGGGCTTGCGGCAGCTCTAGCCTGTGGTTCAAGCAGTCTAGCTACTTAAGCCATATGACCCATCAGAGTCTATGATATTAGAGGAGTCTTTGGAAAAAGAAAAAGAATCTGTGGGAAAGATGCCACATAGGGCGTATGGTAAGCCTATAGCAGTGGGCAAAGGAATGTGAAGATCTTTGAGTCACCTATTAACACCCACTAGAGATTATGAATCTCCATATGAGACTTTAAACAAAAAGTAGACATAATGACTCAGGAAGCTGATCTCAGCCAGCCTCTATCATCCATCTCCCCAGTGCTGGCACAACAGGTGCTTTGAATGGAATGGCCATGGTGTCAGGAGTGGAGGTGATGCATGGTCAAGAGCTCAGGCTCCCAGTTACTACGGCTGATCTCATGAGCACTACTGGTGATTGTCCAAGTTAACAGCAACAGAAACAATGCTTAGCCCTTGATAGAGCATCATCTCTCAAGGGGACAGCCAGCCACTTGGTAGCAAGTTGACTGCCTTTACCCTTTTCATTAGGGAGCAGGCAGTGATTAAGAAGGATTTATCTTGACTGAAAACCACATATTCTGGCTATGGTTGTCTTAGTTTCCCAGTGCTGCTGTAACAAAGTACCACAGACTACTCGACTTAAACAACAGGAATTTATTGTCTTGTGGTTTTGGAGGTTAGACGTCCAAAATCAAGGGGTTGGCAGGATCATGCTTTTTCTGAAGTCTGTAGCATACTGATGGTGACTTGCCAGTAACTCACAACTCAGTCTCTACCTCCATCACATGGCCATTTGTCACCTTCTGTCTCCTTAATTACTGCCCAGATTTCCTCTACATAGAAGGACCCAGTCATATTGGTTGAAGGCCCGCCCTGATTCAGTTTGGCCTCGTGTTAGCATGTTAATAACATGTTCAAAGATTCTATTTACAGTGGGTTCACATCAGTGGGACTGGAGGTTAGGACTCGAACACATCTTTGTATGGGGGCACAATTCAATGTATGACAATGGGTTTGCCTTTCCTGCCTGATAGTAGTGACCCAGCCAGCACCACTATCAGAGAGTTTATCAAGTGTTTAATCCACCGTGGAATTCTGCATGACATTGCATCGGACCAAGGCAGCTACTTTAAAACAAAGGTGATGTGGCGGTGCACACAAGATCTTGAGATCTGCCGTTCCTATGACACAACACACCACCCCATAGCTGACCTCTGATAGAAAAACAAAGCACTTCTTTCATTTATAGTTGTCTCTTGAACTTTGTGAAGGGAAAACTCATACCTGAAACACTATTCCTGTAATTTATTTTTGAGGAAAAGGGGATGTGGTACAATGAGTTTTTACTTAGTATGCAGGATAGAGACTGGACTCTGGACTTACATTTGATTCCTTGAATCACTGTGAATACCATGTAGAATTATTCTCCATCATGACATTCTCCTCTCTGGATCTCTCTGCACCAATCAGAATTTTTGGGGAAGCATGCCTGTGTTATTTTTCATAGGCTATCCATGTCTGCTCCCTGCATGCTAGCTTTCTTAATGACTTATTTCTGCATAATTACTTGAGTAAGTCATTTTGTGCAGTGAAGCTGATTCTTTAAGTTTACTACAGCTTGTAGGCCACACCTGGTCCACTGCCTGTTTTTGTAAATAAAGTTTAATTGGAACACAGCCATGCTCATTCAATTACATATTTTCTATGGCTGGTTTCATGCTATGATGGCAGAGGTGAGTAGTTGCAACAGAGACTGCATGACCCTGTGAAGCCTAAAAAAATTACTATCTGGTCTTTTACAGAAAAAGTTTGCCAACCCCTGCTTTGTGCCAACAGCTAAAGATGTCAGAACTGCTTTAGGATTCAGTGTCTTTCACCAACATTTCCAAGAACAGATTTTGTATTAGATAAAAGATACAGATCTACTTTTTCCACACTGAGCAAATTCAATCTCAATCCCAGTGTTTTCAAAAGTGAATGCATTATTCAAAGGTAAATGATCTGTGAACCTGGTTCTTATCTGTTTAAAGACCCTGCTCCATCATAGACACAAGAGGCAGAGAAGGACCAGGCAGCAAGCAGAGGTCATGATATGAAGGGACTTCTTACTAGAGCAGTGGCTTTCCTGGGGACTACAGTGTCTTGTGTTCAAATTAATGGCTCTTTTTCCATCTTCCTGTTGCTATTCCTTCATTAATGCCCATCCTCTAAACTCATGGCCCACTACAACCTTCCTTGGGCTGCTTGGAAGAATTCATTGGCAAATACTTGCTCTGAAGATTGAAGCTTATTATGTCCGTGTTAAGCATTATTGATTAAAATGGACTTCTGTGCTCTCTTCACAGTCTTTCCACTAATTATGTCCATGTTTCATTTTTCTAAGTGAACGTCAATGTCACAAAGAGAATTTCCTACAGAAAAGCGAAGAGCCCAACACTATATTCCTTAAAACAAATAGATTTTTCATTGAAATCAATATATCTTTCTGAATTGAATTGGTTTTCATGGGACCAATAAATTTCTTCAAAACAATGCATTTTTATTGCAACATATTTTTGTTCAAACCAATACTTTTTGACAACAACATATTAATGACCTGGCCAGAGCTATAAATTTATCCCAAACTATGTGTTTTCTCAGCAGAAAATAATTTTTCGTATACAAACACATTTTTATTTGAATCAATCCTTTTCTGAAATCAGATATATTTCTGCAGGGGACATTGGGAACCTGTTTTCTAAGCAATGTCATTTGGTTAAAGGAACATGGTCTGTGTTTCAAGTTTCCCTAGCAACTTAAACATCTTTATTCAAAGATGAGTGAAGTAAAGGCTATTAAAGGAAACCTGCCTTTTTTGTCAGCCAGAAATGTACTAAGATATCAATAGACATATCTTATGGAGACTCAAAGAAATAGATATGCAGCCCTGTCTATTGTCAGGGCAAACAACAGCCAACAGCACCCCACTTCCTTGAGTGTAGCAGAGACACAGATCACATCCATCTCCAGGGAGGCTCTGTAAATATCTAACTACCTGGAGTGCACCAAAGCCACAATGCTAAGGCTCTTCTTTGGCACCAGGTAGCAATACCAGCACTATTTTTTTTTTTTTTTCAGGAAAGTTATCTCAATATTTTGGATTTTCTCTGTACTTAACTGAGATTCTAGGAGAGAAACACTCTAAGGAAAGAATTTTATTACTACCAGTTGTCTTTACACATCAGCCTGTTCTGGATGCAGGTCCCCATCTTTATAGATGAGGGGTTTCTAACTATTCTTATATATGAGAAATTCAAACAGTTAACTGAAGGATTATAGTAAGTTTCTGATTCTGGAAAGGGAAAAAGCATAAAAATAATACCTAAGTAAGCTTCAACAGTTATGAATACTCATAAAAGGTATAGTCCAATGGTTTCCTATTTGTTCTTTATTCTTTTCCTTTGTGAGTACATAGCCATGTGATAAGCTTAAGGCCTCACCAGAGATTCATCACTTCTTGAAAGCCTAAGGACTACCATTTTTGTCTCAACTACAGAAAATTTATGAGACCCGTATTTCTTACTATTAGTATTAGCACATTCATTTCCCTGTTTCCAACTCATTTTCATAAATGATAAAAGAAAGGCACAAAGGGAACATTCACATAATTATTCCAGACAAAGGTAGCTGTGTGGCTAAAGCTGAACTCTTGGTGGGCAGATTTTATAGACATTCAAAATAGGCATTTATTGGTTGATGTATGAAAGTCTAGTTTCAGTGTGCGTGAGTCAATTTAGGTCCAACGACATATGAGGTAAGAATTCCTGTGTCGTAACTATTACGGACCTTACAGAATGGAAAAAAAACATTGAAAAAGGGATGCTTAAATTCTTAGTAATGAAAGTAATTGCTACTGTTACGCATTTACGATGTTCTAAGCGTTTCACATCTGCTTTATTTCCTTCTTATGACAAATTTATGAAATAGGTAATTTCCCCATTGTTAAGGGACAAAACCAAAAACAAAATTCAGAGACGCTACTTGCCCAAACTTACATAACTAATGAGTAATTAGAAAAGGTCTTTGAACACATATCTGCTCACTGCCAAAGCTGATGACATCCATATAAGCCTATCCTGTCTTCTTAGGGCCGTCATTCACCAGCTCTTTGATTTTGAGTGGTCTCTACCAATAAGTCTTGGTTCCCTTGTTTGTACAGTGTGGTTAACAGATGCCTCCCCCAGCTACCTCCCTGGTTTTTGGAAGCATTCAGAAAACAAGAGATTGTAATACTAATATATAATGTAACACTCGGTAAATGCAAGTTCATTTTTCAAACATGAATTGAATGAATACATTTTGGAGACATTGATGGATTCTTTTTTTCACACTTCTTAATTGATTACTTTACTTTTCTGTGAACATGTTTATGCATATCTGAAAGTTCCTTATTGGCAGTAGAAGAATCTTGTGCAACAGTGAAGGAATTTAGTCAAGATGCAGAAAATGGAGCTATCACTGCTTGAGATAGAAAGTTTACCAAGTAAATAAATGATCAATAATAGTAACTTTATCATATGTCTATCAAACTTTATTTTTTAATTGCAAAGCACTTTTGCTTAAAATATCTTCTTTGACCTTCACAACAATTCTAAAGAAGCCAGAGGAGAAGGATAATATCCCACTTAAAAATAAAGTCACCAACTCTCAGATCAGATACTTGACCAAGAAATGCAGCTTAAATAATTGTCAAGGCCAGAGCACTTTCCACATTACTATATTGAAAACTATTTAGTTGTCAAATAAAAAGGTGGAGCAAAAAGTATTTCAAGGGCAAGGAAAAGAGGCAATACATGCAACATTCATTATATAAAGTATTTTCAATTTTTTTCCTTATTGTTTTCCTTTGAATCACCCCTAAGTTTAAGTCACTTGCCCAAATTTACCCAGACCATTGCTGAGTAAACCAGGACAAACATTGAGGTTTTCTAGTTTTTATTCTAGTGCTTTACTTAAAAGCCTATGCTGTGGAAGTGGGGCCTGGTATGGGTGGGCAGAAGTGGTATTTGGGGGAATGTGGAGGGTACCTGCAGGACAATACCAAGGCAAGATGGGGAGATGATGCCCTCAGCACCTGGGTGTCTTTAAAAAGACTTGGGAGCTGCAGAGCTAGCAAGAGAGGCTGCAGATATTGTGGAGCCATGCTTGTCGGAGTCCTATGGCAGACATGCAATGGGTGCTGCCATATGAGCAAGACACTGGGGCCAGCCATCTGGACATATGAAGGAATAATCTGGTAGGGGAGGGGGATGAAAAAAATAAGTCCAATTCCAAATAACCATTGGCTTCTCATGAAAATAAAGTTCATCTTTGTAAATTCAATTTAATTAAGAGGTATTATATGTATTTATAGCAGCTATTAAAGGCTAAATGCTGTGGGAATGAAAAAGCTGTCTAAAACCCAACTTCTCTGGTCCTGAGTTTTCTCATCTATAAATAAGTGGATTGAGATAGATAATCTTCAGAAGCTGGTGAGTCTACCATGCTGTGACAAAGTCCCTGCCTGATGAAATTTATAATCTGATGGCCACAAAATGTAACATATTAGCACTGGATGGTCCTTAGAGCTTACTTGGTTCAAAAGTGGAGCAATAGAGTTGCTGATTCAAGCTGGGACTAGACCCTGGATCCTCTGGAGTCAAGTCCTAGGTTCCCTTCACAACTCAGCAGCTCCCACTGCCTACACTAGATGAAGAACCTCCATGGTGGAAGAGACCCTATAGCCAGCAAGTCCAACTGTTCATCCAGTGCTGAAAACTGTTTTGGGACAGCCTCACCACATGGGCACCAAAGCTATGCTATCTTACATGTGCCTCCAGCTCAGAGAACTCACTAAATCCAGATAGAAGCTCTAGTTTCATAAAGCTGCATATTTTAGGTAATTCCTTAAATTGAGCTTCCACTTATTGCCCACCATTTGGAGCCATAGAGAAGATAGTCATGACCTCTTTTAGATATCTGGTTCATGTTTTCTTGACTCATTCATGATTCTTGGCACTGGTCTACACAACAGGCTGTTCCAGATGGTTTCTAGGATGAATAATGATTCACAATTAGAAAAAGCTATGACGTCTTTCCTGAGAACAATTCAGTTTGTGCCAAGTCAAGAAGAGGACATTGAGTTTTACACAGGGCAGAAGGTGGTGACCAGTGTAGCTCAGGCCACTTTCCTCAATACAGGACCAGTTTTTTTCTCTTGTATCTTCCTCCTCCTTCTTTTTCCCAGGGGAAAAACATATCCCCACTCATCCTTTCTGGTACCCTCATTCCTATCTGTATTAGTCAGGGTTGTCTAGGGAAACTGAATCAACAGGAGATATCTGTAAATATTATGAGATTTTTATAGGTATTGTCTCATGCGACTGTGGGGATGGGCAAGTCCAAATTCTGTAGGGCACACTGCAAGCTGGGAACTCTGATGAAGGTTTTTGATGAATTTCCCAGAAAAGGCTGGTTGCCTGAAGTAGAGATGGAAATTTTCTCTTCTGATTGCTGAAATCATCACTTCTCCTTTTAAAGCCTTCAACTGGTTGGATGAGACTTCTTGCATTATTGAAAGCAGTCTCAGTTCATTGTAAATGTAATCAGGCATAGATACAGTGAACTTACTGATTTAAGTCCATGAAATGTCCTCACAGTACCAATCAGGCCAGTGCTTGCTTGACCAAACAACTAGGCACCAGAACCTAGACAAGATGATAGAAAAATTTAACCATTACACTATCAAACTAAGAAAAGAGAATGAGCCTTTTGTAACACCAAGAAATGAGACAGATATTCCTTGTGCACAATAATGCACCACATTTTTCCCAGAGAAAAACTTGTTTATCATGTTGCTGCTTCCTTGGAAGGCTGCTCTGGGAACGGCCCCTTTCCTTCACCCTTCCCACACCCCACGTCCTGCACAGGATCTGAGGCCCCCTCACTTCCTACCTGCTCAATTAAAGGAAAACTTGGCCCGGAAGCTGAGAGGAGGAAAAAGCAGAACCACTAAGAGGGTGAGTGTGGAAGGGCAGAGGATTTTAACAACAAGAAAGAAGAGGAAGAAAATAAGAAGTACTTTGAGGGAAGGTAAGAGCAGAGAGCAGGAGGCCAGGGAGATAGGACTCTCTAATTCACATCTTGGATAATTAAAAGTTAAGGAAAAAGTAGTGGACTCTTCTGCTTTATCCTCTGGACTTTGTGTGCGTACTTGATTTTCATTACCAGGCATTTTGGTAATGTGGTTGGGGTGCACAGCAACTCTCTAAGCCCTGAGACTATGGGCATAGAAATACTTAAATGGATAGGAAGATGGAGACAGTCTTTCCGTCAGTATCGAAAGTGAAGCATATATTCATCGTGATATGTTAAGACCAGATCATTATTCATTCATTAATTCATCCTTTTAAATAATAAATTTGAACACTTATTATGTTCAAAGAGCTTTATAGGAACTGTGTTTTATCCTTGTACTGACAGCTTATAAGATATTTGGGAAACTGAGACATTAAATTGCAGCATAAATTAAAAGAAATTTTACAGGTAGATTTAATCTTAAGTACCAAATGAGTGGCATAAAAATAATTGCTTTGAACTCATAGGAAGATTATACTTTGGAATGAATAGGGAAGGCTATGTTGTGGAGATGAGTATTCAGCTGGCTTTAAAACTAGGTTGGAATTGGATAAAAAAGAGAGTGGAGAAAATCTTAGACATGGGAAACAGAGCAGTCAAAAGTGCAGAGGAAGAATGAGCATCCCATATATGAGCAATGAGTTGACCCAATTTAATTCATCTCTTTTAAAGGACTCCAGATTTTAAGAGTCATTAGTGAAAGAATAACCTAGCAAGCTAGATTATGGAAGATCTGAACATAAGGCTAATGACAAACTTTTGGTCAGGAATGTGATATGGAAATGGTGCTTTGGAAAGAACATGGCATGGAAATGGATGGTGGGTAAGCAGACCTTAGAAGAGGAGATACCCATTAGCAGCATTTTGTAAAAATCCAGGTCGGAGAATTAATATGGCAAAATTGAGAAAATAGAAAAGAATTGTTTATGAGTGCCTTATAAGTGAGAACTAGTGGGATTTTGGGACCAACTGGATATGGAGCAAGAAGGGAGTCAAAGATGATTAGAGATTTTGAATTTGTGAATTTTTATTATTGTCATAAGATTTTGAAGACCAAAATTATAAGAGGGTCTGGTGCTGTATGAGAGAAGGGAAGAGCAGTTAGCGGAGGCGAATAGGGTCCAGACTTCTTAATGTTGACTTAGAAGACATTCTTGATTTGGCCTTTGATTATTTCTTCAGTTTCACATCTTGTCATTTTCCCCTCATATTCTATAATTTGGCCATTCTAGATGTTCTCCCTTGATTCTGGGTGTTGGTGCATGGTGGTCCCTGTGCCTGGAACATTCTTCCCCTCTCCTTTTCCCTCTGCATCCCCTAATTTACTCCTGCTCTTCTTCATCACCTTTCCCCTCCAACTTCCATATGAAAACCTTCAGTGACCTCAAGGTATAGGTTAGATGTTCCTCCCCTGGATTTTACTGCTATCATAGTATTTATTACATTATTTACTTATCTCAAATCCCACTAAACTGTTAGGTTTTGAAGTACAAAGAGTATGTCAGTCTTAGTTAACCTACCTCTATTGCAAGTCTTAAAATTAGGAAGAGTGCAAAACTAGTGGTCAATAAGGGGGTGGTGGTAAGGGGTATGGGATGTTTGGAGTTTTTTTCTTTTTGTTTCTTTTTCTGGAGTAATGTAAAAGTTCTAAAAGTGATCATGGTGATGAATGCACAACTATGTGATGATACTGTGAACCAATGATTGTATGTTTTGGATGGATTATATGCTGTGTGGATACTTCTCAATAGTACTACATTAAAAATAAAAAAGACTATGTCAATTCTGGTCACCATTTTATCCCCAGAATCCAGCAAAGTGCCTGGAACATAGCAGATGCTCAAGAAATAATTTTAGCATCACTATGAAATGAATCCCCTATTATTATTACATTACAAATAACTTGGGATCATACACAGTGATTGATACACATTTGTATCCCACACTAATAACATGGAGCAAATAAATAACTGCAGGTAATACTGATTCATTTTTAATTCAGGTCTCTATGCAGAAATCAGCAGAAAAGCAGAATGCTATAGTTTTAATCATCTCTGTGTAAAGGCAGAAAAATATGAGGATTACTCAAAATTAATCTAAATTTTCTCTCTTTGAATGAATATTACTATGTTTTGGTTTGCTAAAGCTGCTGAAATGCAGTATACCAGAAATTGGTTGGCTTTTACAATGGGGATTTATTAAATTACAATTTACAGTTCTTAGGCTGTGGAAATGTCCCAACTCAAGGCATCAACAGAATGATACTTGGACTCTGAAGACAGGCTACTGGCATCCAGGACACCTCTGTCACATGGGAAGGCACATGGCCAGCATCTGCTTGTCCTTTGCTCCAGGGTTTCATTGCTTTCAGCTTCTGGTTCCAGTGGCTTCCTCGCTGAACTTCCATGGGTCCTGTCTTAGCTCCTCCAGGGCTTCTCTCTGTAAGTTTCTCTTAATTTCATCTCTCTTAAAAGACTCCAGTAAAAGGATTAAGACCCACCTTGAATGATGTGGGTCATATCTCAACTGAAATAACCTAATCAAAAGGTCCAACCTACAATGTGTCTGCACCCATGGGAATGGATTAAAAGAATATGACCATTTCTGGGGTACATACAGCCTCCAAACCTCCACACACTACTATAACAAATGTGAAGTTATCATCATTGGTATTAAACACAATAGACAAAGGAATACAACTAAGAAGAAGTTCTGGAGACACCAAACATGAAAATTAGCTTGAATGAATTAAATGCCAAAATTTAGTGGCAAGGTATTCTATAATTTATTCATCCATCACATTTACTAAGCCTCTTAATTTGGCATTCTACGTGCTCCCCGGAATTTAGATGTCCACATATGGACCATCATATTTCTTCATACAAAAGAAGTTTGGGATGAAATTCCACTGCCTTAATGTTTTGAGATTAAGTTCCTTCAGGAAAATGGGAGGGAAATTAAAATTGTTTGGATTTTCTCATCTTTTGGTTTCTAGCTCCTTTGCCATCCCAAAGGTGCCTGACAATCAGGGCTAAGCAGCCCTGCACCTGCAAGACGGCGCATGTTTTCTTTGTTCATTCCTCTGTGGGAGGACGTTTTAGGCATGTAGCCACACCCCCTGAGACACAAGAGTGAATTAAAAGTGGATTTAGAGAGCACCTAGTAATGATAAAGTAAGTTCTGCAAGGAATAAATTCACTGCCTAGACTCCCTTTGTGCTGCTCAGGGAGAGACTGAGAAAAGGAGCAAAATTCACCTTACTTTGGCAAACAAATAGGAAGTTTTCTTGCTACTCTACAAATAATCCATTAGGGCAAGAATAAAAGAATCTAGGCCTTGTTTATGTATCTTAAGTTCGAATAGTAAACAAAAGTACAGAATTAGAATCACTTCACAAAGAGAGTTCCTAGGAAATTTAATTCTAACCCATTGAATGAAAAACCATCTTAGACAATGGGTGGTCGTGACCGTGGGAGTCATTTAATTCTACCAGCATCTGACACTCAAATCTCTGTTACGCCTGGGCAATGGCTAACATACACTGTGTGATAGAAAAGTCCCGGATGACCAAGAGTAGGTGAAGCCACTGGGAGTGATCTTCTAGGGTCCTGTTTCTCCCTGATCAGCCTTGTTGGATGCTCTGCATCAGCAAGATTTCTACTTCTTCACAGAACTCAGAACACTAGGAACCTATGAGAAGTGCCCCTCTGGGATCCCATCCCTCCCAGGATACTGGCTCTGTCTATGGAGCCAAAAGCTATCTGGTAGGAAAACATAATAATTGTCCTTTGTGGCATTCTCTTAGGGTTGGGGAATTACTAAGAAGCATCAGGTGTTTTCCGTTCTAGATTTCTCGCTATCACACTTACTCTCACCCTGTTTTCTCAATTAATTCACATTTCTTGAGTTTCAGCTCTGGATGAGCATCATGCTAAGTGCGCTCCCCTCTTGGGACAGGTTTATGGAAGTTCTGTGAAACAGCACTTCTTAGTTGTCTGCATTTAGTCTCTTTATAGCTCATGGAGTAGCACTTGTTATAGATTTTTCATTTTAGAGAAAGAAACACATTAAAATTAAGATTATGAGCTCCTCTCATCTGTAAGTACAGTATAATCTATCACTACTGGCTGGTTTATTGTGGATTTTTTGCTAGTTTTTATCTTTGCTTTCACTTTGTTTTTCTTATTCTGATCTAGTACTTCTCAAAGTTTTTCACTGTGTAATTCTGACAATATAGATCCTAAAATCTGGGGTCCTCTACAGAAAGGGATGCTTTAACTTTATAATTGATCTGAATTTTGAACTCTATATCATTAAATATGTATTATATTTAAGAAAGCATAGTGTTTGTTCTGTGGCTTCACATTTCTGTTGGTATACAAAGAGGGACCCTGGGGGATATATAAATCTTCCACATTTAAAGAACAAAAAAAGAAGATTGTAATCCCACCTCTGCTGCTTCACAATCCCTCTCTTGTCCTCTCTGGCACAATCACAAAACCTGGATGTCCTAGGCCTTCTGATGATTTCCAGGCCAAGGAAAATATCTTTTTTCCAAAGGCTCACCTGATGCTTGGCTGTTCTCCTTCACTTCATCTTATAAATTCACTGAATGCCTACCATGTCCTAGACACTGGTAGAGAGACTCTCTAACCAACCTTTTCTCTCTGTCTTAATGCCTCACCACACAGCCCTGTACTCACGAATATGGAGCACAGTAAAGGACTTAAAATAACGTATGACCCTTGTATGAGGGCCAATGGCTTAACCTTATAACTTTTTGTCTAGCTTTTTCTTTCTGAGTTTAATGAATTTGGACCAAAGAATCCTACTTTTTACAACTAGACCTTCTCAAGCTTCCTATATAATTGGCTCATCAGCCTCTTACCTATTTTCTGTCCTTGGGATAGAGCGCATAGAGACAAGGGGTAATATGGTTCATTAATTTTACTCTGTGGCCCACTAGCCGTGTGGCCTGAGTAAATCGCTTAACTTACGGAAGCTCCTTTTCCTTCCTGAAGAATATGGCCAGTAACTATTAACATGCAAGGCTGCTGTTGAAGTGAAGTTTAAGTCTAGTAATATAAAGAGCATAAATGGACCGGACTCACAGTAGGTCCTCAATAAATTAATGTGTTTTAGAACCCACCTAGAGTCGGGTTTCAGCCTCCTCTTGCTGTGGGCATCCAGCGATGCATTGTCAACATCCTACTCACTACATAAGGCACCAGCGAAGAGGCATGCCTACCAACAATGAGAACATATTGAGGACAATTTGCATATTTAAAAAAATCATAGTAATCATGGAAAAACTAGATTTTTATTGTACTTCCTCACCCATGTTTCACATTAATTAGGAATATATGATGTTGGGAGCACCATCATCTTTTTAGTTATTATAGCTGCTAAAGGATCTGAGACCTGCTTAGCAGACACACTAGAAACACTGTCTTGAAGTATGTGCTTGTTCTAGTTTGCCAATGCTGCCGGAATGTGAAACACCAGAGATGGATTGGCTTTTATAAAAGGGGGTTTATTTGGTTACACAGTTACAGTCTTAAGGGCATAAAATGTCCAAGGTAACACATCAGCAATCAGGCACCTTCACTGGAGGATGGTTAATGGTGTCCAGAAAACTTCTGTTAGCTGGGAAGGCACATGGCTGGCATCTGCTCCAAAGTTCTGGTTTCAAAATGGCTTTCTTCCAGGACGTTCCTCTCTAGGCTGCAGTTCCTCAAAAATGTCACTCTTAGTTGCACTTGGGGTATTTGTCCTCTCTTAGTTTCTCTGGAGCAAGAGTCTGCTTTCAATGGCCATCTTCAAAATGTCTCTCATCTGCAGCTCCTGTGCTTTCTTCAAAGTGTCCCTCTTGGCTGTAGCTCCTCTGCAAAACATCATTCACAGCTGCACTGAGTTCCTTCTGTTATGTCAGCTCATTTATATGGCTCCACTGACCAACTTAGACCCATACTGAATGGGCGGAGCAACACCTCCATGGAAGTTATCCAATCAGAGTCATCACCCACAGCTGAGTGGGGCGCATTCCAAAGAAACACTCAAAGAATTACAATCTAATCAACACTGATAATGTCTGCCCACACAAGATTACATGAAAGATAATGGTGTTTGGGGGACACAATATATTCAAACTGGCACAATGCTAGAAAGGTAAGGCCATCCCCAGTGCACTGTTCAACCAGCTGAGGTCCTCCCTCACAAAGGGTGAGTCAGAAACAGTGAAAAGACTCAGTTTTCTTTCTCATTAGACAAAAGAATCACCATTTATTGAGCACCTACTATGTATCTCACTGTTCACATGCATCATTTCATTTAAGCCTCATCAGTATTCTAAACATGTGATGAAATTGATGCTTATGGATATAAAGCCATGTGCCGTGGGTTATACAGCTTCTCTAGAGAAGAGCTGGAATACAAAGCTTGGCCTTTCTGATTCTGAAGCCTGAATGTTTGACCCCTATACTACACAATCTCATTATTTTCCCAGGACAAATGGTTATTTCCAAGTCAGTCTGTATTAATGCACTTTAGGCAAATCATTTTTTAAACTGTTTCTTCCACTGTAAACCTCATGTGGATGAAGAAAAAAAGTGATAAAGAAAATTAAGCCAGAAGACAGAAGCAAGTAGGAGAAATGATTGCACAACCTTAGAAAGAATTTGCAAAATGAAACAACAGGGCTAACTCCTGCCACAAAGGGATGTCAAGAGAACTGATGAAGTAACTGATACGAGCTGTGCTGTGTTCCTTGGAGGAAGCAGCTTTATAAATAACTGAGGCTACTATTCTCTTTAAAAGTGAATTAAATGACTGTTGATTGTTTGCTTAACTAGCACAACTTGACCTTTATTGCTAGTGATTTTTTTTCTTTCTGTAAAAGGCAAGGCCCTTGAGATCATAGGGCATCTCCAACATGTGGTGCAGACCAGAATTTGCATCGAGGGTCCACAGAAAACCATCTTTGTCCCAGACGGCCTCACCCAGGCAAGCACAAGCAGTGCCTGGGATAAGCAAAGGGCTGGGTGCCATGGCATTTGTTTTCCATTGAATAGGATTAGGGATTCTGACATGAATGATTAATCACCACATTGCAGACAACTGACGAACACAGGAAAGAGTCCACACAGAATGGATGGTGCACGCAATCAATTCCAAACAGCTGCTGGGTGTTCCTGTCCCTTTGCCCTCCCCACTCTTTCCTTAGGTTACTCACTCCTCACTTCTCTTTCTCAGTCCCTTTCTCCTGTTCTCTTCTAACTCCTCTTCTCTCTTTTTCTTTCTTGCACAATCACTTTCTTGTTCCCAGCCCATCTTTGTTGATTCCTCCCTCTCTTTCCCTCTCTTTCTTTCCCTCTCTCTCCTCCTCCCCTCTTCTTTCACCACTACTCCCCTTCTTGTCTGACTTATACAACAAGCCCTTACCAGGTCTGGAGTCCTGAGGAGGAACAAACTGAGGGTGTTTTAAGCAAAAGCTCAGGCAGCTGGATTTGAAAGCACTGGGCTAAATTACAGCTTTTGCCATCGCACCCCTATCATAAGGCAATGAAGAGGAACATGTCCTTCAGCTGATTGAGGTAAAGAATATGAACAGAATTGTACTGAGCCAGGCACACATAATTTCATGTAGAGAACCCAGCAGTAGGAGCAGGATTGATATTTCTAGGTGTTTCAAGATCTACAGGTTTGGAGTTGCTCCTTTTTATGGAAGTAGATTTAAAAGGAGAATATTTCCTAGAAACGTGTCCCAGAAAAAACATATTACTAAATTTAATCCATTCCTGTAAGTGTGAAATCATTGTAAGTAGGATTTTTGTTGAAGTTACTTCACTTAAGGTGTGGCCCACCTCAGTGAGGATGGGTCTTAATCCTATTACTGGAGTCCCTTATAAGCAGAAACTCAGAGAAGAGAAAGCCACAGAAGGAGCTCCAGAAGCTGAACATCAACAGAACCCAGAGAGAATAAAGAGACCAGGAGAGGCTGTAATGTGCATTGTCATATGACAGAAGAGCCCAGGACAAAGGATCATTGTTAGCAACCCTGTGAATGCCAGTTTTAGGAAGAAAGCATCTCCTTACCTCAATTTTAGAATTCTCCCAGCCTCAACCAATGAACCAACAAAATCCCATTGCTTAAGCCAACCCATTGCATAATATTTACTTGAGAAGCCAAGGAAATTAAAAACAGATATTGGTACCAGGAATGGGGTGCTGCTATAGCGAATACCAAAAATATGGAAATGGCTTTGGAATTGGGTAATGTCTCTCTTGGCTGCAGCTGCTCTAAGGTCCTTCTGTTTGTGAGCTCTCTTATAGGACTCCAGTGATTAAATCAAGGCCCACCTTGAATGGACGGGGCCATGCCTCCATGGAAATAATCTAATCAAAGGTATTACCCACAGTTGGGTGGGTGACATCTCCATGGGAACACTCAATCAAAGGATTCCAACCTAATCAACACTAATATGTCTGCCTCCATAAGATTTCATTAAAGAACATGGAATTTTGGGGGACATAATGCATCCAAACTGGCACAGAGAGTGTTGTCATCCCAAAGCTTGGAGTCAGTGGGGCCCCTGTCCTGGGGTTTGCAGAGACTTGTAGAGGGTGGAGCATCCATCCTAATGTTTAATGAAGGCATGCCCATTGCTCAAGAACTTGGAAGAGGTGGGGCTGCTGCTCCATCAGGCCTAGAGGACAAAACATTGATCCAGAGATGACTCTCAGAACTTGAAATCTAATGGAGTTTTCCCTGTTGGCTTTCGGATTTGTTTGGGATGTATGACCCATGCTTTCCTCACAGCTTATCCCTTCTGGAATGGGAAATGTCTATCTTATGCTTGTCACTCCATTGCATATTAGAAGCAGATTACTTGTTCTCTAGATTTCACAGAGAGAGAGGGGAATTGTGTCCCAGGCCATAAGCATAAGAGATTTTGATGATACTTTGTATTCAGCATTGTTTCTGAAATGACTTAAGGCTTTCGGTATGTTATGACAGAATGAATGTATTTTGCATATGGAAAGAGCATGTCTTTCTGGGGTCCAGAGGGTGGAGTGTGGCAGTTTGTAGCTATGTCCTCTGGAAAAACATGTTCTTAACCTATTCAGGTGGGTGTGAACTCATTGTAAGCAAGACCTTTTGATGAGGTTACTTCAGTTAAGATGTGGCCCAACTCAATCAAAGGGTCTTAACCCTATTATTGGTGTCCTGTACAAATCCCTTTGTTTAAGCCAACCCATTGCATGGTGTTTGCTTAAGCAGCCAAGAAAATTAAAACAATCCTCTTATAGTTCTTTCTATTTCTGTGGGTTCAGTAGTAAAGTTCCCCTTTTCATTTCTGATTTTAGTTATTCATGTCCTCTCTCCTTTTTTTTTCTTTCAGTCTAGATAAAGTTTTGTCAATTTTATTGATCTTTTCAAAGAATTAACTTCTGGTTTTGTTGATCTTTCTCTATTATTTTTTAATCTCTATTTCATTTATCTCCACTCTAACCATTGTTATTTCCTTTCTTTTCCTTGCTTTGGGATTAGTTTGCCTTTCTTTTACTAGATCCTTCAGTTTTGATGTTAGGTCTCTGACATGAGATCTTTCTTCTTATTTAATACAGGAATTTAGAGCTAGAAATTTCTCTCTCAGCACTGTTTTTGCTACACCCCATATATTTTGGTATGAAGTGGTTTCATTTTTATCCACCTCGAGATTATTTCATAATTTCCCTTGTGATTTCTTCTTTGACCCATTAGTTGTTTATAGGAATTGTTTAATGACGAATGTATACTAGAGAAGAATGTGTGTTCTGCTGCTTTTGGGTGAAGTGTTCCATATATTTCTGTTGAGTCTGTTTGATTTAGAGTACCACTCAAGTCTTTCATTTCCTTAGTGATTTCTGTCTAGGTATTCTATCCATTATTGAAAGTGGGCTATTGAAGTCTCCTACTGCTAATGTTGAAAAACCTATTTCTCCCATTAAATTTGTCAATATTTGCTTCATATATTTTAGGGCTCTGCTGTTAGGTGCATATATATTTATAAATGCTATGTCTCCTTGTTGAATTGAAACCTTTAAGAGTATATAATAACCTCCTTTGTCCCTCATAACAGTTTTGACTGAAAGTCTATTTTATCTGATATTGCTATTGCTATTACAGCTCTCTTCTGGTTACTACCTGCATGGTATATATTTTTTTCCATCCTTTCACTTTCAATCTATTATGTCTTTGAATTTAAGGTGAGTCTCTTGTAAACAGCATTTAGTTGGGTCATGCATTTTTTTTTTCCATTCCACCAATTGTTGCCTTTTAACTGGAGAGTTTAGTCCATTTACATTTAAGGGAACTACTGTTAATGCATGCCTTTCTTCTGTCATTTTGCTATTTTGTCTTTGTAAGTCTTATACCTTTATGACCCTCAATTCTTCTGTTAATGGATAATTTCATATTTATATGATTTTTTCTACTGTACCATTTTGAGTCTTTTCTCAAATTTTCACTGTATATTTTTTATATATTTCCTTTTGGTTAACATGGAGCTAAAACTTAACATCCTAAATCTATAACATTTATATTTGATTTGATACAACTTGACTTAAATAGTGTACACATACATTGTTCCTATACCTCTCTGTCTCCCCACCTTTTTTGTACCTATTAAAATTACATATTTGTACATTTTACATTCAAAACCATAGATTTTTCAATACTTTTTATGCATTTGCATTTTAGCACCTGTGAGAAGAAAGAAGTCAAATTACATGCCAAAATTTACCATACAATAGTACTGGTACTTATAATTACCCATATGGTTACCTTTATCAGAGTTCTTTATTTCTTCATGCACTTTGATCCATTGTCTTGTGCCCTTATCTTTCAGTTTGAAGAACTCCCTTTAGCATTGCTTGTAGGGCAGGTCTAGTGGTAATGAACTCCCTCAGCTTTTGTTTATCTGGTAATATTTTAATCTCTTCCTCATTTTTGGAAGAAAGTCTTGCTGGATATAAAATTCTTGGCTGACAATTGTTTTCTTTCAACCCTGTAAATATTTTATAACACTATTTGCTTGCTTCTGATTCTTTCTTCTGCCACCTCCAATCTGCTGTTGAAACCATCTAAAGAATGTTTCATTTCAGTTATTGTATTCTTCAGTTCTAGTATTTCTCTGGAGAGGTTCCCATATTGTTCATTCATTATATTCTTTAGTTCTTTCTCCATGTTCTTCTTTATCTACTTGAACATATTAAGGATGATTAAAAAAATCTTTTTGTGATAAGTTTAAAATCTGATCCTCTTTGTTGATGGTTTCTGGTTTTTATCTTGTTCCCTTGAATGGGCCATCATTTCTTGTTTCTTTGTTTGTCCTGTAATCTTTTGTTGCATGCTTTTTAATATTTTAAAGTGTTAACTCTGGGATTCAGTCCTTGAGCTGTCTGTTCCTTAAATTTGCATCCAGATAGTGATATCCCCGAGATTTTCTTGAATGCCAGAAAATAACAAGCAAACAAACCAAAGCAAAAACACCTTCACAGTCTTTGCAAATTGGCTGGTAATGTCCTTCAGAGCTTAACCCTCCTATCAAGTTCAGACCAAGGTGAATGCAAACTGTATGGTCCTCTGTCTTATCTGAACCTATGCTGAGCCACAGAGCCTGCTTCTAGTCCCAGGCTTGGGCTTGCTCCTGGCTTTAGAAATTCCCCCATGTATAGTCTACAGAAATTCTAGTGCATGGTCTCTCTATTCCCTTTGAAATAGACTTTCATCCCCTCCTGAGTGTTCTCTTGTATGGCTTAATGCAGGTAGTGCTTTACCCCAGGCCACTTTGACTTAATTGTTTCTCACACCGTCTCAGCTGTCTACAAGCCACTTCTCTGCCCTCAGGGTAAACCCTGGGAGGGGGAGCCTGAGACAAGTCTCCCAGTTTAGTCTCATAGACTTCCACCCAATAAAGTGGCACTTACATACATGCTCCCTATCTGCTCTTTCTGGAACAAGATCAGAGACCCAAAATGGGAGCACAAGCTGACTCCACCTTGCATTATGGAGAGGGATGGTAGAGGAACACTACCAGCCAAGTTGCAAAAACTGTGAAAGCCATTTTTGATTTGGTTTGTTTTGATTAGCTCCTGGCACTCAAGAAAAATATCTGGGGTATCACTAGCTAGATGTAAACTAAACACACAGCTCAAGGACTGAAGCAAGTGTGCCAGCAGCTTCTTCTATGGCTTTTAAAGCTGAATTTTCTTGATTTAATACCTGCCCAGTTAATGCAGCCCTTTATCTCTTTTCTTGTAGTTTTGAAGAAGGTTACTGTCTTTAAGGTCTATCTGCTGTCTTTGGCCAAGGGCAGTTCATGCAATGGCTATCCTCAGAGTCATCCCTCAGCAATTTGAAGTAGCTAATCAAAGCAAGGATCACACACACCTGGAATTTGGAGAACTAAGTCTTTATGTCCCACCCTGGCATCAGCAAGCTGCACCAGGAACCAACGCTGCAGTCTTCAATGCTGCTGACCATGAGACTGAGGTATGGGGAATCAAAGCTGCTGCAGGGAGGATATAACTCAACAGTATTTACCACAATTACAGTCTCTTCCTCCTGCTCTTCCCTGGATGCTGCACAGTATTCCACTAGATTCTGGAGTTTCAAAATAGTTGATGTAGACAATTCCTGAGAGTTCAATAGCTGTTTTGGTGGAGGGACCGATTCCTGGAGATTCTTACTCTGTCATCTTACCACAAAACTCTGCTTCCCCCTCTACTTACTCTTATTTCATTTTTTTCATCATATTCAGATGTGAATTTGCTTGCATGTGGCAACAACTGTAAAAGCTCTGAATGCCCTGATTTGCAATAAAGTGAAACAGCTTCAAGTGTTGCCCGCTCTGGTGTATTGGCTTTGTAAGCAGAATTAGCACCTTGAAACAAGTGGTTCCAAATCCAAGGCTGGCTTTCTCAGACACTGGCCTGATAAATGAAAGGTGTTGAAGTTACTCAGTCTTACTAACTCACATCAGGGGGTCCTGACTATGCTGCTGACCCTACCCACTGTTAAAATAGCCCTGTAGAAGAAATTGTCTCAATGGATTTGAGTACCTACCTCAAGCGTAATCCTAGAAGGGAGAATGAAAGTCAATTTTCTCTAATGAGGAAATACAATCTTAAAGCCAATGGATAGTTGACTGTTGTAATATGCATGGTCCCCAAAACATGAGCTGACACATTTAGTTAACGGATGGAAGCAAGTAAAACTTTGTAAATATCAAAGCTTAACATTTTTTAGGTGACTTTAATTCACCTACCCTGTATGTAATTTTTTTAGATTACTCATTAGACTGATTAAATGTAGAATATAGCTTTATACAGCTTTATATAGAATAGGAGAAATATGGTTGATTGTATATGACTAACCGTCTCTCTGGTTTTGTATCTCCTAACATTTTTTTACTATAAATTTGTACCAGAGTGCTTAATTAACATAGCTTTTTGCATATAATTTCCTAAGTAGTTTTTTTGTTTCAAAAGAAAGTATGACTAGAGCAAAGGAACTGCCAGTATTTAATAATGTTTGAATTTAAATATTCTACATAGATTTTGAGGTTAGCCTGGTGACTAGCGTGACTGTGTGAGGGGAAGGTACAGTTCACCAGTTTGTTTCTACTGCTGTGAATGTGGAGGCTTCTATCCAGGCTAACCTGAACAGACAAAGAGGAAAGCTGGGAGCAAAATATGGTTTCTCTCTTCCCCACTCTCAACCATCTACTGAGATTTTTACCTTATAAAGTTTTAATAGTTTACCCCAGAAGCTCCCCTGGGTGAAGACCTCAGATTCAGCATGAGAGTTCCTACCTTCTTCATCAGAACCTGGACCTCTTACAGACCTTAACCTAAATGTCTGGCTCTCTGCCACATGATCATTGGGTTAATCCGAGAAGAGGTGGGAATTGAAGCATAGCAGAATATCACTGGAATTTGGATATTCTGCCCAAACTCTCTTAGCCTAAATTTCTTCATCTGTAATGTTAACAAACCATTTAATTCATAGAAATCTGCTGAATAAATTAGAGTTACAATTATATGAAAGTGTCTGGAACATTGTTTTGCTTTGTTTTCTACATCTTCCCAACAGCCCCCTATACATACACACCCTAAGAAATTTCAAAGGAGAATCCCAGTGCAGAGAAGGGTGTAAGAGAGGACTTATGTTTATGGGGCATTGGGCATAGGTGAATGTTTATTACATATCATAGTCTGGAGCATCCCAACACAGTTCCAATCATAACTGAATGCAGTGGATATTAACAATACTCATTAAAAGTCACAATTTAATGTAACAACACAAATTTATGTCCACAAAGCCTCATGTATGGTTCATTGTAATTGAGCAGAAGCTCACTTTGGGGAAAGCAGGGCTTGAAAATCTGTCAACTGCTGTCATGAGAGCAAGGGAATCCAATGTCTTTCACACATACAGTAAAAGCCTTGAACACAGATTGAGTTTCCTTGGGAGCCTAGGAAGGGCACCCCATGCTTTACCGAGGGCTCGTTCAGGCTGAAGTTGCCTGACAACTGAGGTCTCCCAGGGAAATGCTGTCAGAAAGCTTGCTTGTCCTCTGTCAGGCCAAATTTAGACATTAGGCCTAGGAAAGATGGACCAATTGCTTAAAAAAATTTGGGATGATATCTGATCTGAACTTATGGTGACAATATATAAGGTCCAATGCTCTCATTAGCCATTTTTGATTCTCACTGTGCTCCCTCCAGTACAAACAAATTGTGAGGAGGAAAAAAACTCAGTTAAAGTAAATCATGAAAAAATAATTGGATCTAATTTTCAAAGTAAACATTTATTTAAGCTTTTCCAACCCTCTTCCCTGACCACAAACAAAGAGACACAAAGATTTGTTTCCAGAGACAACATTCATTTGGTGTCTGCTCCAGAAACATGGACTGAAGACCATAGCTCTTCAGGCAGGTTTGGCAAGTAATTTGAGGAAATGAGCATCGAAGACCCTCCCCCATCTTTATTTTTCTTGATATGAAGAAAATGTGGGAAATATATTTTACTCTCAGAATTTCTAGCATGTAGTACAGTGTCAAGCATGGAATATTTGTTTGTTAAACTTCTTGTGAATGAATGGATGAAATATATATGTATGAGTCACTTGCCAACTTCAATCCTATCTATCTATCTATCTATCTATCTATCTATCTATCTATTTATCTATCTAGATACGTATATACACATGTATGTACACAGGGATTTGTGTATAGAAGCATATTGTGTGTAATTGAATGTATTTATACTTTTTACTGTTTCCTTCTTTAAATAAATTGGTATCACTCTACTCACTTTTGTCAGGAAAAGTAAGTTTATATGATTGTCTAAACATTATTCACCATGTCTCTTTCTCTGAAAATTACAAAGTGAGCCATTCTGCTTTTAGTTCAACAAATTTAAAAAGTAAGCTTTTCTTATTTCTTATTATTTTTCTTTTCTCCACAGTAAAATTTATTGCCCTATACCTTATGAGATAGTTTTTGTATATGTGGTATAATATATACTTATGTGTTAAACTGGTAATCATGATTTAAATAGACAAATATTTCTAAAGGACATGATGAAAGATAACAATATCCTACCCCAACCCTTCCCATCCCACTCCATGGCCCACTTCCAAAAAGCAGTCACTTTCAAAGTGTTTTTAGCAATTTCTTTTGGAACAGATTTCTGTTGCTGTATAAAAATCTGCCTATACTAATATTTCTTAATTTTGCATTTTTAGATATTATCTTTTGACTTCATAGTATATAAAATGAGCACTGTTTATTTTCTTGTACACATCCATTTGCAGACATATCTAACATTTTCCATGTTTCCCAATGTAATAATTTCCCATATTTCTTAGTGTTTAAGTTATGATGATTATGTGATTGTTGCTTAGCCAAAGTTTGCTTTGTGAGTATACTTCCTCTCTTGTACACTGTGCCAGTTTGAATGTATTATGTCCCCCAAACACCATTATCCTTGATGTAATCTTGTGTGGGCAGACCTATCAGTGTTAATTAGATTGTAATTCTTTGAGTGTTTCCATGGAGATGTGCCTCACCCAACTGTGGATGATGACTCTGATTGGATAATTTCCATGGAGGTTTTGGCCTGCCCATCAGGGTGGGTCCAAATTAAATCACTGGAGCCATACAAATGAGCTGACAAACAGAAGGAACTCAGTGCAGCTGTGAGTGACATTTTGAAGAGGAGCTACAGCCAAGAGGGACACTTTGAAGAATGCACTGGAACTGAGAGAGGAGCTTCAGTTTACAGAGACATTTTGGAGATGGCCTTTGAAAGCAGACTTTTGCTCCAGAGAAGCTAAGAGAGGACAAACGCCCCAAAAGCAACTAAGAGTGACATTTTTGAGGAGGTAAAGCCTAGAGAGGAACGTCCTGGGAGAAAGCCATTTTGAAACCAGAACTTTGGAGCGGACGCCAGCCACAGGCCTTCTCAGCTAACAGAGGTTTTCTGGATGCCATCAGCCATCCTTCGGTAAAGGTACCCAATTGTTGATGCCTTACCTTGAACACTTCATGGCCTTAAGACTGTAACTGTGTAACTAAATAAACCCCCATTGATAAAAACTGATCCATTTCTGGTGTTTTGCATTCTGGCAGCATTAGCAAACTAGAACATACACTATTTTGTTTTTCCTAAATTAATAAGCATTGCCTTTTCTTTCTTCTCTGACCATAAAACAAATTAGTAGTGAAACTTTGCTACAGATTTCTAAAACTAATCCCCAAAATGGTCAAACACAGCATGTGACCTGTCAGTTCTGCCCTGCCTTGTTGGTTGTTTGGTTTGCTTTGGCAGCACTCTTCTTGGACCCTGGTCCCCTTGGCTGCCACGGAAGAAGGGTGGGACCATGCCTGTCCTACCTGCTTCACCCTGAGAAAGCTGCTTGCTCATGTGTTGGATCCCCATTTCCCTGGACCCCATGCCTTCTTTTTCTTTTTTATTTTTTAATTCAGCTTTATTGAAATATATGCACATACCATACAATCATCCATGGTGTACATCAACTGTTCACAGTACCATCTTATAGTTGTGCATTCATCACCCCAATCTATTTTTGAACATTTTTCTTATACCAGAAAGAATCAGAAACAGAATACAAAACAAAAATTAAAAAAGAACACCCAAATCACCCCCCCCATCCCACCCTAGTTTTCATTTAGATTTAGGTTTTGTCCCCAGTTTTCTACTCTTCCATCCATACACTGGATAAAGGGAGTGTGATCAACAGGGTTTTCATAATCACACTGTCACCCCTTGGAAGCTACATTGTTATACAATCGTCTTCGAGAGTTAAGGCTACTGGGTTGGAGTTTGGCAGTTTTAGGTATTTACCTTTAGCTATTCCAATATATTAAAACCTAAAAAGTATTACCTATATAATGCGTAAGAATGTCCTCCAGAGTGACCTCTCAACTCCATTTGAAATCTCTCAGCCACTGAAGCTTTATTTCATTTCATTTTGCATCCCCCTTTTGGTCAAGGAGATATTCTCAATCCCACAAGGCCAGGTCCAGATTCATCCCCACTAGTCATATCCTGCGTTGCCAGGGAGATTTTACCCCTGGGAGTCAGGTCCCACGTAGGTGGGAGGGCAGAGAGATCACCTGCCAAGGTGGCTTAGTTAGAGAGAGAAGGCCACATCTGAGTAACAAAGAAGCACTCAGGGGAAGACTCTTAGGCACAATTATAAGCCGGTTTAGCCTCTCCTTGCAGCAACAAGCTTCATAGGGGCCAGCCCCAAGACAGAGGGCTCAGTCCCAGTGTTTGTGAGAACATCAGCAACAATCCAGGTGAGGAAGTCCAACACCTCTGCCTTCTCCCCCAGCTCTTCAGGGGGCCCCAAATATATATTTTTATTCTCCACCGAAATTACTTTAGGATGTGTTGCTATTTCATTCTAATCTATACAGACCTACCATAGCTCACTCCCTATTCAAAGTTCCATGTAATTGCAGTGTTTGAACAAACTGACTGTAGAAGTTATATTGTTTAGAAAATATAGATCCTGCACCAAATAAACACCTCTTCCCTCAGTCTCACATGGGAATTGAAGTTTGAACACAATCAGTTTCAATCTTTACCCTTTGGCCCAATTTGCTCTAGTCTTAACCAGATCTGCTTTATTCATATCTCTAATTGAAGTCTGGGCTCTATTTCAGGTTGTTTTTTTTGTTTTTTTTTTTTTTTAATTTAACAGTTGCCGTATGTGTTAATACTGATATTCATATCTGCCAAGCTCTAGCTCTGAGTTTCATGTGTAACACAGATACCCAATTGAGCCATTCACTTTTTTTAAAATTATTTTCCCCCCTTTTTTTTTTTTAAATTCATTTTACTGAGATGTATTCACATACCATGCAGTCATATAAAGCAGATTGTAGATTCAGTTGTTCACAGTACCATTACATAGTTGTGCATTCATCACCAAAATCAGTCCCTGACACCTTCATTACCACACACACACACAAATAAGATTAATAATTAAAGTGAAAAAGAGCAATTAAAGTAAAAAAGAACACTGGGTGCCTTTGTTTGTTTGTTTGTTTGTTTCCCCCATTTTTCTACTCATCCATCCATAAAGTAAACAAAGGGGAGTGTGGTCCATATGGCTTTCCCAATCAAATTGTCACCCCTCATAAGCTACATTTTTTACAATTGTCTTCAAGATTCATGGGTTCTGCATTGTAGCTGGATAGTTTCAGGTATTTACTGCTAGCTACTCCAATTCACTAGAACCTAAAAAGGGTTGTTTATATTGTGCATAAGAGTGCCCATCAGAGTGACCTCTCAGCTCCTTTTGAAATCTCTCTGCCACTGTAGCTTATTTCATTTCCTTTCACATCCCTCTTTTGGTCAAGAAGATGTTCTCCATCCCACAATGCTGGGTCTACATTCCTCCCCAGGATTCATATTCTATGTTGCCAGAGAGATTCACTCCCCTGGGTGTCTGATCCCACGTAGGGGAAAGGGCAGTGATTTCACCTTTCAAGTTGGCTTAGCTAGAGAGAGAGGGCCACATCTGAGCAACAAAGAGATATTCGGAAGGAGGTTCTTAGGCACAATTATAAGGAGGCCTAGCCTCTCCTTTACAGCAACAGGCTTCCCAAGGGCAAGTCCTGTGGTAGAGGGCTCAACCCATCAAACCACTGGTCCCCTATGTCTGTGAGCACATTAGCAACCATCGAGGTGGGGAAGCCCAATACCCCTGCATTCTCCACCAGCTCCTCAAGGGGGCTCTGCATATTTTTTTCCTTGTTTTATTTTTTTTTATTAACTATTTTTTTTAAATCAACTATATAAAAAATAAAAAAATAAAAATTTAGAAAAACATACATAAAAAAACATTTCAAACAGACCATAACAAGGGAGTAAGAAAAAGACAACTAACCCAAGATAACTACTTTACTTCCAAATGTTCCTACTCTACCCCAAGAAAGTAACCTAATATAGCAACATTTCTGTGAACTTGTTCCTACTATACCCATCAGAAATTAACAGACCATAGTCATTCCTGGGCATTCCCAGAATGTTAAATTTACCCATGGTAGCTTATCTGTTCTTATTGGGTTATCATTTCCCCTTCCTTAATTGCTCTCTATCACTAGTTTCTCTACTTTCTACATTATAAACCATTAATTTTACATTTTTCAATGTTCACATTAGTGGTAGCATATAATATTTCTCTTTTTGTGCCTGGCTTATTTCGCTCAGCATTATGTCTTCAAGGTTCATCTACGTTGCCATATGTTTCACGACATCATTCCTTCTTACTGCCGCATAGTATTCCATTGTGTGTATATACCACATTTTATTTATCCACTCATCTGTTGAAGGACATTTGGGTTGTTTCCATCTCTTGGCAATTGTGAATAATGCTGCTATGAACATTGGCATGCAGATATCTGTTCGTGTCACTGCTTTCAGATCTTCCGGGTATATACCGAGAAGTGCAATCACTGGATTGAAGGGTAACTCTATATCTAGTTTTCTAAGGAACTGCCAGACTGACTTCCAGAGTGGCTGAACCATTATACAGTCCCACCAACAATGAATAAGAGTTCCAATTTCTCCACATCCCCTCCAGCATTTGTAGTTTCCTGTTTGTTTAATGGCAGTCATTCTAATTGGTGTGAGGTGGTATCTCATTGCGGTCTTAATTTGCATCTCTCTAATAGCTAGTGTGCCGGTTTGAATGTATTGCGTCCCCCAAATGCCATTATCTTTGTAGTTTTGTGGGGCAGAAGTTTTTGTGCTGGTTGGATTTGCTTGGAATGTGCCCCACCCAGCTGTGGGTAATGATTCTGATGAGATGTTCCCATGGAGGCGTGGCCCCGCCCATTCAGGGTGGGCCTTGATCAGTGGAGCTATATAAATGAGCTGACTCAAAGAGAGAACACGGAGTGCAGCTGTGAGTGATGTTCTGAAGAGGAGCAAGCTTGCTAGAGGAGTGTCCTGGGAGAAAGCCGTTTTGAGGCCAGAGCTTTGAAGCAGATGCCAGCTGCCTTCCTAGCTAGCAGAGGTTTTTCCGGATGCCATTGGCCATCCTCCGGTGAAGGTACCTGATTGCTGATGTGTTACCTTGGATGCTTTGTGGCCTTAAGACTGTAACTGTGTAGCGAAATAAACCCCCGTTTTATAAAAGCCTATCCATCTCTGGTGTTTTGCATTCTGCAGCATTAGCAAACTAGAACAGCTAGTGAAGCTGAACATTTTTTCATGTGTTTCTTGGCCATTTGTATTTTCTCTTCAGAGAACTGTCTTTTCATATCCTTTGCCCATTTTATAATTGAGCTGTCTGTACTATTGTCACTGACTTGTAGGATTTCTTTATATATGCAAGATATCAGTCTTTTGTCAGATACATGGTTTCCAAAAATTTTTCCCATTGAGTTGGCTGCCTCTTTACCTTTTTGAGAAATTTCTTTGAGGTACAGAAACTTCTAAGCTTGAGGAGTTCTCATTTATCTATTTTTTCTTTTGTTGCTTGTGCTTGGGTGTAAAGTCTAGGAAGTGGCTACCTAATATGAGGTCTTGAAGATGTTTCCCTACATTATCTTCTGGATTTTTATGGTATTGTCTTTTATATTGAGATCTTTGACCCACTTTGAGTTAATTTTTGTGTAGGGTATGAGGTAGGGGTCCTCTTTCATTCTTTTGGATATGGATATCCAACTCTCCCAGCCCTGTTGAAAAGACTGTTATGTCCCAGTTCAGTGACTTTGGGGGCCTTATCAAAGATCAGTTGGCCATAGATCTGGGGGTCTATCTCCAAATTCTCAATTCAATTCCATTGATCAATATGTCTGTCTTTGTGCCAATACCATGCTTTTTTGACAACTGTGGCTTTATAATAAGCTTCAAAGTCAGGGAGTATAAGTCCTCCTACTTTGTTTTTCTGTTTTAGAGCGTCTTTAGCAATTCAAAGCACCTTCCCTTTCCAAATAAATTTGATTACTAGCTTTTCCAAGTTTGCAAAGTAGGTTGTTGGAATTTTGATTGGGATTGCATTGAATCTATAGATGAGTTCTGGTAGAATTAACATCTTAATGACATTTAGCCTTCCTAATCATGAACATGGAATATTTTTCCATCTTTTAAGGTCCCCTTCTATTTCTTTTAGTAGAGTTATGTAGTTTTCTTTGTATAGGTCTTTTACATCTTTGGTTAAGTTTATTCCTAGGTACTTGATTTTTTTAGTTGCTATTGAAAATGGTATCTTTTTCTTGAATGTCTCTTCATTTGTTCATTTCTAGCATAAAGAAACATTACTGACTTATGTGCATCAATCTTGTATCCCGCTACTTTGCTAAATTTGTTTATTAGCTCTAGTAGCTGTATCGTCGATTTCTCAGGGTTTTCCGGATATAAGATCATATCATCTGCAAACAATGACAGTTTTACTTCTTTCTTTCCAATTTAGATGCCTTCTATTTCTTTGTCTTGCCAGATTGCCCTGGCTAGCACTTCCAGCACAATGTTGAATAACAGTGGTGACATTGGTCATCCTTGTCTTGTTCCTGATCTTAGAGGGAAGGCTTTCAGTCTCTCACCATTGAGTACTATGCTGGCTGTGGGTTTTTCATATATGCTCTCTATCATATTGAGGAAGTTTCCTTCAATTCCTACCTTTTGAAGTGTTTTTATCAAAAAGGGATGTTGCATTTTGTCGAATGCTTTTTCAGCATCTATTGAGATGATCATTTGATTTTTCTCTTTTGATTTGTTAATGTGTTGTAATACATTGATTGATTTTCTTATGTTGAAACATCCTTGCATGGCTAGAATGAACCCCACTTGGTCATGGTGTATGATTTTTTTAATGTGTCTTTGGATTCCATTTGCAAGTATTTTGTTGAGAATTTTTGCATCTATATTCATTAGGGAGATAGGCCTGTAGTTTTCCCTTTTCATAGCATTTTTGCCTGGTTTTGGTATTAGATTGATGTTCGCTTCATAAAATGAGTTAGGTAGTGTTCCATTTTCTTTGATGTTTTGAAAGAGTTTAAGTATGATTGGTGTCAGTTGTTTTTGGAAAGTTTGGTAGAATTCCCCTGTGAAGCCATCTGGCCCTGGGCATTTATTTGTGGGAAGCTTTTTGATGACTGATTGGATCTCTTTGCTTCTGATTGGTTGGTTGAGGTCTTCTGTTTCTTCTCTGGTCAGTCTAGGCTGTTCAGATGTTTCCAGGAAATTGTCCATTTCCTCTACATTATCCAGTTTGTTGGCATACAGTTATTCATAGTATCGTCTCATATTTTTTTTTAATTTCTTCAGGATCTGCAGTAATGTCACCTTTCTCATTCATTATTTTGTTTATATGGGTCTTCTCTCTTTTTGATTTTGTCAGTCTAGCTAGGGGCTTGTCAATCTTGTTGATCTTCTCAGAGAACCAACTTTTGGTGTTATTTATCCTCTCTATTGTTTCTTTGTTCTCTATGTCATTTATTTCTGCTTTCATCCTTGTTATTTCTTTTCTTCTACTTGGTTTAGGATTGGTTTGCTGTTCATTTACTAGCTTCTTCAGTTAATCTGTTAGTTCTTTGATTTTGGCTCTTTCTTCCTTTTTGATATATGCATTTAGTGCTATAAATTTCCCCCTCAGTACTGCTTTTGCTGCATCCCATAGGTTTTGGTATGTTGTGTTCTCATTTTCATTTGTCTCTAGATATTTAGCAATTTATTTTGCTATTTCTTCTTTAACCCACTGATTGTTGAGGAGCATGTTGTTTAACCTCCAGGTACTTGAGAATTTTCTAAGTCTCTGATGGTTATTGACTTCTAATTGTATTCCACTGTGGTCAGAGAATGTGCTTTGAATAATTTCAATTTTTTAAAATTTATTGAGGCTTCTATTATGTCCCAGCATATGATCTATTTTGGAGAAAGTTCTGTGAGCACTAGAGAAGAATGTGTATCCTGGTGATTTGGGATGTAATGTTCTATATACGTCTGTTAAATCCAATTCATTTATCAGATTGTTTAGGTTTTCAATTTCCTTATTGGTCTTCTGTCTGGTTGATCTGTCTATAGGAGAGAGTGATATGTTGAAGTCTCCCACAATTATTGTGGAAACATCAATTGCTTCCTTTAGTTTTGCCAGTGTTTCTCTCTTGTATTTTGTGGCACCTGGATTGGGTGCATAAACATTTATGATTGTTATTTCTTCTTGTTGAATTGCCCCTTTTATTAGTATGTAGGGGCCTTCTTTGTCTCTCATAACATCCTTGCATTTAAAGTCTATTTTATCTGAGATTAATATTGCTACACCTGCTTTCTTTTGGCTGTAGCTTGCATGAAATACTTTTTTCCATCCTTTCACTTTCAATTTCTTTGTCTCCCTGTGTCTAAGATGAGTCTCTTGTATGCAACATATTGATGGTTCATTTTTTTTAATCCATTCTGTGAATCTATTTCCTTTAATTGGGGAGTTTAATCCATTTACATTCAACTTTATTACCATGAAGGAATTTCTTGAATTAGCCATCTTATCCTTTGGTTTATGTTTGTCATATATATTTTTCCCTCTCTCTATTAATATCCTTTAATGTACCCATAATGAGTCTCTTTAATACTGAACCTTTCTCCATGTCTCTCTCTCCTTTCCGTGTTTCTCTGTTGATAGGGCTCCCTTTAGTATCTGAAGTATGGCAGGTCTTTTATCAGCAAAATCTCTCAGCATTTGTTTGTGAAAAATTTAAGCTCTCCCTCAAATTTGAAGGAGAGCTTTGCTGGATAAAGAATTCTTGGTTGGCAATTTTTCTCACTCAGAATTTTAAATATGTCATGCCACTGCCTTCTCACCTCCATGGTGGCTGCTGAGTAGTCACTACTTAGTCTTATGCTGTTTCCTTTATATGTGGTGATTTGCTTCTTTCTTTCTGCTTTCAGAACTTGCTCCTTCTCTTCTGTATTTGACAGTGTGATCAGAATGTCTTGGAGTGGGTTTATTTGGATTTATTCTCTTTGGAGTTCGCTGGGCATTTATGATTTGTGTATTTATGATATTTATAAGATTTGGGAAGTTTTTCCCAACAATTTCTTTGAATACTCTTCCTAGACATTTACCCTTCTCTTCCCCTTCTGGAATATCAATGAGTCTTATATTTGTACATTTTATATTATCTATCATATCCCTGAGGTGCATTTTGATTTTTTCAATATTTTTCCCCATTCTTTCTTTTGTTCTTTCATATTCCATTCTGTCATCTTCCAGGTCACTGGTTTGTTGTTCAACTTCCTCTAGTCTTGTAGTATGAGTATCCAGAATCTTTTTAATTTCATCAACAGTTTCTTTTATTTCCATAAGATCATCTATTTTTTTATTTACTCTTGCAATTTCTTCTTTATGCTCTTCTAGGGTCTTCTTCATATCCTTTATATTCTGTGCCATGGTCTCATTGTTCATCTTTAGTTCTTTGATTAATTGCTCCAAGTACTGTGTCTCCTCTGATCTTTCGATTTGGGTGCTTGGGCTTGGGTTATCCATATCGTCTGGTTTTTTCATATGCTTTAAATTTTTCTGTTGTTTTTGGTCTCTTGGCATTTGCTTAACTTGATAGGGTTCTTTTAGGATTTGTAGACTGATTAAAACCCTTATCTCCGATTTGTGAGATCTACAGCTTCATAGAGTACACAGTCTCTAACCAGCAGGTTATGTCCACAAGCCACCTGTTCCCCTCAAGCCAGTTCTCCCCTGCTTTGTCTTTGTGGTGAGTGTTGGTATGAGTCTTGTGGGGTCCAAGTGGTGTGCCAAGCTTGCGTGTGTAGTTGGTGTTGACCACCCTGTATATGGGGCATGTGTCTGGGCAGTCAGGGAGGGAGGCGGCTCTAACATTCAAATATCCCTGGTGTTCCTGTAGACTTAAAGCTGCTGCAATAGTCTAATCCTTCAGTTCAGTCCTGCCACAGTTTGTCTCTGCCACTGACCCACAAGTCCTTGGTACTGGCATATGGCCCCTGAGACTTGCAAGTGGGTCCCTCTTCCAGGCCGTGTACCCTCAGGTCCTCTGTTGAGGGATGACTGTGCTATGTCACAGGTGAGCGCTGTCCCCCCAGGGCAGTTCTGGACTGCAGGGCTGTGTAGGGCCACTCCCAGTCTGCTGAAAGGATGGCTGAATGGGGCATGGTAATTCACACTGCTCCACTTTCCCAACTCTGGGGCAACCAGCTGAGGGTGCAGGGAAGGCTAATGTCCACACCCGATTTTGTGGTGGGTGCGTGTGTTGTTGGAAACACTTTCCAACACACTGGGTTGTCTAGGGCAGCTCTGGGCTGTGGTGCTGGTGACTGGCAGGAGTGTTCCCTGCCCACTGGGAAGATGGCTGTAAGGGACGCCCCCCTTTTCTTGGGAAGTTGTGGTATTTAGTGAATTTTCTCAGCCACTGGACTTATTGCCTTGTGTGTCAGAGCTCTCTTAGTTCTGCTCTTGTCTTGACTTGCCCAAATTCCAAGTCTTTGAGGCTTTCTGTTTTGGGCTTCTTAGAGTAATTGTTTTAGAAAAAGAGAAAAAGATTAAAAAAAAAGGAAAGTCTCTCCCTGCAGATAGATTGGGTTATTGAAATGCTAAGAGACAAGGCAATTAGGGCCATTAAGGAAGGGTCTGGGGGCAGAGAAGCTGGTTTTTCTTCTCGATTTGCATATGAGCCTGACTGCCCAAGCTCTGCCCTTCCCAGTTCTGTGTTCTCCAGAACTCCAAAAAGCCTCTGCTTTTATTTTTGGCTTTTTCTTGCTGTTTTTGCTATCCCTATCTCCTCTCCACCAGGCTGGCTGCTCCTGGATTCTCCAGTGTCTGATCTCAGTCTATCTATGCTTGCAGTTTGGATCAGTAGAATGAATTTCCAATAAGAGCCGCAACTGCAGTTCTCCCTCCTTGTTCCCAGTGCTGATGGCCCCTCCTCCCACAGGACTGAGCCTGGCAGGGATGGGCGTGGGTCCCCTGGCCACAAAAACTTACAGATTTCACTGATCTCAGCTGTTCCAGATGTTCATGAGTGTTGTATGAAGTATGCCCAAAGTCAAATTGCTCTGCGGTGTCCAGTCTATGCAGTTCCTGGCTTTCTACCTACTTCCCTGGAGGAGTAACTAAAACATACACCTCACCACGCCACCACCATCTTGCCCCACCCTCTCCCCATGCCTTCTTTCTTGATTTCCTTTTTGCTTGGGAACAGGGTATTCTCCTGAGAAGGTGTGCATGGGAAATAAATTTTGATGCTTGGAGGTTTCTGAGTTTGTCTTCATTCTAACTTCCCATCTGATTAGTTCAGTTGAGAAAGATTTTTAAGTGCAAATTTTCTCTTTGGTCTTCTAACTTTTCCATTGGCTTCTGATTGTCAGAGTTTCTATAATATAAAAAGCCATGCTGATTCTCAATTCTTTCTATAGTTTTCTCTTTAAAAATTATCTGGGTTGTCCCCCTTGTGTTCTCAGTTTCATCATGGTTGACCTTGATGGAGACCTGCTTTCATCCACTGTGATGTGCTCTTAATAGGGCCTTTCAATGTTGCAATTTATGTTCTCGACTTTAGGGACATAGATTTATGTTATTTCTTTGGCAGTACCCTTTCCTCTATTTTCTTGTTCTTTTTCTAGAACTTGTATCATCCAGAGTTTGATCTTATTCATTGAACCTCAAATTTTATAATTTCTCCCTGATTTTCATTCCTTTATCATTTTCTCTCTTTTTAAAAAAGTTTATAGGGACTTCTTATCCTTTAAAATTTCCTGTATTTAGAATTCTGTTCTTGTTTCATTGTAGGCAAATGATATAGGATTTTTTTTTCTTCTATTCTCTGTGATTTTGTTTTCCTTCATATGTATGTATCTCTCTTTTTTTCCTGTTTGTATACATTTGTTTTAGCATTCATGGTAAGTGCTTTCCTCAAAAATCTGGTGATTGTTGGTTATCCATTCATATTTTAGAGTTAGACACTGAAAATCTGATTGTGTGTGGGAAGAGCTGATAGACTGGTAGCCTTCAAGGAGGAATATAGGGCAGGGATCTTCTAGCGTACCTTCAAAATGGGTATCTGCAGATAGTATTTATTGCCTTGGTCCTTTGAGAAGAATTTTAATTTCTCTTTTCCAGGTTTCTTGAAAATAAATAATATTGGCTTCTATAAATATTTATTGTTGTTGTTTAGTTTACTATCAAACTTTAAAGTAACATATCTGCACAAATTCAGTTTTGAAATCATAAAGAATGGAAAACTGAGAGGAAATTTATAATTTGTCAAAATCAGCATGACAGAAACTTTTCTTAAAAAAAATGCCATTCATAAGACAATAACATCTGGAATTTTACATGTCAAAAACTGGTTGATTTTGTTCTTCATGGTTTTCTCATTTGATTCATGGAGGTTAATGTGAAGCAGTACCAGTAAGATCCTCAAAATAATCAAAATGTAGGGGGCCTCCATGTAGCAGTGCCAGATTTTAACTCATGGAACTCTATCTTTTAATTGCACACAGCAGCTCTTTCCTAGTGCCCTTGTGTTGGATGTTGCTGGCAGGAAAAAAGCAGGTGAGCTAACAAAAATCCAGCATCTTCTTCAGTTCCTGGGACTCTGCAGAGCCTAGAAGTCAAGACCACTCAGAGTTCTAATTCTAGTAATTTATTAAATGGAACTGCCCTTGTGACCTCAAACAAGGAGTGCTCTGATAGAAAAAAAAAAAATGAGCAGTGCACTCACTTCTCATCCATAAGAGCTGGCCTGAGATTGATATCTGCCATTCCTGCCTTTACAAGGGTATCAGGTAATGAGAGCTGGTAAAGGATTTGGTGATGTTGGAATAAAAGCCTTCTATAATACTAAGAAATGTCAGAGTGTTTAAAAAATTGACCATGCCACAGTGTCACCAGCAAGAACTTTTTTGTGGAAGTGATAAGCAAGTGATATCAACTTATATCGACACTGTGAAACAATACATCAAACCAAAGATGGATGGAGTCATTTGCACCATTTCCAGTGCCAAGGAAACAGAGACGGTACCTATAGCCATTACTTCAAAGCTATAAACCTTGTGTCTTTGTCCCAGTGGAATGCACTCAAATTGGTCAAGGTCAAAAAGGATCCAAGACAAACTGAAAGGAAAAGAAAAACAAAAACTTCCCAAATCTTCATGCACACACACACACTCACAAAGACACAATGTGTGTTAACAGAGAAGTAACTCAAGGAATAAATAGTGCAAAATTTAAAGATAATGACTCTTTCTATAAGATAATTGATAGTCAAAAACATTCGACAAATTAAAGACAATTAAAAAATTATTCTCCACTTTACAGAAAGATCCATCTCAGAGCTCTCTCCTTAGTTGCTTTCCTTGAGCCTTTATTTCACAGTTTTTAGAATATTAAATGATGCAGTTGACAAAGAGGCAGGGTTGAAAGGGCAGCTGCTGCCATGTGAAGATCAATTAGGAAAAGAAAATAAATTCTTTGAACTGATAATTTAGAGAACTGGAAAAATGGGAACCCATTCACAGTAATTTGATTTTTGTGTGGTTTCTCAAGAACATGACTTCAAGTAACTGGCACACTACAACCACAGAAACCCATAAAACCTATGTTTATTTCTTTAAGGATATACACTGTGAATATCAGTGCCACTTTCCTGGAGATGGCTGGGCCCTTGCCTTCTTTCTGGGTCTTCATCAGCAGTCTAAGACACTTAAATTCTACGAGCAATAAAATTAAAGCAACCTCAGGGACAAAAGACTTACATGTAGGTGGGTGGGGGGAACAGACTCATGACTACAAACTGAACTTTAATTTCACAAGAAAGACATTAAACAAAACCAAATGCATTATTTCACTATTTCTTTCATTTCATAGAAGAAAAGATGCAATACAATCCAAACAATAAGAGCATAATCTCAAAATACAGGACAGTCCTCTACCTTAAATTAGTTTAAAAATAGCAAAATAAGTTAAAAAAATCTTACTGCATGGTCTTTAGGTTTTGAATCTTGGAGCAAGCTGGTGTTCACATTTCTATGTGCAGCAATGGTTACTGGAAGGGGGTTTGTCATCCAGACCTTGCCAGATACTAGGAAATCTCATGTTTGATCCTGATAGAATAAGCACTGGAGCTAGAAAGTGACTTAGACGTTATTTCGTTAAATTGTCTGTTTTACAGTTAAGGAAGGAAGACTGACTTGTCTCATGTAGCCCAGCTAATCAGAGACTGAACAGGGTCTCGGCCCCCTGCAATCCTGTCTGAGGCACTTGTGCGGTTCCTGCCCTGTGTCTCTTGCCTGAGGCGCTAACACTTCGGCACAGCTGTGCAGGGTGTGGAGGTTCTTGAGGGAAACTTCCTTTAAGTTGAAAGTATTTTCATTATCAAGAAGTATTTACTGGGCAGCACCCTGAGCAAGTCCCAGGGGATGTGGAAGTCTTTTTCTCAAGTTGCTTATAATGTGGTTTGGAAGACAGTTGAAGCACATAAAAATAAACCTAAGAACATAAGATAACATAGGATCGAAAATTCCATGTGTGGGCAGACAGCAAGCACCGACTTGGGGCTTTTGTCCATGGGAAGAGGGTATAGTCTTTGGTTTCTGAGAGGCATTTATAGGAAGCAGTGTTGCCACACATAACTTGGCTTTGGGGTCCAGAATTTGCCTCTGACTGTCTAAGAACTAAGAAGATTGAGCCTTGCCAGTCCCCTCAAAAGGGCTTTGGATCGCTTAACCGTCAATGATTTCAGTTATCACGAGACAAAGAACTCAGGGATGGGGGACTTGCAAAACGGGCATGAGGACTGGCGATGAAACATATAACGCCCCCTTTTCCACCTCGTTAGATGCCTCAACCTTCACTATTAAATATGCTCTTGACCTTGTGGGATAAACTCCAGAAGCAAATTTCTCATTTGCCGGCCTCTGCTTGGGCTTTCTGCGACATACTGCCGCTCAGACAAGTACTGTTCTTAATGGGTTTATGGGAAAGGGTTGGCCTGCCTTTCCATCTGCACCTTCTGCTGGCTGCCTCCGAAAAGCTCTGGCTTGCCATACGACATTCCCTTGAATTATTTAGATTGGTAAATCTTTCTGCATCTCACATCTTTAGTCCATCTGTTAGCCGGAGCTTTGCCTTTATAGGAAGTGTCCTTTATGCATGCTGGCATCTGTCAGCAGTGCACTTCCCTCTTTTATTCATGATCTTCTATGGGAGAGGGTACAAACTGCAGAAATGCCGCATGTCTGGTATGCATTTCATTTTAATGGAAGATTACATGACTGGGGTGCTGGTTTATTACCTTGCTCCACATGCATCCATTCATCACCTGGCAGCCCCCTTCACCAGCCTGCCCTCCTGTATCCCCATGGTCCCAGCTTTACTCAGCATGTGGGTTTGATGGGGGAGAGAAAACTGGTCCTTTAAAAAAAGATGATGAAAGATGGTGAGGAAAGAAAAAAAAATAATGGGGAATCAAGGCCAGGGAAAAGGGAAAAGGTCTTGACCTTGGCCTGATACCCAGATGCGGACATGGAATTATTTACACAAAGCACTAGATGCATTAAGGAAAATGGTACCGTGAACACCATATCCTAGCTGAGAATTTTATCCCTGGAAATCATCCTCCTAAACTTATACTTTTTTTTTCTATTTTCCACTCACAGGATAATTCAATCTTGGAGAGGCCATGTCATCCAATTTCTCTTTTAATGCTAGAATGGCCTTTTTAATACTGTTTACCAAATGTGGATTATCCCCAGGGAATAGTCTCCTATAAGAATTTTTAAATTGTTTTATGCTATCATTTTGATTTGATCTAAAAATAATCAATCCAAGGATAACCAAGATAACGTGATCATGTTTCCTGGGTTGCCTGGAACATTCATGATTTATGTCTATCGTAGATCAATGAATGAATGACAGTGATTTTTAGTACCCCCTTTCACTCATTTGACAGTGAATTTTAGTACTCCCTTTCACTCACAAAAGCATGCTGGTTTGGATGCCAAATTATGGTAAATTTAATTTTAAATAATGCAGATGACCACTTGATATCTGACTACTGCTAGGATGATTTCAGTGTTCATGTTAGTGATTCTATTTGTTTTCCCCTGAAAATACATGGTTTCATGGCAGGCTACTTTACTAAGGAAATAAGGGTTATGTGCCCAGTGAGGAAGGGGCCCATACTTATATTCAGATGATGTTTTCTTCTTCTAACTTGGGTATTTTTTAACATAGCATTCATTCATGCATTCAGTAAATATTTGTTGAGGGCCTTCCATGTTCCACATACTTTTTGGGATACTGAGTATACAATGTGAGCAAGATAAATGTCTACTCTTCTGGGACTTAAACTTGTTGAAAATGACTAAAATTAAATTCCACTTCCAGTTTATTTTATATATTTATATACCTAAAGGACAAAGAGTCTTCTGGCCTTGGTTGAACACAGATGTTGTTAAGTGGTACAGACAAGCAGAGTGAGGCAATTGACAGATCAGAAAGATAATGGGAACCAAGGTCAGTTCAGAGTTACTGCAGATAGACAAGCTCTTATTATGCGTGAGCTGTGTCCCTTCTTCCCTCCACCACATTTGATAAATTTTATAGAGAAACAAGAAGAATGAAGGCTGAGCTCCTGCCACTTGTTATGGGAGACTATGGAAAAACTGGAAAGTGACCAGAAGAAATATGGATTAATCCTCTAAGCAGAAGTGAAAATTCTTGGAAATTTTATTGGAAAGGAACACTGGAGAGAAAAAAACACAAATAGTCTTTTGTAAGGTAATCAAGTGAGAACCTGGCATGCAGAAATTTGAAATTATGGTTTACTGGAAATTTCTTTAATTTTATCTTACAGCTCTTCCACTGAATTTTCTATTTCAACTAATATATATATATATTTTGTTTTAAGAGCTCTTTCTTGTTCTCTCACTTTTTCTTTTTTATATCATCCTGCTCAAAGTTTATGAATGTAATATAATCTCTTATGTCTCTGAAGATATTAATTACCATTGGGTTGTTAAAGCTTCCTTTTACCCTTGCAATTGTCTATTCTCTATGAATTCCATTTCTTTTGTACTTGCTGAGTTTGTTCCAGCCTTTAGTATTGTTTTTCAAATAAAATATCAGATGACTTCTGACCATTTACAAGAGAGAGGCATTAAAAAAACAATCGGAAGTTCTGTGTCCAGGGGAAGGGCTTGCTGTCTGTCAGGATCCATGGTATGGTGATTGGGCAGGGACCATATGTTTTCACTGGAAGGTCCGCAGACGTCAGTTTCTCTGAGTCTTTTCTCAGTCTCCCTGGAGTGGTAGCCTTCAATCTCCTTCTTAGAAGATCTAAACTGTCTACATTCTAGATGGAAAAAGTGGCGGAGAGACTGGGGAGTCTCATGGTTCATAAATAATTTTTCTTTATCCCCCCTTCTATATAGCAACTGAGCCCCTTTCCCTGATATGCTGGCAACCCCTTGCTTGGCTCTTCTCTTGTTCATTTTCTTCAGAGAGTTAGCCTCGTATCTCCCATCAGGGTGGGGAGAAAGTAACCACTGCTCTGAAAGGGATGGCAGAAGGGATCCAGGAGACGAACTGAACTTTAAAGAGACTTTCAAGCAACCCTCCATTTCAGTCCCTTTGCACCCCACCTTCAGTTGCTTCCAATTCCCAAGTCATTCTAGGCTGGAATTGGATTGCTTCTTCTTGGCCCCTGCTTTGAAGTCTTGGGTTTGTTATTTTTGCTGTGCTTAGGGAGTTACAAATACTCCATCTGCTTTTTCATTTCCAAAATGTTATCTGCAACCTTTACCTGCTACCATGTTCGTCTCTCATCTCTGAATTTATGGATTTATAACTTATTCTTAAAATTCTATGCAATTATAGTGGAGTTTCAGGTGGGAGCAGAGAGGAAAATTTGTGATTCATCTTCCAGCTTTAACTGGAGGCCCCTTTCTCCCTTTTCCAGGATAAAGATTTCTGATTACTCCCTCAAGTCTTCAAATGGAAAAGCATACAGCTCTCCTGCCATCCTGAATGTCTTTTGATAGCATAATCCATTGCTCTTTGGCTTATTTCAACTCCTAATTATTATAAGAAAACATAAAATATCAGCTCCATGGAGGTAGGGAATGCTTTCTTTTATGTTGCCATATACTAAAGTGACAATAAAGAAATGATATATAGTATGGCCCTGGTCTTTTAAGATGGTGACAGACTATTTGGGATTTAGGAATAAAGTCAGGAAATTAGCCAAAAAATCATCAAGAATAAAGCCTGCAGCCCCTTATTTTCTCTACCAAGGGAAACCTAAGCTCACTAAATTTGTCCAGCCTTCTGGGCAGGTAGAACATAGAAAAGAGCCCAAATCTCTTCCATTCTACTGACACTCACTTCATTTAAGCTGGAATCACTATGTGGTGGAGAAGCTTCCATGCACTGAGGAATCCAGATGGAGGATATCCTGGTTTCGGGGCCAGTTTCGTGGGTTTCCATCCTGGCAGTTGCACAGGGCTCCAGGTTCGGAAGGACCAATAGTTTAATGCTCTGCTATCCCTGTCTTGAAATTGTTAATAATTTTTGAACAAGGAACCCGCCTTTTTATTTTGTATTGGGCCCTAGGCACTGAGCCAGAATTTGCACTTACAAATTATGTAACCTGCTTGGCATACTATCCAAATACTTTGCAGCTGAGGGAGTAGAAGGTGACTTCAACAAGTCTGACCTCTCCATTGTGAGAAAATAGTTGCTAATGATCATAGAAGCCATCAAAGCTTAGGAAAAAATAGTATGGCGACAGAAGATGCAGTATAGATTGGATCTGCCATTGCAAATGCATATATTCAGGTTCCAGGCAGGAAACCTAAATGTGGGAAGGGGCTGGTGTAATAGGGTGATGTTAGCTGTTGGCAAGCAGAAACAGTGTGCCCTTCCTAAAGGTACTCAAATTCAATTTAAAAAACACTGAGTTTTAGTAGTGGACCACCAATTTATAACTCATGTTTTATGGCTATCCAGGAGGCCCTTGTAAAGCCATGGTTATTTTCCAAGACATCTGCTCATCTTGCACAGTTTGTTCAAACTAAGATTTTTCTCATTCAAACAGGATGTCAGGTCAGTTCATGTATCAGTTTTCATTTTCCTGTCTATTGCTTTTCAAAGATATAAATGTATGTTTTACACTTAGGACACATTTCATTTTCCTGTCTATTGCTTTCCAAAGATATAAATGTATGTTTTACACTTAGGACACATATTTGGCTCTAGACCTTGTACTGAATCATCTTGTTTCCCTTTACTTTGAGCAGCTTCATCCTTGTCATTAATTCTGTATTTGATATTTGCTGTCATCTGATTAGATTATTGTGATGAAGGTGTCATTCCCTGGGCAGATGGGCAAAACATTTAGGGTGAGCCCTGGGAGTGCAGGGAATATGGATACAAAGAACCTGCCTCACAACAGCGGAAACAGAAGAGAGGTGGGTGGTATGTGTGTGTATGTGTGTATGTGTGCACAAGCATATGTACATTCTTACCACAAACAAGATTCATCAAAACAGCTGGCAAAGATGTACCAGTCCTGAGTGTTGCTGCAGGCACGTCCAAGGGATTGAGGAAGTTATAACTTTAGCAGCTGAACAATGATAATTTTACCTTCTGAATATTACCCAATGGCACAGACTAAAAGAGAGACATTGGTCAGTGCAAAGCTCTTTCCCCAATTTTAAATTGATTTGTTTTCTCCAAGCCTGTTTGAATACACACATATCTCACAATCAAAGTATCTTAGTCTGGTTCTTGGACTCTCAGGCAAAAAGTCTTTATGGACTGTCAAGGTGACCATGAAATGTCTAAATGTTTATACCACATAAGGTTTAGCCAAAACAGTGCGAGACCTAGATTCAGGTTCCTGTTCTACCACAGAGAGTAGCCTTGTATAATTCATTTAACTTCACTGAGCCTCTGTTTCATTATCTGTAAAATGCAGTTGTAATGATAATGACCTCAGTGGGTTGTTGCAAGGTTCAGGTGATATAAAAGCCCATCCCTATCATCCAAAGGTTTAAGGGCATTTATAGCTAAGCACCCCTGTAGTTCATTCACGGGACACAGATTAGTAAACTTCATTTTAGATGCAAAGTTCAACAATCACTATATTCTAGTAGCAAAGGAGAGGGTCTTTCATGATTCAGGTGGGAAAAGTTCTATTCAAATAAATTACTTATATAAGAATGTGTGATTTATCTAAAATGAGACAGCTTTGGAGGAAAGGGGATATCTTCTAATTTGGATGGGGCTCAAAGACAAAGAAGAAAACAAGTTCATAATCCTTGGGTCTGTAGGTTCTCTAAAGGTCAAAAATTTAGGATTTTTATATATTTAAGTTTTATCAGTGGACTGAGAATTCCTGGAGCAACAGCAAGAGGCCTATGAAATCATTTTTGCTCTTTCCAAGAGTCACCAATGATGCTATTTGGACCATATAAAACCAGAACCATCTTCTGTCAAAGGCATTCCTGTTTCCTACTTGTACACTAGGTGATACATTGGGCCTTATGAACTTCCACCTGCTCCAGTGGATCTCTGGGATGTAAATGAACTTTGTCTTTAAGAAATGAAGCACTCTGAGATGGTGAAGGCATCTAGAAGCCTCCGTACAAATTATGTGATAAGTACGGTGCAGGTGAAAGCATTCTGCACATCACTTCCAGCTTAATCTTCCTCAAACACTGTATGGTAGGCTGAATAATGCCCCTCCAAAATATCCACAGTCTAGTCTGTGAATGTTACCTTATATGGCAAAAGCTATTTCAGATGTGATTTAACTTAAGGATCTTGAGATGGGGAAATTATCCTGGATTACCTGGGCAGGCCCTAAATAATGCGAACAAGTGTCCTTAAAAGAGGGACCGTTGACTACAGGAGGTAAGATACATGACGACAATGGAAACAAGGTGTTGGAGTGATGTGAGGAAGGGGTCAGGAGCCAAGAACTGCAAGCAGCCTTAAGAAACTAGAAAAGATAAGGAAATGGTTTCTCCCCTAAAGCCTCTAGAAGGAACCAGCCCTGCAAATAATTGTCTTTAGTGCAGTGAAACTGATTGCAGAATTCTGGCCTCCAGAAGTGTAAGACAATAAATATGTGTTTTAATTCACCAAGTTTGTGGTAATGTTTTACAGCAGCAATAGGAAACAAACTTACCATAATATCTAAAATTTATTGAGCACTTACTATGTGCTAGACACTGAATTAAGTATAATACTTTACATACGTTATTTATTTAATCTCCCCAACAACTCTTTGGGGTAGATATTAGTAATATCGCCATTTTACTTAAAATGAAATTAAGGTTATGAAGGCTAAGTTATATCCCCACAGTCACCAGCTAATAGCCTGCCCGATTCTATAGTTTTGTACCTATTTTAACCCTAACTGCTAGGTTATAGTTTTCTTAACTTCCTGTGTTCTGACTCAGTTCTCAACATGGTCACTGAATTCAAATGAAAACAAATTCAAATGAAAATAAAATTGAAGCCTACCTGAAACCATGATGTTCCAACCAGAAAATAATTTTATACATGTAAATTTAGTCTACACCCATCTGTTCAGAATTCTAATTGTACAAGGTAAGGTGGATCTGATTCCTTTCAACAGTCACCTCCACTCTATTTTCTTAGGTCTTATGGTCTTATGACTATGGATGGCCATATGAACATCTCATCTAGGAAACCGGGTTCACGTTCTTCTCATTGGCTACATTTTTGGTTTTTTTTTTTGTAAAGTGATTCAGTCAGAGGAAGTAGATTTCTTGCAAGGGATCTGTCCTGCAGAAGCCAAGTGTTTCTGGTATTTCATTAGATGCTGACGGTGTTAGATTTAAAGTTGACTCTGAAGCCTAATTAAGCATTATGCTGGTGCACATATTCTGCAAATTAAGACACAACACATAACAGAGCCCAGTATGAGATAAGTTAAAAAGAAAGCTGTCAACATGCAAAGGACTCTGTTAAGTGCTTTAAATACAAAATTTGAATTTAAATACAAGTGGGTTGATGCCTCTTTTCCTTTCAAGTTGGAAATGAAAATTAAGTGAGGTAGAGTTTTATTTCATTTTTTAGTAATCACGGAGTTCTGACTCTAGTAACTAATACAGTATGTTACAGAAGTGTTAGAAATGGCAAGAGGAACTGGCCTAGATTTAGCAACTCACTTTTGGCTCCTCACTAACTGAATGAAAAGCACACCAACCCCGTCAATGTTGACAAGTCAACACGTGTATTGAAAAAAAATTTCAGATTAAAACAAGCAGGACCACTGGCACTCTTTAGATCTGTGCAGCTGTGGAAAAGTTCCATACCTGACTTCATCAAATTGAGGTCGGTGGAGTGTTGGTAAAATCCAGAGAGGTTGTGAAATCCCAGGCGATGGACTCCAAGACTGCTGAGCCTGGAAGAGAGCTGACTGTGTTAGCTGTGACAATCTGAGTTCCAGGAGAGCAGTGAGTAGTGTGGGCCACAGGAAACCATGATGGAAGAGGTGGGAAAATTTGGGGATGGGGGAGGGTCTGCTTTGCTTCCTGGCATCTACATCCAGTAGCCAATAAGAGCTGGAGGCGAGATTCATCATACTACCACTCAGGGTAGTTGCTCCTCTTCATTTATATTTCTCAGTCCTTCCTTCCTGCTTTTTTCTGAAACATTATTTGTATTCATCAAAAAAAAAAAACAAAAACCAGGTCTTCACTATGTTCATGTTATGAGTAAATGAACACAAATAAAAAGTTGTTGCTCTCCTGAAAGCACTTGTAATTGAAAAGGGAAAAAAGATACAGACACATACTGTGCGGGCTTGAATGTATTATGTCCCCCAAATGCCATTATCTTTGATGTAATCTTGTGTGGGCAGACCTATCAGTGTTAATTAGATTGTAATTCTTTGAGTGTTTCCATGGAATGTGCCCCACCCAACTGTGGGTGATAACTCTGATGAGATATTCCCATGGAGGTGTGGCCCCACCCATTCAGGGTGGTCCTTGATCAGTGGAGCCATATAAATGGGCTGACAAACAGAAGGAACGCAGTGCATCTGTGAGTGATGTTTTGAAGAGGAGCTACAGCCAAGAGGGACACTTTGAAGAAAGCACAGGAGCTGCAGATGAGAGACAGTTTGAAGACGGCCATTGAAAGCAGACTCTTCCTCTGGAGAAGCTGAGAGAGGACAAATATCCCAAGTGCAACTAAGAGTGACATTTTTGAGGAACTGCAGCCTAGAGAGGAATGTCCTGGGAGAAAGCCATTTTGAAACCAGAACTTTGGAGCAGATGCTAGCCACGTGCCTTCCCAGCTAACAGAGGTTTTCCAGACACCATTGGCCATCCTCCAGTGAAGGTACCCGATTGCTGATGTGTTGCCTTGGACACATTATGGCCTTAAGACTGTAACTGTGCAACCAAATAAACCCCCGTTTATAAAAGCCATTCCATCGCTGGTGTTTTGCATTCTGGCAACATTAGCAAACTAGAACACATACCTTACTAGCTGCCCTTCCAAGTGATAAATGCTTCACTTGAAAGTGACACAAATTGATCTCCAGTGGGATGAAGATGAAAAGTGGGTCTGAGGCAGGTTAGTGAGGAAGTATATGTGAAAACCTCCCAAAGACAAAAAATTTGAGTTGGACCTTAAAATAAAAGTAAGATTTCAATTGTTAGATGTGAAAGAGACGTAAAATATACATTGAGGTACTTTGATAACAATGTTTTAACGTAAAAGAAAATCAGACAAATTGAAATGGATAATGTAAAAGACAGTTTATATCTGTTCGACTCAACCAAAAAGACTACAACTTGATCACTCTATTTTCTGAGCTGTTTATTGATTTATGGTTGACTCTAAGAAATTTTATATGGTCTTTCAAGGGACTGAAATGACAGTTAGACTACTTTAAATTTTTATTTACTTTGGTCTTAATAAATTAAACAGACTTGGGATGCAGAGATCTGATTGAGCAACTAATCCAGAAAATTGGATGTAACTTGGTTTTATAAACCTTGTCATTAGATCATTAAAATTGTTTAAATCATGTAACCTCTTCAGAAAGCACTCCATAAGCCTTGGTCAAAGCTCCATGCCAATAGTCAAATCAATTTATTTTGTTTCCATTAAATTCAGTTCCTACCATATGTGCAATAGTCTGTTAAATAGATGGAAAACACAAACCCATATGCACACACACACACACACACACACAGTTCTCTCCTCTCACAGAAGTTAAAATCTTGTTGGAAGAAAGGATTTGTGCACATGAAAAACTATAGTGCAATAATAAACTTTGTAATAAAAGACTAGATTTAATAAAATCCAATGCCAAAATTTATAGTACAAGCAAATTCTGTGGCTGGCAAGGAAAGAACTCAAAGCTGGAAAAGCTTAATTGAAGTTGGCTCCAGTTAATAATTTTTTAAAGGTACAAACACTATCATGTTATAGAATACTTGATAATTTTATAATGCTTTGTAGTTTGAGATCCAAATATGAAAAGTGATACGGATCTATCAGAAATCGAACTTTTGTAAAACTTTTCAAAGTTTGTCTTTTTTTAAAAGTTTGCATCTTTAAAAAAAAAATTCTTTAACATTTTGAACTATTTAATTTTCTTAATATAATTTTAATACTGAGAATACTGTGATTTTTAAAATTTATCTTGATATTAAGGGTGAATTTAACTGTAGGAAAATTGATTGAATGGCATTTAATGGATTTTGCTAACAAATAATTAAATGATAATTGCTTAATAATATCAAATTATTTTCTGCTGTATACAATTATTAATTACATACAAAGAACAATTGAACACTGTTGTTTTTTTGGCAACTACAATGATTGAATAAATTATTTAATAGCATACAATTAATTGTGTTCTATTCAATAAGATTATAACTGATTGAAAAGTAATGGATAAATTTAGTCTCCACACTCAGTAAACAAAACTACATGGAATAGAAATCTAGTTTAAATCAAGAAAAGGACTAAATCAACTATTTATTCTTTTAAGTCAATAGATTCTGTTAAAATTAATTTCTTTTTCCCTTTTCAAAGTGAGTTAGAATGCAACTATGCACCTTTAACATTTTTTTCCCTAGGAAAAAAAAGTTGAAAGCTACTACATAAGCCTAACCTGGCTCCTTTTTGTGCAGTGCAGTGGGGGACAGGGGCTCCCCCATCATATAAAGATGCAAAGATAGTGTTTCCTGAAATTCTGCATGAGCCTAAGGAAGGCTTCTGAAGAATGGGACTCATGTCCAGTTATTAGTAAGCCAGACAGGCAGAGTGAGAAGCAATTTCCTTAAACACAGTCACAAGCAATACTTTCATGAGCAAATTCTCTCTCCTTATCTCCTTCACTTTAAATTCCACCGCTGATAACAGCAGTTATTTCAGAATCATAAACAATAATGTTGTAATGGATCTTCAAACGCACCCGTCACATTATCCCCCCCAATTCATGAATCCACCTCCTCCTGATGCCAACAATGCCCTGGGGCTTGCGGACTTGAGGGGAGAGACCTCAGCCAGCGGTGAATGTTCCATGCACTTCCCCAGCAGTGAGATTTGCAGCTTCTCCACCCGGGCAGCGGCACTGCCACCGTATAGTAACTGCTGGAAACTTCCTAGAAGAGAAGGTAGGAAAAACTTAGGATGAAGAAGTAGACAGAATTAGAAATGGAATAAAGAAAAGCAAACAAATATCCTTCCTGAAGGAATGCATTCTAATCACAAGGCGAAAAGTAAGTCTATGTACGAGAGAGAGAAGGAGAAAGAGAGAGAGAGAGAGAGGGAGAGAGGGAGAGAGGGAGAGAGAGAACAGGAAAATGGATAGATGGATACATCTTCCTTATGCTTCTATGATTGATCATATGACAAAGCACCCCTCTACTTATAGTCAATCTTACTATGGTAGCCAAATGCAGGCAAACAAAATTTCAAATCTTATAGACCTAAAAATTTTTCTTGTCAGACTCCTGAATTTTTAATTAATAGTTTTTCTATAAAATTAAATGTTTTCATTGTAAGATATAGAAATAAAAATTATCTTCCTAAACAACCAATACATCTCCACCCAGTTCTGCTCCCCAAAGGTACAGGCTGCTTACGACACTTATCTAGCTTTCCAAAATTGGTGGTGAGGAGGGCTTGAAAAGCAGTTGTAAAATATTTATACAAAAGAGATCATCAATAAACATGTATTAGTTAGGGTTCTCCTTGGAAACAGAATCAATGAGAGATGTCTCTTATTATCAAATTGTAAAAGTGACTCACACAACTGTGGGAGTGCACGAGTCCAAATTCTGCAGAGCCGTCAACAAGCTGTCAACTCCAAGGAAGACGTCCGACGAACTCCTCGGGAAACGAACCGACAACTTTGACGAACTCCTCAGGAAACGAACCGGCAACTTTGAAGAACTCCTCAGGAAACGAACCGACAACTTTGACGAACTCCTCAGGAAACGAACTGGCAACTTCGACGAGCTCCCCAGGAAAAGCTTCACTGAGCAGCTGAAGAAGAAGTGAAGGTTCTCTAACCGTCCGGCTTATAAGCCTCCAACTGATCACCCGGACCAAATCCAGCCAATTGCATTCTCTCACTGTGGAAAAACGCCCCTTGATGAGTCATCAGTCAGCTGCAGTCAATTGACTGATGATCCGACAAACCAACCAGCCTCAAATAGCCTCACAGGAATCGTCAGGCCAGTGCCCGCTTGACCAGACAGCTAGGCCACCTAGCCAAGTTGACACATGAACCCAACCATCACAGTCCACCCCTTGTCAACTTGGCAGTCGTACACATCACCTAAAACCATATCTTCAAAATGAACGTTACAGCTTATGCCATATGATAAAGGGATAAGACAGAGAAGAAAGCAAAAATATTTTCTTCACAGACAAATACAAACATAATCATCACAAAATGAGGAGGAAATATTCATATCATCATAGTCCTTGTTTCTGTAACTGGTCACGTGGCCGTAGTTCATATTTATCACGACCTTCTTCCACTACCCATTCCATGTTCCCTTTACCCTCAGCAAGCACTTCAGCTGGCCGTGGTTCTTTGCCTGGTGGGGTGACCCAAACCTTCATTCCTGAAGTTTCTTGGCCATTGGTAGTCCTGCCTGGATTGGGTTGTTGCAGTTTTCCATTGACTTGAATCATGGGGCATGGTAGTACTAAGAGACGCCCCAGGGGATCTCCTGTATGCCAGGAAAACTCTTCTTTACTTCCATTATGTAGTTGCAGTGCTATTTCCCCTTGATAGTCAGGATCAATCACCCCAGCCAGTACAGTAATCCCCTTACTTGCCTGTTGATTCAGAGGCATAAGAAGCCCAAAGTGGCCAGGTGGCAGCCTTAACTTCCAGTTCAATGGGATTATTGTTGTGTTTCCTGGTGGAAGCACTCCTCCTTTTGGAACCAAGACTTGTAGACCTGCAGAGCTTAAACTTGCAGGGACAGGAAGCAAAAATTTCCCTAGTGGATCACTAGGAGTGATAGTGAGTGGTGCTACTCCTGTTTCCACCCCTTGATTCCTGGACCCATGAATCCTGGCTATGGGAGAAACAGCACCATAGAGTGGATGCTGATTCAGAGCATACATAGCCTCCTGGAGAACACTGCCCCAACCCTGCAAGGTATTGCCATCTAGTTGGCGCCGTAATTGAGTCTTCAATAGGCCATTCCACCGTTCTATCAACCCAGCTGCTTCTGGATGATGGGGAACATGGTAAGACCACAGAATTCCATGAGCATGTGCCCATCCCCTCACTTCATTTGCTGTGAAGTGGGTTCCTTGGTCCGAAGCAATGCTGTGTGGAATACCATGACGGTGGATGAGGCATTCTGTAAGTCCACGTATCGTAGTTTTGGCAGAAGCATGTCGTGCAGGGAAGGCAAACCCATATCCGGAGTATGTATCTATTCCAGTAAGAACAAATCACTGCCCTTTCCATGATGGAAGTGGTCCGATGTAATCAACCTGCCACCAGGTAGCAGGCTGATCACCCCGAGGAATGGTGCCATATCGGGGACTGAGTGTGGGTCTCTGCTGCTGGCAAATTGGACACTCAGCAGTGGCTGTGGCCAGGTCAGCCTTGGTGAGTGGAAGTCCATGTTGTTGAGCCCATGCATAACCTCCATCCCTACCACCATGACCACTTTGTTCATGAGCCCATTGGGCAATGACAGGAGTTGCTGGGGAAAGAGGCTGATTGGTATCCACCAAACGGGTCATTTTATCCACTTGGTTATTAAAACCTTCTTCTGCTGAAGTCACCCTCTGGTGAGCATTCACATGGGACACAAATATCTTCATGTTGTTTGCCCACTCAGAAAGGTCTATCCACATACCCCTTCCCCAGACTTCTTTGTCACCAATCTTCCAATCATGTTCCTTCCAAGTCCCTGACCATCCAGCCAAACCATTAGCAACAGCCCAGGAATCAGTATACAGATGCACCTCTGGCCAGTTCTCCTTCCAAGCAAAGTGAACAACCAGGTGCACTGCTCGAAGTTCTGCCCACTGGGAGGATTTCCCCTCACCACTGTCCTTCAGGGATATCCCAGAAAGGGGTTGCAGTGCTGCAGCTGTCCACTTTCGGGTGGTACCTGCATATTGTGCAGAACCATCTGTAAACCAGGCCCGAGTCTTCTCTTCCTCAGTCAACTGACTGTAAGGAACTCCCCAAGATGCCATAGCTGTGGGCTGGGCAAGAGAAGGTAAGGTGGAAGGAGTGGGGGCCATGGGCATTTGGGCCACTTTCTCATGTAACTTACTTGTACTTTCAGGACCTGCTCGAGCTCTATCTTGTATATACCATTTCCATTTTATGATGGAGTGCTGCTGTGCACGCCCAACTTTATGGCTTGGTGGGTCAGATAACACCCAGCTCATGATAGGTAACTCAGGTCTCATGGTAACTTGGTGGCCCATGGTTAAGCGTTCTGTCTCTACTAAAGCCCAGTAGCAGGCCAACAGTTGTTTCTCAAATGGAGAGTAGTTATCTGCAGAGGATGGTAAAGCTTTACTCCAAAATCCTAAGGGCCTGCATTGTGATTCTCCTATAGGAGCCTGCCAAAGGCTCCAAACAGCATCTCTGTTTGCCACTGACACTTCCAGCACCATTGGATCAGCTGGATCATATGGTCCAAGTGGCAGAGCAGCTTGCACAGCAGCCTGGACCTGTTGCAGAGCCTCATCTTGCTCCGGTCCCCACTCAAAACTAGAAGCTTTTCTAGTCACTCGGTAAATGGGCCGGAGTAGCACACCTAAATGAGGAATATGTTGTCTCCAAAACCCAAAGAGGCCAACTAAATGTTGTGCCTCTTTTTTGGTTGTAGGAGGGGCCAGATGCAGCAGCTTATCCTTCACCTTAGAAGGAATATCTCGACAGGCCCCACACCACTGGACACCTAGAAATTTTACTGAGGTGGAAGGCCCCTGTATTTTTGTTGGATTTATCTCCCATCCTCTGCCACGCAAATACCTTACCAACAAATCTAGAGTAGTTGCTACTTCTTGCTCACTAGGTCCAATCAACATGATATCATCAATATAATGGACCAGTGTCATGTCTTGTGGGAGGGAGAAATGATCAAGATCCCTGCAGACAATATTATGACATAGGGCTGGAGAGTTGATATAACCCTGAGGTAGCATGGTGAATGTAAACTGCTGGCCTTGCCAGCTAAATGCAAACTGTTTCTGGTGGTCCTTGCTGACAGCAATTGAGAAAAAAGCATTTGCCAGATCAATAGCTGCATACCAGGTACCAGGGGATGTGTTGATTTGCTCAAGCAATGATACCACATCTGGGACAGCAGCTGCAGTTGGAGTCACCACCTGGTTAAGCTTATGATAATCCACAGTCATCCTCCAAGACCCATCTGTTTTCTGCACAGGCCAAATAGGAGAGTTGAATGGGGATGTGGTGGGAATCACCACCCCTGCATCCTTCAAGTCCTTAAGAGTGGCATTAATCTCTGCAGTCCCTCCAGGAATCCGGTATTGCTTCTGGTTCACTACTTTGCTAGGCAGAGGCAGCTCTAGTGGCTTCCACTTGGCCTTTCCCACCATAATAGCCCTCACTCCAGGAGTCAGGGAACCAATGTGAGGATTCTGCCAGTTGCCGAGTATGTCTATTCCAATTATGCATTCCGGCACTGGGGAAATAACCACAGAATGGGTCCGGGGATCCACTGGACCCACTGTGAGATGGACCTGGGCTAAAACTCCATCAATCATCTGACCTCCATAAGCCCCAACTCTGACTGGTGGACCAGAGTGACGTTTTGGGTCTCCGGGAATTAATGTCACTTCTGACCCAGTGTCTAATAATCCACGAAATATCTGATCATTTCCTTTTCCCCAATGCACAGTCACCCTGGTAAAAGGCCGTAGGTCCCCCTGGGGAAGGCTGGGAGGAAGATTAACAGTGTAAATTTTTGGCAGTGTGACAGGGTCCTTCTCCAAGGGTACCTGGCCTTCCCTTCATTCAAGAGGCTCTGGATCTGTAAACTGTTTCAAGTCTGGGAATTGATTAAGGGGCCGTGACTCTCTGTTTTTGTAATTCAAGGGAGATTTTTGTTCACGTGGCCTAGAATTCTTCTGCTTATATAGTTCAAACAAGAATTTAGTCGATTGCCCATCTATTTTACTACTTGGTACTCCATGATCCACTAGCTAACGCCATAAGTCTCTGCGAGTCATATTATTTTGATTGCTGCTTTGAGCCTGTTTTCCATTATGGTAGCCCTGTCCACCTTGTCTGTGGCGATTAACTGCAGCCACTTGGCTTCTGCTGACTCGGGACCCGATTATCCCCATTGTGTTTAAGGATTCCAGTTCAGTGACAGCAGTTCCTACAGTAATATCTGACCTACAGAGAAGGGCGACTACAGAGCTCTTCAGGGATGATGGAGCTAGTTTCACAAATTTATTCCTTACAGTCCTGGTAAAAGGTGTGTCCTCTGGACATTCCAGGGCTGTGTGAGCAGGTTTTCCATGATAAATCCACTCTAACATTCCAATCTCTCTAAGCCTTTGAATCCCCTCCTCCACATTATACCAGGGCAGTTCTGGCATTTCAACTTCTGGTAATGCTGGCCACCTTTTGATCCATGTTTCAGCCAGCCACCCAAACAAACTGTTAACACCCTTTCTAACCCCTCGAGCTACAACATTGAATGCAGAATCTCTGCTTAGTGGGCCCATATCAGTAAATTCAGCCTGATCCAATCTTATATTCCTTCCACCATTATCCCACACTCTCAATATCCATTCCCACACATATTCCCCTGGTTTCTGTCTGTATAAGTTGGAAAACTCATACAGTTCTTTTGGAGTATAGCGTACTTCCTCATGGGTCACACTTTGTACCTCACCCTTTGGTGCTTGTTAGGACTTGAGCCTAGTTATAGGTCTTGAAGCAAAAACTGGTGGTGGGGGTGGGTCATGAAAAGAGTTAGAATTATCTCTCAAGCCATTCACTTCAGGGCACTCTGTTGCATTTTCATCTCTTAAAACAGGATTAATCTCTCCAGACAAAAGAGTGAGGGCTGCTTCCTCAGGGGAGGTGATTACAAGATTAGCAGGCATTGAAGGGTCAATCTCCTTAGGTGGGAGTTGCGTGGCAGGCTCCTTAGGGCAGACTGGAGGCAGAGAAGCTGTTTCCCCAGGACAGCCCTCTACAGGTAAATCTAACAATGACCCAGCAGAATCCAGGGTTCCAATGTCCTCACTGTCATTATTATCAATCCATATGTCTCCATCCCAAGTTTCTGGGTCCCATTCTTTTCCAATCAATGCCTTTACTTTAACAGCAGACACCCTGAGAGGTTGAGATTTTAGTTCACGCTGTAAATGTGCTACTCGCACAATAAGAGACTGCGTCTGATTTTCAGAAACCTCCAGTCTGCGGGCACAGGAAATAAGATTTTCTTTCAGGGCACAGATGGAACCCTTTACATCTGTCATACGGCATTCAAGTTTTGAATTTGAAGCCTTTAGCTCATCCCTTTCTCTTACAACTGTATCCAAAGTATCTAAGAGCAGCCAGCCAACATCATTATACTTCTTAATACTGCAAAACTCCGTGAAAGTGTCGAAAACGCTGTCACCCAGAGCCTCACTTCGTACTAGAGCACAATTAGGAGAATCAAATGGTGCTATTTTGCGTATTTCCTTTGCCAACTCCTGCCATGGACTATTAGTACCCTCTTGATTATTGGAAATAGAGTCATTAGTGCCTCTGAATCTAATCAGAGTAGAAAACAATTTGTAAAAGCCCATTTTAAGATTCCGTTTCTCAAGAACCACTCTCGGTACCAAGTTGTATTAGTTAGGGTTCTCCTTGGAAACAGAATCAATGAGAGATGTCTTATTATCAAATTGTAAAAGTGACTCACGCAACTGCGGGAGTGCACGAGTCCAAATTTTGCAGAGCCGTCAACAAGCTGTCAACTCCAAGGAAGACGTCCGACGAACTCCTCGGGAAATGAACCGACAACTTTGACGAACTCCTCAGGAAACGAACCGGCAACTTTGAAGAACTCCTCAGGAAACGAACCGACAACTTTGACGAACTCCTCAGGAAACGAACTGGCAACTTCGACGAGCTCCCCAGGAAAAGCTTCACTGAGCAGCTGAAGAAGAAGTGAAGGTTCTCTAACCGTCCAGCTTATAAGCCTCCAACTGATCACCCGGACCAAATCCAGCCAATTACATTCTCTCACTGTGGAAAAACGCCCCTTGATGAGTCATCAGTCAGCTGCAGTCAATTGACTGATGATCCGACAAACCAACCAGCCTCAAATAGCCTCACAGGAATCGTCAGGCCAGTGCCCGCTTGACCAGACAGCTAGGCCACCTAGCCAAGTTGACACATGAACCCAACCATCACAAACAATATTTTGGAACTTGCTCCTTTCAACCCAAAAATATAACCTGTGTATAATCTATATGAGGATATATGGATCTACTTACCACATTCTTTCTAACAGCTGCATATGCTCTATTGGGTATTTGTGTAATTATTTTTCTAACTAATTTGCACGTGATGGACAGTTAGGCTGTTTTCAGTTTTTCAAAAACATAGACTTGTTGAGTTTTAAAAGCTGTGTAGAACGCTAGAATAAGAGCCAGCAGTGTAGTAACTATTCATCAAATAATAGGCCAGACCTGTGCTATGAAAAACATGTCTGAAAATAGAGAAAGTCAATGTTCTTTGTCTGCTTGGAAGTCAGTTAAGACAGCAACATAACTGATTCAATTGATTGCAGCATTTAAGGTTGATGATAATGGGGGAAAGAAATTTAAAATAGTCAATATACTGCCCATCCGTAAGCACTGTCACAGTTACTTTGTTACCTTGGAAAGCCTCTGCCTCTTTACCCTTTCTGAAAAGTGATAATAAATCATCACATCACAAATATTCCTAAGTGATGTTTTCCCCAGTTTTCAGCCATATGCGTCAGTTACATTGAAGAAAATAATTAGGATGAACTTACATGATATTAAATGGACAATTCCATTGGCACCATTCTCTAAAGTTCATTATAAGCCATTACTTAGGGAATTAATTTAAAAAAAAAATCTTTACTTTGGCTCCCACTTTGAAATCAAGGTTCCAAACATATGTTTTTCTTTTCTTTATTTACCTTGGAATTTTGCTGTCATTCATTCAGTCATTCAATGCACATACTTTTTAATGTTCACCATGGGCCAAGCACTGTGCCAAGAGTAAAAAATACAAAGATGAGTATGCTCTAAAATAGTCTGTGTCTCAGCATAGCTTCAAAAGTACTCAAAAAGAACAGCTATTGTTCTCCTTGCTTTTTTACACCGTTAGATTCTGAACTCTTTCAGATTATCCTACCTCATACTTTCTAAACTTTTTCTGATTTCCTGATTTCCTGTTTCATGGTGTGGCTGCAGCTTTGAGAATTAGGAATTGAAATGAGACTGGAAAGGACTTCGGCTAAAGAATTTGAACTTTATTTTGTAATTGCCAAGGATTTCAATGTGGCAATGATGTGATCAAACCAGTGACTTAGGAAGGTAATTCACAATAGGGCTGATGAAAGAAAGGATTCTATTAAAAAGCAAAAAAGAGATGATGGAGGACTTGAAATACGGAAGGACAGGAAAGGTGGAAAGGAGCAATAATTTCAGAGGTATTTCAGAATAAGAGTCAGAAAGACATGGGGAGCAACTGAATATAGTAGTGAGGAAAAATGATGCTCTGACCAGAAAAGAATTCATTCTTCTTTGCCTGAAGTGGGAGGAGGTTGTTCTTTATCTGTATGTCACTATCATCAGAGAGCTTGGTGTTATGTGTGTCCCCATGAAAACCCCCAACTTCCATTAAACAAAGTGCTCTTCTTAAATGCCTTCCTTGTAAGACCTGGCTGCCCTACCCCAAGCCATTAGTGGGAACAGAACGTTAATAAGGAGGGACTGTGGTATCTCTAAGAGAGATTGACCTCCTTCAGCGGAAGCAGGGCACCCATTATAGTGTAATGATAAATCACAAGCTTTCCCCTTCCATTATTTCTGCAGAAGACTCCTCTCTGAATGCATAAACATACTGGAGGGAGAAAGGAAAAAATAAGCAACAGATGAACAGAAAGGTGAAAAAAGACAATCAGCAGACTCCCAGTGGGATCTAAAGTAATGAATACACTATATCCACCCACACATTTACATCTAGTGAAACTTTAACATAACCTCATGAGGAAAAAAATCCACAAGAAAATTATACAAATGGGCTTCAAGTATCTCACTCTGAGAATCATAAATTCAAATAACATATTTAGCCATGCTTCATTGTATTTAAAATTGTGGTGCTTTAATCTTTGCTACAAATTCAAAACCAAACTAAACTAAAGGGGAAAAAGAAGCATTAATTAATAAATTTATTACTGAGCTTATTACTTACTTTGCTTAGCTAGTCTTTCAGTTACATCAGTGTGTCACTCTGTGTGTCAGATACACATTTAACAGGAATAAGCTTTCAGGGGAAAACATTTGCCAGATTCTCCTCTCCTAATACATACAGAGGAGGCAGATCAAGAACCAAGACTGAGAAAGCTTCAGTAACTCTTGCTGGTCAATGTATGATGATGATTATAAGACACTTCAATAACTATGCCAAAGACTTCCTCTTATCACATCTGGAACTGAGGATACACCAGGCAAATGTTGAAATGACTTTCAGAGCCCTTAGAAGATGGCTCCTGTTCATTGAAAACAGGATCAATATGAGAGCATATTGGGAGTGAATAAGGCAAGCTCCAAGGTGGTTGATCAGAATGTTGTGTTTATAGTTTGTCTATGTGGATCCGTGAGCTCACAGAGAGTTCATGGGTTAGTTGGACTGTCTCTCACAGATCAGAACATCAGAGTCCATCTACTTCTACTTTATTTCTGATCCCAAGATCTTCTATTTAGATTTCTCCATATGTGAAATTTCATCTTCTACTCCTCAAGTTCCTAGCCTTATTTATATACCTTTCTGTCATACCTGATATAAATCTGGCTCTGGCCCAGTGGAAATGGTCTCTTGTTTGGTAAATAAACTGAGCCAGTACCAATCTGCTTGTAAGAGGGACATCGGGATAGATAAAGGATTGGAGTTGGACATTAAGGGCACTGTGATCAAGGGAAGTCTAGCTGTTCTTTTCTATTTGATCTCTGGATGAACTTCATATATCTGTATCTATCATCTATCATCTATACCTGTCTGTGTCTGTGTCTCTATCTCTATCTCTGTTTCAACCTGTCTCTATCCCTATACATATACCTATCTAATCTCTCTGTATTTCTAACCTTCCGGTGGATATTTGGCAGTTGCCTCCAAACTTTGTTTCTATTTGATTTTGAGATCCAGATTCATATGGTCTTTGGGAGGCTGAAATGACCTCTGCCTAAGAAATGAAATGCATGACCTAGGCTAAGCCAATTGACACATTCCACTCTCCTCTTCCCTCATATCCTGGACAAAGTGATATATGACCTGAGCTGGCCCCATCAGAATGAATTTTAGGACTTCCTCTGGAGATGCTGGGATGAAGAGGTCATCTCTTTTCTGCAGATGTGAATGAGGAAGCATGCAGTTGTTGGAGATGTTACAGATATCTTGGAGCTACAGTGAAACTAAACTTAGAGTCCAGGCCACAGCAAGTAATGTAGGCCAAAGTAATGGGAAAAAAATAGGCCTTGGGGCAATACTAAGAACTCCATATGAAGCTCTCCTAAAGCTAGCCCTATTTCTGGAAATTTCATTTATATTAGGCATTGTATTAAATTTGAGCCCAGTTTGAGACAGCTTTTCTGATGGTCAAAATCAAATGCATTCTTAAGCAGTTTGCTTGTGAAGTGTGGGTTCGTAAACCTGGTGTATGATTTGTAGGTAGTAAGTGTGTTTCCAATGTGTTATGCCTTCAAGCAAAAACTAACCAACATAGTCAAGTGCATAGTTCAAAATTATTGGTCCATTTGTTTTTCTCTATTGGGCATCTAGCTAACTTTGAAATTCTTCCTCCAGCATATTAGATATACCTTATTTCCATTATATCAACTTCTAACAATTTCATAAAAAAAAAAATCATTTTCCATGTCCTCCCTCCTACTCTGTTTTCTTCATGATTACTTTTCATATTTGGTTCCATAGCTCTTTTTGTGACATTTGCAGATATTTCTCCTTTGCTTTAGTAAGAATTGCAGTTAACACCACTTGCATGGTAAAGGACCAGATATCTTTGGTTTGAGCTGAGAAATATTTCCTCCCAGACTTCTGATTTATGCCTCAGATTTTTCAAATATTCTCTAATATTGCTTTCCATCAATAGGTACTTTATATGCACAAAGTATTCATTGCTTTCTAATAACCCATACTGCTTTGTTGCTAACATCTATTTTTTTTTTCTTTTTTTGACCATACGTCAGTTCAGTAACTCAGTCATTTTAGAGCCATCATGATTTTCATCTCTTTTCTGATTTATTAGCAGACTTCTCTCTCTCTAATATGCCTTTCTTCCTTAATATATTTGTGAAAGACTCTTTGACCCCAGCTGTCCTGAATGTTTTACTGTGTTTCCTGGCCAAGGCTTTTGCAGTGGGTGCAGTTTTATGAAACTCAAAATGGCTTTGCTTTTAAAAGCTGCCCTTTAAGTTCATTTAAATAAAATGTCTCCAGCTGTGTTTGTACTACAAAACCATTTGTAACCATCTCCTCTACTTTGGACCCAAACATTTTTTATTCACAGACCTCTAGATTGCAGCCAGTGGTTCATGTTTTTATACTTTGCTACGAATCTATCATAGCACTATTTTTGAGAATTATCAATCACTACTCCCATTCTAAGTCTGCCCCTCAAGCCGGAGCCCTGAGATTAGAACACTGGCTTCACTGCCAGCATCTTCATTGTCAACCCTCTGCCCAAAGACCCAGATGGTATCTCCCACCACCAATTTTCATAGGCTCATGGTGTTCAGTATGTTGGCCATTTAGTTTACATGTGGGGTCTGGCAATACCAGAAGACACTTAGGACTGACTGAAAGGACCTCTGATTAATTCATGGGCTAAGGCATTTGGCCCACAATAGCTATAATGAAAAGATAGCCATATTAATTTTCTAAAAGTTTATTTTCAGTATGGCAATGGCCCAAATTAACAGAACGCTTTCATGCGTTAATTGCTGATTCCTTATTTGTCTTCTCTCTGCTCTTTTGCTTGATCTTCCATCTTCTTTTTCTACTCTACTTTGATGCCATTTGAGTACTCCTTCAATTCTCACAAACAGACACTGGATATCCAATTGAACACTCTCTTCCCATCTGCAACAGTGGTGCCATATAAGAGGCACTGCCGAACACTGGTGTGGTTTGGGTTGGATTTTCCTTTTTTAATAGGAAATGTTTCCAGCTATGGTACTTCTCTTGGATTGTGGCAGAATATTCACTCATCATTCCAGATGACAGCATAATGTAGATCATTGAACACAAATATGAAGCATCAGACAGGCTTGGTCATGGGAACAGGGAGAATTAGGAATGTGTGACTTTAGAGGTTGCAATGTAAGTTATCCAATACTGGGTAGTTCAGACTGGCTAAAAAATAATGTGAGCCAAGTCCTTGAGATAAATTCGAGAGTCAATCTGGGACGATAAAATACCAACATTAAGTTCAGAGAGACAGGAAAAGAATTATACCTTAAGAGTGGAGCCAAGAATAAGAAGCCAAGCAAAAAAAGGACAAGAAGTTGTTATGGGATCATCAAGAAGGGGGTTATGTTTAGGGTAATAAATGGGATCATATATGTGATATTAAATAACATTGGATAAGTTCTATAAAATTAAGGGGTAATAGTTATTGATTAATCAGAAGAATGGATTACAAATGCCTTGGATAAAGTAGATTAAGGATTGGGATGCTTCAAAAGATTTTATAGAAATCTAGATGTAGCCATTGCTCTGTGACATTGGTTTATCTGTGGGTTGATGCCATTTAAACTTTTCATTAAACTATTTCGTAAAATATGTTCCAGTCTTCTTGGTTCAGAGTTCTAATTTCTTATGAAGTAACAGCATGTGCTGCCTGTGTAGCAGGTTTGAGAGACAGATTTGCCTCTGTGGCAGTTACTGATTATATCAGGCAATATTTAAATCTATTTCACTTTTATCCTTTATCCATAATTGCATGTGGATTTTGCAAGGTAACCCTTAGCCATAAGGGTGATTTCTGGTAAATTATTATCCTGTTGACTATACTTTAAGTTAGAAGTTCCACTTGAAGTTAACTGTGAGTTACTTATATTTTAGAGCTCTTGGGAATGTCAGTGATCTAAATTTAATATTCAATAATAGTAATAGTAATTTAAAAGCAAATGCCCTATATGCAATGTGGCATCCTGGATTGGATCCTGGAACAGAAAAAGAACAGCAATGAAAATTCGGGTGAAATCAGAATAAAGTCTGTAGTTTAGTTAACATAAATGTACCAATGTTAATGTCTTACTTTTGAGAAATGGAGCAGGATTATGTGAGATGATAACATTGGAGTAAACTGGGGAAAGGGTACATGGGAACATTTTGTACTATCTTTGCAATATTTCTGTAAATCTAAAAGTATTCCAAAATAAAGTTTATTTTGAAAAGCCAAGTGGTCAATGGTCAATGCAAAGCAGAGAACAAAATGTCATTTCTACCATCACTCCCTTGTTTGTTCTCTTTGGCAGATTTCACCCCCCCACCCCTTATTTAAATGGTTTAATTTGATTCTCTCCTTTTCTAAAGACAGGAATTAATGAAGAAAAAATAGGCAGTTACTTACTTGGATATCAACAATATGTGTATAGTAGATATTTGCACTAAAACAAAAAGTAAACAAAGCAAAGCAAAGAAACAAATGAAAGCAGCATCCGACAAAACTAAAGTTCAGAATCCTCCACAGGTTTTCTCCATGGAGCACCTACAGATACAATTAGACCTTGGTCTCTCTGTATGCCCAGTTCTCTTAACAGCTGCAGGTCAATAGATAATAACAAGCGTTGATGAAATTCTGATTTGACCCCACCCTAGAGTCCTGGCTGTTTTAGTTTCCTAGGCTGCTTAAGCAAGTGCCATGGAATGGGACAGGTTAAACAATAGGAATTTATTCACTCATGGTTTTGAGGCCTGGAAAATGTCCAAATCAAGGTGTCATCAAAGCAATGCTTTCTCCTCCAAAACTGTGGCATTCTGGAGCTGGCGGCTGGCATCCTTGGTTCCTCTATAATATGGCAAGGCACACGGTGGTGTTTCCTGGTCTCTCCCTTCTTTTCCAGGTTCTATTCCCTCTTCTTGCTTCCTGTGACTCCCTCTGTCTGTCTGAATTTCATTCTCTTTGTAAGCAATTCCAGTAATAGGATTAAGACCCATTCTGCTTGAGTTGGGTCACACCTTAACTGAAGTAGCCTCATCAAAAGGTCCTCCTTGCAATGGTTCACACCCACAGGAATGGATTAAATTTAAGAACTTGTTTATCTGGGGTATACACAGCTTTAAACCGTCACATTGGCAAATGGTGGATTGCTTAATAAATGTTACTGAATGATGCCTGTTTGTTTTTAATTTTTTGATAAACAAAGTTAAAAAATTGAAAAAAAATCAGTAGAAAAATGGGAGTAAAAACTAAATGACAAATAGGGTGGGATGGGGGGATGGTTTGGGTATTCTCTTTTCACTTTTATTTTTTATTCTTATTCTGATTCTTTCTGATGTAAGGAAAATGTTCAGAAATAGATTGTGGTGATGAACGCATAACTATATGATCATACTGTGAACAGTTGATTGTATACCATGGATGACTGTATGGTTTGTGAATATATTTCAATAAAACTGAATTAAAAAAAAAAAATGTTACTGAATGAATAAATCAAATTGACCAGTGAACTGAGAGTAGAAACAGAGACCAAAGGACTCTGTCAATCTGGTCAGATTATCCATTTCTGGCCAAGCCCCTGAACATTGCCTAATACTTACAGTACTAGAACTCACTGCTGGGTGTTATCCTGTGCTAGGAACTGAATTCGCTTTGCTCATGAACTTCTCCAAAGGTTAATCTTGTCCAGAGGCAACAATCATATTTTGGGGTCAGAAATGGGAGAATTTCTCAATGAGTTTAGTTCTTGTCTTGAAGTAAAGGCAGTCAATTGGTTGTTGAAAGTTTGATGTGGCATGAGCAACACAGATGTATGTATGTACGCATATAATGAAGGGTAGTTATAATGTAACATCATTTCCTTTGGAACTTATGACCTCCAGTGAACTCTAGGGGCCTGTCCCCTGGTATCTTTGTAGTTAAAGAAGCTATTGGGGAGAATAATTCTGCAACATTTATAATAATTCCTGCCATGGCCATTTGTTTTTAAACAGTTTGTGCTTTGAAGACATTCTTGTTCCTGCATGGCCAAAGTAAGGATTTCTGACTCTTTCATCAAAGAAAAAAAACTAGCAGTTTAGAATATAGAATGGAGGTTAGATTTCCACTTGGGCATTTGCTAGGTACCCCCACTTTTATCCTTGGCCTTTGTAGGTGCTAGTTGCTGCTACATTATGCTTAATAACAAAAAAAGGAGGTTTCAAAGTTTTGAGATTCATCTACCCGTACATGTAGAAGGACCTCTATTGCTTGGAAAGATTTCAGAGGTATAGAGACAACTCCCCAAAATAAATTAAATTTCATAATTAAATACCCATTCCTTTTTTGCCTAAAGCTTTCTAGTCTGTTAAAATGCAATTGCCCCTAGCACATTAGTTTTAGAAGCCATTAGTGTGGATTTGTTTAACAGACCTTTTCTGGATAGTTTTGGGAGAAGAGAAAAAGCCTTGGTAAAGAAGTAAGGAAGTAGCTTTTCTTAAATGTGTTTTACATGTTTCATATTTAATCATCATATGATCCCAGCTCCATATTTTCAGATGGGGAAATGGAAAGTCACAAAGATTAGGCACATTGCCAAAGGTCATCCAACTGCTAACTGAAGGTTCTGGGCTTCAATCTCATGTATCTGACTCCCAAATTTGGCTCTACTCACTTGAGGAAGTCGAGAGTACACTGAGTTGCAAGTCAGGGATGGGGAGAGCAGAGTACTACTGAGGAGGTAAGAGAGGGGGTGGGATGGAAAAAAACACAGTAATCATTTGTAAAATGTGGTTGCTGGGTCCCAAAGCCCTTATTGGGATTATTAGCCCAGGAAAATCTTTTTCCTAAGAGTTTTTTTCTATCCCTATACTATAGAGAGGCAGATCAGTGCAACGATTTAGCTGAGGAGCTCTGAAGTTAGAGTATGACCTGGCTTTCAGTACTGTCCCTGTTTACTGTATGACCTGGGTTTCAATACAGTCCCTGTTTACTAAGTGCGTGATTTTGGAAAACATACTTATTTCTCTCTTTTTCTTGTTTCCGCATCTGTAAATTGCAAATATTAATTGAGCCTTCTTTATGGAATTATTGTGATGATTAAATGAAGTTCTGTACATAAAGTGCTTAACATCAAGATTGGAATACAGTAAATGCACAATCAGTGGTTGCTGTTATTATTCTGCAGGGAATCATGATAGATCCTCCAACCTTTCTCAGGAAAGGAGCAGCCCCAGACTCTTTACTTCATGACAGTGAGGCTTGATTTTATGGTGCTATTTGAAACTTCCTTTGTTTTTTTTTTTTCCTTCCCATATGGGGCTTCTCATCATCTCATTACAGTTCTGGCACCTTCCTGTCTCTGAATATGGAACAGAAAAACACTGTAAGTGCAATTTTCTCAGAGAAGAGAGAGACAGAGGGAGACAGGCAGAGAGGATATGTCTGAAAGGGCTGAAGGATCTGGAAGCAGGTTTATGTCAACTTATGCCTTTCCTTTAAGGTAGGTCAAATATTTCATATTTCCATTTGCCATTCCACTTTGGTGTCTGTTGAGGGTATGGATGGGGGAGGGTGGTCAGTAAATGAGAGACAGGAAGCAGAAGGTTTTCCAATGGGTAAAACAATCATTAATTCCTCGGTGTAAAATGGAAGGGCAGTTTTTCCCTGTCATTCAGAAAGCCCACCTGGTCACAGCGGGGCATAATATCCAGTGAGAAATATCTTTCTTGTAGAGGCTGCACTTTAGATAGAGAGAAATAAGGGAGAAGAAATAGGATCTTGCTAGGACTGGAATATTACCACTGAAAATAGACTGGGGTTGGGGCTGGCCAGGAAGAGGAGGGGAAGGGAAAGGGGGCTGAAATACAAAACAAAACAAAGCTGAAACACCCAAGAGAGTCCCAACCCCTTAGCTGGTAATAAGTCAGCTTTTGTTAGCTTGGCTTTTGAGTATTAAGCACTCAGTTCATCTCCATTGATTTGTAATGAGGCTGGGAGGCTCACAAAGCCTTAATCAAGCCAAGATCCCTTTAAAATGAACTCTTCTGCGAAGAGAGCTGGCAGATAGCATCTGTGGAGTGGCTGTGTTGGAGAGAGCTCACTGTCCCATTGTGAGGCTTACACCGGGCCAGAGAATGGGCAGGGGCTTCATTAGTCTGATAAAAACAGACAGGCCAACTTTTCATTAGAGGGATGCACAAATCCACTTTACTTGGCTTTCCTCCTTTACATTATAAAAGCATTATCAGGCCCAAGCTTATGGGACTCATTATTCCATACAAACACCAGTCTTGGAGGTGGCGGAGAGCTGCATGAGCTGAGGCGTCCATCTTGGAGCAAGGATTGAGCGCTTCAGCTAGCTTTATCAAAGCAAAAGCACTGAACTAATCATAGGCCAAGCTTCCCAGGCCCACAGTATGAAGAGCCATAAGAAAATTTTCTACCATCAAACAAACAAAAAAAAGTAGTAGAATTTCTGATCTTTTGCAATAAGGAGCTACACCTTCTACATTTGTTTTCAGGTCTCTGCATTATAGAGAAATTCTAATGTTGGTATATCTTATGATCTCTGTTCCAGTTAAGATGTTTTTAAGCAATTTAAGTAAATCATATATTGCTATTGTTATTTTTTTCTGCATCATGCTTAATTATGAAATCAGATAATATTTATTAAATTCTCTAGTAGGTTTAAATTAAAATTAAGGGGTAGAAGGGTTGATATGATGGACAGTATAGATATTCCCAAGGTAACTTTTGTAGCACTTTTTCACCTCTGGCCTCTGCCTTCTGCTACCCTGTCTCTTTGGCCTACTTACTTTTTATGCTCTCAACTCTTCACCATCTACTAAGCTGAGGAATTTACATCCTACTTAATGTGCTCTTGTTAATTAACTAAAGACTCCTGGATCCTTCGCCCTTTAATATACCATTTTATATAAAATGATATATAACATTTGACACTGCTTTTTATCTCATGTCTTCATTTTACATCACATGCTGTGTTGCTGTCTGATGTTGTCTTTAGACTAAGGTTCCTTATTTTGTAAAATAATAACAACAATAATAATAATAGCATGCTTTATTAGTATGATATGCCCCAAGTTCTGAAAGATAAATTTATTCAAAATGAAGCATACCTAAATAAACTTTCAATTTACAAAAATAAAGACACTTTTTATTTTCTTTTTAAAAGTTATATTGAAACCTTCACTGGAGATATCTAATGCAGCCAGGGAAAAACTCAAATGTTGCTTTTATTGTGCTGCCCCAGACTAGCAAAATAACTTACTTCTTAAATAGAGACTGACCTACAGCTTCATGGGAAAAAAAAAAAAAAGTTGATCATTGAGGAAGCTGAATCTACACAGAAAGCCAAGGACTTGTTGCATTCTCTGGCATACCTGAGGCAAAGCATGACTTGATCTGGAGTTTCCTGCTGCCACAGTCCATTCACCTGTGCACTTTTGGCCAATCCCTCAGCAATGGTGCAGTCTACCAAAGAATGGCAGTGTTCTGAACCTACTTTCAGTGAATTTTAACTTCGCCACAGATCTCAGCATCAACATTTCAACCTACGTGTTGCTAACAATACTCTTAATCCAGTCCTCCCCAAGGTGCCTTGGAATCCAACCTATAAGGACCAGTGATATATTCTGGAGTCTGTAACTAACCCATGTTTGCAACAACTCTGATGGTTATGATGATGATAGTGATGATGATAATGAAGCAACCCCATCCACTCCTCTCTCTGCATTTTTAACTTCTGGCTTGAATATGCCAGAGGCTGAGGAGCCAAGGCCTCAACTGTTTCAACTTGCAGAGCTCAGGTGATTCATCACCTTAGGGGAAAGCTATTCATCTTCTGGAGGGTTTCTCTTTGACTTAAAGTGTCATTTTTAGATGTCTTCCTGGGGTAGGCCCTGGGATTAATTAGGCCCAGAAATAGCAAAATGTGAAATACACAGATCTCTGAACTGTGACTTGACAAGATGGGAAATAGACATTATGCTTTTCTTCAGGAATGTCTGAGTTTGCTAGACAAAGGCCCAACCTTACTTCTAAGAATGCAGAATTTGGGGCAGTGCCAGGAATATACAGATAGTAGCATGTTTGATGAAAGGAAAAATCTGCTCTCAGTTTGTATAAGTATCTGTGAGACCCTATCAGTTTCTGCTTTCTAAATCTTTACCTGAGACAAGATTTACCCATGTTTACATTCAAAGAAGACAAAACCCTGACCTTTCCTTTAACTCTCTTTGAACTGATACTGCCATGAACTCTTACTACAAATACAAAGTTGTTGTTTAGGCCTAAACCTGAGCTTCAACCAGTGGGAAATTAGAGGTGTTTGCATCTTCTGACTGAGACCATGTCATTGATACAAACCTACTTGAAACACACTACTTGGTCTGAATGTTAGGTTTTATCTTTCAAACAAGGATTAAACTCCTTCTCTTTTAGATAACTGGCACTAAGGGGCTTGGGTTATTTTTTTCCTTTTAGTGATAAATCCATTTGGGTCCTAGCCCTGGAAGTAGCCTACCTCTGGTTTAGCACTTATCCCAAGAGAGATGGTATGTGGTATGGAGGTCAAGCAAAGGGTGATAAATTGAGAAATTATGGGTCATACTTTCAGGTCTGTTATTTTAATTACTTTTAGCATCACTGTGAAGGAAAGCCAGCCCAGCAATGGTCAAGCCCTTAACAAAATAAAACAGTAACTGAGAGCATGAAAAACAGGAATAGGTGTGCTCTGCTGTTGAGTTTTCTGAGGTCAAATCATGTGTAAGTCCAGCTTTTTCAGACACCAGCAATGGAATAGATGGAAGTGATATAGCCTTGAAGATGTCAAGCCTCTCAAACAAGTCTAATATAGGGCATGAATAGGCTAATATCAATGACTGAAGGAGTTGTTTGGATGGATGGGGAAGTTTCATAGACTTGGACTCCAGCATGGGGCGCAAAGCAAGCAAAGTGCCCCTGGGGCAGTGCAGTAATGGTTGAGAGCAGTCTGATAGTTCTGCAAGGGCCTCCCACTTTAGACAAGGAGACCCAGGGCACATGGACCTTGACCAGTGTGAAACTAGGGATATTCATCAAGGGATGCAATGAAGATGGGGGCTGACACCCAAGACCAAACATGTTGAGACACTTTTAGGTGCTTTCCCCAGCTGCCAACATTATCCTAGTGAAAAGAAAAGGGAAGGGAGGAACACAAGAAACTGATTATATAGTTAACCAAAATTCAAAGTTCAAAACCAGAAGGGATGATTTATGTGAATTGGTAAATTTTTGTTTTCTGCCACCAGGAGAAAGTTATTTATCTGCTCATCTGAATCTTGTGATTATAAGAGGTTCTATAAGTATTAAGAAGGACTAAAGATATCGTGGAAGAATAAACATCCAGTAAGACAAGGATTGAAAGGATTCTCTGAATGAAGCAATGTGATAGTCTTTTAGGGGAGAGCAGTTTGAATGTTCTGGTGGAAACTGAGATAGATTGGGGAGTGAATGGGAAGTGAGGATCTAGAGATAGTGGTGGTAGTTAACTACAAAAGATAAGGGATGAGAAGGAAATATATGAGAACAGATATAGAAGAGAATAGATATTAACAGGACTTGAGGTCAAGTTGAGGATGTAGGTGGTTAGAATGTGTGTATGTTAAGGACAAAGCCAACAGAAAAAGAAAAGCCACACGAAAAAAAGAGGATGCCTTGGAGGAGGTAGGAGGGTATGGTTTGAAGTGGACAGCAATATTGGTTAGTTTTGAATAGGAAGAGATTTGCTCTATCTCTTCAGAAAAGAAGAAAGTGGCTAAGAATGATTATACTGCACTTTATATAGAGAGGAATGAGAGATTCAGGGAGATAATGGCTGAATATATTTCTGGCATGGGAAACCTGCACCATCTCAGTTACACACTCCTGCATGGTAACTATCTTCTTTAGGTGAATATTTTTCACTGCTCTCTCCCTCCAAGCATCTGATATCATGACAACTTATAAAAAGTCCCTGAAACCTGTATTATCAGCCTCTTGCCCTGTTTCAACCTTTTCTTTCTATTTCTTCTCTGCTTATCCCATGGATTCAAATCTGGTTTCCAACTGCTCTGCGTGGAGTCTTCAGATTGGCTGTCTGCCATTCTTCTAACTTGGCAATTTCCTGATATGTGGACTTCAATATTATAGCATTAGATTTGTAATGAAGCTAGTGGACAAGGGACATCACACTGCATGTCCCAGGTTTCTAGTCTATCATACCCTGGGACCCCAGGGCAAAGGAGAATCATGTTATTGCTGACTTTTTTTTTTTTTTTTTTCTTTTGCAAATACACCCTCTTCTCTACTTTTTCTCCCTAATTTGTTAGCATAATCAAAGTTCCTACCTATTAACTGCTGACATCTGGGAACCCTACTGCACTCAGAAAAGTTTAAAAGTAGGAAATCCTAGAATGAGCTTCTGGCACTCTATTTTATTCCCTGGAACCAAAGAGATGCTGTTGGTTACTCTCATCTCCCCTAGAAGCTAGTGGTCATCCAAAGAAAGAGTATGGTACTTCTTGGCAACAGTCACCCAATCAGGTAAACAGGAGCTGGCTTCTTGGTAAGGTAGAAACTCGAGATCCTAACAACATCTAATTTCATGGCAACAGAAGCAGCCTTTTCTGTACTATAGTTTGAAATCTATGAGAATTTCACAAGATGCTCGTTGGTTGTGCATAAATGAATAAGGCAAGTGCTTGGAGTCACAATTTTCACACCTTAATGATTCAGGTCTCCAGTAGTGAAAACCCAACTATGGAGTTTATTCCAATCTAATAATCTTTATGGCTGACTGTTGCTTTAACCTCATATCCCTGTATGATCAGGCTAGTACCCTGTTTTCTTGTTCCCCTTATCCCTAAAGTAGAGGTAGGTCTGACCTTTTTGCTCCATGCCTCCTTTCCCTGTGCCCCAGCCGGGCCCCACTGGACCTTCTGAGGGAGAGGACAACTCCAATCAGGGTCTCCGGTAGACACACCTTACCTTATCTTCTTTACAAACATGAAGACAAGAAAGGGTAACATCAATAGAGATTGTTTGCACCAGCTCAGTTTCACTTGTAATCCCTTTATTCCTTTTACTATGATATCTGTATCTAATATTGTATCTCCTCTGGTTGGTTAATGGAAATTGTTTAATACCGAAACTTAGTAGATAATAACTTAGTAGATAATCAAAGGTAGCTGTTTTATGTCCTCACTATTAACATTCATATCTTGGTCACTGTCAATGGGAATTATAATAAATAGTCCTTCTTGAATAAAGGCCCAATGTGCCAGACCACAAGCATTTTTTCTTTATATAGAAGGGCTTGGAAGTCCCACCTGGCCTTGTTAAGCTGGAATTGACCTCTTAAAAAATATGAATGAAAGATCTGAGCACTGATTTTGCTTAGAAGTAGCCAGTTTGAGAAGACTAGATTCAGATCAGTCTCCCCTTCCCCCTGGAAACATCTAAAAAGGAGAGAACGGAGTCTGGAGGCTGAATGTCTTTTACTTTGTGCAGATTTTACCCCAGATTGATGCTGCCCTTGACCCACAGGCTAATGCTTCTCCCTAAGGGTGTTATTTAGCCAAGAGAGAAAAGCAGGAGCTCAGAAAGTCAGAAGATAGGCTGCACCTGCATTAATTAGTGCCAAGCATCAGAGCCCCAAGTGCCAGCCAATCAGCAAATCATTACTGGAGTCTGCAGTTTGTGTCTACCCCATTCGCCTGTGTGCCTCTCACTGAGAAGGAACACTCATCTTCCTGGAGACTTACAGATGCTACTCCTGGGGAACTGGGTGTCTGGTGTGGTTTGGTAGGCAGCACTCTCAGTGACATTCCATTTGCATTCTTTTCAAGGTCCACGGGTGTTCCCTCCCCTGACACCAGGTCAGAGAACCCTGAACTTGATGCAGTGCTTCCTCTGAGCAACAAGTACCAGCTGCTGCCAGGGCAGCCCTGCGGGATTCAATGCCGAGCGGCACTGTTCCCAAACTGTCTGGCTCTGCCCCAGCCCCAGCACAGATCAGCTCCAGGAATCCGAGCCCACTGTCTACAAGGGACAGATTGAGAGGTCTGGGCCTGTGCAGACAGCAGCTGTGCCAGGGGGGATGGGGTGAGGTCCATACATGGGAGAGGGGCCAGGAGGGAGGTGATTGAATCTGAGATTGTCGATCAGGAATCCTATAATAAACCAACCTGTGAATAGTACCAGACAGCTCCTGAGTCCTTCCACTGAATGAGGCAATAAATATATCACTGCACCATGAAATGGCCTCTGGGTGGCTATCGAACACTTAATTATTGATTAATCTTCATTAATTAATGAATTTGAACATGAGTGCTGCTAAACAGTAATATGAAAAGCCAGTGTTCCGTGAGTGTGGGGAGAAGAGGGCTTGCTGTGTTTCTGAGGCAGGAAGGACTCGGCCCCAGGCACAAACTGTTGCCAGAGGAGTGTTCAGCAACTCTTTTGTCCTAGATGCTACTACTAGGGCTGATGGTGCCTATAGGTGCCACTGCTGTCCCAAGACTGGATGTAAAATAAACTAGGTGATAAAAGGATAGCAAAGGAGGAGGGAAGGACATAAGTGAAAACATGGAGAATGACAGAGGAAGCAGTGATTCAGTTCAACTTTTGTTTACCGCCTACTATTTGCTAGGAATTGAGGTTTCAAAGGTGAATGAGAAATTGCCCTGCTTTTGAGTTTCACAGTTCAGTAGGAGAAGTAGATGATTTTCATTTAATGTTGAACACTTATACTCGGCACTTCCAGAAAATTCTGGAAATTTAGTATAGGGATCAGAGGACACTGAAACAATAATCTAAACCTTCATTTAACATGTGTATCATTAAGATCAAAAAGTCCCCAGGGAATAATAATGATAATAATGTCGTCTTTGAGTTGGGGAAGGGAAGAAAAGAAATTATTTCCTAATGAAATCTCATCTCTCCTTCCAGAATTTTGCAGGTAGCACAGGTTGTCATCAAAGGCAGCACCGTGGGTGAATGTTAGCTTTACTACTCGCTGGCTGGTGGGTCCTGTGCAAGCTCCTTCACCTCACTGGCTTTTAGTTTCCTCATTTGTTTAATGAAGATAATTATACCCTCCTTACGAAGTTTAGAGACAATTGTGGGAAAGGCGTATAGGTCCCTGACATGAAAGATTCATTTATAAATAGTAGTGATTAGAGCTATTATTCTATTTGGCAGTGTAAATTATAATCCTTTTATCATGTGACTTCCATGCTCAAAACCTTCAATATTCATTAATGATTGCAAGAAAGGAACTATGACACAAGGCAAATGAAGTTTCCATCTGTATCTAGTGTATTGCTTAAGAGCAGGGGTTCTGCCTTCAGCTAGTGTGAGTTTGAAATCTACCACTGCCATTTACTTGTTGTGTGATCTTCAGCAAATTACTTAATCTTTCTGACCAAAACCTGAGTTTCCTTATCTGTTAGATGAGGATAATGATAATACCTATCTCTTATGCTTGCCATGAGAATTAAATGTTATATGGCATGTAAAGTACTTAGCACAGTGTCTAGCATTTAAAAATACGCAAATTCTAGGTATTAAAATAATTATGTATAATATTGTTATTAGAAGTAATCATAACTAAATTCCATTGGGCACAATATTCCCCCTTATGTTCATCCAAACACTTTTAATTTGCTATATTGGGGTGAACTCAAGAGCATCTCCAGCAGTATTTTCTAACCCCCAAGTTGCAGCACTCTAAGAAGGAGCTAGCCCCTAGAGAATCTCGGCAGAACTAAACTCTGCATTTTTGCCACTCTGATAACAAATTTACAATTTACCATTGCTGGATATGGTTTCAAAAGGTTTATGCCTTTCTTGGTAGAAATTTTAGAAATGAATAAAACTCCCCCAAAGAATTTACAGTTTAAAGGGGAAAATAATAGCACTACAAGTAACTCGAATGACTATTTTAAAAGCTAGAAAACTGTTATAAAAGCAAAATTCAGGAAGAGCTTGAGGAGAGAAAAAAAGTACTTTCATCTGGGTGACACTAGAAGGAAGGTGACTGAAGCTATTCTAAGCTGAAGAAAGAACGTAAATATAGTATAAAGGCATAAAAGCATGTGGAATATTCCAGAAATGCTATATCCGTGATATTTTATCAGTGATTTCTATATGCATGCATGTTGTTTACTTTCATGGTTTTAGTTTAAATCTGAGTTACAGTTTCAGTTCCTGGAACTCACAAAGAGGTTCATGGTATAAAAGCCTCTTTTCAGTTCATAGGAAGACATGGAGGAGATAGGGACACATTTTTGATTCTCTGTGGGAAGCCATTTTGTAGAGTATAGTGTCAGCTAGAATCTGGGGCTGGCCTTGAGAAAGTGGCTTTGTAAGAACCACTGAGAAAGAATCTTTTTTGCATGTCACCATGATGCTATAGCATATATTCTGGTATGGGCATGATCAAATTAAAAAAAAAAGAGAGAGAGAGAGAGAGAGAAAGAAAAGGAAAGGAAAAAGAAAATGAAGATATAAGAAACAAACAAAAACTCCCAATCCATCAAATGCAGTCCATTATCGCATGGGAAGTCTGGAAAAGCAGCTGGTGACAGTTCTTTGTTGAGAGGCAGAATGAGTGGGGGCAGTGCTTTTTTCCACTTCTTAGGTGGGTTCCCCCTCAGAAAAGAAATCACTAAGACATCGCCTCCCCTAACTCCCAGCTCCTCCCCACCCTTGTGTGCCATCAAATGCCTGGGGGAAGAGAAATAAATAGCCAGGTAGAGTTCAAACCAGAAAAAAATGGAAACCAGATTCTCTGAGGGAAAAACACAATCAGCCTCAACACAGTGAGCTGCGAGAGAAACCTGGAAAGCAGAAATGCTAAAAGCGAGTGAGCGAGGCTCTTGCAAAAGGAAATTAGATATGAGCTGCCAGGTGATATAGCAGCTGAAAGGTCAATGCTATTTTGGGCTGAATATGAAGAGGCTTCAGGCATCTCAGGACAAAAAAAAAAAAAAAATGTACAAACTAGAGGGGGTTCAGAGAAAGGCAACAGCATTGATTAAAGAATGGCTGTTGGCTTTGTGGTGAAAGATTAAAGGCACGAGATAGGCAGGAGCAGCCAGGGAGCTTGGTGCCAATTGTATATTAATAGTACTTTGTGGTGACAAAGCACTCAACACTATGTTTATTTCTTATCTCTCACATGGCTGTTCTCCCTTGTAAAATGTATTCATTCATCCAACAGTCATTTATTGACCACCTGCTATGTGCCATTTACTGTGCTGGTGAGTCAAAGTTAAATAAGTGACAGCCTCAGTCCTTGAAAAGCTCACTGGCTTAAAGAGACAATGACAAGCGGTAAGAAGAATGCCATGCAGTACCATGAACTCAAGAAAAGAGATGATTAGTTGTGCCTGTAAAAGGGAAAGAAAAGCTCTAAGGAGAAGCTACTCTTTTAGCTGGATTTTTGCGGAATGAATGGGTTTTCATGAAGTAGAATGAGTGAAGTGATGGTTGGGGAGGACATTCCAAGTAGAGGAGACAACATGATCAAACGCACAGATTAGGGAAACCTGGCCCAATGAGGCTAAAGCCTAAGGCACATGGTCAGAGCAAGGAAGGGAGTAGTGGAAAATGAGTCACAAAAGGAACCAATCGTGTTAGAGCGTGTTGGAGCATGCTAATTGACATCTGACTTGTCAACAAATATCCTTGAAGGTCTACAATAAAGCTCTGTGCTAGACATTGTAGGAAATATAAAGGGCATATAAAATAATCTCTGACCTTAAGGAGTTTATCAAGTTATCAACAAACATTCGTTGAAGTCCTACCCTGTCCCAGGTGCTAAGCGAGGAGTTAAAGGGTTCCATCTCAAATAAGACAAGTCCTCCAAAGCTTTCCATCTAGAAGATGGAGAATGATCACTTATACAAATTATTAAAAAAATTTTTTTAAATGAATAGAACAGCATGCTGGTGGGGAGGGAGGACAGTACATGGGAAGTTCCTATTCCAAATTTCTGTGGTATAAAATAAATCTCCACAAATCTTAATGACTTAAAATATGGTTTATTATCATTACAGGTTCTGTGGTTTATTGGACATAGCTGGGATGTTCTCTTTTGGGGTCTGTAATGCAGTTGTGGACAGATGGAGGCTGGGGCTGGAATAATGTACAGGCTCAATTGGGCTAGATGTAGAATCGTTCCTTTACTCCTATGTGTGGTTACTCCATGGAGATTGTTGGTATAGCTAGGGGCTGCCCATGCATCTCTCTCTCTCCGTGTGGCCTCTTTGTGTAGCTACCTTGCACTTTCTCACAGCACGGCAGTCCCAGGTGGTCTCAGACATCTCACTCTGTCTACCCTCAGAGCATGTGTTCTAAGAGGGAGTATTTCCAGAGACTAAGGAAGGAGCTGAAAGGCTTCTTATGACCTAACCTTGGAAGTCATGCAGTGCCACTTCCATCACATTCTATCAGTCAACATGCAAATCACAGGGATAAACTAGATTCAAGTGGATGACTACACAGGACCTGAACATCAAGACATGTGGGTCACTGGAGGGCCATCTTTGGAGATAAATGATCTCAGTTGCAAATGGCAGTAAGGACTGCAATGGAGGAAAGGGTCATTGTGTATAGGACTGCAGGGAATATACTTCTTTGAAGAAATGAAGCTTAAGGGTCTTGAAGGAAATGTGGGTTCTACCTAAGGAGGGAGAAGAGCTCAAGGCAGAAAAAGCATATACACCCAAGAGAACCTTGGTTTCTATCTCTCTTATCCCACTTTCTAACTATGGACTTCAGGGTTTGATGCAACACTGAATAGTGATCATGTACATAAAAAGTCTGGATTCTGGTGGAGATTCATAAAATGAGGAGTTTTGTTATTACTCACAAAGGAGGACATTCCAAGTTGTGTAAAAATTAGACTCAAGATATATTCAGGACAGTGTAAGTGAACTACAACATTATGTTAGTGTTGTTCAGAATGGAATAGAAGGCAACGACTAATACCAAGGTCCTAGATCCCACAGTTTTCTGCATTTGTAACAAATTTGGCTTCCCGAAATATGTACATGGATGATAATCTGGCCACGCACCATTATGGTTTTGTTGGAGAGCAGAGAAAGCCTCCCTTATCCCAAAACGCCATCTTCTCTAATATGTCCAAGGCTCTTCTAACCCATCATTAATATTCCGCTCTTCTCAGTTAAGATATTTTGTTCCCTGAGATGTCCTATCACAATGGATATACTCTGGAAGGGGTAATACATTAAGATATCATCAATTATTAATGATGTATTCTACTCTCAATTATTTTTCAAAGGTAATACTCAAGGTATTTTAGTTTATGCAGTGGTAAAAATATAACCACAGCCTCAGTTTCTTTTAATACAACAAAACTTATTCATACAAAGTCCCCTGCATGCCTGGGCAACTCTCCAGAGCAGCTGCACGCCATGCGTTGGTTCAGCATCATACACTGCTTTGATCTTGTGGCACCTCCATATCAACACACGCTCCGATGATCACCATGGCAGAAGAGGAGAGGCCTGGAGAGTCCCGTGTCCTGGAAATTAAATGCTCCTACAAGAAAGTGACATACATCCCACCTTTTCCTATTTCATTGGTCACAATGAGTCACATGGCCACACCTAACTTCAAGAGGGGCAGGGAAGTATGACCCCCGTATGTGCCCAGAAGAGCAACCGGACATTGGTTCAGAGAACTATTCACAGCATATGGATCAAAGAGGAAATTCAGGAAAGAAAGGACTTAGGCTCCAACTGGGAAGATTTTTGATAGTGAAATGGAGGAAATTGTTAGCTACAGATTAGAAGCAGATCAGACAGGTCATCACTATGGGTTTCTGGATACATAGATACACTAGGCCACATGAAGCGTCTAGAATAGGAGGAGGTGTCAAAATTGGAGATAGAGGCTCCTTAATGGAAAAAGAAATACATACCCAGCAACAGCACTGTTTTTCCACAATTAAACATCTCATCATTTGTCTTCAAACCCAATATTGTGATGATCGCCATCATCCAAAAGCTAAAATTCTAATGGTCATATTTTACCAATAGTTAACAAATGGAGAGGGTTCTGGGATGTATGCTGAAATGAAACAGCAAAAACAGGTCCAGAGTTGGGAATTCAGAAGAGAGATTGGTCATGTCTGGATATCAGGAGATATTGCACTGAGAAGCTAAACAAACAAGGATAATCTGAAACTGCTTTAAACTGATTTCAGGGTTCTGGGGTGAGGGAGGAGGGACTTTGGAGAGGTAGCAATAGGGAGGAGCCTAGAGACCTTGGCAGAAACATCCCAAATAAGGGAACTGGTCATCCTTCTCCTCCCAGGGCTGCGCCCACCTGTGCCTCTGTGGACTGTGGAAGCCCTAGCTAAGAGTTTCTCTACCACCCTGACATGATTCCTATTATCACTTATCCTCCGGCTTTAAATGATAGTGGGTTTATATTAGGTGGATGGCTCACAACTTCTTTTGTTTTAACTTTTTACTTCAGAAATTTTAGATTTACAGAAAAATTAAGAAGATACTAGAGAAAGCTCCTATGTATCACACAGTTTCCCCTATTATTGACATCTTAACATGGTACAGTTGTCACAATCAATGACCTAATATTGATACATTATGATTATTAACTAATGGCTGACAACTTTTAAAACCAATTCTATATATGACATAGAGATGGATAACAACCACAACATAAATTTTAAGTCAAATAGAAGGGCTTATGAAGCAGTGAAACTTTACGTAGAGCAGAGAATTTCAGCAACCTTATCTTAGGTAGACAAACAACAACAACAGATTCACATACAAAAAAAAAATAAGGGTCTCTAGGATCCAAAAGGGTATTTTTTTCTAACTAAATGAGACAGAATAAAATGAATGGGACTATAGAGAGACTAAGTGCATGATAGCTTTAAAAAAAAAAAAACAGGGAAAAAATGTAGTTGCCAGCAAGAATTGTTTCAGACTCTACTTATCTCAGCTCTGCTCAGCTGCAGGTGCTGGAGCCTTTCAACACACAGACCCTGGACCTCTTTTAAATAAGTCTGGCAACAAATTGGCTTGTCCCTTTCCACAGGTGGGGTCTGGAATTACTCATGTAGCTCCAGTCTGGGATCTAATAGGTTCCAGTGAAGGTGCCTACCAAGCTGTGGCCTTCTCCACTGATACCCAAGATGCTTGCACATCTTACATTGTGCTCTCCTGACTGACTTCTCCAATCCTCCCCTGAGTGCCCAGCCTACTGGAATATGACACTATGGGCTTTTCCAGATGTCTCAACAAACAACTAGACTTTGTCCCTACCTATACCTGCTGCCTGGCAGGAACTGTTTCAAGCCAGATAGACCTTATAGAAATACATTTGTATTACCAATATGACTATGAATATTTCTACTTCCAAAGATACCTGCTGCCATTTTCCATCCATTCCTTGGATATCCAAAACAGCTAAGGTCAGAACAAAGGTCACCATACCCTCTGGGCACTGTGAGCCAAACTGCTGGCTGCCTTGTTTTGTGTACAAACCTGACCACTGTTGGATAATCTGACCCCTCAGAACCAGCAGCCAGCACTATCTGTTGATCTGAGTAGATCCAAAAGTACCGAGGATAGCACAAATTGTGTGCATGCTAAGGATGGCGTGGGGGACCATGGGAGTCCATAGAGAGGTCTACAGAACACGAGTATAGTGGTCAGAGAAGGCCATTGATGTGGAGAGACTGTGGGATCGTAGGCAGGGTTAGGGATAAGGGAAAAGGAGGAATTCCAGAAAATGATCAGTGTTGGTAAAGTTTTATTTTTATAAGCTCTCCTTTGAAAGAACAGGGAGTTGGGGGATTGTTGGGCAGAAGGGAAAAGAAACAATGAATGATTACTAAAGTAGAAGAGGGAAGAAGACTCCACGTGTCCCTTCAGTTGGACATCTGAGTTGCTGCCAGTGACTTGGCATCTGTCCCAAGGTGCCATATTGCTGCCCTGAAGCATTAGTCACCTGCCTCCAAATTTTGTCTGTACCTAGATTCTGGCACAAACTACCAAATTATTCGATTTAAACGTTCATCTTTGATTTCCAGTTTTTAGTTACACTCAAAGTTTCTGTTTCATTAGTTGAAATATATGAGAGCCCTCCAGTGGCCAAAAATAAAACCTATAAATTTATATCTCCAAGTAAAGCTTCTACAGCCTTGTGGAAAATTTTATCTCCATATTTCAAAGGCTAAGAATTCAGAGCCAGATAAGGTAGGACTTTTATTATCATTCCATTGACTCTCAAATAACTTGAGTAATTCTTAACATCACTAGATAGATGGACAGTATTGGAAATAGAATCTTAAGTGCAATATTAAAACATACACAAAAAGACTCTTGATATATTTTCTTAAATGGAGATTTGTTATATTTTAAAAAAAAGCAACAACAAAAGAGAGTTAACATTCGTTATGTTCAAGTTAGAGAACTCATATACAAAGGAACTTGGACTCCTCTCATTGAAGGTATAAATTTATAGCCATAAGGAACTGTTTCTAAATTCTTAATAGTGATTTATATAGATATATATGGCTTGACTATTTTTTTTTCTTCTTTCCCTCTGGCTTATCTATGCTGCACACTTTCTCTTATCCATGCTAATAGAAGGGATCAGTAGTGCAGATAATTGAAAGGTTGTGTGCCAACAAACTGCTTTGTGGTTGCTGCCAAAAACTCCCCAGTGTTGCATGGTTAATGAAAAGACAGGCAATGGCAGGGTTCTCATCATGTAGCAGCCCCACATAATAATAATAATAATAATAATAATACCTATTATTTATTGAGCCTCACATCGTGCCAGATTAGGCACTTTATGTTTAATTATCTCCTACGTCCTCACCTACAGCCTTATGAAACTGGTATAAAGATTTCTATTTTATGGATGAGGATACTGAGGTTCAGAGGATCAGGTAACTTCCCAAGCTCCCTCTACTCATAAGTGGTAAAGCCATTTTCAGAACTAAGCTTTCTATTGAAGCAAAATACGCATGCAGCTATTAAGCTATACTGCCTCAAGATGCTATCAGGGATAAACCCATGCTTCGGGGAAATTTTCTGCAAATGTGGGATTCTGGAAGTGGATTCCAAGGACTGGTCCTATTCAAACCCTCCAAAAAGTGATATTGCCAGGCTAGTCTTACCATTTATAGGCTATCTGCACTTGAGACACCCCCCTCCCTGCCCCAAATTTCTGATTCATCTGTTTGAGGGACAAGGTTGAGATTCCACATGCAATGGACACATTTTAATCTTTATCTTACTGAGTGCTCTGCAGAATTTGGCTAGTAACAGCTCCCTTCTTGAAAAGCTTTATTTCAGTTTCAGAACCCATTCAATCCTGGTTCTTTATGACTGCTTCCAAACTCTTTCATTGTGGCCCCTTCCTCTACCTATCTTTTAAATATCAGTGTTACCCTGTGGTATTGCCATTTCCCCACTTTATGTCTTGCTCTAGGTGTTCCAGACATAACTTCAACCAGGACTGATATGCCAATGACTATCTAATCTCAATATTCAGCCTTGATCTCACTACATTGCCCTAACTTCCATATTTCCAACTGACAAATTGCTATTTCTACCTGAATATCATGTTGGTACCTGAAACTCATAAATTTTGAGTATATTGCTTAGATTGCTAAGAAAATTATATTATTACTTAGCAAAATGCCTAGCAATTAATATCCCTTTCTAAGTGATATGTATTATTATCATAATTATAAGTAGGCAAATGGATGTACAAATGTATAAAGTCTGAACATTTTAGCCAAGAGTGTAAAGGCTGTCTTTCCCTAGCTTTGTATCAACCTTCATTTTTACATACTCAGTTCTCTCCATTTCTGCCTCACCCTCATCTGCCTTCAGATATCCTAAGTTCCTTTCTTAACTTTCCACACTCTAAAGATAGACAATATTTTGTTCCCTGCCTCTGCTTCGGTACATATTGTTTTCTTCATTTTCTCTTTACCTTGTGAATTCTTATGCAGCTTATAAAATTCATTTCAAAAATCCCCTCTTTTGCCCAGTTTTCCCAGGCAAAGTTAATGACACTTTTCTCGGTGAACCTATAGTATTTTGTACACAGAACCATGCCTTTTGCAACAAAGAATCACATTTCATATGCCTCCTGGTCTTAATGGTGAATGGACAATTTCAGCAAACATGATCTATTAGCAAGGCAAACTATGGGTGCAGACACTCCGAAATGAAGTTCTGGGCCACCCCATCAAGCAAACAATCCGTATCAATTGAAGTGCCAGACAAGAGTGAGGGAAATCTAGAATGGGTGGTAGAAGGAAGAGATTTTGGATATCAGTTTAAGCCTCTGGACCAGTTATAGCACTGGGATTGTAGCTTGTTTTTAAAATTTCTTTATAAATCTCAATAAATCTTATTAAACTGCCTGCAAAGATTGCAGCCAGTCCCCACCTTTGAGAGTAGTTGACAGATCAGATTTAATGAAGGCATAAGCAAATCTGTACAACATAAGGGGTGGACTGTGTCAGAGGTGTCTGGTGTTCCATCACATTTCATATCAACATACATTTGATCCCAGCCATGGCAACTTCTATGTTTCAAATAACTTCAATTGACAGTGCTTCCATTCGAGAATGCTCTTCACGCCTTTGGTTTCTGCCCTAGACTTTTCCTAGTACCTAGGACATTGGCAGAAGCTTACTTAGGCAGCATGCATGTGCCTCTAAGAAGCTGATCTGTTAATAATGAGGAATGGACTCTAGTAGGTAAATGCTCCCTCCTCCAATTCTTCCACTGAATAACTCTGGAAGATGTTTCATAAATTTCTCAGGAGGTCTCAATGAAATTGCAGGCCCACTGCTCACAGTGGTGACCTCAGTAATGACTACTTATGTTGGCTTTTTCTCCTTTCCTGTATCACATTCCTTATCCTTCTTCTTATTCTCCAAAATCATACCCCAAATAAACTACCTAAAAATAAGCATTTGTCATGGTATGTATTTGGGAGAACACAAACTAAGGCAACAGCCCTGGACTGCTAACTCCAGATCAGACATGAAAGAAAGAAACATTTAACTCATTCATGCCATCATCATTTTGGCCAAAACTCTATTGAACTAATATACTCCTTGTAACTCCTATTATGCACATTTCTATCTTGATATGTATTTTCAGTTTCAGTTTCAATTCCTACATCTATTTGTCCTCTTCTGGCATTTTCTAGTTCAAATTCCAGAGAGAAAGTCTTTGACTTAGTTCACTGTTCATACCAGATCAATCCCTTGCCAGGTAATCAGGTTAAGGATTTACTGCCCTTATGGAAAAAAGCATATTATTGGACAAATTAAAGGGAAGTGTAGGATAATAAACATAAGACTGCTCCTCAGCCATAGCATGAGTAAGACAGTTCCCCTAGAAGGAGCTATGAGCAGGCTTGTTGTAGCTTGTTTTTAAAATTTCTTTATAAATCTCAATAAATCTTATTAAACTTCCTGCAAAGATTGCAGCCAGTCACCACCTTTGAGAGTAGTTGACAGATCAGATTTAATGAAGGCATAAGCAAATCTGTACAACATAACGACTGGTTTGAATAACATAGTCCCCCAAGCCTCCAAATTTTCCCCAGGTGTCTCTCATTTCTATCCCTTCATCTTCATTGTCATTGAGCCACCCTGTAATTATTAAGTTCTGGTAGGTAACCACAAAAATCTTGTAGGATAGCTTCCATTTCTCCAGTGTCATCACATTTCTCCAGTTTCATCACATTTTCATTCAGCTTTCAGAATTCTGTCATACTAATCTTTCTGAGTCATCACTTTGATCATTATCCTCCTCTGTTCAAGTATCTACTATAGGCACTTATAGCTTATTCATCAGATTTCAGCCATTAAGCCTAATATTTAAGAAAACCCATCAAATACATACTGGAATACAAATTTCTTTAGGGCAGAGGCTATATTATCTTTTCCTTTAAATATTTCCATGTGCCTGCAGAATTCTAGGTAAACAATAAGTGCTCAATAAATATGTGGTGAATTGAATTGAATTGAATTGAATTGGAGGCTTCTGAATCTTTCATATACAATCTTCTTAAAGGAATCTCCAATTTGAGAAAACAGATATTTTCCCAGTGAGAACTCAAGCTAAACAAAATAAGGAGAAGTAGCATAGAAAAATAAAATAAAATAAAATAAAATAAAATAAAATAAAATGACTGATATTAAGTGACATTACCAGAAACTAGGAAGAACAAAACGGATTATATTTTAGTGTAGGCTATGTCCAGAGAAAACAGGTAGTTCCAGAGTTATTCTTGCATTTTTACCCAACTAAAAGACCAACTTGAATTGCTAACTGATCAATTTTATTAATTACTTTGTAATTAATCATTAATGCAGACAAAAAGTCCATGAAAACTGGACAACATGAAAGATACAAACACAATATCCACTCCTGAAAGACAATTTAATTAAACACTGTTAAATGACTTTCATATAATATAATTTTTAAAATATTTCTTCAAATGTCTCTATTTTAATAATGAAGATTGAATAAAAGGAGTAACTTTCCCTATTTGTGTTTAAAATTGACATATTGTTATGGTTCAGTACTACTAAGAGCAAGACAATTTAGCTACGTAATTCCTGTAATAATGATCAGCATAATTTTACTTGGAGTACCAAGTTCAGGTAGGAAAACATGTACCTTATAGCCAATGAGGATTCTAGATCGCCTTTAAACATTTTTTGGGACATGGACCCCTTGAGATTTTGTTGAAGGCCATGTTGTCTCTCCCTGGGGACAGAAAAAAAATTATCCACAATTTACTGATAAAATTCTGTAGAGTGAGTGAGTCATAAACACCTTGAAATCCAACCATTGATCCTTAGGTGTCTCAGCTGTAAACCTTCTCTTAAGTGATGTCACCAAAGTTACAGCATGCTCTTAGGGAACATGAGTGCACATTCATTCAACCAACACAAGGCCCTTCCATGTGTCAGAAACAAGCTAGGTAATGAGGGAACATGTAAATAGAACACATTTCTTTCCCTAAGAGGGTTTACAAACTGGTACGGAGAGTCTAAAATGTATCCAAGTGCAATGAGGTGTTATGAGTACTGTTCTAGTTTGCTAATGCTGCCGGAATGCAAAACACCAGAGATGGATTGGCTTTTATAAAAGGGGGTTTATTTGATTACACAGTTACAGTCTTAAGGCCATAAAGTGTCCAAGGTAACACATCAACAATCAGGTACCTTCACTGGAGGGTGGCCAGTGGTGTCTGGAAAACCTCTGTTAGCTGGGAAAGCATGCAGCTGGCATCTGCTCCAAAGTTCTGGGTTCAAAATGGCTTTCTGTTAGGACGTTCCTGTCTAGGCTGCAATTCCTCAAAAATGTCACTCTCAGTTGCTCTTGGGGCATTTGTCCTCTCTTAGCTTCTCTGGAGCAAAAGTCTGCTTTCAATGGCCGTCTTCAAACTGTCTCTCATCCGCAGCTCCTCTCTCAGCTCCTGGGCATTCTTCAGAGTGTCCCTATTGGCTGTAGCTCTTCTTCAAAATGTCACTTACAGCTGCACTGGGTTCCTTCTGTTTGTCTGCTCATTTATATGGCTCCACTGATCAAGGCCTACCCTGAATGGGTGGGGCCATGCCTCCATGGAAATGATCTCATCAGAGTTATCACTGAAGCTGGGTGGGGCGAATTTCCATGCAAATAACCTAATCCAATCATTCCAACTTAATACTCACTAATATGTTTACCCCACAAGATTGGGGTACATAACACATGCAAACCAGCACAAGTACTATGAAAGAACTACAACCCACAGGAAACTAATGTGTAATATCAGTAGGTAGACTGTGGATTTAGAATGCCTGGGTTGGAATCTGCCTTGATCTTTTAGAACTAACAGGACTTTGGAAGTATTAAAGTTCTCTGTGCCCCAGTTTCTTTTTCTGTATTTAGCAGGTGATAGTATATGCAGTTCATAGAGTTGTTCTAAGGATTAAATAACTCGATGTATGCAAATCACTTAGAACAGTGCCTGAACCACAGTAAGGACTCAATGGATTAAGATTGGTAAATTAAGACTATAAATTATGATTATGGTACTCATTGGAGGAGGATGTGTTCAACTGGAAAAGCCCCCCTACATGACTAAAAGGGAGGAAATAGCTAATTGGGGGCAGGAGAGGAGTGGATAGAGAAGCAGTGAATGTAATGCACACTTTTTCTCTTCCTTACTTACTGCCCTTTGGGGTTTATTGGAGTCCAGTCTTCCAACATTCTCCAAAGGATTCAGTTATGTGATCCTTCTCTCTATGAAGCATCTATCACCCTTATAAATACTTGCAGCAAGTGCTGCTATGCAAGCAGAGTAAATGACTTGCACAAGGTCACCTGGGGGTGTGCCCACAGAAAGACAAGGAACTTCCTTATTCTTGCTTGGTTTCTTCTCCAGAACACCAGATGGACTTCCAAATGGAAATTCATTTATTTGATTTATCCAATGAAGCACACACCCTTTAAGATGACAAAAATTATCTTGGGTGGGTATTAGAACAGTTCTTAAGGGCATGGAGTAACTGTTTGCAACATTATAACAATGTAATCAGAATTATTACCAGGGCATATTAGGAGAATACCAACTATTTGCTATTTCCTTGAATCTCTCCAATAAGTCAGGTCATTTTAAAAAAACTAATCAGTGTCCATGTAGTTACACAAATAGATAAACTTATAATTTCCATAAAATATTAAGCATTGAGTATTTTATCTAGAAGTGCTAATATAGGCTCAAATTCCTGGAATAGGAGTTTTCCAATTTTTTTCTTGTATAAGCGTAACTGATGTTTTCAGCCATGCTTCTTGCTTCTTTATCCTAAATCTTTGTTTTGAGGATGGAGTGGGACAATGTGTTTCTATCAGTTATCATAGTAGCTGACTTAATAGGGGCGCTATTATTAATATTATCAATAATAACAATTAGAATTATGATTCTCAGAATATTTTTACTATGGCAACATTTGATTTTTTTTAATACACATACCTTAAATCTTTATAGGTTCAATGGAAGAGCCAGATTTTACCCACAGACAGAATGGTAGAAGGGTAATTTCACAGGCAGCAGGTAAAACCTGTTCCTTGAAAACCCTATCATTTTGTTTTATTCTTTAAATTCTACAACCATAATTTCAACCTTGATTACATATTAAAATCCCTAGTATCTATAGCGTCCTCCACCTTTGCCCCTAAAGACTAGTCATTTAAGTTACATCAGTCATTTTAACCTAAATATGGAAGATACCCAGAGAATTGATTTGACAATAGTGGCAGATCAGAGACTGAAAACACAAAAGTGCCTGGTAGAAGGGAAGCCACGCTGATGAAGGGAGAGGAGGCGGGTTGTGTCTTGAATATTGGGGTTTCTGAGGCTTCTGACATCGAGGCTCTTTTTTATCCCCCACTCTGTCCCTCCCACCCTGGTGATCTCAGTCACTACACAGTTTGAACTAGCTGTTAACTGGCTGAGGATCTCAAACCTTCCAGACCAGATCACCATTTGAGAGACTGCTTGCTTTGTACAACCACCTACAGAAACTCTCCACATGGAAAAGTCTTCCTTGAATCCTTTGGTGAACATCAGGACCCCTTTCATGGGCCCCAGACAGTGCCCAACTCTACCACAGTGCTCACTCACCATGTTAAATTATATTCTTCAATGGTCATCCCCATTTATTCATCTATTATTTGTTCAACAAATGTCTGACTCATATTTAGATCCAAGGGAACACAAGCATGCTTAGTCAGAGAGAGTGATCAATGGATGTTTGTTTTATGAACAGGAGAGTGAATAAATGAATGAACAAAACAAAGGGACTGAAAGCCTTAAAGAGCAACTTCCCCTACTTCACAATTAGGCTGGGGGCTTGCCCTGATCCTGATGCTCAGATGCTGCCATCAGAGGCAAACGCATGACTGCCTCTCTTCTAGAACATTGTGTAACAGGGTTCAGGAAAAGGCAGTGTGATGAGAGCAAGAGTAAGCAGCTTGATAACATCAGACTCCCATCGCCATTCCTCATGGTGGACTGAATGATGAATGTAAGCCTGTCAGGCATCTATTGAAATTCCTGGGGTCCAGAGTGGCTCTTTCCTGGTTTCCGGAGTAGCTCTTCTCTCCTGTTTTGAGTGGATGTGAGGAAATACATTTCAACTTTAACTTTATCTAAGAAGCTCCAGAGACTGGTTTTGTGTCTTGGAATTTCCTCTCCTAGGAGGTTTTTATTTTATTGTACTTCCTTTGACCTCTTGGGTAGCTGGAACTGGGTTGGAGTGTTGTGTGACTAGATCATTAACACGTTCTTAGACAGAAAAAAGGGAAATATACTTTGGAGCTTTTTGAAAAACAGTTTTGCAAGGCAGATCAAATATTTTTCATTTAATGTCAACATCAGAAAATGAACCTGGGGACCAACAAATGAGTAAGGAGTCTGGCTCAGGCTCCCTCCAAAGAAAAATCAAAGGAGCACCCTGGATTTTCCAAAAGGATTTGCATCCTGTAGACATCATTGTTGATTTCAGGGATAGAATACAATCAGAGACCATTAGAGCTGGAAGGAAACAATATCTAGTTCAAATATTTCATGTTACAAATGCTGAAATTCAGTCTCAGAGATCTGAAGTGACTTGCCCAAGGTTATTCACCTACTTGATTGCAGAACTTACATAGAACCAGGTTTGTAGATTCCTGGCCCATTCTTCTCTTCCTTTTTTTGTTTTGTTTTGTTTTTAACTGTACCACAGTATCTTCTAAAAATTTTCTGTGTTCTGGCACACAGTGAACTCACAGATTCATTCAGTATTCAATAAGACTTACTGAGTATTATGTGTGAGATGCTATGCTCCACACTGTCTTCATAAAGCATACAGTCTATTCTCTAATAAGATAATGGGCTGGTTTTGGAAGTGGTCTGTAGTGCAGGGCCAACAAAAGAAAAGGTTTCTTAGGGACCTGGAAACGGAATCTGCTGCTGTGCTCTATAATCGAATCTGACTGTGCATTGCCAGCTATCATTTTGGTAACCATCCTTACAGGCATCCAGGGAATCTCCTTTCCGAGTGGTAAGCAGGATACACATTTGTTCACCAATCTTGTATTTTCCATTCCTTAGAGCTTTCATCCCATATTTCTCTAGGGTTGCATGGCTTCGCTGACCCAAACCCAAATTAAATCCCTTGTGATCATTATTGCTAAGTGGAAGAAGCTGTCTCCCAGTGTCTGGGAAGTCTCATATGTGCATTCAGCAAGGATTTGAGCTACAGGGGGAGGTGAAAATTGGTGGGTATTTTAAAATTGGTGGTCTTCAAGAAAAATCCAGCCTACAGGTGTGTTTCGTTTGACCCAACTGTGTTGAGCTATATAGTGTTTTAAATTTGAACTTGGGTACATCTAAATACTGGGAAATTTCACCTATAAATCTTGACTTCAAAATTGAAAATTCTGTCCACGTGGCAGTAATCACTTGGAGATCAGTAGTAACTTGTCCCTTAGACAGAGCATGTACTCTCTAATTTGCCATAGTCCCCATCACTTGATATTATTTTTGCAAAGCAGAAACCCAGTGTCAGATACCATTCAACATGTTTCACCAGTTTATATCAAATCCTGAATCTATGAATTTGATAAAATGCATTCATTGAATCAGTTATGTTTTATGTTGAGTCCCATCTTCCATAGACCTTTCCCTTACTAGAGGACTTCTGACCAGACTCATATGGTACTTCCTGATATTGAGGCAAAACTGTTGCTTATATCACCACAGTCATATTTTACCTGCTAGCTTAGAGCCTTTCCCCTGTAGGCATTGAGCTGTAGGCATTGAGCTGACATCCCATTCTAGGTAATTATAACAATACATGTGATTAGGTTAGTAGTCACTTTACATTTGTTACATTAGTTCACATTTGATTAATGTGTAATATTTACAATTGCTTTTTCACAAGTTGTAGGCCTCGTAACTCCACGAAATGGGAGATAGCTATAATTATGCCACATCTCAGCTAAAAGCACTGAATCTTGGATAAGTAGAATAATTTGTCTAAGGATATACAGATCTCAAATTATCCAGCTCATGACTCTTTATATGACATCTCCACTTGATAGCTATGGCAATAGATGCTATAACTTTAAGAGTAAGAAATAAGTACACACTAGTCTTTTGGTCCCTACATTGCTATGATGCTATTGAAGCAAGTTTGCATTAATGTGCAATAGCGGCACTTTCAGCTATAATGCAGCACCAATGTTAGGCTTCAACCTTAATTCAGAATAAATTGAATTTTCTAACTGATAATGTTTATTTGTACAACTCTTTGGATTTTAAATTAAATTCTACCATAAAATGTTAGAGCTGTAAGGAACTTTTTGTATAACTTAGTCTACTTCCTTTACTTTACAGATGATAAAACTAAAATTCAAACTGTACCCAATGCCAGAATTTGTATGGGAACCCAGATCTCCCAGTCCTAAAAACACCTTTCATGCTCTTTGTTGTGTTATATATTGTGACTGAGAAGAATTTACTTAGTTCAAGGAATCATGCAAATGAATATAGGAGATACCAAACAAATAAAGGACAATTCTTACCTTCCTTCAAGGAACTTAAACCCCTATGGAGCTCCAAATAAACCCTTTAGAGAGACCAACATGGGTTTGTATCTGGTTCTACCATGTTATATGAAGGATGTATTATGCTACAGGTGATACTAGAAATAATTCTTACTGAATCTCAAACAGGCTAATCTGCATGGATTTTCTTAGTTTCCTGTATCATTGTCTTTTCCTCTTGTGTTATAGAGTACACAGAAATCATCATAACATAGTCTGGGACAAAGAAACCAGAATCCAGGGGCAGACAAATGGGCCTGTGGACACTAAGCCACTTATTGGGGGGAAAAAGGAAGTATTTCCAGCTAGGAGAGGGGAAAGGGTCTAAGCTAGCAGGTAAAATATGACTGTGGTGATATAAGCAACAGTTTTGCCTCAATATCAGGAGGTACCACATGAGTCTGGTCAGAAGTCCTCCCATAAGGGAAAGGTCTACAGAGGATGGGACTCAATATAAAACATAACTGATTTAATGATGCATTTCATCAAATTTATACATTGTTATTCTTGGATATTGGAGTAGGAGGTTTGGGGAGGGCCACTGTAGTTCAAGGGAGAGAGGGAAGGGCAGCATGTTGTGTGGCTCTTTATGCTGTTGTTTGGTAGCTGGGCCCATGACCTTTAGATGGCTTTTTTGAGAATGAAGAATGCTATCCAAGTTCCTAATGAAGGGCTGTCTCCAGCTTAAAGCATTTTACCATGGATGACTTTATTCATGTAGTCAGAGATTTATCTTCTAACACATGCCTGGTAGTATGCAAAAGTGCTAAGTGGGGAAACCAAGGCAAAAGACAGGTCATTCAAACTGTGACAACACAAATGAGGAAGTCAGAGCTGAGAATATAAGAAAAGGCTGAACGTCAGTGGACAAAAGCCTCCTCAGGAACAATCACCACACTCTGGAATCTCATTTGGGAACCATCAATCTAAGACCAGATCCCATCAGCTAGTGGGTGGAGATGGGGAACATACCTCCTATCCTCATCAGGACGATCGCATGGTCTGAACTAGTCTGGAGACAACATCAGTGGCTGTTGCTGGAAGTGTCTCAGGACACCAGAGCTGAATAAGACCATTAATTATTTTATATTTGATTCTATGCATCTGAAAAAATAATGCTCAAATCAGTGGGATGCTTATGATATGTATTTACAATGAATCTAAAGATATTGGAAATCTAAATTAAGGATTATTTCACATGTTTCTTTCTTAACAAGAGGTTCTGAATTTAAATAATTTAACTTTTTTTCATTTGTATGATGCATCTGCTACTGACATTGCCTTCCTATTTCTGAAAGCATTAGCAAATTACACAGGAACATTAGGCATTTCAACCACCATTCTTCATCTTTCAAAAGCAACTCTCTATATTGTGTTGAAGAAAAGAGTACTTTCTTTTTTTAAATCACTATATCAGCTTTAGAGTTTTCCATTATAATTTGAAAGCTTAGAGAAGAACAGAGAGTGAATAAACAAGTACATTTAAATTTTGATTGAGAACTCTGCTTTTCAGAAAAAAACAAACAAAACTAATTGATCTTCTGCAGTCTCCATGTGCTGGATTCTACATGTTTAACAGTGCAGTGGTCACTGCTTTCTGTAAATTTGAAATATATGAGAAGATCATTTGATTTTAGTTTTGCTCTGGGACTCCTCTCTTCCCACAAGGCACTGAGAGAGAAACACATCTCAATCATCTGCAGAGGATTATCTACTTTTCAATTTGTACATGACAAATCTCTCAGAGACAAGGAAAGGCTGGTTTATTTTTGACTATTTGTTAATAAAAACAACAACAGTACTTAATATCCATGTAGTCTTCATTATTCACATAGCGTTTTCTCATTCACTTTCTCATTTCATTGCCAAAGAACCCCTGTGAGATCAGTAGGGCAAGTATTATCATCACCATTTTATAGCTGCGTTAACTGATGCACAGAGAGGTAAAGTAACTCATATGAGATCACCCTGCTAGCACACAGAAGCAAAACTAGAATCAAGTCTTCAGAATCCTTTGTTTTATATGCATGTGTGTATTTGTGTGTATGTATAGTTGTGTGTGTGTCTCTGTGTCTGTTCTATTATTCCTCTTTTATTCCAACAGGAAATGAGAAGAACAAGGAAATAAGGTTCAACCACCCCAGGAAAGGTTTCTGAAAGAAAAATTCTTTCTTTGTACCCAAAATATTTTCTGAACTAACCAGAAGGAAGGTAAAAGCAAAGACAGATGCTTTGCATATATTGAAGTGGATTGTGGAAAAGAGGAGACTTGGAGAGGTGGAGAGAAGGGGAAAGAGGGTGGGGACTGCAGGAAGCATTGGGCAGCTATGGGGGATTAAGGAAAATGATGGAGGATGTAGTTGGTATTTTCCCTCTTTCAGAGTGATGCCTTCACAGTGCTGCTTTGCTTCCTTGGATGGAAGTCCCTGCACATCAATTCAAGCCATTTCAACATGTATTTATTGAACACAAACCATGTGTTCAGTCATGAGCATGGCACCATGGGAGACATAAAAGAAGAACATATTACACAGTACCCACAATAAAGGAGCACGCAGTCTTGTGGAGGGGAAGGGAGATGGTGGCAATGCATATGAAGCAGTTGGAGACAAATCTAAATACAATATATTACAAAGTGCTAATCAGAAACACCAATGTGCTTGGAATAAACAATAGATATTCTGGGAAATCAGACAGAAGAGAAAGTGGTATTCACAGAAATTATGAGGGAAAGCTTTGTGTAGAAAATGTGGACAGAGAGTGAGTGAGAGTGTATTGAATCATTGTTAGAATTGGCAAGTAACACTGATTGTAGAGTACAACCTGCCACCCAAAGCCAGAATCCTCTACAAATTTTGGAAAGCCAGTTATCTAGCTTCAACTTGAACAGTTCCAGAGACAGATTCTTACTACTATGAGAAGCATCCAACTATGTATTAGAGCTGTATCGTAAACTTTCTCTTGGAAAGTGCTTAGTTTGAGCTGAATTCTGCCTCATTCTGCCTCTCATTTTTGGCTCTGGCTATGCCCACTGTCTCTGGAATGACACAGAATACTCCTAATTCCTCTTCCACATAAGAGTCTTTCATCTGTTTGAAGAGAGCCCCAGCATTGCAACATTCTTCTCTTTCCCATCTGAATACCCCAAGTTTTTCTGTCATGTCTCAGTCCCAAAGAACTGAAAAGGGTTGGGGGAGAGAAGAACTGATAGATGTGCTCTTTCTTTTATCAGCTAGGAGACATTTCCTTGAAGTTTGACAGTAAGTCTAGAACAGTGCACATACATTAAAACAGTAGTAAGGAATGTTTTGGAGGTCCAGATGGGTGAAAAGAGGTTTCACTATTTTTAGTTTGATGCCTTCATAAAGACCAAGTTTTTGTTTTTGTTTTGTTTTTCCCTTTCTTCCTCCATGATTCTTCTGTTCTTGTTAGATAGGGTCACCAGAGATTAAAAGTGTAAACATGAACAAATAACTAAGATTATGTGTATAACACTTAAGTCAGAATCTGGAATATATCCTTACATTTTGAAGGAGCAGAAGCAATTCTACATTGAATCTGTACTCCTTCGGTGACAAGCCTTGACTGTCAGCACCCAGAGTGACACTCAGTGACACTCAGTACTCGTGTACACACGTGATTGTTCAAGATCACTGCATGCAGTTTGATGAGACCACCATGAAACCATGAAGTTTTGTAATAAAAAGTGACTTAAGACATCACCTAACCTAACTCTTCTACTTTGTTAACATATATATGAAGAGGAATAAGTCTGATATTTTACCCCAGAAACTTTACAGAATATGCTTGATATGGATTTCTCAATCTCCATCAATTTCTCTAATGCTTCCTTAAGTTAGTCTCAATTTTTAGATTTCAGTGATCAGAATGATTTGTCCCTTAAATCCCCCTAGAGATCCATTCAGAGGCCAACAATATATCATTCTGGAAATCATTTATCAAATATCATGATAGGCCAGTCTGGAGCCTAGATAGATGCAATGCAAGGTAGTGTTTTTAGGAACCCATTAGTGAGTCACAACTAGCACTGAGTTAGCAGGAGAGCTGGACAAGGTCTCACATTGTGAAAAGGAGTTCTTGGGTCAAAATATCAGTGGCTTCACCCCCTGATAAATTTGAGCCACCCTAAAAGTTAGGTAACCAAACATGTGCCTCCTAATGTGAGATATTACAGAGAATACAGTATCAACTATGAAGGCTTCCCAAAATAAACAGAACCATAATCCAATCAAAGTTTTAAATCTCATCTTCAGTCCATAGGAAATATAAAAAATGGAGAAACTAGTTAAATGATACCGGAAGACAGCAATGAGACAAAGCCAGAATGGAGACCTTCTGCCCTAGTTTCTTCAGCAAGTCCATCAATAGGTTAATTGCAGGAAAAAATAATAATAATATAGGAGAGATACTAGACAGTTCTGGATTCAAAGATATTTAAAGGAGGTATAATAGGCAAATGCAGTAAGAAGATCTTGTTTATATTCTGATTTGAACAAACCAACCATATAGAACCATTTTTTAAACAAACAGGGCAATTGAATATGGACTAGGAATGATATTAAGGAATCACTGTTAATTTTTTGAAATAGTATTGGCATTTTGATTAAGACAAGATTTTCTTTGAGACACAAACTAAAGCATTTAGGGGTAAAATTAAGTCTATATTTTACTAAAATTACTCCAGGAAAAAAAAAAGGTGGCAAGAGTGGGAAGGACACATGAAACAGACAAAATAGTTTGTTTGTTTTTGAAGCTGGGTGATCACATTCTCTACTTTTTATAAACTTGAAAATTTTTGTAATAAAAAGTGTTAAAATTCAGGGAGGCAAAGGAAAGATGTAAGACTGAAAGTTTCATATTTCAGATAAGTGACCCTTAGCAAAGTGACTGGACAGTGAATTTAAAAGCTCTGAGGGATTTTGAGAGATCAGTGAGGATGGCTCCATTTGTGTGATGGAAACATGTTGTTGACTATAAATTTTAAAGATAAAAATTTATTTGTTAGAAATGGGGCATTAATGATCAGTTGGTACAGAGCCTGTGTGTGGGATGATAGAAAAGTTTTGGTAATGGATGGTGAGTGATGGTAGCACAACATTGTGAGTGTAATTAACACCACCGAATTTCATATTTGAAAGTGATTGAAAGGGAAGATTTTGGGTTGCATATGTTACTATAATAAAAATTTAAAATAAAAACACCGTAAGACTGTACAACACAAACAGTGAATCCTAAAGTAAAATTTGGACTATAGTTGATAGTATTACTATAATATTGTTTCATCAACTGCAACAAAGTTACCACGCAATTGCAGAGTTAATAATAGGGAAACTGTGTGTGTGAGGGGGTATATAAGGGAACTCTGCTTCCTGCATGATTTTTCTGTAAGCCCACAACTTTTCTAATAAAAAATTAAAAATAGAAAGCATGTTGATTTTTCTTGGAGGAGACATTCTATAGCGATTTTAGGAGATAATTGTATTCCTATTCCTACTTGTAGCCTGGCCCACCATAATCTTAATCTCTCCCAATATAAAGATACTGTAACTCAACTGCATCAATTTAGGGATGAGAATATTTTTTAAGAGAAAGAAAGAAAAAGACAAATAAGCAATAGATTAACTGAAAATAAGACCATAACCCTGAAACCATTTTTTGTTTGTAGCCTCACTTTGCCCATCATGGCCTCTCCAATCAATGTCAGATATAAGATGAACAAAGAATTTAAATGGGGTGAGTGCAGGGACATTGTAATGGCTGTAGTAAATTGACTCTGCTTATACAACCCCTACTCCAACCTGTGCCAATTTGAACACATTTTTTTCACTCACCAGATGATCATGTCTTACAGGGATAGCCAATCCTATTCAGCTATTCTACTGGCTCTTTTGCCCACTGCCCATTTGGCTGAGAGCTATTGGAAAAATGGGCTGTTGACCATGAGGCACACATTGCTTCTCTTTCCTTGTCAATGGTTTAGATACCTACTTCTTTTATGGGCAGGCAGGAAACTATCTACTAGAAATTTCCCTTTGTTTTGTCTAAGAAAATCAATTAAGGGGTCCATTATTTCTTTGAGCAAGAAAGTCAAGTGTGGCTAATATTAACACTAAAATTCATCAAATACAACCAAAGAATCACTTACTGGCTTCTCGGCCATACTACAGTTTAAGCTAAATCTTGACTGCCCATGTCAGCTAGCCAGTCTTAGCATTTGACTATTGTTAAGTCAAGGGACTGGCATTCATGCATTCTGTCTATTACCCAAGGAGAATCCTCCAAGTTCCAGGCACAGGGCTAAGAGCCAGGGACATGATCATGGGAACAACAGGTATGGTTTCACACAGAACAAATAATCCAGGGGAGAGGACAGAGTTTAAAAAGCAAAGATGATATTTGATGTTTGACAAGGAGGTGAGGGAAGATCTTCTTGAAAAAGGATGTTTCAAGTTTAGATCTGCAGGATGAGGAGAAAGTAGTTATATGGAGGTTGGGGAGCTGTGGGAGGAACTATTTATGGGGATAAGGAGAACCATAGATGAAGCAAGCAGTATAGGTTTGTTCAATAGAAGAGTGTAAATTATGCCCCAAATGTTATTACATAACTAGTTTAAAATAACTAATAAAAGAGCTGTGCTTATGTTTGTTTTTTTCCCAAATATGCAATATATGGTTTAAATATAACATATGGAAAGAACCAGGTTATTTACCTTTAGCTGAAATGGGTCTGATCTGCTTGATTTTCTTATGGGATTCATAGATTGTCAGTGACTTACCAGAACGTCTTTCCATTTAATTCTTGCCACGCATTATATGCTTGGCAAGGGCAGCACACTTAGCACTTCAGTGAGGTCATTAAGATGTCTCTATGCTCCTCCAAGTTGAGTATATATTTTTAATTACGAATAATGCCATGAGCTATATTAATAAAGGATTAGATTTGGTGTCCATAAAATAGAACCCCCAAATAATAGTGACTTAAATAAGACAGAGGGTTATTTTTCTCTGGCATGAAAGAGTTCTTCAGGTAAATAACCCAGGTCAAAGTAATCAGGGACAAGAATCCTTCTATAAACTGGTTCTGCCATTCTTAGCACATGCCTGTCACCTCCAAAGTCATCTCATGATTCAGTTCAGCTGCTGCAGCTCCAACTATCTTGACAGAGCCTTAGACAGCAGGAAGAAAGAAGAGCCAAGGGTCCACCTGCCAACCAAGTCATTTTCCTTTAAAGAGCTTCCTTAAGAAGCCTACCAAATGACTTTATGTGACATCTCACAGGCCATCACTACGTCAGAGGCTTGGAAAAGTAGACTTGTTTATTTATTCGTTCAATCATTTTTATCATTTATTGTATCTAAGTATGTTGCTGCTCCGGATAAATTCGGATTCTGTTACTAAGAATGAAGAGGAGAACAGATGTTCTGTAGGAAACAGGCAGTCTCTGTCATAATAGTTATCATTTGTTGAGTATTCATCAAGTGCCAGGCACCATCACAGATATTTTCGTTATTTTTATTTAATCCCACAAACAATTTTGTAAGGTGAGTATCTCTATCCCCATTTTACAAACAATATAAGCTACAGTTCTTAAGAGGAGATGTACAGACGTAGCCTGGAGGAGTAAAATGGAAATCTAAGCAAATACTTTATTTTATTCATGCATTTATTTAATTTATGAATTTATGTCCAAGCATTCTATAATTCACAAAATTCAAAGTCTTGAGCAAGGAACCCTATCTTGTTGCTTCTTTTTCCCCCACTGCTGCAAGGACTGCACCTTGCTTGTAGGAGATCTCATCAAGCTTTGCCATCTCAGTGCCTGTTTAGAGCCAGGCTAGTGTGTGGTGCATCCTTCACAGACCATCCCTCCTTATGCCACAGGTGCCCCTTCCTTCCAACCTCCCCAAGCCAAGCCCATCTGCACTGGAGATTGAGGACAGGACCAAGAAATTCCTGCTTATTCATTACCCGCCTGAAGGCTGGCTGCTTCCACGGGCTCCCTCTGTCCAGGCAGAGGCAAACCCTGAAAGTAACAAAAGGTAGTCCTGTAGGATTCCACAATGCCCAAGGGGAAAACAAGGGGCATGTGGAGGGTGGGGAATAGAAGAGAGCCCAATTTATAGGCAAAGTTTAAATCATATTTTATCACAGTCGATGGTTTCTAAATCCAGCAGTAAAAGGAGAAATAAACACCAACAACACAAAACAGATTCACTTGCAAATGACTCATAACCTGGAATTTTCTCACTGAAGAGACAGTCTTATGGATTGCAGTTATTATTTGCTTCAACTCTTTTTTTTTTCTTAACCAAAAAATGCTCCAACATCTTCAGCTATGAATAATCAGAGAGACTAAGTATATTTACTCAAGACATCATTTTTTTAGTTTTTCCTGTTACCATGCAGAAAAAAGAATCTAGAAATGCAAAGATACATACAGATGGCTTCTGTTACTGAACACTCCTCCCCCCAAGATGATACTGACAGAGACAGTGGATCATGTGTGAGAAAGAAAAACAAAATCAGAAAGCCCCTACAATGCAAACGTTAGACATCTCTTCAATCCATACAGATTTTCTTACGGAGTGCTGAAAGTCCTTTTAGCTCATCTCTATTTCTGTAATCGTGGCAGTTATACAGTTCATAGGTACAAAATTAGCAAGTATGTTTTTCATCCCTTCTCTTTTCCTGTTTCCCTCCATTTCCCTCTCCCTCTGGTGGCAGGTCTAGTGCTGGCTGTATAAGGGATAACGTTTATTATCTACCTCCCAGGATGGTTGTCAAGTCTGAAATTTGATAGACCTTATAATGTGTTCAGTATAGATACATCACTCTTTGGAAAATAGGTGGTTTGTAAAATAAATAATCAAATAAAAGCGTTGCTTTAAAGGAACACTTAATAATCATTGAATGCATTAAGGCTGTTGTTTTCAAATGGTGCCTTCTTGGGCCCTGGATTTCCTGAGGAAGTGTCACAGGAGCTGCCTGGGGGCAGTGCCTTTTAATATGAATACAGGCTTCTCTTTCAAATGCCATTTGGAAAAAAGATTTGGCAGCTAAAAATATTAGAAAACCAGTACACTCAACACACTTGCTATTTTAATGTAAACGTCATGAATTCAGCCCTTTGTCTGTTTCAGTCACCCCAGTGCATACAACAATACTTATCACGTGGTGCGGCCTCTAATAATTGGGTGACTGAAGGCCTAAAAGAATCCCAAGTGAAATGTGTAGGACACAGTGCAGTATTTTTTAATTTCCCTTAGTTAAAAAAAAAAAAAATTAACTGGATCTAAAAATCTTGATCTTCCCATTTCTCTATACTATATTATCTACAAGAACAGATCATTCATTTAGTTTCTGATTTGTTGAATAAATATTTTATGAACTACTATAATATTCCAGTGCTAGACATTGGGAATTTGGAGATCATTGGGACCAACCTCTGCCCTCAAATTGCTCATAATCAAAAAGGAAAAAAAAAGGCACAAATACCACTATTATTATAAGGAGACACAAGCTACAATTAAAAGCCAGCAATGTTCTAAAGAGGGAGATATTCAGTCTGCCCACAAGTGTTCAGAAAAGGCTTCCTAAAGGAGTTAAGTGTTAATCTAGGTTGGGAAGTGTAAAGGGGATTTAACCATTCACTATGTTCCCAAGGCAAATGATTTAACCCACAGTAAAACTAAATCTGTGGCAGAGTGAAGTGCTTTATAACAGGTTTGTCATGTAAACAATAATGGGAAGTGAGATCTAGACAACTGTGCCAAACTCAGAACTTTGGGATTGGACAATCGTGCCCATGGTTGTGAAACCTTGTTGCCAAGGTATGGTTGTTAGAATGCTGGGAAGCATTAGGCTAATTGTAATAATAATCACGATCCGGCCAGACATTATTTCTTTAAAGCAATCAATGATTGCCTGAGACGTGCAATGATTGCCTGAGACTCACTGTAGAAGTTGAAGATGAACAAAGACCCATTAAATCATTTTGGCTGTTCCCCTGGAGGCCATATTCAGATCAGACTGGGTCATAGTATCTACCTTTGCTCTAGACCTTTAATCCGGTCAACCCACAGAGAGAGGGAAAGTGACCAAAACAGAGGTTAGCTGCTTTGAAAGAATTTCACAGAGAAAATTTCCTATAACCCTGATTAGTAGAATTCCACTTCTCCCTTGAAGCACCATTGCCTAATTCATTTTAAGTGAAAACAAAACAGATAGTAACATAAAAATATATGCTGCTTTAAATGGTGGTTTTCTTACTCAGCTTCACAGTAAGGCAGCTTCAGTAAATAATCTCCCTGTGAAGCATTGTGCAGAAGTGTTCACAGATACTACACAAATTTTTTGCTGATCATCCTTGCATTTATTTTTTGCCATCTCTTAACATTCACAACCTCTTGCCCCTTAACCACCTAACCAAAATCCCTTCTTGCCATCTTGAATCACCCACTCCAGGCATGGGAGAAGTTTTAACGCTTGCCTGGCCCAGGAAAAACCTTTTCACCCTATTCACTCATAGACTTCCTAGGATTCTTTGGTATACATCTAATAAAACAGGAACACATACACCCCTATACACATCCACGTGCGCACAGACACACAACACACACAGAGCATCACAAATGCTTGTAGAGTGGATAGGGTTAGGCTTGAAAACTTACCATTTTTCCCGGGATTCATCTGAAATGGTCCAAGTTAATTAAAACTTCCTGCAATAGTGCTTTTACTGCTTGGTACTTGGGGAAGGGAGTAGCAGACTTGGTACCACCAGGAATCAGGGGAATATGGTGACAACCAACATTTCCCATCCTCAAAGTGAAAGAATCATGTAACTACCACCAGTCCAAACTCATAGCAGAATCTTCCAGAATTTGAACAGGCTTACAGTAGGTAAACCTAGCCACATTTTTCTTTTCTCCAAAACAGCTTCAAACTAATTACCATGTTTCCATAGTTAAACTGGAGGCTTGCCTAATCTAAACTTGTATAAAATACAGCAAAAATGGGCTGGAGAAACTAAGAGGCCTCATCTGGTTTCCTTGGTAAAGCCTTTTTTTTTCCTCTATGGAAAAAAAAAAAATGTGAGACCCATTTATCTAGTCACTCATTCAACAAATATTTATTAAACACCTTCTCTAACACAGATAAGTTTCTGCCTGGCCATCATCATTCCTTTCCCTGCTGTTTTGCCAGGTTGTGGAATTTCCACCTGTTTCAGTTTGCTAAAGCTGCCATTATACAAAATACCAGAAATGGATTGACTTTTATAAAGGGAATTTATTAGGTTACAAATTTATACTTCGAAGGCCATAAAAGTATCCAAACTAAGGCATCAACAAGAGGATAACTTTACTGAAGAAAGGCCAATGGCTTCCGGAACATCTCTGTCAGCTGGGAAGGCACATGGCTGGTGTCTGCTGGTCCTGTGCTCCTGGGTTCTGATTTCAAAATGTCTTTCTCCAAAACGTCTCTGCATTTTTGCCTCTCCTAGCTTCTGTCTCTCAGCTCCTATGCATCCTTGCTTGTTGTCCTAGGGGTTTCTCTCTAAGCATTTGGGGGTCCTCTCTTAGCTTCTCCAGGGCAAACTCTGGGCTTCATCTCTTAGCTTAGCATCTCCAAATGTCTTTCTGTATGCATTTCCAAGTGTCTGGGTCTATGTTGGCCCCTGAGCTCTCTTAAGGACTCCAGTAAACTAATCAAGACCCACCTGGAATGGTCAGGTTCATACCTCCATGGAAATAATCTAATCAAAAGCTCTCATCCACAGTTCGGTGGGCCACATCTCCACGGAAACAACCTAATCAAAAGATTCCACCCATAATAAGTCCGCACCCACAAGTTTGGATTAAAAGAACATGGCTTTTCTGGGGAACATAATAGATTCAAACCAGCACACCATCACTAACTAGAGAGCCTCTTCAGAGGAGAAAATGCAAACAAACTGCTTTTTGGCTTGTCTGACTCACAGATTTGCTTTGTTTTGTCCACTTCATTTTTTTTAATTAAATCTGTTTTCAACATGATAGACTTGGACTATTTCACATTAACAAAAAAAAAAGTCTGTTTTCCAAGTTCTCTTAAAAAACTGAAGCTTCCAGAAATTCTAGATTTATATTTTTCTATCACAATAGTGACACAGCCTAGTACTTACGGCCTCTTTGAGATGGTCCTGTGACCTCCAGTCTGCCATAGTGGCTTGGAACCCCCAACTGAAGCTCTTTTGGACATTTGTGTTCATGATACTTGTTTGTTTCATCTAGAAAACTTCTGACGATGGAGGAAGATGTGTTAAGTCTGGGGATTCCTAGGGAATGAAATGGCTCAAAGGAGAAAGTGGGGGAAAGAGGATATCAGGGAGAAATGTGGAGTTAGCTTCCATCCAATTCATTATTGTGTGAGGTTTATCACCTCTGATACTCACCAATCAAGGACATATCTTTTCCTCAAAGACATGGCTTACAGATCTAATTGGGACCATGGAAAAGCCAGTTTCATCACAATCAGACAAATCATTGGCAGCAGTAGAAAGTTTATTGCAAAAAGCCTGACCCAGATAAAATTGTGACATAGGTCAAGTCTGTCCTTGGTGCCACTGGCAGACAGACCTTAGGGTGATCTACGGTGCTGTTTCTGCCTTTGGAAATTCCTCCATTTGAGTTGGGGAGACCTGTGATTTCCCTCCAACCAGCAGAATCTGGAAAAAGTAATGCATGCCACTTGCGTGATTATATTACATTATATATGACTGGAGCTCAAGCACCTCCTTGTGGACTTGAAGAAGTAAGATGCCATGTTGGAGAAGCCCATGTGGTAAGGAACTGTGGGCAGCCATGGGAGGTGAGGGCAGCCTCTAGTCAACAGCCACAAGCAGCCAGGACCTTTAGTCATACAGCCACAAGGGAATGAGTTCTGTCAACATCTCAAATGAGTTTAGAAGCATATTCTTCCCCAGCCTAACTTCCAGATGAGAACAGCCTGGCTGCCACATTGATTGAAGTCTCTTGTCACCATGAGCAGAGGCCCCAGCTATGCTGTTCCAGACTCCTGACCCACAGGAACTGTGAGATAATAAATATGTGTTGTTTATAGTCACTACACTTGTGGTAATTTTTTTATGCAGCAATAAAAACCATCTACAATGTCCTTCTATCTTTCTTCTATTTATCACTTCCTTCCTATTGGTAACCTGTCCTGCAGCTGTCTGCTACTTACCTGAAACTATCCCTTATTCCCATTCTTTACAATGCCACCCAAAAATGGGTTCCTCAATAGTATTTTATTTTCTGAACCACTTCCCCAAGGCTTTTTCCCTTTCCACTTAACTTCTGTTTTTGCATTTACCAAAACATGGGAATGTTCCCATTCCTCTTTGAATCAGTTTTCTATTGCTGCTGTAATAATTTTATCACAAATTTAGTGGCTTAAAACAATGCAAATTTATTATCTTATAGTACTACAGGTCGGAAATCCAAAATGGGTCTCACTGGACCAAAACCGAGGTGTCATCAGGGCCGCATTCCTTCCTAGAGACTCTCAGGGAGAATCCACTTCCTTGCTTTTTCTTTCTTCTAGAGACCTCCCCCCATTCCTTGGCACATGCCCTATTCCTTCTGCAACGTTGGCCTTAGTCCTTCTCATGCTGTCATCTCTCTGTTTCTCTCTTCTGTCTCCCTCTTCTACTTGCAAGGACCCGTGCGATTGTATTTTTTCCCACCCCCAGTTAATCCAGAATAATCTCCCCATCTCCAGGTCAGCTGATTAGCAACCCGAATTCTGGCTGAGAATTTAATTTCTACTTGTCATGTAACCATGCAACATCCATGGACTAGGATGTAGACTTCTTTGTGGGCACATTATTCTGCCTACCACACTCTGCAAAAGCTGTAAATTTAAAAAGCAATCAGTGAGACTAATTGAAATCCTGGTGCTAATGACCTATAGCGGCTTACTGGGTTAACTCTCCCAGGGGAGTTTGCATCCTAAAGGGACTTGTCCAAAATACACAGAACTTCATACCTAAGGAATGCCTTTTAATGGAGGAATTTGACTCTGGAACTGGCAAGTCTATGAGAGAGATATTTTAAGCAAAGAGGGCATTTAACAGTTCACAAATTAAAAAAGACAATGACTGCTTGCTCTGCCTACTTGTAAAAATATTTCCCATTTTTAAATTCATGATCCAGACCAGTATTGTTCTATTTTCGTAGTCTAAACAGGTTAGTGGTTTAGGCTCTGGTGTTGATGTAGTTAGATGAGAAAACTGGGAGGCTCCCCACAGAGCTGGTACAATGACTGCACTGCCCTGGAGAGGGAGGAAAATCAGTGAACCATTTTAGCTGTTACAACACCCAGGCAGCAGTCAAATGCAGGGGCTCAGTTTTGTGACTCCCCAGTGTGTATCAATTATCTCAATGGGAGTTGCAAATTTTTCAACAAGTCTCCAAACAAAATTAATTTTAATAGCTTTAATCAGCCTTAATTGTATTATTACTATTATTATATGTGCTCTTTTTGTGAGGTTGAAGAGCAAATGCTTTGAGAAGCAAACTAACAAGCAAATGGGGATATACAAGGTCCAAAATATTTGTATATTAGTTGCCTGTATGCATTCCTATTTATATTTCTGGTATTGAAAATAGGTCAATTACAAATGGCTGTGGCATATTCACATGCTCTCAGACAGAGCCAAGAACCATATACTCTGATTTATTTCTCCTCAAAATGGCTTTTTCCTCCCCAATAGACATACACAGCAAAGAAAAAAAAAAAAATATATATATATATATATATATATATATATATATATATATTCACTTATTTTTTAATCTGTGTTTTCCTGGTCCTCTAATTCATAGTTCTGAGAACTGTCCTGTGGGTCACTGCTTCAACTTCCCATTTTTTAAAAATCTGGCCATGGTTGTCAAGAGGAAATTAATCTTTTACAGCCAAATGAAATTTGGGCTTCCCAGCACAAGCCACTAATGAAAAATGCATTAATGGCAAGCATCAGAAAAACCCCTGGCTCTCAGTTCCAGAGGGTACATTTAAATAATTCTATGAATATAGATCAATAAAACTAATTTACTTATAGCCTTTGTGTGCAGTATTCAAGTCTGAATAAAAGTCATTTGTATTACAATGTTTTGTATTAATTTTAGGTATCTATTGTTTTACATATTAAATTAATCTTGGTATTGTGACAGAATTTCATATATGATATTAAAATATGGGGCCTGGGATTTTATATTAGTAATGCTATGATTTCATAATTCAGCCTGGTTTGCCTGGATGTCATATGAAAGGCTTGGAGAGGTCCCAGGGGGGCCAGCTCTGAGAAGCCAGGGTTAAATTGGAGAGAGAGCAGAGGGCTTTAATATTCAAGCATGCAGCTTATCAGCAGCATACCCAAAGGCCCACTGGGAGCTTGGCGGTTTGGGATGGGTGGGATTCTGCAGAGAAGGGATGTGGGAATGACAGTCACAAGCACCTGAGTGCTCAGAGCATGAACCAGTGGCTGCAGAACGTGAATTTCCTGACTGGAGTGCTGGGATGGAGAGATCACTTCCTGTTTCAATACAGGTAGAATGATTAAAAGATGTAAAGTAACATTTTAGGAGCTTAAAATCAACACAGGCAAGTCACTCTGCAATTGTGATTCAGTGTGATAAGTACTATGCAGCGGTAAGTAAGGAGCATCAAAGGCTCTATATTATGCCTCAGCAGCCCACTCTTTTCCAAACTTATTTGGCTGTGTAACAATTAGTAAAGACATATTTATACCCCTTTAAACACTGCTCTAATGTATAATCATGTATGTAAGATTGTCGTTAACCAAGAGGTATTGATGAACGTTAAAATTCCAACCGATCCCTACCCACCCTGCAAGAAAAATATTGCAATGTCACCTCATGGACCCTGACCCCTTCAGCACCCCCTCCACAGAAATGTTCTTGCTGGGCATCCTGGAAGCCCTCTCTGTCCTCAGGCTCAGAGAATTGCAGAGGCTTCCCTAATGGTAACTTTGCCATGGACAGGAGCTGTAGGAAGGAAGGAAGGAAGGAAGGAAGGAAGGAAGGAAGGAAGGAAGGAAGGGAGGGAGGGAGGGAGGGAGGGAGGGAGGGAAACGGGAAGAAAGAAAGGATGAAGGATTTCCTGAGGACCAGTGATAGACCATAAAACTTATGATCTTTACAGTAGAACATAAAGTTCTAGATTACTATTGTATTAATTCATATAACGTCTGTGCCTGAAACACTGTGATGGTTGCTGGGATCCAACAGTGAGCAAGTCCCTATCTTCATGGAGACTTCTGTCTAGTAGGCAGGGCAGGCTTCACGGTGTTTGCTTTATGCTCTGTTAATTGATTTCTCAAAGCCCCCACCAATTTTGAACAAGGGGCCCTGCATTTTTCATTTTTCACTGGGTCCCACAAAATATTTAGTCTATCCTGCTGATTGGTATAAGAAGCTATTGTTGACAATAATAAAGAGCTGCCTGTGAAAAGCATACTAAGTAAGAAAAGTGAAGGACACAGGAAGAAGATAGAGGGAATATACTCAAAACTGAGTGAGCACAGCAATGTTCCATTGTCCAATTCAGATTGATAGAGAAGATAGAAACAAAATATCAAAAGAAGACAAAGGAAAACTAGATGTTTGCCAATTAAGCTCATTTAGCAACACAAATAAATAAATGTAGAAAAGAGATGAGATCAAAGTCAGGAATAGCAAGGGAACAATCCTATCTAAAACTTGGTGTTGCCATATTGTTGTAAGGTCATGCAGAAGGGAGGGAGTGATCAGCTGTGCTTAGGTGAGTCAGGAAGGTGTAACAAGGGCAATCTTTCCTACACTGCCCGAAGTGGTTCTTGAAGAAGGTATGAGTTTGCCAGGTGCATGGGTGAATTAAATGTATGGCTGTGGCATGCACTATGAAAATCATCATCAACCAGGGAAACACAGAGGTTGGAGGGTTAATGCAATGAATGAAAATAAAGTGGTACATGGACAAAACCCACTCTTCACCACAAATTTTAAAGGTTTTTGTTCTTTGCACACAGCTTAGAGACATATGCTTATACCGGATGAATAGCATGAGTTGGAGTTCTCATTTTTCTCCTTCTTTATCGCATCATTTTTAACATTCTAATATTTTAACAACAAGTCATTAAGTTGGTAGTAAAGACATATGATGCCATTTTCTTCCCAGAATCTTCTCTAGAAAAATAGAATTCTCTGTATTTGCCACTAGAGAACCAGAATATAAATCTCCCTAAACAATAAATATACAAGGTCAATTTTAAAGGGCAGAATCCTTTAATAGATATGTTTTTGCATAAACTTTCTCCTTTTCATATCATAATTATCTTTTTTATTATTGAATTGATTTCGTATTGTAATAAACAACAATTATATCACCTTACATTTGTAAAGGGCTTTCTACATTTTAAGTTATTTTCACAGCCATTATCTAATTCAGTCTATTACTCAAAAAGTCTGTAAGATTAGAAAGAAAAATATTATTTTTCTATCTTTAGATGAGGAAACTAGGGAGCAAAGGGGTTGGAATAATTATCCAATGTCATAGAGCATATTACTGAAGGTGAAAAGTCTAGGTCCCAGCATTCTGCTTCCATTTCAGAATTCTTTGGCACCCATGGCATCTTTGAATCCATGAGTATGGCTCTGTAGGATATCATATGTAGGACTGATGAGCTAGTCATTTTAAAGGTAGGAGATTTATCAAAGGGTATCTATTAGGACAATCGTCCTAATTATCTTCTAATTATCCAAACAGATGTGGGTTCAGTGTATACTCTACTACCAATCATGTAATTCTAGAATATTTATTTTTAATCACATGATTTTTTGACTAGGAATACACCAAATTGTACAAAAATTAAAAAGAACAAGCAGTGCAAACTGAGATTCCTTCCTTTATTTTCCCTGACAACCAATTCTATTTCTCAGAGGCTAGCACTCTGTTTCTTTAATAATTTTATTGAGACATAATTCACATACTATACATTTCACCCATTTAAAATTTACAATACAATGGTTTTTAATGTATCCACAGAATTGTGCAACCGTCATCATAATTTAATGATGATCACCTTTAAGGTTGATCGCCTCAGGGAATGGTGTCATACCAGAGACTAAGCGTCGGCCTTGGCAGATTGGGCACTCGATAGTAGCGGTAGCCTTGGTGAGTGGAAGTCCATGTTGCTGAACCAATGCATAACCTCCATCCCTACCACCATGACCACTTTATTCATGAGCCTGTTGGACAATGATGGGGTAACTAGGGAAAGAGGCCTATTGGTATCAGTTGATTGTAAAATATTCCTCTGCTGAAGTCATTCTCTGGTGAGAATTCAGATGGAATGCAAATATCTTCATGTTTTTTGCCCATTCAGAAAGGTCTATCCAGATAACTCTTCCCCAGACCTCTTTGTTGTCAATTTTCCAATTAAATTCCTTCCCAGTCCCTCAGTATGCAGCCAAACCATTGACCACAGCACATGAAACTGTACATAAATGCTCCTCTGGCCATTTCTCCTTCCAGGCAAAATGAGCAACTAGGTGCATTATTTGAAGTTCTGCCCACTGGGAGGATTTCCCTTCACCACCATCCTTCAGGGATACCCCAGAAAGGGGCTATAGTGCTGCAGCTGTCCACTTCAGGTAGTACCTGTATACCATGCAAAACCATCTATAAACCAGGCCTGAGTTTTCCCTTCTTCAGCCAACTGATCATAGGGAATGCCTCATGTGCTGGTTTGAATGTATTTTGTCCCCCGAAACGCTATGTTCTTTGATGCAATCCATGGAGATGTGACCCACCCAACTGTGAGTGACACCTTTGATTAGGGTGTGACCTCTTGATTGAATGTTTCCATGGAAATGTGGCCCTGCCCCTTCAGCATGGGTCTTTGATTTAATTGCTGGGGTCCTATATAAGACAGAAAGAGCCCACTGCTACAGCTGAGAGACAGACATTTTGGAGATGGCCATTGAAAGTAGACTTTTGCTAGTCCAGAGTTTGCCTGGGAGAAACTAAGAGAACACCCCCAGATGCCTAGAGAGAAACATCCCAGGAGAAAGCCATTTTTGAAACCAGAACTCCAGAGCAGACACCAGCCATATGCCTTCCCAGCTGAGAGGTTTTCCGGATGCCATTGGCCATCCTTCAGTGAAGGTACCCTATTGTTGATGCATTACCTTGGACACTTTATGGCCTTAAGGCTGTAACTTTGTAACCAAATAAACTCCCTTTATAAAAGCTGATCCATTTCTGGTATTTTGCAAAATGGCAGCATTAGCAGACTGGAACACCCCAAGAGATCATAGCTGCACATTGGGAAAGAGAAGGTAATATGGCAGGAGTGGAGGCTGTGGGCATTTAGTCCACTTCCTTGTTTAACTTGCTTGTGCCTTAAGAACCTGCTTGATCTTGATCTTGTATATACCACTTGCATTTAATGACGGAGTGCTGCTGTGGACACCTAACTTAGTGACTTGATGGATCAGACAACACCCAGTTTATCATGGGCAACTAACTCAGGTCTCATGGTAACTTGGTAACCCATGATTAAGCATTTGATCTCTACTAAGGCCCAGTAGCAGACTAAAGCTATTTCTTAAAAAGAGAGAGTAATCATATGCAGAAGATGGCAGTACTTTGCTCCAAAATCCTAATGGTTTGTTCTGTGATTCTCCTGTAGGGGCCTGCCAAAGTCTTCAAAGAATATATTTATTTGCTACTGAAGCTTCTAGTATTGTTGGATCTGCTGGATCATATGAACAAGTGGAAAAGCAGCTTTTATGGCAGCCTGAGACTATTTCAGAGCCTCTGCATGTAACACTAGCATCTTTACATGTAACTCAGTAAATGGGCTTTAGTAACATACCCAAATGAGAAATATGTGGCTTCCAAAATCCAAAGAGGCCAACTAGGTATGGTGCCCCATTTTTGGTTGTAGGGGAGGTCAGATGCAACAATAACTTATCCTTCAGCTTAGAAGGGATATGTTGTCATTCCCTATACCACTGGATGCCTAGAAATTTCACTGAAGTGGAAGGCTGCTGAATTTTTGTTGGATTTATGTATAAGCTTCTGACACATAATCAGTCTAGAGTAGTTGGTACTTCTTACTCACTAGGTCCAGTCAGCATAATGTCATCAATATAATGGACTCATTTGATGTCTTGTGAAAGGGAAAGGCAATCAAGGTCCCTACATGCTAGTTTGTGGCATAGGGCTAGAAAGTTGACATACCCCTGAGATAGGACAGTGAAGGTGTATTGTTAGCTTTACCAGCTGAAAGAAACTATTCCTGGTGGTCTTTACTAACAGGTATCAAGAAAAACATTTGCCAGATCAATAGCCAAATGCTAAGTACCAGGGGATGTGTTAACTTGCTCAAGCAATGATACCACATCTGGAAAAGCAGCTGCAATTGGAGTCACCACCTGGTTAAGTTTACAATAATCTGCTGTCATCATCCAACATCCATCTGTTTTCTGCACAGGCCAACTAGAGGAGTTGAATGAGGAATGTGGTTGGAATCACCACCTCTACATATTTCAAGTCCTTGGATGGTGGTACTAATCTCTGCAGTCCCTACAGGAATTCAGTATTGCTTTTGATTTACTATTTTGCTAGGTAGAAGCAGATATAGTGGCTTCCCTTGGTGTTTCCTAAGTCCACACTCCACAAATCAGGGAACTGATACGGGAATTCTGCCAGTTGCTGAGTATGTCTATTACAAATATGCAGTCTAGTACTGGGAAAATCATCACAGAATGGGGTTGGGGACCCACTGTGAGATAGACCTGAGCTAAAACCCTATGAGATAGACCTGAGCTAAAACCTCATCGATCACCTCGCCTCCATAAGCCTCTTCTCTACTGGTGTACCACAGTGATATTTTGTGTCTGTTGGGTTTAATTTCAGTTCTGAGCAGTGTCTAATAACCCCCAAAATGTCTGATCATTTTCTTTTCCCCACTGCACAGTAACCCTGATACAAGGCTATAAGTCCCTTTGGGGAAGGCTGGGAGTTAAGATTAACAATATAAATTTTGACAGTGTAGCAGTCCCTTCCCCAAGAAGACTTGGACTTCCTTTTATTTAAGGGGTTTGGGTCAGTAAACTGACTCAATTCTGGGAATTGATTGAGGGGCTATGAATCTCCATTTTCATGATCAAGTTATACTTTTTTTCACTTGACCTAGAATACTTCTCCTTACACAGATCAAGTAAGAATTTAGTAGACCGCCCATCTATTTCACTTCTATTAGCCAACACCTTCACTCTCTGCAAGTCAGACTATTCTAACTATTTCTGCTGCTTTGACTGCTGTCCATTCTAGTAGCCATGCCCACCTTTTCTTTGTGAATTAAGTACTGCCACTTGGCTCCTGCCAACCCAGGAACCAATCACCCTCATTGTGTTTAAGTATCCAAGCTCAGTAGCAGCAGTTCCCACAGTAATATCTGGCCTACAGAGAAAAGCAACCACAGAGCTCTTCTGGGCTAATGGAACTGCTCTCAGTAGTTTATTCCTCACAACCATGGTGAAAGGTGTGTCCTCTGGACAGTCTTGGTTTGGTAAGCAGGTCTTCCAAGATAAATCCACTCTAATATTCCAATTTCTCTAAGCCTTTGGATCCAATCATATATATTATACTAGGGCAGCTCTGGCATTTCAGCTTCAGGTAATGTAGTCCACCTTTTGGTCCATGCTTCAGCCAAACAACTGAACAAACTGCTAGAGACCTTTCTAAACCCTCGGGCTACAACATTGAATCCAGAATCTCTGCTTGGTTGGCTGATAAGAATTAAGTTCAGCCTAATCCAATTTATCCATTATCCTATCCCTTTAACATCCATTCCCATTAATATTCTTCTGATTTCTGTCTATATAAATTAGAAAAAATCATGCAGTTCTTTTGGCACCTCCTCATGGGTCACATTTTGTACCTCACATTTTGGAGACTATTGGGAATTTAGTCTAGTGAAGATCTGGAAGAAAAGAGGAGTGACGGGAACAGGTCATGAGAGGAATTAGCAGCATCTTGCAAGCCAACTACTTCAGAGAATTCCATTAGAGTTTCAACTAGTAAAATTGGGAAAATCTCTTCAGAAGGAGATATTAGGCCTGTTTCCTCAGAGGAGGCATTTATAGATTTGTCAGGCACAGCAGGGTTAATTTCTTCAGATGGAGGTAGGATGGCTAATTCTTAAAGGAAGTCTGGAAATTGGGTGGCTGACCCTTCAGGGCCACACTTTATAGGTTTATCTGGAACAGAAAACTCAACAGAATTTAGTATTTCAATGTCCCCAACATCATCATTATCAGCCCATATGTTCCCATTCCAATTTTCAGGATCCCACTCCTTCCCAGTCAATGCCTTCACTTTGATAGCAGATACCCTGCAAAATGGAGAATCCCATTGTAATTCCACCACTCAAACAATGAGACTCTGGATATGGTTTTCAGCATCTGCAGCTGTAAGATATAAGAGTTTCTGTCAGGGCACACATAGAAATTTTAAAGTCCATGCAGTGCTTGAGCTGGGAATTTGAAGCCTTGAGCTCATCCCTTCCTTTAACAAATGTATCCAGCATATTTAGGAACAATCAACCAACATAATTATACTTTTTAACTCCACAAAATTCCTTAAAGGTATCAAATAAACTGTCACCCAGAGCCTTGCCTCTTTTAAGCATTTGAGAAGCAGTACCTGATGGTGATAATTTGTGTTATCTCTATGGTGCCATCTTGATCATTGGAAATAGAATGATTAGTGCCTTTTAATCTAATCAGATCAGAGAACCAATTCCAAACACTCCAGAACAAACTCAGAAATTTCATCTTTAAGACTCTGTTCCACAAGAACCATTTTCTGTACCAAAAATACGTATTAGTCAGGGTTCTCTAGAGAAACAGAACTGGCAGGAATTGGCTTATTTAACCACCATAATTGGTAAGTGCAAGTTCTTTAGGGTAAGCTGCAAATTGGGAACTTAGATGAAGGTTTCGATGACTTCCCCAGGAGAAGCTGGCTGACTGGGGTAGAGATGGAAATCCTTCTTTTTGAGTACTGAAACCATCAGCTCTCCCTTTAAGCCCTTCCACTGATTGGGTGAGCTATCTCTCATTGCTGAAGGCAATCTACTTTGTTAATTATAGATGTAATCATCCATAGATAGTGTCCTAGTTTGCTAATGCTGCAGAATGCAAAACACCAGAGATGGACAGGCCTTTATAAAACGGGGGTTTATTTCACTACACAGTTACAGTCTTAAGGCCACAAAGCATCCAAAGTAACACCTCAGCAATCGGGTACCTTCACCGGAGGACGGCCAGTGGTGTCTGGAAAACCTCTGTTAGCTAGGAAGGCAGCTGGCGTCTGCTCCAAAGCTCCGGCCTCAAAACGGCTTTCTCCCAGGACGTTCTTCCTAGCAAGCTTGCTTCTCTTCAAAACATCACTCCCAGCTGCACTCCCTTTCCTCTTTGAGTCAGCTCATTTATATAGCTCCACCTATCAAGGCCCACCCCGAATGGGTGGGGCCACACCTCCATGGGAACATCTCATCAAAATTATCTCCCACAGCTGGGTGGGGCACACTCCAAGCAAATCTAACCAGCACCAAAACTTCTGCCCCACACAAGACTACAAAGATAATGGTATTTGGGGGACACAATACACTCAAACCAGCACAGATAGAATCCACTGACTAATGATGAAAATCCATTAAATATCCTCACAATAGCAATTAAGCCAGTGCTTGCTTAACCAAAAAACTACACATCATAACTTAGCCAAGTTGGCACATGAAGTTAACCATCACACTATTGATTCACCTATTTTGGAAATTTCACATAACTCGAATCTGATAACATATGATCTTTTGTGACTGACGTTTCCACATTTACCTATTATGAATAATTCTTTTATGAACATCTATGTATAAGCTTGTGCATGGATGTATGTTTTCATTTCTCTGGGATAAATACCTTCTTGTATGGAAATCCCAGGGCATGTGATAAATCTATGTTTAGTTTTCTTAGGAACTGCCAAAATGTTCTCAAAAGTGGCTATACCATTTTACATTCCCACTAGCAAATTATGAGGATATTAATTTCTCCACATCCTTGACAAAAATTGCTATTATCTGTTATTTTTGCCTTTGCATTTCAGTTTTTTTCTTTTGTTTGTTTACAGCATTCCTAGTGCATATGAAGTAGTATCTCATTGTGTTTTTCATTTGCATTTCCCTGTGCTTCTCGTGCTTAAGGCCGTTTGTCTATCTTCTTTAGAAAAATATCTATTCAGATACTTTGCCCATTTTAAAATTAGTTTATCGTCTTATTTTTGAGTTTTAAGGATTTTTTTTGTTTTCTGAATACAAGCCTGTTATCAGATATATGTTTTATAAATATTTTCTCCTATTCTATTGATTGTGTTTATACTTCCTTGATGATATCATTTGCAAGGCAAAAGTTTTCATTTTTTTCATCATATTTATCTATTTTTTTCCTTTTGTCATTTGTGTTTTAGTTTTGTATTAAGGAAACTTTGCCGAGATCATGAAGATTTATGTCTATATTTTCTTCTTAGAGTTTTGTGATCAGCTTTGGGTCAATTTTTGTGTATGCCACAAGGAAGTGTTCAAATTCATTGTTTTGAGTGTATACCCAATTATTTTGGCACTATTTGTTGAAAAGACTATTCTTTCCCTCATTGTATTGTCTTGACCTCCTGGTTGAAAACCAATTAGCTACACAAGCAGGTGTTTTCTGAACAATTCTATTCTCTTGGTCTATATTTCTATTCATGTGTCAATACCATATTGTTCTTATTACAGTTTTGTAGTAAGTTTTAAAATCTTCCAAGTGTGAATCTTCCAATTTTGTTTCTTTTTCAAAGATTATTTTGGCTATTTGGGGTTCCTTCCATTTTTATATGAATTTCAGGATGCTTGTCAATTTCTGCAAAAAAAAGCTGAGATTTTTATATAGATTTGGTTGAATCTGTAAATCAATTTGGGACTACTGCCATCTTAGCAATATTAAGTCTTACGAGTCATGAACATGGGATGTCTTCCATTTACTTAGAACATCTTTAATTCTTTACATAATGTTTAATGGTTTTCAACATGCAAGTTTTTCACTTCTTTTGATAAATTTATACCTGAACAATTTGTTCTTTCTGATGCTATTGTTAAGTGGTATTGTTTTTTTATTTTCACTTTCAGATCATTCATTATTAATGTATTGAAATACAATAAATTTTTATATTGATATTGTGTCTTGCAAACTTACAGAAGTTGTTTATTACTTCTAAGAGTTTCCTAGTAGGATTCCTTTGGATTTTCTATATACAAGAGTATGTCATCTGCAAACAAAGATGATTTTATTTCTTCATTTCCAACTTGGAAATCTTTTATTTATTTTTCTTGCCTAGTTTTCTTGGATAGAATCTCTTGTACAATAGTGAATAGAAGTGGCAAAAGTAGACATCCTCATTTTCTTCCTGGTATTAGGACAAAAGCATTGTCTTTCACTATTAAGCATGATATTGGCTGTGGGCCTTTCATACATGCCCATTATCAGGTTGATAAAGTTTTATTTGTAGTGTGTTGAATATTTTTAACATGAAAGGGTGTTGCATTTTGTAAAATGCTTTTTCTGCATCTATTGAGATGATCATGATTTTTGCCCTTTATTGCTATGCTGCATTAAACAACTTTGTACCCCTTTGAAAACTACCACTTGATCATGGTGTGCAACACATTTTATGTGTTTCTGGGTGTGCTCTGTTAATATTTTGTGAGGATTTTTGTCTGTATTCATAAGAGGTGTTAGTCTAGATTTATCTTTTATTTTGACATTTATGTCTGGTTTTGGTATTGGGCTTATATTGGCCTTATAGAATTAGTAGAGAAGTGTTCCCTGCTCTTCTGTTTTATGGAAAAGTTTGTGAAGAATTGTTAATAATTCTTTAAATGCTTCTCTTTAATATATATCTATTCAAATTTTCTATTTTTTCTTGAATCAGTTTTGGTAGTTTATGCTTTTGGGGAAAGTGGTATATTTTACCTAAGTTATCTAATTTTTTTGGTATACAGTTGTTCAGAATATACTCATAATCCTTTTTCTTTCTGTAAGGTTGGTGATGATGTCCCTCTTTCATTTCTAATATTAGTAATTTGAGTTTTCTCTCTTTTTTCTTGGGCAGTACAGCTAAAGATCTGTTAATTTTGTCAAACAAAATTTTAGTTTTGTTAATTATTTTACTGTTTTGCTATTCCCTATTTCATCAATTTCCACTCTGTTTATTAATTAATTTCTTCTGCATGATGTAGGTTAGTTTGTTCTTTATTTTCCAGTTGCTTAGGGTGGAAAGGCAAGTTATTGATTTGATCTCTTTCTAATTAGCTATGTTTAGCTTTAAGTATCTATAACTGCATAATATAAATTTTAGTCTGTTGTGTTTTCATTTTCATTCATCACAATTTTTTTTCTAATTTCCTTTGTCCTTTCTTCTTTGATCCATTGGTCATGCAGGATTGTGTTGTTTAATTTCTACATAATTGTGAATTTCCCAAACTTTCTTTTATTACTTGTTTTTAATTTCATTCCATTGTATGGAATGTTAAAGAACATACTTTGCATGATTTCAAGCTTTTCAAACATATTGAGGCACAGAGGCTTGTTTTTATGGGCTAGCATATGCTTTACTGTGGAGGCAGTTGCAGGTGCACTTGAGATGGCATGAATTTTGCTGTTGTTGGCTGGAGCGTTCAGTAGATGTCTGTTAGATTTAGTTGGTTTATAGTGTTGCTCAAGTTTCTATTTCCCTGTTGACCTTCTATCTAGTTAGACTGTCAATGATTGAAAGTAAAATATTGGAGTTTCCAACAATTACTGTTGAATTCTCTATTTCTTCTTTCAATTCTGCCCATTTTATCTTCATGTATTTTGGGGTTCTGTTGTTAGGTGTATACATTGTGTATCTAAAAAACATTTATATCTATGATACATCTAATATTATATATGTAATATCTATATTTATAGTACTTATATCTTACCACTAGATTGATCCTTTTATGGTCATGAATAGTCCTTCTTTATTTAGTAATATTTTTGGTTCTAAAGTCTACTACTTCTGACTTTTGTTTAGTCACTCTTGCTCCCTTATGGTTGCTATTTCCATGGTATATTTCTTTTCATTCTTTTACTGTCAAAATATTTGTACCTTTGAGTGTAAATCATGTCTCCTGGAGACAGCATAAAGATGGATCTTGTGTTTTGAATCCAGTCTGACAATCCATGCCATTTGATTGTATTGTTTAATCCACTCACATTTAATGTTATTGTTGATACAGTTGCACTTATGTCCAACTATGTTGATTTTTTGTTTTCTGTAAGTATCATGTTGATTTTTTGTTGTTCTCCTTCTTTCCTCTTTTACTTCTTTTTTATCATTATTTAAATATTTTCTAGTGTAGCAGCTAAATTCCTCATTGTTAAATTATATCTTTGGAATTGTTTTATTTTGATTGCCCTAGGGCTTAATATATACATCTTAATTTTTCAGAATCTTCTTCAGATTAATATTAGCCTAATTCCAGTGATACACAGAAATATCACTTCTGTATAACTCTATTCCCTCTTCCCAATTGTATACTATTATCATTATGTATGTTACAGCTATTTATGCTATAATCCCCAAAACATGCTGTTATAATTATGATTTCTTATAATTGTATATATTAAGGAAAGCAAGTATATATTTACAGAATCTATTTACCATTTCTAGTTATCTTCATTTCTTCTTGTATATTTTAGTTACCATCATTTACTTCCTCCAATACAGCTTTGTACCACTCCCTCCTTATGCTGTTTTTGCCAAATAAATTAAATTTATCTATATTTTAATCCCAGCAACACAGTTATACACATTTTATACAATCATTTTCTCAATAATTTAAGAGAATACAGGAGAAGAAATATGCACTTATACTCTCCTTTATAATTCCTTACATAATGACCATTATTGACAGTGCTCGTGTTTTTGTGTGAATTCAAATTTCTTTCTGGTGTTACTTGCTTTCAGTTTGAAGATTTACTTTAGTATTTCTTGTAAGGTGGATATTCTGGATGAACTATCTCAGTTTTTATTTTTCCTGGAAACTTTTTATTTCACCTACATTATTAAAAGATAGCCTACTGGATATAAGATTCTTGTTTGACTTTTTCCTGCAGCATTTTGAATACGTCCTTGTACTGTCTTCTGGCCTGCACTGTTCTGATGATAAATCAGCCTGATCTTATTGGAGTTCCCTTGTACATGATGAGTTGTTTTCTTTTGAAGCTTTAAAGGTTTTCTCTTTGGCTTGTCTTTCAACATTTGACTTTGAAGTGTATGAGTATAGATCTCTTCGTATTATCCTATTTGCTTGTAGTATAATGCAAGAAGAGAAAATAAGCTAAAGAAGAAACTATTAAACATAAAAGAGCCAGGAATTTCTGGTTTTGAAAATTCTGAGCCACTCCAGATGTCAAACAATGCTACAATTAAGAAAAGTTCTCAAAGCAAAATGAACATTTTTGCAATTATTATAGAACTCCTGTGAACATTTGAATACAGGCCTTTGTGCAAATATATGCTTTCATTGCATTTGGGAAAATACCTTGAAGTGACTGTTGGGTGATATAGTAAGTTTATCTTGAGCTTTATAAGAAGTTGTCAAATTGATTTGCAATGGTGTTACAAAGGGCTATTTGGAAACTTTGGGGGATAATGTATGTGTCATAGCATGGAGTTATGTATCTCAGTAAAACATATTCTTAAACTTGATCCATTCCTGTGGGCTGTGCACTTATTGTAAATAAGACCTTTTGATGAGGTTCCTTCAGTTAAAGTGTGGCCTAATTGAATCAGGATGGGTCCTAATCCTGATACTGGTGTCCCTCCTAAGCAGAATGAAATTCAGACACATGGCAAGAAAGCCATGGGAAGAAGCTGGAATTTGATGGAATCCAGAGAAGCCAGGAGAGGCTGCCATTTGCATTGCCATGGAATAGAAAAGCCAAGGACCAAGGACCACTGATAGCCAGGTTCAGATGGCTACAGTCATCTGGGGGAAAGCATCGCCATGAGGACACTTTGATTTTTTATTTCTCCTAACTTCAAAACCATGAGCTAATAAATTTGCATTGTTTAAGCCAAACACTGCATGGTATTTATTTTAATAGCCAAAGAGGACAGTATGTTCTCTTTATATTGATAATAGTGATAGTTTCACAGGTGTATACATATGGCATTTCACAGGTTTCATATTTTGAATTTATGTCAACTAATTTGAAAGAAGCTGTTAAACACTTTTACAAACATACATTTTAATTTTCCTTATGGTAACTTCTTTCACCCATGTATTATTTTAAGTCATGCTGTTTAATTTCCATAATTTGGGAATTTTCCAGATATCTTTCTATTTATTATTCCTATTTAAATTCCCTGTTGCCAGAGAGAATACTTTGTATAATGTCAATCATTTAAAATTCTTAAGAAGTGTTATCATCCAGAATTATGGTCTATCTTGATAAATGTTTGTGGTAGAGTAGAGCTGTATGTCCCCCCAGAAAAACATGTTTATAAATTTCCATCCACTCCTGTGAGTATGAACCCATTTTAAGTACGGCCTTTTCATGCAGTTAATTCAGTTAAGGTGTGGCCCACTTCAAGCAGAATGAGTCTTATTACCAGGATTCTTTATAAGTGGAATGAAATTTGGGCAGTCAGAAAGAAAGCCACAGGGAGAAGCCAAAAGCTGAAATTCAACCAAACCTTGAAGAGAATGGAGAGGCTAGAAGAAGCCGCCATGTACATCACGGTATGGCAGAGGAGCCAAGACCAAGGATCACAGCAGCCAGCCCCAGAATACCAGTCTTCAGGACAAAAGCATTGCCTTGATGATGCCTTGAATTGGAATTTCTTTTAACCTTAAACACGTGAGCTAATAATTTCCCATTGTTTAAGCCAACTCATTTCATGATACTTACTTGAACAGCCAAGGAAACTACAACAGTGTTCCACATACATTTGAAAAGAATATACCTTCTCCTAATGTTGGGTGAAGTGTTCTATAAATGACATTAGATCAAATTGTTTATAATGTTTTCCAAATGTTTTATATTCTTTTTATATTTTTAGTTTTGCTTACATGCTCTATAAATTACTGAGAAAGCAGCATTGTAATCTCAATGATATAACTGTGAATTTGTCTATCTTTTCAGTTCTAATAGCTCATGTATTTTGTACCTTTTTTATTAATATAAACACATTTTGGTTGTATTTTCCCAAATAAATTGATCAATTTGTTAATATGAAATGTCCCTCTTTGGTAATGGTCTTTATTATGAAGTCTAATTTGTCTGATATTAATATAGCTAGTTGAGCTTTCTTTTGATTATTGTTTACATGATGTATATTTTCCATCCTTTTATTCTTAATCTGTTTGCATCATTATATTTAAATCTTATTTCTAATACACAGTATTTAGCTAGATCTAGTTTTGTTTTTCTTTAATCAATATAACAATTTTTTTTTCTTTCTTTTGGTAAATGGAGTGTTTAGGACATTTGCTTTTAATCAAATTAACAATACTGTTGGGTTTAAGCCCTCTATTTTGCTATTTGTTTTACATTTTTCAGTATGTTATGTGTTCCTCTCTTCCTCTCTTCTTGTCTTCCTTGGAATAATTGGGTACATTTTAAGATACCATTTTCTTTTTAATATTGACTTATTAATTATATCACTTCTTTTATTTTTTAGTGTTGTGGGACTTGGGTTTACAATAAATATTTTTAACCTATCATAACCTACCTATGATTATATAACACCATTTCAAATATAGTGTAAGTACCTTACAACAGTATATTTTAATTTTCTGTCTCCCATTCCTTGTGCTATTATTTTTACAGAGTTTATTTCAACATAAGTTAAAACTCTCCAAATTTATTATGATGTTTTTTGCTTTAAACAATTATCTTTGAAGTCAATAAAATAAGCTTAAAATATCTTCTATATTTACTCACTTCTTTACCACATCTAGTGCTTTTCATTCCTTTGTGTGAATGTGAATTTTCATTTGACATAATATCCCTCTGCCTCAAGAATTCATTTGGTATTATCACTTTTATTTTGAAATATTTTCTAACTAAGAGGACAGTTGCAATAATAATATACAGCCAATACAGAGGGAGGCTGAAGAAGATGGCAGCATAGAGGACTGGAAGCTAGTCAGTCCCCCTGGAACAAATAATAAACAACCAGGAACAACTAGTAAATAATCTGGAATAACTGTTGGGGAACAAATGTGACTGTCCACTCATTATACACCAACTGGAATTGGGAGGAATGCCTGAGATCACAGCATAAAATTTGTAAGTAAAAACTGCAGATCCAAGCCAGAAGCCCCCTCCACCCACAGCCCAAACTGCAATGCCTCACTCTGCTAGAGAGCAGCACTCTCTGAGCAAGCTAATATAGCTCAGCTGAGCTCCAACTGGGGTTTTAATTAACAAGCATGGACTGCCCACTACAAGCTATTAATCCCCAAAAAGCAGACAGAAGCTTTTGGTGATGATTGACCTTGGAGAGCCAGAGGACCTCTATGGGAGGGAGGGAAAGTCCAGAGGACTGGGTGCTGTCTCTGGCCAATAGGTGAAAGTGAGAGGGTCCACAGACTGACCCTGAAGGGGGGCTTTCTGTACCTTTTTTGGCTCAGTAGAGAAAGCCTCAGCCATTTTCAATTCCCAGCACTCACCAAGGGCTGAGATAGCAGAGTCAGACACTATTAAAATGCTAATGACCTCTTCCTAAGGGGTGTATTTTCCCTAAGAGAAAAGAGGTGGTGCCAAGTTCTACTACCTGTCTTCCATTCAGAACCAGACCCCAGATCCTGGGAGAAAACAGCCATGCACCACACCTCTGTACACCAGCCTGGAGTGATGTGCTGACAGGCACCCCCTGCTGGGCAGAAAAGCACAGTGATTTGAGGCTTCACAGGGTGTATCAATCTAAGACCTCAGGGAGCTGAGATCCTATTGCCTCCTTCTAGACCTGAGCCTGTTCTACCCTGATTGGGGCAACCAAGTAAACCATGCCTAGACAATAGAAAACTACAACCTACACTAAGATAAACAAAGTTATGGCCCAGTCAAAGGAACAAACTTACACTTCATCTGAGATATAGGAATTTAAACAACAGATACTAAATCAATTCAAAAAGTTGAGGGAAGATATGGCAAAAGAGATGAAGCGTATAATGAAAATACTGGGCATACGTAAGGTAGAAATCGAAAGTTCAAAAAAACAACTGACAGAATCTATGGAAATGAAAGGCACAACACAAGAGATGTAAGACACAATGAAGACATACAACAGCAGAACTCAAGAGGCGGAAAAAAACACTCAGGAACTGGAGAACAAGACACCTGAAAGCCTACATGCAAAAGAACATATAGAGAAAAGAATGGAAAAATATGAGCACTGTCTCCAGGAACTTAAGGACAAAATGAATTCAGGAATGTACATGTCATCACTGTCCCAGAAGGAGAAGAGAAGGAAAAGAGGCAGAAGCAATAATAGACGAAATAATCAACGAAAACTTCCCATCTCTTATGAAAGACATAAAATTACAGATCCAAGAAGCACAGCATATCCAAAACAGAATAAATCTGAATAGACCTAAACCAAGACACTTAATAACAAGATTATCAAACATCAAAGATAAAGAGAGAATCCTGAAAGCAGCAAGAGAAAAGTGATCCATTGCATACAAAGAAAGTTTGATAAGACTGTGTTCAGGATTCTCAATAGAAACCATGGAGGCAAGAAGAAAGTGGGGTGATATATTTAAGATACTGAAAGAGAAAAACCACCAACCAAGAATCCTATATCCAGCAAAACTGTCCTTCAAATGTGAGCGAGAGCTTAAAATATTCTCTGACAAACAGACAATGACAGAGTTCATGAACAAGACACCTGCTCTACAGGAAACACCAAAGGGAACAACACAGACAGATCGGGAAAGATGGGAGTGAGAGGTTTGGAACTCAATTTTGGGAGATAGTAGCGTAACAATGTAAGTATAGTGAACAAATATGACTGTGCGTATGGTTGAAAGAGGAAGGTTAGGAGCATGTGGTACACCAGAGAGGAAAGAGGAAAGTAAAGACTGGGACGTGTAACTCAGGGGAACTAGGGGTTCTCAATAATTGTGATAAAATGTACAAATATGTTTTACACAGATAGAACAAATGAATGTCAACTTGCAAGGTGTTAAAAATGGGGTGGGATGGGGGAAAAAGGGGGAAAAAAAAAAAAAAAAATTAAATCAATGCAACTAGGGACTATAGTTAACAGAACCATTGTATTGTGCTCCCTTTAATGTAACATAGGTAATATACCAAAGCTTAATGCATATGGGGGGGGGGGACACAGGGGACAGGTATGGGACTCTTGGCATTGATGATGTTGTCTGACTGTTTATTCCACTTTAGTTTAATGCTATCTTTCCTTTTGTTGCTTCCTAGCTGTCATGTTTTGTTTCTCTCTTTCTTTTTTTCTTTTTCTATTGTCTCTCTAACTTCTTTGACTCTTCTCCTTCTTTGTGGAAGAAATGAAGATGTCCTGATGTAATAGTAACAATGGTGGTGAATACATAAATATGTGACTATCCTGGGAACCATCAATTGTTAACTTAGAATGGAATGTATGGTGTGTGAACAAAACCATCTTAAAAATGGGTTGATGAAGAAACCTTAAGGGCACTATATTGAGTGAAATAAGTCAGACACATAAGGACAAATATTGCATGGTCTCACTGATATGAACTAATTATAGTATGTAAACTCATAGAAATGAAATGTAAGTTATCAGGATATAGAACGAGGCTTAAGAATGGGAACCTGTTGCTTATTATGAACAGAATGTTCAAATAGGGTGAACTTAAACATTTGGAAATGGACAAGAGGTGATGGGAGCATGTGTGTGAGAATAACTAACAGTGCTGAATGGTGTGTGAATGTGGTGGAAAGGGTAAGCTCAGAGTTACGTATGTCACCAAAAGGAAAGCTGGAGGTTAAAAGATGGAATGTATAAAATAGTGAATCCTGTGGTCGATAATGTCTGTGAAACCTCTCTCATGAACTAGAACAAATGTATGACACTGTAAGTAGAAGTTAATAATAGAGGGGCATATAGGAACAAAAATACCTATTGCAAACTATATACTACAGTTAGTAATATTTTAACATTCTTTCATCAATGGTAACATATGTACTATACCAAAACTATGAATCAATAATGGAGGGAGGTTGGTTAGGGTATGGGGGGATTTGAGTTTCCTTTTTTGTCTGTGTCTTTATTTCTTTTCTGGAGTAATGATAATGTTCTATAAATTGAAAAAAATTAATTGTGGTGACGGATGCACAACTGTATGATGGGCAATTGATCATACACTTTGGATCTTTGGATAATTGTATGTGAACAATCTCAATAAAAAAAAATTAAAAAAAAAACAATACAGAAAATTTCAATATATATTCTTCCCAGATACTCAGATTTACTAACATTTAACATTTTGCCACATTTGTTATTCTTTTTCTCTATAGCTATCTACCACCTAACTATCTAATCTATTTTATAAACATTTGAGAGTATATTGAATACATCATGGCTTTCAACACAATGCTTCTTTGTATATTTGCTGATAACAAGGGTATTCACTTATGTAACCTCATTAGGTATAATTATCAAGTTCAAAAAATTAACATTGATGGGAAGCATAAAGTCTATATTCCATTTTAAAAATTGTCCAAAAATTTCCTTTTTGGCATTTACTCCTCCATTTTTAGATGCAGTCCAGGATCATGTAATGGCATTTAATTGTCATTGTCTCTTTAGTCTCTGTTTTTAATTGTTAGAACATACACAGAATATAAACTATCCTATCTCAACCACTCTCAGCTGTACGATTCATTGGCATTAATCACATTCACAATATTGTACTATCCTCACCACCATCCATTATGAAAGCTCCCATCACTACAAACAGAAACCCTGCATAGCTTAAGCATTAGCATTCCAAATCCCCCCATGGTAACCTGTACTCTACTTTTTGTCTTTATGAATTTGCACATTCTAGTTATTCCATGTAAGTGGTATCATGTCTGTCCTAGTGTCTGTCTGACTTATTTCACTCAGCATGTTGTCTTCAAGGTTCATCCATGTTGTAGCATGTATCATAACTGTATTCTTTTTTATGGCTGGCTAATATTCCTGTGTATGTGTGTATGTGTGTGTGTGTGTGTGTGTGTGTGTGAACATTTTGTTTATCTATTCATCTGCTGATGGACATCTGGGTTGTTTCCACATTATAGCTAAGCCAAATAATGCTACTATGAACATCAGTGTATAAATATTTCTTCAAGTCCCTGTTTTCAGTTCATTGGGATATATCTGTAAGTGGGATTTTCAAATCAAATGTTAGTTCTACATTTAAATCTTTGAGTTAGACTCTATGTTTTCCACAGCAGCTGCAACATTTCACATTCCCACCAATAATTCATATATGATGGTTCTTATTTCTCTGCAACCTGAGCACTTTTCTCTTTTTTTGATAATAGCCATTCTCATAGGTGTGAGCTGGTATCATTGCAGTTTTGATTTGCATTTCTCTAATGACTAATGACATTGGGCATCTTTTCCTTTATTTAATAACGGCCAATTGTATATCTTCTTTGGAGGAATGTCTATTTAAGTCCTTTGTCCATTTTTCAATTGAGTTGTTTGTCTTTTTGATTGTTGAGTGATAGGAATTCTTTATATATTTTGGATAATAAACCTTTATCAGATATGTTTTCCAAATACTTTCTCCCATTCTGTAGATTCTTTTCATTTTCTTGATGTGTCCTTTGTTGCACAAATTTTTAGTTTTCATGATGAAGTCTATTTATTCTTTTGTTGTTCACACTATTGGTGCAAAATCTAAGAATCCATTACCTCAATACAGGATCCTGAAGATGTCTCCCTATTTTTTCTTCTAATAGTTTTATAATTTAGCTTTAATTTAGTTCTTTGATCCACATGGAGTTAAATTTTTGTAGGTATATAAAGGTAGATATTCACTCTCATTTTTTCACATTTGGAGATCCAGTTTCCTTAGCATCGTTTATTGAAAAGACTATTCTTTCCCCATTGAGTGGACTAGGAACCCTTGTCAAATATCAATTGGGCAGAAGTACATACGTTTATTTCTGAATTCTCAAGTATATTTTATTTGTCTCTATGTCTGTCCTTGTGCCAGGGCCACACTGTTTTGGTTACCTCTATCTTTGTAATAGGTTTTGAAATTGGAAAGTTTGAGTTTTCTACATTTCTTCTTCTTTCTCAAGATGTTTTTGACCATTTAGGGTCCCTTGCCTTTCTATATGATTTGGTGATTAGCTTTTCCATTTCTGCAAAGAACACTGTTGGGAATTTGATTGGGGAATGAATTGAATCTGTAAATCACTTTAGGTAGTATTGAATCTTAACTATATTGTCTTCCCAACCATGCACAATAATAACTTTCCATTTATTTAGGTCTTCTTTAATTTCTCTGAAGAATATATTTTAACATTTAACAATTCTTGAGATGCAGATTTGCCAATGATGAATTCTATCATCTTTTCTTTGTCTTAAAATTCTTTATTTTGCCATTTTCAATGAGAGAAATTTCATTGATAGAATCTTTTAATTCTGTTATTCAAAGTTGAATGCCATTGTCTTCTGACTTGCATACTTTGTGATGAGAAAATTTATTATTCTTATCATTGGTGCTTTGTATTACTTTGTAATGTGTCTTTTAATTTGACCTATTTTTAGTATTAATATTTTCTCTTTATCCTTAGTTTTTAGTTGTTTGATTACATGTTGTGATCTTTTTATTTCATCTGCAATTTTATTGAGATATATTCACACATCATAAAATCCATGCAAAGTATACAATCAATAGCTCACAGTGTCACCACAGAGTTGTGCATTCATCATTACAATCACCTTTAGAATATTTTCATTACTCCAAAATAAAGAAAAAAAAAATAAAAAAGAATGTCAAAAACATCCCACCCCCCACTAATACTTTTATATTTTGTGTGTTTATTATATTACTCATTTGCCCATACACTGGATAAAGGGAGTGTCAGTCACAAGGTTTTCACAATCACATGGTCCCATGATAAAAGCAATGTAGTTATACAACCATCATCAAGAATCAAGTATACTGGATTACAGTTCAATAGATTTAGGTATTACTTCTAGCTATTCTAATACACTAAAAACTAAAAAAGGAATATCTATATAATGCATAAGAATAACCTCCAGAATGACCTCTCAACTATATTTGAAGTCTCTTAGCCACTGGAACTTAATTTTGTTTCATTTCTTTTCCCACTTTTGGTCAAGAAGACATTCTCAATCTCACGATGCCAGGGCCAGGCTCATCCCTAGGAGTCATGGACCACATTGCCAGGGAGACTTCACCCCTGGGAGTCACGTCCATCGAAGCTGGGGAGGGTAGTGAGTTTATTTGCAGAGTTGGCTGAGAGAGAGAGAGAGGCCACATCTGGGGGTGACTCTTGGGCATAATTATAAGTAGGCTTGGCTTATCCTTTGCAGGAATAAGTTTCATAAGGACAAGCCCCAAGATCAAGGGCTTGACTTATTGAATTGCGAGCCCCTGATGTTAGCAAGAATATCAGGAATTCCTCAAGTGGGGAAATTTAATATTTCCACATTTTCCCCCAGTCCCTCAAGGAGACTTTGCAAATACTTCTTTATTTTCTGCCCCAAATGCTCTGGGATGTATTGGGGTATTACATTAACCTGTACAGAATAATAAGATTTCATTATTCTAGGTTCCATGTAATTATGTTGTTTAAATAAACTGACCATACTGGTTAAATTAAATAGTGTGCTACAGAGAATATAGTTTTATACCAAACGAACATCTCTAAAATAACAGTTCAAACTCAGGAATAGATGTGACTGCTGTAAGAGCTTACAATCTAGGAACCTTTACAAAAAGCCTTATTGAAAATGTTGTACTCCTGCATTATCATTTACCCCATCTCTTCCCACATTCTATTCCCTGATAACTTATACCCTTGAATTCAATTCTTAGCACTTGCTTATTATAGTTAGTTTATATTAGTGAGGCCTTATAATATATATCATTTTGTTTCTGGCTTATTTCATTCAACATAGTGTCCTCAAGTTTCATTCACCTAATTGCATGCCTCACAATTTCATTCCTTCTGGCAGCCACTCAGCATCCCCTTGGATGTATACATTACAATTCACCTCTCCATTCACCCAATGATGTACCCTTAGGCCACCTCCATCCATTGCAAATCATGAATATTGCCACCATAAACACCAGTGTGCAAATGCCTATTCGTGTTCCTGCTTTCAGTTCTTCTAAATACATACCAAATAACGGGGTTGCAGGATCAAATGACAACCCTATACTTAGCCTGCTGTGGAACCACCACCACACTGTCCTTCAGAGGGGCTGCACCATTCTATTTTCCTACCAACAGTGAATAGGTCTCTCTCTCTCTCTCTCTCTCTCCACAATTTCTGCAGCACTTGTATCTTTCTGTTTATATTTTTAACCTTTTTATTCACACACCATACACTCTATCCTATTGAACAATCAGTAGCTCCCAGTATAATAATATAGTTATACATTCACCACAACAATATATATGAGAACATTTCCATTTCTTCCACAAAGAAAGAAGAAAAAATAAAAGAATAAACATCTTTAAAAAAGGAGAAACACTAACAAAAACAAGAATCCCATAACCCTCCCTTATATCCCGCTGTTGACATTTATCTTTAGTATATTGCCTTTATTATAATCAATGGAAGAATATTACAATGTTACTGTTAACTGTAGACATTAGTTGCACTGATTGTATTTTTCCCATATACCATCCTATTTCCAATACCTTGCAATGTTGACATTCACTTGTTCTCCTTCATGTATAAACTTTCTTACATTTCTACATTTAATCGTCATCATTGTCCACTCTAGGTTTTCTAAGTTATACAATCCCAGTTTTATTCTCTGTCTTTCCTTCTAGTGTCATACAAGCCCCTAGCCTTCCTCTTTCAACCATACTCACACTCAGCTTTGTTCATTATATTTAAAATATGGTGCTACCATCAGATAGTATTGTGCTATCCATTTCTGGATCTTTACAATCAATCCTGTTGAACATTCTGTATTCCTTCAGTATCAAAAGTGTAATCTCTACCCTCTTTCTACTTCTGTGTTTTTAACTTTAACTCTCAGAGTTTGCTCATTATAGTTAGTTCACATTAGTGAGAACATACAGTATTTTTCCTTTTGTTTCTGGCTAATTTCATTTGACATCATGTCCTAAAGTTTCATCCATGTTGTTGCATGCTTTGTGACTTTATTCTGTCTTACAGCTGTGTAATATTCCTTTATATACTGCAGTTTGTTTATCCACTCTTCTGTTGATGGACATTTGGGCTGTTTCCATATTTTGGCAATTGTGAAAAACGCCACTATAAACATTGATGTACAAATGTCCGTTTGTGTTCTAGCCTTCAATTCCTCCAAGTATATGCCTAGTAATGGGGTTGATGGATCATATGGAAATTCTATACTTAGCTTCCTGAAGAACTGCCATACTGCCTTCAAGAGCAGTTGCACCATTCTACATTCCTACCAACAGTGAATAAGTGTACCTGTTTCTCCATATCTCCTCCAATACTTGCAGTTTTTTGTGTTTTTGATAATTGTCATTCTAGTAGGTGTAGGATGTTTTTGATTTGCATTTCCCTAATAGCCAGGGAAGTTGAGCATCTTTTCATATGTTTTTAAGCCATTTGTATTCCATCTTTGGAAAAGTGTCTGTCCATGTCCTTTGCCCATTTATAAATTGGGTTTTTGCCTTTTTGTTGTGTTGTGGGATGTCTTTATATATTGTGGATATTAAACCCTTATCTCATATGTGGTTTCCAAAATTGTCCCCCATTGCATAGGTTGCCTTTTTACTTTTCTGACAAAGTCCTTTGATGTGTGAAAGTATTCAAATTTGGGGAGATCCCATTTATCTATTTCTTCTTTCACTGCTCATGCTTTGGGTATAAGGTCTAGGAAACCACCTCCTATCACAAGATCTTTAAGATATTTCCCTAAATTCTCTAAAAGCTTTATGGTCTTAGCTCTAATGTTTAGGTCTTTGATCCATTTTGAGTTTAATTTTTGTATAAGGTTTAAGATAGGGGTGGGTAGGAATAACCAGTTCTCCAAGCACCATTTGTTGAAGAGGCTGCTCTATCCCAGTTGAGTCAACTTGACCACCTGATCAAAGATCAATTGTCCATAGATGAGAGTGTCTATTTCTGAACATTCAATTTTATTCCATTGGTCAGTATACCTATCTTTATGCCAGAACCATGCTGTTTTGACTACTGTAGCTTTGTAATATGCTTTAAAGTCAGGTTGTGTGAAACCTCCCACTTCATTTTTCTTTCTCAAGATATTTTTAGCTATTCAGGCACTCTGTCCTTCCAAATAAATTTGTTTATTGTATTTTCTATTTATGCGATGTAAGTTGTTGGGATTCTAATTGGAATTGCATTGAATCTATAAATCAATTTGGGCAGAACTGACATCTTAACTATATTTAGTCTTCCAAGCCATGAACACAGTATGTCTGTCCATGTATGTAGCTCTTCTTCGATTTCTTTTAGCAATTTTTTTTGTAGTTTCTGGGTATAGATCTTTTATGTCCTTAGTTAAATTTATTCCTAAATATATGATTCTTTTGGTTGCTGTTATAAATGGAATTTTTTTTTCTTGATTTCCTCCTTAGATTGCTCCTTACCAGTGTATAGAAACACTACTGATTTTTGCATGTTGATCTTGAAGCCTGCCACATAGCTGTATTCATTTATTAGTTGTATTAGTTTTGCTGTAGAATTTTTGGGGATTTTCTACATATAGGATCATGTCATCTGCAAACAGCAAAAGTTTTACTTCTTCCTTTCCAATTTGGATGCCTTTTATTTATTTTTCTTGACTAATTGCTTTACTAGAACTTCCAGCACAATGTTGAATGACAGTGGTGACAGTGAGCATCTTTGTCTTGTTCCTGATCTTAGAGAGAAAGCTTTCAGTCTTTCCCCATTTAGTATAATGTTACTTGTGGGTTTTTCATATATTCCCTTTATCATGTTGAGGAAGTTTCCTTCTGTTCCCATCCTTTGAAATGCTTTCATCAAGAAAGGACATTAAATTTTGTGAAATGCCTTTTTGCATCCATTGAGATGATCACGTGGTTTTTTCCCCTTTGATTTATTGATGTGGTGTATTACACTAATTAATTTTCTTGTGTTGAACCACCCTTGCATATCTGGAATAAAAACCTCTTGGTCATGGTGTATAATTCCTTTAAAGCTGGATTTGATTTGCAAGTATTTTGTTGAGGATTTTTGCATCTATACATTAAAGAGATTGGTCTGCAATTTTCTTTTCTTGTATCTTTGTCTGACTTTGGTGTTAAGGTGATGCTGTCTTCCTAGAATGAGTTAGGTAGCTTTCCCTCCTCTTCAAAGTGTTTGAAGATTTTGAGCAGGATTGCTACTAATTATTTCTCAAATAGCTTCTTGTGAAGCCATCTAGTACTAGACTTTTCTCTTCTGGGAATTTTTTGACGACTGATTCAATCTCTTTAATTTTGATTTGTTTGTTGAGGTCTTCTTTCTCTTCTGGAGTCAATGTTGTTTGTTCATACTTTTTAAGGAAATTGTCCATTTAATCTAAGTTGTCAAGTTTGTAAGCATATAATTGCTCATAGTATCCTCTCATTATCTCCTTTATCTCTTTTGGGTCAGTGGCTATGCCCCCCTCCCATTTCTGATTTTATTTTTTTGCATTCTCTGTCTGTTTTTCTTTGTCAGCCTAGCTAAGGGTCAATTGTTTTTACTGATTTTCTCAAAGAACCAACTACTGGTTTTCTTGATTCTATCTATTGTTTTCATGTTTCATGTTCTCAATTTCATTTATTTCTCCTCTAATCTTTGTTATTTCTTTCCTTCTATTTGCTTTGGGGTTAGTTTTCTGTTCTTCCCTCTAATTCCTCCAGGTGATCAGTTAATTTCTCTATTTTTGGTCTTTCTTCTTTATTGATATATGCATTTAGGGCAATAAATTTCCTTCTCAGTACTGCCTTTGCTGCATCCCATAAGTTTTTATATGTTGGATTCTCATTTTCATTTGCTTCAAGATATTTACTGATTTCTCTTGTAATTTCTTCCTTGACACACTGGTTTTTTAAGAGTGTGTTGTTTAGCCTCCATATATTTGTGAATTTTCTAGCCTTCTGTCTGTTATTGATTTCCAACGCCATTTCATTATGAGCTGAGAAAGTGTTTTGTATAATTTCAATCATTTTAAATTTAGTGAGACTTGTTTTGTGACCTAATATGTGGTCTATCCTTGAGAAAGATCCATGAGCACTTGAGAAAAAATATGTATCCTGCTGTTGTGGGGTGCAATGTTCTATAAGTGTCTAAGTCTAGTTCATTTATCACACTATTCAAAATCTCTATTTCCTCATTTATCCTCTGTCTAGATGTTCTATCCATTGATGAGGGTGGTGTATTGAAGTCTCCAACTATTATTGTAGAGGTGTCTACTTCTCCCTTCAGTGTTGTCAGTGTTTTGCCTAATGTATTTTGAAACACTGTGGCTCAGTGCATAAATATGATTGTTATGTCTTCTGGATGAATTGTCACTTTTATTAATACATATTGTCCTTCTTTGTCTCTTTTAATTGCTTTACACTTGAAGTCCAATTTGTCTGATATTAGTCTTGTTATCTCTGCTCTTTTCTGGTTGTTGTTTGTGTGAAATATCTTTCTCCAACTTTCACTTTTAACCTATTTTTGTCCTTGGGTTTAAAGTGTGTCTCTTGTAGACAGCTTACAGAGTGATCCTGCTTTTTAATCCATTCTGATAGTCAATGTCTTTTGATTGTGAAGTTTAGTCCATTAGCCCTTAATGTTACTATCGTAAAGGCAGTACTTTTCTTCTACCATTTTGTCTTTTGGATTTTATATGTCATATCTTATTTTTTTCCATTTCTTTTTGTCTTTATTGATAATCTTTATTTCTACAGTCTTCTCCAAACCTTTCTCTCCTGTCTTTTCCTATATGCCTGTAGTGGTTCCTTTAGAATTTCTTGTAGAGCCAGTCTCTTGTTCACAAACTCTCTCATTGTCTGTTTACTTGAAAATATTTTAAACTCTCCCTCATTTTTGAAGGAAAGTTTTGCCAGACATAGAATCTTTGGTTGGCAGTTTTTCTCTTTCAGTATCTTAAACATATCATACCACTGCCTTCTTGTCTCCAGGTTTCTGCTGAGAAATCCACACTCAGTCTTATTGAGCTTCCCTTGTATGTGATGGATTACTTTTCTCTTGCTGCTTTCAGAATTCTCTCTTTGTTTTTGACATTTGACAGTCTTATTAGTAAGTATCTTGGCATAAGGTCTATGCTGCTCTACTTGGGTCTGTAATTTTATGTCTTTCATAAGAGTTGGGAAATATTCAGTGATTATTTTCTCCATTATTCTATCAGCCCCTTTCCCTTGTCTTCTCCTCTGGGACACCCATAACACATATATTTGTGCCCTTCATGTTGTTATTCAATTCCCTTAGGCCCTGTTCATATTTTTCCATCCTTTTTCTATCTGTTCTTCTGTGTGTAGGATTTCAGATTTTTTATCCTCTAGTTCACTAATCTTTTCTACTGCTTCTTAAAATCTGCTCTCTATTTCTCCATTGTGTTTTCCATCTCTTCTATTGTGCCTTTCATTCTCCTAAATTCTGCCATTTGTTTTTTCAAGCTTTTGATTTTTTCTGTATGGTCACTCAGTGTCTTCTTTATATCCTTCCTTTTCTTTAGCCACATTTTCCTTCAACTCATTGATTTGACTTAGAAGATTTGTTTGAACATCTTTAATTAATTGTTTCAACTCCTGTATCTCATTTGGATTGTTAGTTTTTTTCTTTGACTGAGCAATATCTTCATGCTTCATTGTATGACTTGTGATTTTTTGCTGATGTCTAGGCATCTGATTTCCTTGCTTTGTTTATTCTGGAGGTCATTTTCTCTCTTTTAGCTAATGTTTTCTTGTTGGCTGGCTTTGTGTTCTATCTGTTCTTTGACATTCAGTTAAACATATTCTAGGCCTCTAGCATAGCTTCTGTTTAACTGATCAAAATTTTTCAGCTCTTGTTTTTCTGGTCCTTGCCCTGGCTATATATTTTTTTGTTTGTTTTTTTTTTTCTTGAGGATGGTCTCCCCAGTAGGATTATCCTTAATCAGAGTTTCCAGACCAGGCCCAGGATTCAGGACACAGCTGTCAGCCCCCAGTTCCCCACCAGCATAAAGTGGTACCATGCCTTTAATTCTCAGCACATCCTGTCCCTGCCAGGAGCATGGTTGAGAAAGAGGCTGAGGCAGATGGCAGGCTTCAACTGTTTCTGTTTTACAACCCCTGGGACATGAATTCTGTGAATGAGAGCCACCACTTTTTCTGGGACCTGCACTCTCCTTTGTTGGAGAAGATAGGCCCTTCAGGAAATTATCTCCTTCACTTAACTAGTTACTTTGACTCTCAGATATTCCTTTACTCCACCCTTGCCTGGGACAGTGCTGAAAACTGAAAAACTTGCTGCTTTCTTTAAGCTAAATAGAAATAAAAAAAAAATCCTTTCAGAGCTTGTCCCCAACCCCCTGGTTCACCAATCGAAAGCCAGAGTTGGTACCAAGTTCTGTGTGCCCCTTTTCTTGGGGCACAAACTTTTTCTAGTATTCTGTGCCCAGTCAACTCCAGACACCCCTTTTTATTTTTTTTTTTCCATCAGCCCTGCCTACTGTCTGCCAGAGAGAGACCTCAGCAATCCTTTTGTGCTTTCTCTGGGTTTATCTGTGCTCAGAGTTTGTATTTAGCAGTCCAAATTTGTTAATTAAGCCTGCAATGGGGCTGGTTGAGCTACCTTCCCTTGCTCCTAGTAGAGATTACTCCTTTTTCCCATGGGAAAGTGATTCCAGACCAGCCTGCAGTGCTAGTGGGGGAGGGTTGCCAGCATCCACAGATTGGGAGAGTTACTTCAGTTCTGCACTGTGGTCTCAGCCATTCCACCCATTCCACACTGGTGTATGATGTGCAACTGGTCTTAGAAGTCCCCAAACAGTGGTTCCAGATAGTTCCTGGCTATTTACTACCTGCCATGGAGAACGAACAAAATTCCATACCTCCCTGTGCCGCCATCTTGTTGTGATCTTTTTAAAGTTAATTATGCTTAGGGTTTGTTGAGGTTTTGGATCTGTCAGTTTATAGTTTTCATCAAATTTGGAAAATTTTTTATCTTTTTTCTTTACATAATTTTTCTGTCCCTCCCTCCTCTCCCTCTAGGATTCCAATTATTCCTATGATGTTTGATGTTGCCATATGGTCATTACATTTATTCATTTTTTAGATTTTCTTTCTTAATTTTGGGCAGTTTCTTTAGTTATGTTTTACCTTCAGAGATCTTTTCTCTTTCAGTACCTACTGTGATGTGAATCCATCCCATACAGTGGATTTTTAATTTCAATATTGTCTTTTTTATCCCTAGGATTTCCATGTGGTCCTTTTTAATGTATTTCCATTTTCTTCTTACCATGTTCATATTTTGATTTACCTTCTTAAATATATGAGCCATATTTATAATAGTTGTTTTAATATCATTTCCAGATAATCTCATTATCTTATTTATGTGTCTTCTTCTATTGATTGATTATCTCCTTTTTATGATCATATTTTCCTCCTAATATACATGCCTCATAATTCTTATTTGGAGAACAGACATCTTGAACTTAGTTGTTTATTGATAGATTTTGTTGTTAGTATTACTATACCTTTAAGTAGTTTTTGATTTTGTCCTAGAAGTAAGTTGCTTACAATTAGTTTAGTTGATCCTTTGATTCCTCCCTTTACACTTTGTTGGGGCAGGCCCAGGGCATTCTTTAGTCTAGAGCTAATTTATCCCCAGTAATAAGACAGTACCTTTGTGAGGACTCCGTCTGATGATCCATGTTTTATGAGGTCTTTCTATTCTGACTCTTAGAATTAAAACTATTCCAAACTCTCTATGAGCTCTAGGAATTATTCAGCATAATATTTCCAGTGGTTCCTTATCTGTATACAAGTATTCTTTTCAATATGTCCATAGTTCACGACTTAGCCAATGACTCAAGGAGACTTCTCTGCAGATTTCCAGAGCAGTCTCTGTGAAATTCCTTCTTCTCTGGTGTTCTGTCCTCAAAATCCTAGCTGCCTTAGCTTCTCTGAACATCATTCTGTTTCCTCAATTAAGCAAGACCACCAGGCCCTGTTTGGGTTTCCCCACTATGCTGTGGCCTGGAAACTCTCTCCAGGAATAAAGCTGGGGCAACACATGGCTTCTTTCACTTGTTTTCCTTTTCTCCAGGATGACAGTTCTTAATGCCTATTGTCCAGTTACTAAAAATAGCAGTTTCTTATATTTTGTCCAGTTTTCTACTTGTTGAAGCTGGAAGGGTAAATCTGTCCCTAGTACTACATTATGGCTGGATGTGAAATTTCACATTTTTATTTCTACTAGTTATTCTGAGCAAAGTAATTCATCTCTCTGAGTCCCAGTTACTTCTTTTATAACACAGAAATGATAAAATTTCTTTTACAGGATTATAGTAAGGAAAGTATCTAGCATAAAACTATGTCTGTAGAAGGCACTGGATAAATAATTTCTTCCACTTTTCCTTAATCCTCAAGAAACACAATACCCTTTTCTACCTATCCAAATGATTTCCCATCATGCCAAGAGATAATTGAAACATATTTTTCCCTTAACAATGTCCTTGCCAACCCCTAAAACGATTTCTCCTTTCTCTGAAATTTTCTAGCAATTATTGCTTATACAAGTTTCTCAGTAATTAACATAGGTGCCATTTAGTAACATAAGCCCCATTGTCTAGAAATATCATTTAAATCTTCTATTTTTGGATATCATTTAATGTTTGTGAGTCTCTCTACCAAAAAGAAATAAGCTTCTGTTACGACAGGTAATATGTCTTAAATGTGTTACTATCACCTATAGCTCCTGAATCAGTGCTTAGCACATAATAGTGGCTCAGTTAATTTAATTGTGATAATACATGATCAATGTCGCTGTTTATTTTTGTGTCTCTTTCTCTCCCTTTTATTTTTTCTCTACATCATCCTCAAGGACTTAAAAATTTATCATATAAAGGGCATCATGCTAAAAGTATGAAATTGACAAAGCACATGGGAAAGAATCTCCCTGTCTTCAACTCAGCCCTAAATAATCAGCTCTGATCTTTTCTTTCTAAGCCCCATTCTTTGGCATTCTTCAGAGAAACGAATGGGTAAGAAGAGGACCATAGAATACAGGTGAAAAACATCTGAGAAAGTATTTGCTACTAGAAACACAGCAGGTCCTCAGCTGAAAAGCTGTGCCCAATTTAATTCCATTCTCTGTGGAACATGAGGTCTGCCAATCTCTATCCATCCAATAAAAGACTCTGATCAGACAAAACATCAGGCAGATAAATCTCTGTGTTTCTGATTTCTTGGTCATAGTCAAACCTAAATCATTTGCTCAGTGTGAGCTGCAGGATTTATTGTGCTACTCCTTGTTAATATTAAAGATTTCCCACCCTTGCCCCCCTAAAAAACTGTGTTGCCCCATGAGCTTGAACTCTTAATGATGGACCAAACACATCAAAAGTCATCTACAACACTCTTTGAAGGGGCAATTGGTATCTGATTTTGCTTTCTCTACCCCATGATCATGCATCATTTTCTCTTGAACTGGAAATTTTCAAGGAGAAATGACACTTTAATGAATGATGGTGTGGATTTGGAGACCTATTTCATCTCAGTGACTTTCCCGGAAATTGGATGTTTGCTAGTCCCATGATGACCAGTGTGGCTGAAAACCTTGGAAACCTGCTAGAATCTAAAAATTCCCTTGCATTCTTACTGTCCCAGCACAAAATTCAGGTACTTATAATTTTTGCTCTGATTGTAATTATATAGGAGATTAATGGAACTTAAGGAAACAATCCATTGTCCAAAACTCTCCAAGCCAATCCCAGTCACTTCCCTTGAAGTGAATAATAGTGAGAGTGCTATTTTTTCTTATATCCTAGTAACCTGAGGCATATGCAGTAAAGAACCTTGAATATCATGGATTCCCAGTAGAACTAAAATGGAATCAGGAAATGTTTATTTCTGTCACATTATCTGCATCAGATCTAGAGCCTTTTTTTTTTTTTTTTGCTAAGGAAAACTGGGAAGTACACTTATTCTCTGGTTTCATCTGGTCTGTCAAGGATGCCCCTTTACTCTGTCTCAGATGCTCAATACCCTCATGTTTTGTTTTCCTCTTCTCTCTTGCCCCTCACTCTCTAAATCAAGAAAAGTCTTTAAAAATAATTCATTCACGAATTATATAACTCCTTATTTCTCCTTTAAAACAGGGAAAACCTTAACCAAAAGAGTTGAGTGTCTAATGGGGTATTTTAAACATTAGCAAATAGAAATTTAGGGTCTTGGAGGTTTTCTCATTGCCTATGAACCCAAACCCCCAAGCCACTCCCTACTCTACCATTTGCTAGGGCAGTCCACCGAGGAGTACTCAATAAGTATTAGCCATAGCCGAGCTCTCTTCCAGCAGGTATAGGAAAGCCAAGCAAAAATGTTCATTTCACACCAGCACAGACAGAAGTGAGCCTGCTATTTCACATCCTTCATTCAAAGTTGCAGATTCCTTGCATATAAATGAAGCCTTTCTCTTCAAGCCTCTCATGGTCTCCTCCTCCAGGTCTCCAGTTTGCAGAAGGGCTGCTTTGTCCTTTCCTTGACCCATTCTCTTGGATAAATGAGCCAAAGACTTGGATCACTTCCTGTGTGAGTTCCTCCGCTTTACAGGAGGAAAAGAGGAAGACAGAGTGGTCTCTGGTTTCATCCTCCTCTACCTCCACTTTTCAGTTCTACGACTCCTTAGCTCCCCCTGACTCCCAAGGGTGAGCCCTGTTTTTCCACCATTGTCAATACCTGAATCCAGCCCCCCTCCCCCAATCCCTTTACTTCCCCATTAACACACTGAGACTGTCATGTTTCAAGAAGTTTGTAAGGGCAGTTGGCGAGGTGAATTGTGCTCCCTGACAAGTATGCAAAGCATTCTATGATATACTGGATCTGGAAGTCCCTATTACAGGAGATTTACTATTCTGTTCTAAGGTTGCACTACAGGTCGAAATTGTCTGACAAGGTCTCAGCTTGGGTAGGATTTATTCCTATATATTAAATTATTTTTTTAATTAGTTCAATGTCCAGGTCATTTTTAAAGCAAAGAAATGTGAAATAAATAAGTTCCTGAAGTAAAAAGGAAACAGGCCATGGTTTGAGTTAGTCATTCAGTTCATACAAAAATGTCTGCTGTCCCCAAGCCATCAAGCACTTTTCTACATAGTGGCTTCAGCACCAATGAGCCACATATAGCCTAGACTTTCACAAATTCATTCCTGTTGTTACCAACCTTCTTGGCCTCTGCTTTCAGATAAGCACTTTTTAAAGCAAGCATGAAGTGCATGTAAAATCTTCAGCAGAAAGGCAGAAATTTGGTCTTCTCAGTCTCTATCTGAAATCCTTTTCCACGTGCCTAGTTCAGTGAGTATAGCAGCGTGGGAGAGGTCGACGGAGGGTGTCTGCGCCTGGCAGATTGTGGGGAGGAGGTATTATTGCTCGTCCGCATGCACACACAGACAAACACAAACCCCAGATGGTAACTAGATGAGGAAAAGAAGTGCCAACAACACCAGGAGTTATTTTAGGAACAAAACTAGGAATCTGCATATGGTTAGATTTTTCGTCCTGAATGTTGCTCTTGCATATGACAAGTGCCTTTGTGGGGTGGAAGCCAGTCCATTGATCTAATCAAATCACCTTCCTATAGCCTCTTGGAGGTAAGAGGAAAGAGGTGAGGGCATCCTTTACAGCCCTAAATATCCCAAATCTCCCAAAACCCTCTTGATACAGATTTGCAAGGACTTATAAGGGCAAAAAAATAGTTAAGTAAGACTGTAGAAACTTAGCAAGACATCTTTCAGCCTTTGGAGGCTAATTAACTGTGTTGGTCATGGGATACTGCTGGTGAGAAAAATATCATGTAATTGATCGACAGTGCAATTAGCTTTGCTAATGCTCCACACTCACTAACTGCGACATGAATACTGGTCAACAGACACACAAATTCATGCTGTTTAGGAAGGAAAAAAGAAGAAGAATGTGAATGGCATAACACAAATTCTTGACTACCCCTTTTACCACTAAACAACTCCAAACACAATATTGTGTAAGTGGTAATTTATTAGCATTGTTCATATATATATATATACATATATATATGTCAATGATATTGTTGTTATCTAGTTGTCTGTTTCATAGAAGAAGAAAATTAAGGTGACAAAACATGAAGGATAAATTAGTACCATTTACCTCCCTTTTCTTCTATCCTATCCTTCTAATCAATCATTGAGGGCCACTAAGGGACAAGTGCCATGAAATTTCAGGGTAATGTTAGTTTTTTATAGCATTATTTACCTGAAATGCAGTGGAAGGATTTTTTTTTTTTTTTTCACACTGCTGCTTAAAGACTTACTGCTTCTATGACTTGAAAACCATTTCAAACCAGGGAATAATTAGTTTTCTCCTCTCTGGCAAGAGATAGAATGCCATTGAAGTAAAATGTGGCAAGCTCTGGGCCAGACACTGGGTATATGAATGTGACAAAGACAAAGTTCCTGATCTCAAAGAGCTCACCATCTATAGATGAAGACAACCACATAAATAATAATTACAAGGCATTGTAGTAAGTGGATTACCAGATGTGTACATTTGATGCTACAGGAGCACAGGTTTGGTAAGTCATGATCAGAATGAACAATACAGTAATGCTTCCTACCCAGCTTCATATCCTCAGAGCCAGGCTGAGCCCAGTGTTTGCATAATTAAGCTCTCATTGCACTCATGCAAAACTATGGGACAGCATGGTGGAGTTCTTTGCACAAGGCTTTGCGTAAGTTTAATAGCAGATGGCATAGCATGCATCTGTTTCTTTATTTGGAGGTATACTTCCTTTCTTCAGAAAACAGCACTTCCTTTGGGGAGGGAAATATTGTTCCTCTCCTTTTCGAATATGTGGTTGTAGTAGTCAGTCATGGTACTCTACCCATTGGGTCCCAGGGTTCTTCAAATTGGACCTATGGTAAGATAAGTGGTCCTTATTGAGTGGAAGGACTTATAAATGCACACCTGGGATCTGCCTTCGGACATGTCTTCAGCTCTTGGAGGAGGCCCAACTAAGAGAGTGAGGTAGGGACACAAAGAGACAGAAATGAGAGAGAGATGGAGAGAGAGAGAAACAGCAAGATCTGATGGAGAACACAGCCCTGGTTCCAATCATCCCTGAGGCCCAACTGCACCTCTGCGCTCCCTGGTGTTTGATTATGGAGCCAAATCATTTCACTTTTTGCCTAAGCTACTTTAAGTAGGTGTTTGTCTCTTGTATTCAAGAGTTGTAACTAATTTAGATTGACAAGAGAGTCAATGCTGGCATTTTTCTACAAACCAAATTTATTCAAACTTTATTTAAATAAATATTTATATACATTTACTTATATATATTATATTTATATAATAAATAGACTTATTGACAAGCAAAGTATATTTCTGCAGACTTCAATTACCTAGTGCTAATGACCTTCTTTTCCAGAGTCTTTCTCCTCTTCCTGGTTGGATGCTACTGTAGGCTGCATAAAGCTACAACAGACCACAACAGAATACTGGGTTAGGAATGGTTTAGAATTCAGCAGAAATAGGCAGGAATGTACTGGCTCATGTGTTCCAAGTACTCCAAAGGATGTGGCTCTAATGTAGAAGCAGAGTTTTGGCCTAGCATGTCAGTAGATAGGCAATTAAGGCAGGTCTTTGGAAGCAGGTTGGGAAAATAGGACCGGCTCTATTCCTAGGAACTTCAAATTGAAACTGTCTAGAGCTAAGTTCATCATTTACCCTTCCCAATTTGTTCCTCTTCCAGGATTATTCATCTCAGTTGGTAGGAACACAGTATACAGAATCATGCAAACTAAGAAATGAGGGCTTTATCCTTGACGGAGCTTTCTTCCTCAGCTCAGCATCTAGCTACTCACCACTCCCATAATTTTAACTCACATCTATACATGTGTGTGTGCACGCACACACACACACACACACATTCTATCACTTCTTTCTAACGCTTTAATAATGCCCTGGTTCAGATCCTTATATTTTACCATTTTGAGTTCAACATCCTCTTAACTGGTCTCTCTGCCTCCAGTCTTCTCCTCTTCTGTCTTTCATAAGGCTGTCAGAGTGATTCATGTGAAATGTAAATATGATCCTTTTACTTTCCTATTAAATATTATGCAAGAGTGTCTCATCACCATAGGAACATTAGTCTGGCAAACTAGCCAAGTTCTATCACAGAGGAGACAGTTCATGGACTGCTCTTATCTACCTTTGTAGTTTCATTACTTGCTCCTCCCCACCTCTTGAGTTTTCACTCCAGCAGTTCCCTGCTCTCTTCCCTGGAAACCTCTTTACTCTGGCCAGAATTAAGGCATAAAGAGACCCTAAACATGGAAAAAAATTAGGATGCCCCATATAAAATCTGGAACAAAACAACAAAAAATATAAAACTAGTCCAACATTGTGTTAATTATTGATTTTCCTTTAATGATCCTCTTCCTTTATCTTTTTTATTTTTTTATTTTTAGAAATTGAATATCCAAAAGAAGTTTGATAGCATCTGGGGTATATTACGGTCTGGATCAAATGGCACAATAAAGATCCCTGGTTGATTTCCAAATACTAAATAGATGGAAGCTCTGAAGTCACAACTTGCAATTGTTCCTGCCTTGCCCTTTATCTTGGTAATAGACCCACCCATCTTCCCCCGATAATACCTTTCAACTCATCAGGGAAAGGAAGGGAGAAGCAGCCCATGAGTGGAGACTTCCTGATAACGCTATTGCCTGCCTAGAAGGATAGCATGATTTTTTTTTCTACCAAGCAATTACTTAAATGGTGTTTTGGCCCTTTTTTCTCTGAAGCAGGACATAACCTTTATTGACATTGTGGCTGCTGCCACATCTGTTACACTGACAGAGAGAAGGAGCTGGCCCAATCCTTATGATGGATTTGGCGTTGTCAAACCTTCAGCACAATTTGTCATGGGGCAAAAGGCAGCCTGTTGCCAGGGGAAGGTTCCACAATTTTTGCAAAGTTAAGGGGTGGGGGTGGACCATGCCTCTCCTTCTCCTGTGACCTTCTTTTTAGTGTTACCTGTGAAGTGAACCAGAGAGAGGTTTAGACCCTTTTTCTGGAAGTTTAGACCCCTTTTCTGGAAGGTGCCAGCTGTTGATCATTGCAGCTGGAGGCAGCTCATAGTATGCTGAGAAGAAAATGTCCCCTGTACCTGCATAGACACCCTATAAATCTGTCTCCCAGAGACAAATGAACACAAGAAGAAAGCAAGCAAGAAAATACCGGGGCAAGAGCTACTAAACAGAGAGAGCTGTGGATGGAGACTCCTGTCAGTTCAGGAATAATGTGTCGCAGGGTTTGCATCGAATGTAAGCTCAGGTCATTTTCATATATTCACCATGTGCATTTTGAAAAACAAAGCTCTGTCTGTGACTGAAGTCTAGGACATCTCTACTCCAATACAGAGTATTTTATGATTTAGCAATCTTAACTGGACTTAGCATTCAAAAGAAAAGGCTGTAGTTACACACTATACTGAACTGAGGTCCTCTGGAGGTAATAAAACACTGAGGAGATGCTATCTTGTGGATTTGGAGCATGTCATTCCCTTGAAAGTCAAGGAGACAGCTGATTTAAAGTTTCCAGCTAGGTCACAGAAAAGTCAGTGGCGGCTGCATCCAGCTGAGTTCAGAGTTTGAATATTTATGGTGTCAATCTGAAATCCAGATAACCACAAATAATATAAATCCATTAACTCCCCCTCCACAGAAAAGCTTTCTGGCTGCTAATGCCTTGATTGCTAGGTTACTGCAGGACTGGTGCATGGATTTCTAGCTTTGGGGCTTTCTTTTTCTTTTCTCTCCTCCTTTCCCTCTCTATCCCTCTCCATTTTTCCCCTCTTTCTTCTCTCTCCCTCTCCCTTTCCAATGCCATCTCCACCTCACTCTCCCATCCACCCCTATTCGTGACTGTGCACAGCTGTACCAAGCTGCTGTAAGATGACTGCAGCAACTTCCCAGGAAAGTTAGGCAGGATGGGGATGTCTGGTCTCTCTGTCCTCAGCATTTATTGCTAAAACAACAAGGTTTAAATAATCCATCTGAGAACCACAGTGCTGGATTATTCATTTTTTACCATTTACATGGAGAATGTCCATGATCCAGGTCACCAGATTATTGTACCCCAAGTCCCCATTGTATTTGTTTCCTCCATAAGTAAATTGCTTGTCCATCAAATAATAATCATATCTTATCTGTTCTCCACCACCCTAGAGAGCTGCCAGTGGTAGGGTCTGATGATCTGACAAACAAGTAGTATGACCTTTTACATACTATGTGACACCTATCTATTTATGATCTTGTTTGAGCCTTACAACAGCACCACAAGGTAGGCAATTATTAAGCCTCCTTTGTTTAGGATGAGGAACCAGCAGTTCAGCAGCCTGCTGAAGATCATAGAGTCATATTAAGAAGACTTTGAAGCTTTTACCTAGCAAGGCTTGAGTTAGGAACAAGTCACCAAACTGTTGATGGTTGAGGGCAAGGAAGGCTTTGAATGACCTGTTGACTTTGTAGAGAGAACAAGACAAGACCTGGAAAGGACAATGCTCACACAGAAAGAAAAACTATGTTGCCATGATTTGGGTGGACCAGGAGCCCTGCATAGTAACCATTTAAGTTGTACCACCCCTGACCTAACCTTCTTTACTTCAAAAACACTACTGTTGTCTTGAAGACAGCAGGTAAAATTCAGCAATAATTCTCTTGCTCCTGCCTCCCTCAACACCACCATTATCAATGCTTGGCCCTGAGTTAGACACACGAGTGTCAATGGCATCAGAGGGATACCCCAGCATCAGGAAATTTACAGCCGTAGGCAAAATAGTGTGGGCCAACTCAAAGGCTTCTAAATGATGACTCAATCAAACAATCAAACACACTCACAAGCATACTGACATATGACTTATAGAGAGCCTTTTAAAGCACTGGTTCTCAAGCTATAGCTTAAAGCAGCAGTTTTCAACAATCTCTATGCATTGGAATTTTTTAAAAACACAGATCTGGGCCCCAGCTCTAAAGACTTTGATTCTGTTTGTCTGGTGTAAGGCCCGGGCCACAGAATTTTACAAATATTCATGTGATTTTAATGTGCAGATAGGATTAGAATCACTAATTTAGGGATGCTGGTTCAGTGGATTCAAGAGCTGGACTCTTCAAGAGATTTTTAAACACACTAATAAGCAATACTTCCATGGCACATATTTGCCAGGGCCTGTTTTAAGTACTTTAGATATATTAAAGAAATCATTAATTACAACAGCCTAATGAAAAAAGTACTTTTATCATTCCCATTTTACAGATGAGGAACTTGAAACACAAAAAAGTTAAGTAACTTGCCCAAAGTCACTCAGCTGGCTAGTGGCAGGGCTGGGATTTGAACCCAGGGTGGCAGAGATTGTGCTCCCACTAGACCATAATACCTCTCTGAGGTCTGGGGACCATTCACTTCGAATTTGGAATTTGGGGACTTGTTAAAGAACATGATGGAGTCTGGTTCTCAAGTGTATGTTTTCCATTCAGTGAACATCTCTACTAACTTGGCAACAGTAAAACAGTGAAAATGATAAAAATAGTCTCCTTTTAGTCTCTCAGTTCCAGTCTCAGGGAAGAGATTTTTAAAATTTGGAATCCATTTAGGTAACTTCAGTGTCCTCTTTCATGAAAATTGAAACTGTGAAGTTAAAACAGTTGCATTTTTGATGATATGCCACTTCCTATTTCTAGGCCATGAGAACTTTTTTTAACGTAAATCTCAAGTTGCTTCTCAAGCAGTTAGTATGACTTATGACACAACATGTAGAGGAGTTTAGACTAAATAAATCAGAAAATTATCAATTAAATAATATTTTTAAAGTACCACCTTAAGACTGCAAAGGAACAGGCCCTAGAATATAACTTGTTTTACAAGCCTTGTATGTCTGAAAAGTTGTTTGACATGTTTTTCAAACCCTAAAGGATTTCGTACTCTTCATTCAATAATAATAGTAATGAATAAACACAAAAATGTAAGCATCTTTTTTTTCTCCCACAAGAAAATGCCATTCAAGGAAATGCAAGCCACTCCCATCTCTGTATGAGAATTGAGTGAGAAGAAACAGATTTAAACAGATCAATCCATTTGACAATTCCCAAAGATGTATTTAGTAACTGCAATGTGCCCAGCCTGGGGCCAAATACTCTGAGATTAACCATACAATACAGTTACTTCTAATATAATTTTCTGGAATAACTTTCTTCCCACTTTTAGAGAGGGCTCCATTCCAGCCTGAGGAGCAATTCAGACCCAAAGTAGGTGCTCATACAGGCTACTAAATCTGTGGTGCAATGGTCAGTCTAGTCAGCCTTGCTACTTTCTAATTCAAATTCAAGTCAATTCATAAAACAGTTACTTAATGTCTATTCTGTACTACATAAAGGCACCTGTCATTTTGACAGAACTACAGTACAGTGAAGTTACCTTTAGAAAAGTGTTCGCTTGCCCCGTAATAACCACTAGACATCTCCACTCCAATCTTGAGCTTCATGCTACTCTTTACTCCATCCTACACTCTATGCAAGTCCTTACCTCCAACTGGGGTGGATAACTCTTCCTGGTTTGCCTGGGATTGTCCAGCTTACAGTACTGAAAGTACCATGTCCCTGGTCATTATTATAGGTTGAATTTTGTCCTCCCAGAAAGATATGTTCAAATCCTAACCCCTTTTCCTGTGAACACAATCTTATTTGGAAATAGGATCTTTAAAGATGTTATTAGTTAGGATGAGGCCAAACTGGACTTGAGGTAGGCCCTAATCCAACATGACTGGTGATCTTATAAGGAGAAAAAATGTGGATGCTGTCAGTAGGAGAAAGACAGAAAGAGAGAAAGCCATGAGATCTAGGCACAGTTTGAGTCAAGTCACAAACCAGGAATATTATGGAATGCCAGAAAGCCACTGCCAAAACTGAACAGACTTCAGAGGAAACATGGTCTCCAGGACTGTAAGACAATAAATTTAGGTTGTTTAAGCCAATTAGATTGTGGTAGTTATGGCAGCCCCAGGAAGCTTGGACCTACTCCATGTAACCCTGAGTCTCACCTTATCTTTGAGCCCTGTGCCCCCTTGTTCAGGAGTCTATGCAAGTGAAGCATTGTAGGTCAGATGGTTCACAGGGGCACCCAGTTTCTTGGCCACCAATGGAGAACGTGGGAAAGACTGAGTATCTAGATATCACAGGCCATTGGTCATGATCTACCTCCTGGGCCTGAATACACACAAAAGTGCCTGGAGCAAATACCTTTTGGCTTTGGTGCAGGCAGAAGGATACTATGCTCTTCCTTCCAGAGTCGCATTATTCTGCAAAGGAAGCATGGATTAGGGGTTATTCAGGGAGTCTATTCTTGTCAAAGGGAATGGAAGACCATTTATACTTTAGTGTGTCTCATAAATCACTAGCTTCCATACTTGAAAACCTGAAGTCAAAACAGTTAGCCAGAATTGAGAGATGGTCACTTTGCCTTTGGCGGCATGATACCAGAGTCATTTACAGAGCAGGTACCAATAGCCGAGCTGACTGGGCATCATGTCATCCATCACGCGAAACTAAACCAACAAGGCGTGAAAGGATGGTTGCAGGAACTCTTTTCAGAGGGGTCAGACCACTTCATCAAGATGCAGGGCAATGTGTAGGATACCAGGCCAATGAGATGGGCTGCTTGGGGCAGATTCTTATGGGGTCCTTTCCCATACTCTAAAGCGAAAATCTCGGGAGGCAGAAACTCACCTTTACATTTGAGGCACCAAAATGTTTAAACAATAATTCTCACTACGGAAAATACTCTGCTAGCACTTCTTCCTTCCTGAAGGTACCTTTCAAATTTTTCTCTCACTGTCAACAACTGAAGTTACTACCTTGACAAGTTGCTACTTTAGAATATTATTCAGCATTCATGAAGATCTACATTGTGAAATAGACTTGATCACTTAGCCAGTTTTTGATAAGATGGCCCCATCCCTTATGCAGCGTTCCATATCACACACTCCAGGCCTGTAAAGGGAGGAGATATGGATATTGCTTTTAGTCAGAATTGTAGAGTTGGAGAGAAATTAAAATTTATTTAGTCTGATCCTTATTCCACACCACCCTCACTTATAGAAGACAAATATGAAGGTCAGATACAATAAAATGAGATGGTCATTTAAGACAAAACTAGAACAACAGGCCAGTGTTCTTTCAACAACCCCACCTTTTGGTTCCAATGAGGCCAATTTGAATATATTAAACTTCAGAATGCAGAAATTCACAGGAAAGCAGTGAGTGGGCTTTCTGTAGAAACTGCAGAATGCCTGGCACATACTTAGGAGCTCAAAAATTATTTATTGATACAATAAGAAAAATGGATGCAAGAGGAATTAATCTAAAACTGCTGCAATTAGCCATATTGAAAAAAAGTGGTCTACAAATAAGAATAGCTAACATTCATTAGGAATTATTTTGTCAATCACTGTCCTAAGTATTTCCAATGCATTAACTTACTTAACACTAAAACTTGGTAAGTTTTATTCCCCATTTGCAGGTGAAGAAACTGAGCAATAAAGAAGTTAAGTAACATGTCCAAGATCATGCAGTTAGTATTTGGACACTGCTGGCTTAGTTCCAGAGCCCCCAAAATTAAAAATTACGCTAAACCACATCTACCATACTATACTCTTACTTGTGGTACTACTGTGTTACCCAAGCCTCCTTACAAATACACCCAATTATTCTAGAAAGCTAATCAATAAATAAGGCAGAAATGTAACTGTAATGCAAGCTCTACCCTAATTTATTTGTGTTTGTAATAGTCTGAGATCATGCTACCCTACTTCTAGTTTGTTGAGGCATAAAATCTAGCAAAATCTTTGTTGAAGATGATGAATAGACACTTAGTCAGAGTGTCTCCAATGCTGTGGAAGATAGAGTGCTGACTCAGTACAAAGAAACACCTGAAATGAATAAGAATGCATCTAATTACTTTAATTTGATTAAAATATTCCTAAAATTAGCACACTGTAAATTTGTACATGCTTTGATCACCAAAAATTTATTTATCTCTACTTTGGTCCCCTGAGTGGATTATTTAACCAGAATGGGGTTGCCAAAAAAAAATTACCAATTCCAGCTATCCCAATAAATGTATTACACTGTAAATCAATGGTCATAGAGGCAGACTGATCAAATAAATAAAGGCAATGGGAGCCAGGTTTCTCATTGTGAGAGAAGGGAGTTACAAATGTGGGAAGGGAGAGAACTAGAATTAATCTTGGGGTGTTGGATTCTAATTGGAAGTTTCCATGGTAACTCATGACAATTGATGATTGATTGATAGGTAAGTAGGTAGATAGATAAAGAAATAAATATAGGTGCAAATTTGTATATAAATGTGTATGTGTCTGAACACACATGTATAACCTACCATTGTTCACTGAAAATGTTTTCTAGTAGTGTCACACCAAAAGCAATGAGCACACCTAGCACCCAGATCTTGGTTTCTAAATACCATTATTAACTAAAACAGAAATGGCTGAAAAGGATGAGGTGGGCTTTGAATATCTTGTGACACAAAGTAATGCAGGACTCAAAGAATGGTTGGGGATATGTCAAGAATACACAAAAATTAGCTTGAAAGAAACACTATCCAAATTTGGAACAATTTGAGCATGACAATAAAGGATAAAATTAACAGATTATAATCTCTCAAATAATGTGGAAAAAACATGAATCCATACTTACATCCTTCTGCAAAAGCCTGACAGAGACTACCTTAATAAAATTATGAAAGTGAATGTCATTAGTAATTGGACAAGCTAAAATCATACATCATCTCATAGGATACAATGCAAAGACATAGCGTCATTAATGAGATATCCTTGTCAAAGATATATCATCTGAATCTTAACATGAGAAAACATCAGACAAACCCAAATTCAGGGATGCACTATGGACTAACTGACTGTAATATTGGCAAATGTCAAGGTCATGAAATTCAAGGAATGACTAAAGAACTATTCCAGATTGAAGGAGAATAAAGAAACATGACAACTAAATGCAATATGTGATTCTGAACTGGACCATTTCTAAAAAGGGTATTATTGAAATAATGGACAAAAATTGAATGAGGTCTTAATATTAGATGCTAATAATATATCATTGTTAATTTCTCAATGTTGATGGTTATATTGTGGGTATGTAGGAGAATGTTTTTGTTTATAGAAGATTCATATTAAAGCATTTAGGGGGGGATAATGGAATAGCAGGTTGGCAACTTATTCTCAAATGCTTCAGGTAAACAATATTTTTGTACTGTACTTGAAACATTTCCATAAGCTTGAGATTTCCAAAAAATTAAAAATGTCTTCCATTGCAGAAAAAAAAATCCACACTTTTACCATTTCCATAATTCTTCCTTCCTTTGTCTAGATTTGAGTTTACATCTGGTATCACATTCCTTCAACCTAAAAAACTTGCTTTAACATTTCTTGTCGGGTAGCTTTGCTGGTAACAATTTTTCCCAACTTTTGTTTGTCTGTCTTTATTTGGTCTCCATTAATGAAGGAGATTTTGCTGGATACTGAATTATATTTTGAGAGCTTGACTTTTTTTCCCCCTTCTGCACTTTGAAAATGTTCCATTGTTTCTTTTGAAAAGTTCAGTGTTAATTCTGAAGTTTCTTCCCCTGTAAGTATTGTGTCTTGTTTTTTCCAGTAGCTTTTTTTTTTTTTAATCATCATTTTATTGAGATATATTCACATACCACGCAGTCATACAAAACAAATTGTACTTTCGATTGTTTACAGTACCATTACATAGTTGTACATTCTTCACCTAAATCAATCCCTGACACCTTCATTAGCACACACACAAAAATAAAAAGAATAATAATTAGAGTGAAAAAGAGCAATTGAAGTAAAAAAGAACACTAGGTACCTTTGTCTGTTTGTTTGCTTCCCCTACTTTTCTACACATCCATCCATAAACTAGACAAAGTGGAGTTTGGTCCTTATGGCATTCCCAATCCCACTGTCACCCCTCATAAGCTACATTTTTATACAACTGTCTTCGAGATTCATGGGTTCTGGGTTGTAGTTTAATAGTTTCAGGTATCCACCACCAGCTACCCCAATTCTTTAGAACCTAAAAAACGTTGTCTAAAGTGTGCATAAGAGTGCCCACCAGAGTGATCTCTCGGCTCGTTTTGGAATCTCTCTGCCACTGAAGCTTATTTCATTTCCTTTCACATCCCCCTTTTGGTCAAGAAGATGTTCTCCATCCCACGATACTGGGTCTACATTCCTCCCCGGGAGTCATATTCCACGTTGCCAGGGAGATTCAATTCCCTGGGTGTCTGATCCCACGTAGGGGGGAGGGCAGTGATTTCACCTTTCAAGTTGGCTTAGCCAGAGAGAGAGGGCCACATCTGAGCAACAAAGAGGCATTCAGGAGGAGACTCTTAGGCACAAATACAGGGAGGCCTAGCCTCTCCTTTGCAGCAACCGTCTTCCCAAGGGTAAAACTTATGGTAGAGGGCTCAACCCATCAAACCACCAGTCCCCTATGTCTGTGGTCATGTTAGCAACCATGGAGGTGGGGTAGGCGAATACCCCTGCATTCTCCACAGGCTCCTCAAGGGGGCACTACATCTTTTTTTTTTTTTTTCCTTGTTTGTCTTTTTTCTTTTTTTTTTTTTTTTTTTAACTTTCCCTTCTTTTTTCAAATCAACTGTATGAAAAAAAAAGTTAAAAAGAAAACAAACATACAATAAAAGAACATTTCAAAGAGACCATAGCAAGGGAGTAAGAAAAAGACAACTAACCTAAGATAACTGCTTAACTTCCAACATGTTCCTACTTTACCCCAAGAAAGTTACATAATATAGCAACATTTCAGTGAACTTGTTCCTACTACATCCATCAGAAATTAACAGACCATAGTCATTTCTGGGCATCCCCAGAACGTTAAATAGCTTATCTGTTCTTCTTGGATTATTGTTCCCCCTTCCTTAATTGCTCTCTACTGCTAGTTCCCCTACATTCTACATTATAAACCATTTGTTTTACATTTTTCAAAGTTCACATTAGTGGTAGCATATAATATTTCTCTTTTTGTGCCTGGCTTATTTCGCTCAGCATTATGTCTTCAAGGTTCATCCATGTTGTCATATGTTTCACCAGATCGTTCCTTCTTACTGCCGCGTAGTATTCCATCGTGTGTATATACCACATTTTATTTATCCACTCATCTGTTGAAGGACATTTGGGTTGTTTCCATCTCTTGGCAATTGTGAATAATGCTGCTATGAACATTGGCGTGCAGATATCTGTTCGTGTCACTGCTTTCCGATCTTCCGGGTATATACCGAGAAGTGCAATCGCTGGATCGAATGGTAGCTCTATATCTAGTTTTCTAAGGAACTGCCAGACTGACTTCCAGAGTGGCTGAACCATTATACAGTCCCACCAACAATGAATAAGAGTTCCAATTTCTCCACATCCCCTCCAGCATTTGTAGTTTCCTGTTTGTTTAATGGCAGCCATTCTAACCGGTGTTAGATGGTATCTCATTGTGGTCTTAATTTGCATCTCTCTAATAGCTAGTGAAGCTGAACATTTTTTCATGTGTTTCTTGGCCATTTGTATTTCCTCTTCAGAGAACTGTCTTTTCATATCTTTTGCCCATTTTATAATTGGGCTGTCTGTACTATTGTCATTGAGTTGTAGGATTTCTTTGTATATGCAAGATATCAGTCTTTTGTCAGATACATGGTTTCCAAAAATTTTTTCCCATTGAGTTGGCTGCCTCTTTACCTTTTTGAGAAATTCCTTTGAGGTGCAGAAACTTCTAAGCTTGAGGAGTTCCCATTTATCTATTTTCTCTTTTGTTGCTTGTGCTTTGGGTGTAAAGTCTAGGAAGTGGCCGCCTAATACAAGGTCTTGAAGATGTTTTCCTACATTATCTTCTAGGAGTTTTATGGTACTTTCTTTTATATTGAGATCTTTGGTCCATTTTGAGTTAATTTTTGTGTAGGGGGTGAGGTAGGGGTCCTCTTTCATTCTTTTGGATATGGATATCCAACTCTCCCAGCCCCATTTGTTGAAAAGACCATTATGGCTCAGTTCGGTGACTTTGGGGGCCTTATCAAAGATCAGTCGGCCATAGATCTGAGGGTCTATCTCTGAATTCTCAATTCGATTCCATTGATCTATATGTCTATCTTTGTGCCAGTACCATGCTGTTTTGGCAACTGTGGCTTTATAATAAGCTTCAAAGTCAGGGAGTGTAAGTCCTCCCACTTCGTTTTTCTTTTTTAGAGTGTCTTTAGCAATTCGAGGCATCTTCCCTTTGCAAATAAATTTGATAACTAGCTTTTCCAAGTCTGCAAAGTAGGTTGTTGGAATTTTGATTGGGATTGCATTGAATCTGTAGATGAGTTTGGGTAGAATTGACATCTTAATGACATTTAGCCTTCCTATCCATGAACATGGAATATTTTTCCATCTTTTAAGGTCCCCTTCTATTTCTTTTAGTAGAGTTATGTAGTTTTCTTTGTATAGGTCTTTTACATCTTTGGTTAAGTTTATTCCTAGGTACTTGATTTTTTTAGTTGCTATTGAAAATGGTATCTTTTTCTTGAGTGTCTCTTCAGTTTGTTCATTTCTAGCATATAGAAACATTACTGACTTATGTGCATTAATCTTGTATCCCGCTACTTTGCTAAATTTGTTTATTAGCTCTAGTAGGTGTATCGTTGATTTCTCAGGGTTTTCTAGATATAAGATCATATCATCTGCAAACAATGACAGTTTTACTTCTTCTTTTCCAATTTGGATGCCTTTTATTTCTTTGTCTTGCCGGATTGCCCTGGCTAGCACTTCCAGCACAATGTTGAATAACAGTGGTGACAGCGGGCATCCTTGTCTTGTTCCTGATCTTAGAGGGAAGGCTTTCAGTCTCTCACCATTGAGTACTATGCTGGCTGTGGGTTTTTCATATATGCTCTTTATCATGTTGAGGAAGTTTCCTTCAATTCCTACCTTTTGAAGTGTTTTTATCAAAAAGGGATGTTGGATTTTGTCAAATGCTTTTTCAGCATCTATTGAGATGATCAATTGATTTTTCCCTTTCGAGTTTTTAATGTGTTGTAATACATTGATTGTTTTTCTTATGTTGAACCATCCTTGCATGCCTGGAATGAACCCCACTTGGTCATGGTGTATGATTTTTTTAATGTGTCTTTGGATTCGATTTGCAAGTATTTTGTTGAGGATTTTTGCATCTATATTCATTAGGGAGATTGGCCGGTAGTTTTCCTTTTTTGTAGCATCTTTGCCTGGTTTTGGTATTAGATTGATGTTAGCTTCATAAAGTGAGTTAGGTAGTGTTCCATTTTTTTCAATGTTTTGAAAGAGTTTGAGTAAGATTGGTGTCAGTTCTTTCTGGAAAGTTTGGTAGAATTCCCCTGTGAAGCCATCTGGCCCTGGGCATTTATTTGTGGGAAGATTTTTGATGACTGATTGGATCTCTTTGCTTGTGATGGGTTGGTTGAGGTCTTCTATTTCTTCTCTGGTCAGTCTAGGTTGTTCATATGTTTCCAGGAAATTGTCCATTTCTTCTACATTATCCAGTTTGTTGCCATACAGTTGTTCATAATATCCTCTTATAATTTTTTTAATTTCTTCAGGATCTGCAGTTATGTCACCTTTTTCATTCATTATTTTGTTTATATGGGTCTTCTCTCTTTTTGATTTTGTCAGTCTAGCTAGGGGCTTGTCAATCTTGTTGATCTTCTCAAAGAACCAACTTTTGGTGATATTTATCCTTTCTATTGTTTTTTTGTTCTCTATGTCATTTATTTCTGCTTTAATCCTTGTTATTTCTTTTCTTGTACTTGGTTTAGGATTGGTTTGCTGTTCATTTTCTAGCTTCTTCAGTTGATCCATTAGTTCTTTGATTTTGGCTCTTTCTTCCTTTTTAATATATGCGTTTAGTGCTATAAATTTCCCCCTTAGCACTGCTTTTGCTGCATCCCATAGGTTTTGGTATGTTGTGTTCTCATTTTCATTCATCTCTATATATTTAGCAATTTCTCTTGCTATTTCTTCTTTAACCCACTGATTGTTTAGGAGTGTGTTGTTTAACCTCCAGGTATTTGTGAATTTTCTAAGTCTCTGATGGTTATTGACTTCTAATTGTATTCCATTGTGGTCAGAGAATGTGCTTTGAATAATTTCAATCTTTTTAAATTTATTGAGGCTTGTTTTATGTCCCAGCATATGATCTATTCTGGAGAAAGTTCCGTGAGCACTAGAAAAGTATGTGTATCCTGGTGATTTGGGATGTAATGTCCTGTAGATGTCTGTTAAATCTAATTCATTTATCAGATTGTTTAGGTTTTCAATTTCCTTATTGGTCTTCTGTCTGGTTGATCTATCTATAGGAGAGAGTGATGTGTTGAAGTCTCCCACAATTATTGTGGAAACATCAATTGCTTCCTTTAGTTTTGCCAATGTTTCTCTCATGTATTTTGTGGCACCTTGATTGGGTGCATAGACATTTACGATTGTTATTTCTTCTTGCTGAATTGCCCCTTTTATTAGTATGTAGTGGCCTTCTTTGTCTCTCAAAACATCCCTGCATTTGAAGTCTATTTTATCTGAGATTAATATTGCTACACCTGCTTTCTTTTGGCTGTAGCTTGCATGAAATATTTTTTTCCATCCTTTCACTTTCAGTTTCTTTGTGTCCCTGTGTCTAAGATGAGTCTCTTGTATGCAACATATTGATGGTTCATTTTTTTTGATCCATTCTGCGAATCTATATCTTTTAATTGGGGAGTTTAATCCATTTACATTCAATGTTAAAACCGTGAAGGCATTTCTTGAATCGGCCATCTTATCCTTTGGATTATGTTTGCCATATTTTTCCCTCTCTCTATTAATATCCTTTATTGTACCCATACTGAATCTCTTTAGTACTGAACCTTTCTCCAAGTCTCTCTGTCCTGTCTTTGTTTCTCTGTCTGTAGGGCTCCCTTTAGTATCTCCAGTAGGGCAGGTCTCTTGTTAGCAAATTCTCTCAGCATTTCTTTGTCTGTGAAAAATTTAAGCTCTCCCTCAAATTTGAAGGAGATCTTTGCTGGATAAAGTATTCTTGGCTGGAAATTCCTCTCACTCAGAATTTTAAATATATCGTGCCACTGCCTTCTCGCCTCCATGGTGGCTGCTGAGCAGTCACTACTTAGTCTTATGCTGTTTCCTTTGTATGTGGTGAATTGCTTTTCTCTTGCTGCTTTCAGAACTTGCTCCTTCTCTTCTATGTTTGACACTGTGATCAGTATATGTCTCGGAGTGGGTTTTTTTGGATTTATTCTATTTGGAGTTCGCTGAGCATTTATGATTTGTGTATTTATGTTGTTTAGAAGATTTGGGAAGTTTTCCCCAACAATTTCTTTGAATACTCTTCCTAGACCTTTACCCTTTTCTTCCCCTTCTGGGACACCAATGAGTCTTATATTCGGACGTTTCATATTATCTATCATATCCCTGAGGTCCATTTCGAGTTTTTCAATTTTTTTCCCCATTCTTTCTTTTATGCTTTCATTTTCCATTCTGTCATCTTCCAGGTCACTGATTCGTTGTTCAACTTCCTCTAGTCTTGTACTATGAGTGTCCAGAATCTTTTTAATTTGGTCAACAGTTTCTTTAATTTCCATAAGATCATCCGTTTTTTTATTTAGTCTTGCAATGTCTTCTTTATGCTCTTCTAGGGTCTTCTTGATTTCCTTCATATCCCGTACTATGGTCTCATTGTTCATCTTTAGTTCTTTGAGTAGCTGCTCTAGGTGTGTCTCTTCTGGTCTTTTGATTTGGGTGCTTGGGCTTGGGTTATCCATATCGTCTGGTTTTTTCATATGCTTTATAATTTTCTGTTGTTTTTGGCCTCGTGGCATTTGCTGACCTTGATAGGGTTCTTTTAGGGTTTGTAGACCAGTTGAAGTCTTTATCTCTAATTTATCAGATCTACAGCTTCGTGGAGTACACTTTCTCTAACTAACCAGCAGGTGGCGTCCACGAGCCACCTGTTCTCCACAAGCCAGATCTCCCCTGCTTAGCCTTTTTGGTGAGTGGGGGAGTGAGTCTTGTGGGGCCCAATTGGTGTACCAAGCTTGCGTGTGTAGTTGGTGTTGCCTGCCCTGTATGTGGGGCGTGTTTCTGGGCAGTCGGGGAGGGGGGGTGGCCCTAACAATCAAATCTCCCTGATGATCCTAGAGTTTTAAAGCTACTGCAATAGTCTAATCCTTCAGTTCAGTCCTGCCACAGTTTGTCTCTGCCACTGACCCACAAGTCTTTGGTATTGGCGTATGGCTGCTGAGACTTGCAAGTGGGCCCCTCTTCCAGGCTGTGCACCCCGGGTCCTCTGTTGAGGGATGACTGTGCTATGTCACAGGTGAGTGCTGTCCCCCCGGGCAGTTCTGGGCTGCTGGGCTGTGTTGGGAGGCTCCCAGTCTGCTCAAATGATGGCTGAATGGGGCTCTGTTAATTCACACTGCTCCCCCTTCCCAGCTCTGGGACATTCAGCTGAGGTTGCAGGGAAGGCTAATGTCCACGCCCAGTTTTGTGGTGTGTGCCTGTTATTTGAAGCACTTCCGTCACACTGGGTTGTCTGGGGCAGCTCTGGGCTATGGGGCTGGCGATGGGCAGGAGTGTTTCCTGTCCACCAGGATGGTGGCTGTGAGCGGACACCCCTGTTTTCTTGGGAAGTTGTGTTGTTTAGTGAATTTTCTCAGCCACTGGATTATTGCCTTTTGTCTCAGAGCTCTCTTAGTTCTGCTCTTGACTTGACGTGCCCAAATTTCAATTCTTTGAAGCTTTCTGTATTGAGCTTCTTAGAGTAATTGTTTTAGAAAAAGCAAAAAGGATTTTAAAAAAAAAAAAAAAAAACAAAAAAAATAAAACGGCCCTCCTCAGAGATCTAATGGGTTATTGAAATGCTAATAGAGAAAACAACCAGGGCCATTAAGGAAAGGTGCACAGGGCAGAGAGATCAGCCTTGCTTCGGGATTTGCATATGCGCCTCAAGGCCTGATCTCCGCCCTTCCCCTTTCTGTGTTCACCAGAACTCCAAAAATCCTCTGCTTTTATTTTGGAGTTTTTCGTGTTGTTTTTTTTCTATGCCTGTCTCCTCTCTGCTGGGCTGGCTGCTCTCAGAGTCTCTGGTGTCTGGTCTCAGTCTATCTATGGTTGGAGTTTGAATCAGTAGAATGAGTTTCTGATAAGAGCAGCCACTGCAATTCTCCCTTCTCCTTCCTGGAGCTGACAGCCCCTCCTCCCCCGGGACTGAGCCTGGCAGGGAGGGGCGCGGGTCCCCTGGCCGCAAAAACTTACAGATTTCGCTGATCTCAGCAGTTCCACGTTTTCATGAGTGTTGTATGAAGTATGCCCAAAGACAGATTGCTCTGTGGTGTCCAGTCCACGCAGTTCCTGGCTTTTTACCTACTTTCCTGGAGGAGTAACTAAAACATACAGCTCACCAGTCTGCCATCTTGCCCCGCCTCCTCCTCACAAACCTCTCCAGTAGCTTTTAAGACTTGCTGTTTATCAACAATTTTCAGCGTTGATTTTGATGTGCCTTAATGTGGTTTCCATTGTGTTTATCTTGATTAGAATGGACAATACAGGATAAAATTAACAGATTATAACTTATGTGCTTTCATAAAAATTGTAAAGTTTTTGAATATTATATATTTGAAAATTTTCCTGTCCCCATTTACTTGGGATTTCAATTACACATATAATATATCAAAACAATTAATATTGTCCCACGGGTCACTGAGGCTCTGTTCTTGCCACTAAACCCTTGAATTTTCCCTAGAGCTATCTTCCCATCCACAAGAAATAGCGGAGAATTTGAGAGGTGATGTGCACGTTTTTTGAAGCTGGAGAATTGGATGCCAAGGATTAACACCAGCCAAAGGTGGAAATTCTATTTTCGGCCAGCAATTCACTGGACCTGAACAATGGAAGGATGGGATTAAGATTGCATTTAAGAGTTCCATCTAGGTAGCCTAGAAAAATCCTCAAACCTTTTTTCACCACATGGTGTTAGCTTATGACATACACATAGTATTGTCAGGTGAGAATTGTCTTATTCTCTCTAGAAAAAAATATTCTAGGTTTTACACAGTTTCTAGAAAATATTTTTCAAACATAACGTCCAACAAGCAAACAAAAACATATGATACATAGTAAGACAAGACAACATGAATCAGATTATCAGAAGTAATAAGCAATAGAAACAAACCAAAAGGGACCTCCAGACATTGGAATTATGTAACTCAAAGTATAATACAACAGTGCCACTAAGATCATGGAGATAAAATCCAAACTTTCAGAAAAGATGTAGAAACTTTTAAAAAGTGTCGCTGCAGATTTGGAAGCAATTATCTTTTGGGGGAGAGTTAGTATAACATTTATGTTATATAAACATAGAAATATTGAGAAGGTTTAAAATACTTTTAATTGTAATCCCAGAATTTGTGGAAAGAGACATTGGACTGACATAATATTTGAAACAAAATAGCTGAAAATCTCCTAGAACCAGTGGGAAAAAAAATATTCCCAGATCGAATGAAGCTACAGGATAAATAAAATCTGGACCCAGCACAAACTGCAAAAATTCTCTGTCCCCAGTGAAAACACTTTGAAAGGGAGCTGGTTTTAACCTCAAGTAACTGCCAATTTCATGTGTAGACCATGGTCTAAACTTCACAGTAAATAGTCTCTGCAAATATGTGCACATGTTTGAAGGTCTGTGGCTAAAGTATTTGCAGTGACCAGACCAATTAATCTGATATCTGTTTTCTTTATGTAATGATATCCTTTTTTCCATTCTCAGATCATTTCTCCTTTTTCTTATCTCTGAAATAGTTTTAAGGAGAAAGATACAAGTAAGAGAGATAGGAACTTAGTGAAAAATTAAGAATATAGAGTATCATTGGGGTGTCTAATTCTTTCTAATGAAACTCAGTCTTCTTAACACTGTATATTCATTTTGTTTTCATCTTTTGTCACTCTTTTCTTTGAGTAGAGCTGAACCCAGGTTAATCAGTGTGATAAAGTGAAAGAGGACCAGTCTGAGGAGTCAAATGGCCTGGGCTCCAAACTTATCTCTGTTACTAACATTTGTGACCCCGGAGTTGTTAGGTGATTTCTCCAAGTCTTAGTTATATCTGCTTTCTTCAAGCCTGTGTCTTAGTTTTTCTTTTTCTTTAATGGCGTCTTTAAATAGAAGATTTTACATTTCATGAAGTCCTATTTATCACTCTTTTCTTTTATGATGCATGCCTTTTTGTGTCCTAAGAAAATTTTGTGTAAAACCCAAGATCTTGAAGTATTTATCTTTTTATTCTTGAATATTTAGATTTTAATTTTTACATTTAAGTCCATAATCTATATTGTGTTATTTTATGTACAGTATAAGGACAATCCTAGATTCATTTTTATATAGATATTCAGTTATCCCAGCACCATTTATTGAAAACAGGATCACAAAGTCCAAACTACAAAACAAAATGTATTCAGAAAAGTCTTGCTTTCATCCTTGCCTTATTCTCATGTTTTTTCTCTCTCCTTATCAGTAACTATTTTACTTGGTATTCATACACACACTCCTTTGAGATGAATAATATCATACTCTCCACATAGTTCTCCATCTTGTTCATGATTTATTTATTATTTATTTATTTAGTCTTGGTTTGGTTTGGTTTCACTGATTATTTCCTGAGATGTCCATATCAATAAATAGAGATACTTGTCTTTCCTTTCCAGCTGCATATTACTCCATCATATGGATAAGGATATCCAGTCCTTAGCTTTTATAATAGTATTGCAATGAACAGCCTTATAAGCTCCTGTTTTTAAAGGAGCATTAACAAACTGGAAAACATGTACAGGAAGTCAGTGCAAATGGCAAGAGTATTAACACACATCATAGTGTTAAATGGTCTGAGGATTTTCATCTGGAGTAAAGGTGTCTAGGAGGTAAGGTACCAAATGTTAATTTTCAAATGTTTAAAGAGAAGTTACAGCAATAATAAAGCTAATTATATCTTACACACTACTATTAGTACTTTATATGTTAATGCACTTAATCCTCACCACAACCTCATGAGATAGTCACTATTATATTTACATAAAATACACGTTTCATATATTTATATTATATATTTTATATTTATTAACTAGATGAGGAAACTGAGGCACAAAAGTAATAAGTAAGTGCCCAATGTTACATGGACTAAAACTATTAAAATGTGGCTACTCTTTATTTTATGTATTTTTTTATTGTGGATACTCTTAACCACTAAATTTTTTCAGAAGCCAATTAGTCAAAAGAGAAAATTCACTGTTTAACTTTGCTGGAGTCACACAATTATTTTTGTCTCAGACATTTCAAAAAAAAAGGATTAAAAAATGAAAGGTGTATTTGTTTAGTTATCCAGGGAACATGTATTTATTGAGTCCCTATTATGTAATAGGCACTGCTCCTTATGCTTGGGCTTCATGAGGGAACAAGGTTTCTGCTTTCCTGTAAATTAAATTATGGTAGGAGAAGATATAGAATAAACAAGTTGATAGATAAAAAGATGGATAAAATAGCTTCAAATATGAAAAATGCTACAAAGAATATAAAACAAAATATTAGCATGGGGAGTGGCTATTCTAGATAGAACAGTCAGGGAAGGTCTTCTGGAGGAGATTTTATGTTTTCAGAGAACTAAGGAGAAGACAGCCAGATCTTAAAGTCAAGGATTCCAGATGGAATAAACTCCACTGAATAGCCTCAAGGCAGGGCAAGCTTGGACAAATTGATGAGGAGACAGAAACCCAGTTTGGCTGGACATTAAGGAATGAGGAGCGAGTGAAGATTGAGTTGGAAGAAGTAGGAGGAGTGTCCCTGCTTTTGCATAGAATACTGTTTTGAAATGAGCTACACAAATGGCAGGTATTTATAATAATCATAAACCACATTATCCTTCCGTCTTAGGGTTTGGGCCATGTCTGCTGTGAAGGCAGGTCTCCATTCCTGACCATGGGGATATTTTTAAGTAGCAGCACCAAATGCACAATGAGCAGCAGTTATCACCTCTCATTTCCTTTTCACACAGGACCAGAAAAAATACCTTGGATAAGCCAAGGGGAAATGTCTTAATGCTCCTCCTTAACAAAGCAACCTCTATTGACCTAGTTTACAGCTATGATAGTTGTTAATACCACCATCATTCAAAAAATTAAGTGACCGCTTCATCACTTCCTAATATGCCACTGAACTTAAAGCAATAGGACAGCTTAGGGTCAGTTAAAATGATCATATAGGTTTATAAAAGGGCTGGGCACTTGGGAAGACTTGCTGCAAAGGAGAGGCTAGGCCTCCCTATAATTGTGCCTAAGAGCCTCCTCCCGAATGCCTCTTTGTTGCTCAGATGTGGCCCTCTCTCTCTAGCTAAGCCAACTTGAAAGGTGAAATCACCGCCCTCCCCTCTACGTGGGATCAGACACCCAGGGTAGTGAATCTCCCTGGCAATGTGGAATATGACTCCTGGCGAGGAATGTAGACCTGGCATTGTGGGATGGAGAACATCTTCTTGACCAAAAGGGGGAAATGAAAGGAAATGAAATAAGCTTCAGTGGCAGAGAGATTCCAAAAGGAGCCAAGAGGTCACTCTGGTGGGCACTCTTACGCACACTTTAGACAACCCTTTTTAGGTTCCAAAGAATTGGGGTAGCTGGTGGTGGATACCTGAAACTATCAAACTACAACCCAGAACCCATGAATCTTGAAGACGATTGTATAAAAATGTAGCTTATGAGGGGTGACAGTGGGATTAGGAAAGCCATAAGGACCACAGTCCCCTTTGTCTAGTTTATGGATGGATGAATAGAAAAAAATGGGGGAAGGAAACAAACAAACAAACAAACAAACAAAGGCACCCAGTGTTCTTTTTTACTTTAATTGCTCTTTTTCACTTTAATTATTATTCTTGTTATTTTTGTGTGTGTGGTAATGAAGGTGTCAGGGATTGATTTTGGTGATGAATGCACAACTATGTAATGGTACTGTGAACAATCGAATGTATGATTTGTTTTGTATGCCTGCGTGGTATGTGAATATATCTCAATAAAATGAACATAAAAAAAAAGGGCTGGGCAGGGTGCATTCAGCTCATGGTGATGGTAATGTGTTTACAAAATACAAATGGAAACCTGATATGGGTCTAGAATGATGGAATGAACAAAAATTGTCCTCATAATCTTTCCAAAAATTTTTTTCCAAGGAGCTAGCACTGTTTTACCTTATTTAATGATGGAGCATTCCTAAGAGATCACCTACTTCTCTGATACATGTCCAGGATCCAAATCAAAATTTTACATCTGAATTTACCTCTGTGAAAAATGCAGAGTGAAGACCTTTCTCAGATCTATCTCTTCAAAGGGACTCATCTTTCTTTTAGAAAAAGCTATAAATGTTAGCTTCCCCAACCTTTGCCTCTAAATCAGAAGACAGGGAAACTGGAAGCTGAAGAATCAGGGACCTCTCATCACTGAAGGGTCAGACAGAAGGGATCAGGTGGGAGTGGAGAGAGGGGTTCCCTACTGGAAACTCTGTACTTGGGCCTTTGTCACCCTCTCTACCACTAATTCATTAGGTAAACATGGACAAAGCACATAAGTTTCAAGGCTCCATTTTCTTATCTCCACAGTGAGGTTAGAATACATTGTCTACCTGGAAGATCATAATCTCTTGAGCTCAACCCCCTGCAGCTTTAGGAGCTATAGGTTTATAAAGCACCACTGAAATTGCAGTGAACCCCTTCCAGAATACTGTGAAGGAAGGAACTCTCCATAGAACAGAATACTTTTGGTTCTACTGATAACTAGCTGAATAATTTTGAGAAAGATGCTTCATATTTCTGTGCCTCAATTTCCTTTTTTTTTTCAAAGGAGAAGAGTATACTAAATCAATGGTTTCCCAGCCGCAAACATTCCTATTTCTAACAAAATCTTATGCCAAGTTCCACTGTTTACAATTTTTAAAGTAAAGCTGGTTTCAGTGTCAAAACCTGGAATTTTTACTTGGCAGGGATTAAAAACTTGAAGACTTATGATTCTACCTTCCCAGATGGAGCTTCATAATCCCAAGGGATGGCTCAGATTAAAGAGTCTGTAATTCCACAGTCATGAAAGCTAATTTGCACACAGTTTGGAGCAGTCGTTATTTTATTATGAAAAATAATACATACCTGCATTCAGCTCTGGTCTACTGAAGAAAGTTCTCATAAGTCAAATCATGGTGCCCACTCCAAACGCAACTCTGAGAGTTTTCAAGAAGTCACATGCTTGGTTCCTGGACATTTTAACCTTTTATCTATGGAGTGCCTAAGGGCAATCTGAGACCTTTCCATGACCTACTCTGCTCTATCTCAGGGAAGAGAGGAATCTCCCCTGACTAGATAAACTTTTCCTCCCAGGATTTATGATCACACACTCTCCTGCCTGCAGGTCAGGGCACAAATGAAAAAGTTCCCTAGGGGAATTGCTAAAATTTAATGAAACAATCAGGGTTTGGGCCCTGAGGTTAAATAACTTTGAAGATGTCAGGTTTCTAGCAGTGGCTACAACTATAACTTCTATATCAACCTAAATGCTAATCTCACTCTCCCTAATGAACCACATAACAACTCCTGGCAAGTGTTTTCGCTCTCTGGAGCCCCAGCTGCCCACATTTGAAGGAGAATGGCTCCCTATGGCCCACACTGAGAGGCTCCAGAGACTAAGAAGAAAAAAGAAAACAGTAAAGAGCAACTTCTGTAACATGGGGTGCTACTAGAATAATGAGTCATATCATGATTCATAAAAGAATTTTCCCCAAATGAGAGTTATTGAGTAATTGTTAAGGCTCAGCTGTGTATATTGAAGAAATGGGAAGGGCTGAGCCTTCCTAATTGATAGATAGGGTTTCACTTTTATCAAGTCAACATTGCACAGGATGAAGGTGCAGAGCAGACTTCACTGAACTGATGACTGAGCTCATCTACAGCTGTTCCTCCAATACTTACATGGGGAAATAGTGGAATATTAAGTGCTTTTTAACAGTCCTTAAGCACATTAGAGCTTTTGCATTATGATCCTTTTGTCTATTACTAAATCTTCACATATAATGGCTGTGAAGTTAGACAGGGAAAACTGTTGAATGCAAACTTCTCTTCTCCACCTAGGTTTTCCAGGAATAAACTGCATGAGAATTGATCATTTGGGGGAGAAAGATGAGTTGGAAGAAAATAAAGCCTTGTTCAACAGTCCATGTGACTGTTTTGTTTCTGTTTTGTTTTTTTAATCAAAGCAAAACTGAGCTGCTTCACAAGGAACTGACTTCTTAAAGAGCCTAGAATTCCACAGTCCCTCAGACCAAATACTATCAGTAACAATTGACCATTGAGATGGCCCCTGGTGAGGCATACTAATCACTGAGTGCTGAAGTCGGCTTCTTTGCTGGGGGAAAAAAAACTTGGCAAGAGATAGAGACCATGCACACACTCACTAGGAGTTACGTATTTTATGATAAATGATTCATATATCATGTAAATAAGCTTGCAGATAGGTTCAGCATGCACTAGACCTCTAGAGATTTTACTGGCCTCTCACATTTTCCTCAATTTTCTCACATCTTCTAGTGTGACAGAATCGATATATCTGATAGAAGCACACTTCAGTTCCCTAAACAATATAGTTGAGTAAACATTTCATTAGCCAGCATTTTATTGGCTTAAGCCCTTCTTAACCCACAATTTCACACGTTTAAAGCTCAGTAGTAACAGATGTTCATAGTTCTGCATCTGAAGTACAGCAATATCTTAAAGGGGACTTTTGAATTTCTAGAGAAAGATTGTCTTGCATTGGATGCACTTTTGTTTCACATGTGGTTTAGAGACCATACAGGGTCAGCAAATTATGACTCTCAGGTAAAATACAGCCCACTGTCTTTTGAGTAATTTTATTGGGGTACAGTCACACTCATTCATTTATGTACTATTGTCTATGATTGCTTTTGCACTAGAATGGCAAATTTAAGTGGATGTTAAAGAGAAAAATTGCTGTGGAAATTCTAAAATATTGACTATCAGTCCTTCTCTGACAAAGTTTACCAACCTCTGTTTCATATTAATTTGAAAAATGGCATTCTCAGCATGATCTTTGTGGTGAGCAATGGTGTGGCAAAACCTGCCTGCACCAACTCATGAGAGCAGATTGTGCATATCTCTTCTCAACTTCACATTCAATGTGTCATTATGGTAGTGAAAAATTGGCTATGGTGGGAGTATTTACACCAGGGAAATCATCAAGCATTACAAATCAGGTTATTTACTGGATTTTTGTTTTGTCTTTTTGAAATTTTGTTTGTGTGTATGTATGTGTATGTGTGTGTGTGTGTGTTTTGCAAAGAGCCAATTTTTAAATATTCATCAACATACTACTGGTAGTAATTCATTATTAGTTAGAACCCCTGGTTATGCTAGGAAATGGATGTACTGGCATCTGGCAAGAATCTCATTAACAATATGGACCCAATCTATGTTAAAGAACTATAACCTCACTGTATTTCAAGGTATTTAATTTTGCTAATTACAAAACTAATTCAGTTTGATGTACAAATCTTTGAAAACAAAAAGAAAAAAATGTGCATACACTCACCAGCACCAGTTAGAAATTTTGATGTATTCCATTTATATGATATAATTTTATTTAAAAATAACAACATGCTCTTTCTAATATTTGTATTTTTATTTTGACAGAGTAATAGAGCAGTATATCTTTTGATGTTGATAAATATTCTTCTGCAACATCTTCTTGCTTGACAATTTAGTATTGCATTCCATAATTCAATTAACTAAGTGTCTATTGTGGTACATTAAAAAGGCTGTGATGGAACCGCCGTAAATACATATATATTCACAACTCTGAATATTTCTTTAGGATAAATTCTAGAGACTCATTTCATTAAATCTCAATATTTAAGGTCAAATATTTTTCATTCATTTTCCAAGTCTATCTCAATCATTCACTCATTAAATTTAAGCTAAGACTAGTATGTATTAGACACTTTTCTATGCACTTGGGATAGAGCAATGAAAAAAATAGACCAAAAATGTTCTTGCCATATTGGAACTTTCATTTTAAATACAGTGGATAGGGGCTGTGCAAGGGAATTTAATTAATTTACAACTGAATTCTATTCAATGCAACATAAATTCATTCAATACTTATTATATGCCAGACATACTTCAGAAACAAAAGTATTGTGCTTAATTGCGTTGGCACTAAAATCTTAGTGAAAAAGAACTAGTTAAACTGCATATATCTGTTAGAAATCTTGATTGCAGTCAAATCCAGTGTACAAAAACTTAAAGCCAGAAGGGGAATGTATTATGAGGATAAAAGTGTATCTCAAGTGACATCATCAACACAGCAATGCAAGACATCCCCTGGAAAAGTCTCCCCTCAGGAACAACTACTAAAAGGACAAATCCCACTTACTTAGAACTTGAAGGACAATAGAGACTGGATAAGGATCCTACAAATGCTGAATTGGAAAAAAAAAAAAAAAAAGGAGGTCTATGACCTGGACCTGACCATTCAGACCCCTCCCCCTCACTCTGTCCACACTGACAGCTCAGCCGGGTACTTCCTGCCATAGGTGCAAACCACTGAGCTATTCACAGCAGTGAGCTAGAAACACATGCATATCCAGGAACAAGGACCCAAGGCCACATACAAAATGACACCTGGGAAACAAAAGAGACCATGGCAGAACTGTTGGCAAGAGGTGAACACACCCGACTCAGTCTCTGATTGCTGGAGCACCTAAATGAAAAAGCAGGCCTTTTTGAATGTTGATCTCATCTGACTCCCTTGAGTAGAATAACCTAGTGAGGAAGGGTGGTGATTTGAAGTTATATTACCCCAGAAAAATATGTTCTTATATCTAATTCATTCCTGTGAATGTAAACACATTTATAAGTAGGACCTTTTGATAAGGCTACTTCAGTTAAGGTGCAACCCACCTCATTCAGGTGGGTCTTAATCCTATTATTAGATTCCTTTATAAAAGGAATGAATACAGAGAGAGAAAAAAAGTTACGGAAGCAAGACGCTTAAAGCAATGAAACCTGCAAGAGATGGGGGAGACCAGCAGATGCCAGTATGTGTCTTGCCATGTAATAGAGGAGCCAGGGATCAGTGGTAGCCAGTCTTTGAGACAAAAGCATTGCCCTGATGATGACTTGATTTGGACATTTTCATGGCCTCAAAACTTTAAGTTTGTATGCTAACAAATCTGATTGTTTAAGCTGAACCATTTCATGGTATCTGCTTTGAGCAGCCCAGGAAACTAAAATAGGCAGCTACCAGAAAAGCCTGATGGGGAAAAAAAAAATGGAAAACTGAACTTCAGTAAGGCAGGATGGGTCCAAGGACAGAAAAGTGTAATGAAAAGTGGGCACTGAGTCGGGGAAAGCAGTTAAACAAATCTTAGGAGCTGTGGAGAAAATGCTGCACAAATTCACCAAAAAAGATCAAGATTCTTGGAGAAGGAACAGAGGATAGTAAGCTGTCTCCTGGAGGTGAACAGTTACACACAGAAGAGCAATCTTAAAAGTTGCATCGCATGTCCAGGGCAAAAAGAAGTTGCACCGTACATACAGGGCAAAAAACAAGTGTAAAAGACATGAGAAAACTGGAACAGTTTAACATGGGCTACTCTAAAGTTTCAATATAAACTGGACCAAGCATCAAAGAAGATTCTTGACACATAGGAAATCCACAATAAAACCTTAAGCAAGAGGGAGAAGCTGACCTTTAGATTTAGCACATCAAAGCAATCACATGTCCAGAGAGTGATGTCATGAACATGGTGATGTAAACTATCCCCTAGAAAAGCATCCCATCAGTATCAACTAATGAAAGGACAAATCCCACTTGCTTGGATCTCTGAAGTACAATAAAGACTGTAAAGACTGGAGAAGGACTCCACAAATGCTGAATTGAAGAAAAACAAACAGCAAAGTCAGGTATGAGATTTGTGTCCTGGACCCAGCAGTCTGGATCCCTGACTCTCACCCAGTCCCATGAAGCTTGGGAGTCCCATAAAGGGAGTGAAACCTGGGTCCCTCCTGCCATAGATGTAGACCATAGCACCACTCAAAAAAACAAGTTAGAACCCCATGCATATCCAGGCACATGGACCCAAGTGGAAAGAGAACCAGGGCAGAACACAAGCAGTTCAGGAATGCTATATACAAGAGTGCCCCCAGGGGAAAAGACCATGGCAGAACCGTTGGCAAGAGATGTTTGCTGCACCACCCAAACACAAAATGTATCTTCTGGGATTGACCCCAGCTGGCTACCCAGGGTCAGAAGAGCCTCAGAGAAAAAAAGGGGGACCCCAGAACTGAAAAGTGCCATGAAAAGGGGACAATGAGTGAGGGAGAGAACTTAAACAAATCATAGGAGCTGGAGGAAAAAATTCTGCACAAAAACAAAAAGAACAGATCAAGAAGGAACAGAGGGAAAAAGTCTTTCTCTTAGAGATGAAACAATTGCACAGAACGGGCAATCTTTAAAATTTTACCACATATGCAGGGCAAGAATCAGGTGCAGATGAACTTAACAGAAATTATTTTATAATATATATAGATAAATATAGAATGAGGCCAGAAAATGGGGAGTGGTTGCTTAATATGTACAGAATTTTTAACTAGGTTGAACTTCAACATTTGGAAATGGATAGAGGTGATGGTAGCACGTTACTGTGAGTATAACTAACAGCACTGAATTGTGGGTGAATGTGGTGGAAAGGGGAAGTTTGGAGTATGTCATCAGAAGGAAAGATGGAGGTTAAAACATAGGCATGTATAATACAGTGAATCTTGTGGTGGGCAATGACTGTGATAAACTGTACAAATATAAAAAAGTTCTTTCATGAACTAGAACAAAAGTATGGTGTCATTACAAGGAGTTAATAACAGAGAAATATGTGGGAAATATACCTATAGCAAACTATGGACTATAATTAACAGAAATATCTTAATATTCTTTCATCAACAGTAACAAATGTACCACACCAACACTAGGGGTCAATAATAGGGGTCATAAGGGATATGAGATGTTTTGGGTTTTCTTTTTTCTTTTTATTTCTTTTACTGGATTATTGAAAATGTTCTATATTTGATCATGGTGATGAATGCACAATTATGTGATGATACTGTGAACCATTGCTTGTATACTTCAGATGGATTTTATGGTGTATGACTGTATCTCAAGAAAATTGCATTTAAAAAATATGCTATATGCATACAATGTACTACTTCTCATTTATGAAAAGGAATGAAGTCTAGATACATGCAACAACATGGATAAACCTTGAAGACATCATATTGAGTGACATAAGCCAGACACAGAAGAATAAGTATTGTATGATCTCACTGATATGAAATAATTAGAATAAACAAACTTATAGAATCAGAATCTAGAATATAAGTTACCAGAGGATAGGGTGCAGATCAGGAACAGGAAGTTCAGGCTTAAAATATGCAGTGTTCCCATATGGAATGATGGAAATGTTTTGGTAGTGGATGGTGGTGATAGTAGCACTGCATTGTGAATGTAACTAATAGCACTGAAATATATATCTGAATGTGGTTAAAAGGGGAAATGTTAGGTTGTATGTATGATAACAGAATAAATTTTTGAAAAATCTGTGCAAATTCACTACACAAACAGTGAACCCTATGTTAAACCATGGACTATAGTTAATACTACAATTATAAAAATGAGCTTTCATCAGTTGTAACAAATGTTCCACACCAATGCAAGCTGTTAGTAGGGTGGTGAATGGGAATCCTGTATTTTTATATGATTTTTCTGTAAATCCACAACTTCTCTAATAAAGAAAGGAAAAGGAAATTTAAAACAAAAACAAACTTATGGGATGCAGCAAAGTCTATGCTCAGAGGGAAATTTATAGTCCTTAGTTGCTTACATTAAAAAAGAAGAAAGACCTCAAATCAAAGACCTAACTACATACCTAGAGGACAGGAGCTAGAAAAAGAACAGCAAACTCAACCTAAAACAAGCAGAAGAAAAGAAATAACAATGATTAGAGCAGAAATAAATGAAAAAGAGAATAAAAAAAAATATCATTAACAAAACCAAAAGTTTGTTCTTTGAAGATATCAATAAAATCAACAAGTCTTTATCTGGACCAATAAAGAAAAAAAAAGTAAGGATACAAATAAATAAAATCAGAAATGAGGGAGAGGACATTAATACTGACCCAACAGATTTAAAAGGGATTATAAGAGGATACTATGAAGAGCTCTATGGCAACAAATTAGATAGCCTGAATGAAATGAACAAATTCCTAGAAACACACAAAAAACCTACACTGACTCTAGAAGAAATAGATTTCAGCTGAACAATTACAAGTAAAGAGATTTAATTAGTAATCAAAAACCTCCCAAAAAAGGAAAGCCCAGGACTAGATGGCTTAACACATGAATTCTACTGTTTTGGTTTACTGAAGCTGCTGGAATGCAATATATCAGAAATGGGTTGGGTATTACAATGGGGATTTATTAACTTACAATTTACAGATTTTGGCCAGGAAAATGTCCAACTCTAGGCATCAACAGGATGATACCTGGACTCTGAAGGCAGGCTGCTGGCATCCAGGACACCTCTGTCACATGGGAAGGAACATGGCCAGTGACTGCTGGTCTTTCTCTCCTGGGTTTTGCTACTTCTAGCTTCTGGCTTCAGTGGTTTCCTCTCTCAGCTTCTGTGGCTGTGTCCTTGTCTCTCAGCTTTTCTGGGGCTTTTCCCATGAGCTTCTCTAAATTTCATCTAGCTTCTGTCCATGTTTTATCCTCTCGTAAGATGACTCCAGCAAGAAGATCAAGACCCTCCATGAATAAGGTGTGTCTCATCTCAATTGAAATAAAATCAAAAGGTACCACTTACAAAAGGTCTGTACCAACAGGAATGGATTAAAAGAACATGGCTTTTTCTTGGATGCACAACAGCTTCAAAATATCACAACTACCAAACATTCCAAGAAGAAATAACACAAATGCTGCTCAAACTCTTCCAAAATTCAAGAAGAAGGAGACTTTCTAACTAATTTTATGAGGGCAACCTTACTCTAAAACCAAAGCCCCATAATGATACTATGAGAAAACAAAATTATGGACCAATATCTATTATGAAATAGATGCAAAAATCCTCAAAAAAAATTAGTCAAACTGAATCCAACAGCACATTAAAAGAATTACACACCATGATCAAATTGGATTTATCTCCAGTATTCATGGGTGAGTCAACAAAAGAAAATCAATTAATGTAATATACCACATTAACAGAACAGAGGAGAAAGCTCTCATGATATCACAATGCAAAAAAGGCATTTGACAAAATCCAGCATCCTTTATTGATAAAAACGCTCAGAAAAATAGGAATCAAAGAAAACTTCCTCAACATGATAATGAGCATATATGAGAAAACTACTGCTAATATCATACTTAATGGTGAAAGACTGAAAGCTTCCCCTGAAAGATTTAGAAAAAGACAAGGATGCCCACTATAACCACTATTATTTAACATTGCCCCGGGAAGTTCTTGCCAGAGCAACTAGGCAAAAATAAATAAATAAATAAATAAATAAATAAATAAATAAATAAATAAAATAAAAGGCATCCAAATAGAAAAGAAAGAAGTAATGCTTTCCATATTTGCAGATGGCATGATCCTATATATAGAAAGTCCTGAAAAATCTATGGCAAAGCTACTAGAGCTCATGAATGAATTCATTCTAGTGGTGGTATACAAGATCAATGCACAAGACTCATTAGTATTTCTATACTAGTAATAAACAATCTGAAGTGGAAATCAAGAAAAAAATCCCATTTCAGTTGCAAGTTTCTAGGAATAAAATTAACTAAGGATATAAAGGACATGCATACAGAAAACTACAAGACATTGCTAAAAGAAATCAAAGAACACCTAAAAAAAATGGAAGAACTTCCATGCACATGGTTTGGAAGACTAAATACTGCCAAGATGTCAATTGTATGCAAAATGATTTACAGATTTGACATAATACCAATCAACTTGAATGTGGTGTATAATTGTTTTAATGTATGTTGAATTCATTGTGCTAGTATTTTGTTGAGAGTTTTTCAACTATGTCCATAAGGAGATTAGTCTGTAGTTTTCTCTTCTTGTGGTATCTTTATCTTCATTTGGTTTTAAGGTGATGTTGGATTCAAAGAATGAGTTAGGGAGTGTTCCCTTTTCTTGAATTTTTGAGATTTTTCATCAGGATTGGTGTTAATTCTGCTTGGTAAAATTCACCTGTGAAGACATCTGGTCCAAGAGTTTTATTGGTTGGGAAGTTTTGATCACTGACTCAATCTTTTCATTAGTTATTGATCAGTTGAGATCTATTTCTTCTTGTGTCAGTTTAGGTTGTTCATGTATTTCTAGGGATTTGTCCATGTCATCTAGGCTTTCTAATTTGTTGGCTTACAGTTTTTCATAGAATCCTCTTATAATGCATTTTATTTCTGTGAAGTCAGTAGTAATCCCATATTTCATTTCTGATTTTAATTGTGTCCTCTCTATTTTTTTTAACTTTGTCAGAATAGTTGTGAGATCTTTTATTTCATTTATCTCTTCAAAGAAACAATTTGCTCTTTTTTATTTTATTGATTTTTTAATCTATGCTTCATTTATTTCCACTCTAACCTTTGTTATTCCTTCCCTCTGCACACTTTTGGTTTAGTTTTCCATTCCTTTTCTAGATCCTCCAGTTGGGAGGTTGTCTCTGATTTGAGATATTTCTTACTTTTTAATGTAAGCATTTAGAGGTCTAAATTTCCTTCTTAGCACTGCCTTTGTGCATCCTATAATTTTTGATATGTTGTGTTTTCATTTGTATCCACCTCAAGATATTTCCTAATTTCCCCTATGATGAATTCTTTGACCCATTTGTTGTTTAATAGTACATTAATTCCCACGTATTTGTGAATTTTCCAGTTCTTCTTCCATTATTGATTTCTAGATGCATTCTATTATGTTTGGAGAAGATATATTATATGATTTCAACATTTTTTAGTTTACTGAGACTTATTTTGTGGCCTAAAGTGGTGTATCCCAAAGAATGATCCATGTGAACTAGAAAAGAGTATGTATCTTGCTGCGATTTGGTGAACTGTTCTACATATGTCTGTTAGTCTAGCTGGTTTAGAGTATTTTCAAGTGTTCTATTTCTTTATTGATATTCAGTGTAGATGTTCTATGCATTATTAGAAGTGGCAATGGAAGTCTCCTTTCATTAATGTAGAACTATTTCTCCCTTTAAATCTGTTAATATTGGCATCATGTATTTTAGGCCTCTGCCTTTAGGTGGATGTATATTTATAATTATGTCTTTTTGCATATTGACCCCACTATCAGTATATAATGACTTAAAGTCTATTTTATCTGATACTAGTATATATTTCAGCTTTCTATTGGATTCTATTTATTTCATATATTTTTCCTTCCTTTTGCTTTCAACTGATTTTTGTCTTTGAATTTCAGATGAGTCTCTTATAAACAGCATATATTTGGATGACAATTTTTTATCCATTTTTACAATACCTGATTTTGACTGGAGAGTTTAACCTTTTACATGTAAAGTAACTAAGTAACTACTGTCAATGCAGGACTTTCTTCTGCCATTTTCCTATTTTGTCTTTGCAAGTCATATCTTTTTGTCCTTCAATTCTTCTGTTACTGCCTACTTTCATATATATTTTATTTTTTTGTATTGTAACATTTTGAGTCACTGATCAATTTTTTATGAAGATATTTTTCATATCTTTTCTTTCTGGTTACCATTTGGCTAAAATATAATATCCTAAATCTCTAACAATCACATTTGATTTGATACCAACTTGCCAACTTAACTTCAATAGCATATACATACAGTGTTCCTATGCCCTTCCATTTCCCAACCATTTAGTTTTACTTGTTACAACTTCTAACTTTATACATTATACGTCCCAAACCACAGCTTTATCATTACTTTTATTATTTTGCGTTTTACCACCTGTAAGAAGAAAAAAAAGTGGAATTACATATGAAAAACATAATATAATAGTGCTGGCATTTCTGATTTCTCATAGTTACCTGTACTGGAGCTCTTCATTTCTTTGTGCTGCTTCAATCCATGGTCTAGGGCCTTTTCCTTTCAGTCTGAAGATCTCTCTTTAGCATTTCTTGTAGAGTAAGTCTAGTGGTGACAAATTCCCTCAGCTTTTGTTTATCTGTGACCATCTTAATCACTCCCTCATTTTTTAAATAATGTCTCATCAGTTATAAAATTCTCAATTGACATGTTTTCTTTCAGCACTTTAAATATTTCATCCCACTGTCTTCTTGCCTCAATGGTTTCCAGTGACAAATTGGTGCTTAATATTATTGGAATTCCCTTGTACATAATGCTGCTTTTTTTCTTACAATTTTCAACCCTCTCCTTTTCCTTGACATTAGAGAGTTTGATTACTACTGTATGGGTATTTTTCTGTTTCAGTTTAGCTTGCTTGGAGTTCATTGAGAATCTTGAGTGTACATATTCATGTCCTTCATTAAATTTGGTCCATTTTCTGCCATCATTTCTTTGAATATTCCTTCTGCCCTTTTCTCTCCTTCTTTTCCTTCTGGGACTCTTGTAACATATAAATTGGTATGCTTGATGATGATGTCTCACAGGTCTCTTAGGCTTTGTTTTCTTTTTAAAATTCTTTTCTCTTCCTATTCTCAACCTGAATCATTTTGATTTTCTTGTCTCTGAAACCAATGATTCTCACCTCTGCCAGCAACAATCTGCTGTTGAAACCCTCTAAGCAATTTTTCATTTCAGTTATTGTGTTCTTCAACTCAAGTACCTCTGCTTCATTCCTATTGATAATCTCAAAGAGATTCTCATATTGTTCATTCAAGGTTTTCCTCAAATCCTTTAGTTCTTTCCCTGGGTTTTTCTTTACCTCCTTGAGAATATCAAGGATCATTTTAAGTCTTTTTCCACTATGTCCAAAGTCTGATCCTCTTCATTGATGGTTCCTGAATTTTTATCTCCCTCTTTTGGATGGGCCATCATTTCCTGTTTCTTTGTTTGTCTTGTAATCTTTTGATGCACACTGTATAATTTAATATTTTTAAGTGTTAGTTCTACAACTTAGTCCCTGAGCTGTCTGTTCCCTAAGTTTTATCCAGCCTGAGATATCCTTGAGTGCTGAAAGCTAACAAAAACAAACAAACCAAAGAACAAAAACCACCCAAAGCCTCTGCAGATTGGCTCTCCTATGACTGATGGCTTCCTCAGAGCTTAGTCCTCCTATCAGGAAGATAAGCCCAAGGTAAATGTAAAGGGCAGAGTCTTTTTTTCTCTGATCCTGAGTGGTGTCATGGAGTCTGCTTCTCTTCCTGGGTTTTGCTTGATTGAGGCCTTAGGAACTCCCCCCTTTAAAGTTTAAAGGTGTTTGAATGCTTCTCTCTGCTCCCTGTTAAATAGACTTTCATCCCCTCCTGTGTGCTCTAGCATATGATTTAATATAGGTAGTTCTTTCCCCAAGCCACTTTGACTTAATTGTTTCTTCACTGCTTTCATTGTCTGCAAGCTACTTCTCTACTTTGGGCAACTTTTGAGAGGATGAAACCAAGACATTTTCTTGCTTCAGTCATTAAGGCCTCCACTAGATAGACTGGCACTGACATACAAGAAACCCACTATGTGCATAGGGGTTATTCTAATCCTCCTTAAACAGGAATAAGGACTCATAGTGGGAGTGCAGGCTAGCTTCACATCACATCAAGGAAGTGGTGGAGAAATGTCTAGCAAGGGCACTATGAACTTTACCTATCATTTTCAGGCTGCTTTTCCTTGATTCAGCACTTGCACAATTATTGAAACCCTTTACCTGTTTTCCAGAGATTTGATGAAATTGGCTCTGCCAGTTTTTGCTAGTTTGTCAAAGATTGTGGGGAGCCAGCACCCTGGAGCATCTTACACTACCATCATGGTCAACTAGAAGAAAAAACATCAACACTTTTGTAAGGGATATAACAAAAACCAAATTCTATATAACATTATATTCATAGTGTTAGGATATAATTCAAAATTATTGGATATGCACGTAACTAGGAAAATGTGAACAGTATCAAATAAAAAAGGCAAATAACGGAGACAAACAATGATATAACATATATATTGGAATTAGGAAACAAGGATTTTTAAAACATCTATTGCAACTATGCTCAATAATGGAAAGAAAAATATGTTCACACCAATCTTACAACACGTGAAAAAGGAAATGTCAGCAGATAAATGGAAAAAATAAAGCATAACCAAATAGAAAATCTCAGGAAAGAAGTAGAAACTATTACAAAAATGGAATGGAAACCCCAAACTAAAAAGTAGAATATCTGAAATTAAAAATTCACTGGTGGACATATAAGCAGAATGGAGATGAAAGAACAAGTCAGTGAAAACAGTGAGAGATTAATAGACATTATTCAAACTCAAGAATAAAAAGAGTAGAATTATTGGGGGGGGGACACGATAGAACCTCAGGGACCAGTGGAACAATATAAAAAATGCCTAGCATATTTTGACTTTCAGTCTCAGAAGGAGAGAAGAGAGAGAATGGTGCAGAAAATATTTTAGGAAATACCTGAAAAAAATAATGAAAGACATATTTATAGATTAAAGATGCTAGCAAATAAAGCAAAGTGCATATGAAAAAAAAAAGAAAACTTGCTTAGACAGATCTTAGTCAAATAGGTAAAACCCATAGATATAGAGAAAAGCTTAAAAGTAGCTAGAGAAAAATAACACATTTTACATGGGTCAGACAATTATATTCAAATTACTACTGACTTCTCATCAGAAAATATAAAGGCCAGGAAACAGTGGAAGAGAGTGGAACAAGATCTTTAAAGAGATGAAATTTAAAAACTAAAAACAAAAAATTCAAAATAGTTGTTAATCCAAATTTCTATATCTAGCAAAAATACTATGAGTGTGAAATAATGATATTTTCCAGTGACGTAGAAAAAGTTGTGGCATTTGTGGTGGCAAGACCTATTTTACAAGGCAAGTAAAAGGGCATACTTCAGACTGAAGGGAAGTAATAGGAAGAAATGAAAGCCTAAATATCTATGTAAATATAAAAGACATTTTTTCTAGTAATTTCATTAAGTGACATTGCCTTCTGGGGATTATAAAATATGTAGATTCTATGCCCATAACAAATAAAGAATTAAATATTGGGGGAATGAGAAACCAACTTCAATAGTTACAAGTTATCTACATTTTACAGGAGACTGTACAATATGAACTCTAGTCTGTGAAAAATGAAATATGTATACTATAATGTTAGCATCCTCAAAAAGCAAGTCTTAAAATAAAAATTTCAAAAGTGTATCTCTTCTTTCAATAGTGACTGAAAGAAATCTTAATGGACTAATTTATCTCCAGAGTACAACCATAAACTTTGGCCAAAATACAAAAAGAATTTATCTGAAATACTGGGAAGTAAAATTAATCTCAATTAAGCAGAAAAATAGGCTTGTAATTCATTAAAAAAATAGGAAATAACAGAAAATAAATTAGAAGCAAATAGAAAATCTACAAATGAGAAATTTATCATAATTTTTTAAAAAAGCACAGAATGGAGATGACTGAAGAAAGTTCAGTTAATGTTCAGCTAGATCAAAGTAAATTACACAACATGAATAACTGATAAAAATATATATTCTGAATAATGTCAATCACCTTGTTAGTATTAATAGAAATTTATACACCTACAACTGTTGCATGAACATTGTTTTCAAATATGTATTATACAATGAGATAGACTGCATATTGGGTCATAAACAATTCACTTTAATTTTAAAAGTGGATATACAGAGAATGCTATCTTATCAGAATGGAATTAAGCTGGAAAACAATATGAAAAAGATGTCTATAAACTCTGCCAGCATTTGGAAGTTAAAAAAAAAAAAAAAGCATTTCTAACTAACTCATGGATCAAAGACATAAAATGGAACATTATAAAACATTGTAACAATGATAATATAAATGCAACATGTCAAAATACAAGAGCAAACCATTATAGATCGAATCGTGTCCTCCAAAAAAACATGTTCAAGTCTTAACATCTGGTTGTCTGGATAAAAACTCACTTGTAAATAGGAACTTTCTAGATCCTATTATTTAAGGTGAGGCCAAACTTAATTATGGTGGGCTTAATCCAATATGACTGGAGAGCTTATAAGTACAGGGAACTTGGAGGAGACAGTCTGTGAGAGAGACAACCATGTGATGGAGGCAAAGATTGAGGTGTCAACTGACAGCAAACCATCACCAGAACACTAAAGACATCACCAAAAACATGTCTTACAGCCTCTAAACCTGGGTGACAACACATTCCTGCTATTTAAGCCAATAAGTATGAAGTATTTGTTATAGAAGCTCTGCAAACTAAGACACAGATCCACTGCTTATGAGAAAAGTTTTGAAAAAGAACAAAATTGGAGGATATATACTACCTGATTTCAAGATTTTTACAAAGCCAAAATAATAATGCTGTGATACTGATATCAGGTTTGAAAAATAGATTAATTGAATATGACATGCAGTCCAAAAACATTAACAATTATATGGTGTTCCAGTTTGCCATTATGCAAAATACCAGAAATGGATTGGCTTTTATAAACGGGGTTTATTTGGTTACACAGTTACAGTCTTAAGGCCATAACGTGTCCAAGGTAAGGCCTCAACAATCAGGTAACTTCACTGGAGGATGGCCAATGGCATCTGGAAAACCTCTGTTAGCTGGGAAGATACATGGCTGGCATCTGCCCTGGAGTTGTGATTTCAAAATGGCTTTCTCCAAAATGTCAGTGTCAGCTTCCAAGGGCCATCTTCAAAATGTGCCTCTCAGCTGAAGCTCTCTGCCCCTGTGCATTCTTCAAAATGTCTCTCTTGGCTGCCGCTCTTTCCAAAATGTCACTCTCAGTTGCTCCGAGGCCCTTTTTTCTGTGAACTCCTTTATGCAACTCCAGTGATCTGATTCAATAACACCCACCCTGAATGGGTGGGGTAACACCTCTGTGGAAATTATCCAATCAAACATTTCACTCACAATTGATTGACTCACGTCTTCATGGAAAACACTCGATCAAAGAATTCCAGTATAATCAACACTAATACATCTTCTTCCACAAGATTGCATCAAACAACATTGCATTTTGGGGGACATAATACATCTGATCTGTCACAGATGGTATTTGACTTTTGATAATGCATGAGAAAAATGCATGAAGAAAAGTCTGTTTCAAAAAATGGTGCTGGTCAAACATTGAAGACTGATGGCTTGGTATATTGAGCCCTCTTTCTTGGGGCTTGCCCTTATGAAGCTCATTACTACAAAGGAGAGGCTAAAACTGCTTATATTTGGGCCTAACAGTCTCTCCCTGAGTACCACTTTGTTGCACAGATGTGGCTCTCTGTCTCTAGCTAAGCCAACTCGGCAGGTGAACCCACTGCCCTCCCTCCTACGTGAGAACTGACTCCCAGGGGTGTAAATCTCCCTGGCAATGCAGGATGTGACTCCTGGGGAAGAATCTGGACCCAGCATTGTGGGATTGAGAACATCTCCTTGACCAAAAGGGGGATGCAAAATGGAATGAGATAAAATTTTACTGGCTGAGAGATTTCAAACGGAGTCAAGCGGTCACGCTGGTGGACATTCTTATGCACTATATAGATAAAACCTTTTAACTTTTAATGTATTGGAATAGCTAGAAGCAAATACCTGAAACTATCAAACTCCAACCCAGTAGCCTTGCCTCTTGAAGATGATTGTATATAACAATGTAGCTTACAAGTGGTGACTTTGTGATTGTGAAAACCTTGTGGATCGCACTCACTTTATCCCATGTATGGATGGATGAGTAGAAAAATGGGGACAAAACCTAAATGAAAAATAGGGTGGGATGGGGAGATGATTTGGGTGTTCATTTTTATTTTTATTTTTTATTCTTATTCTTATTCTTTCTGGTGTAAGGAAAATGTTCAAAAATAGATGGGGTGATGAATACATAACTATATGATAGTACTATGAACAGTTGATTGTACACCATGGATAACTGTATGGTATGTGAATATATCTCAATAAAACTGAATGAATGAATGAATGAATGAATAAATAAATAAATAAATAAATAAATAAATAAATAAATAAATGGTGCTGGAATACCTGGATATCTATGTGGGGAAAAAATGAACCTCACAAAATATGTAAAAATTAATTTGAAATAGATTGTAGCCCTAAATGTATATGCTAAAATGTTAAATCTTTTAGAGATAAAGTTTAGGTTTGGGTGATGGATTTTTAGATAGGTCACAGAGATGTAATTGATAAGTTAAGCTTCATAAATTTAAAACTTTCACCCATCAAAAGAAATTATTAAGAAAATAACAGGCAACAACAGACTGGGAGAAGGTATCTCACAATACATATACAAAGGATTGTATCCGGAATATATATAAACTCATACTCACAGGATGTCTAAGATCAAAAGAATGACAACATGAAATGTTGACAAAGATGTAGAGCAACTGGAATCCCATACATTGTTGGTGGGAATGTAAAATGGTTCAACTACTTTGGAAAACTTTCTTACAGTTTCTTGTTTAACTAAGCAAATCCCTATGACCCAGCAAATCTACTGCTAGGTATTTTTCCTACAAAAATGAAAGCATATGATGACAAAATAAAGTTGTAAAAGAATGTTCACCATGTCTTTATTTATATTAATTAGGTAAATAACTAGATTATAGCCTAGATGCCAAAAAAGAAATGAGCATTGATATAGTAACTGAAAAAATGATACCATGGAGTACTATCCAGCAATAAAAAAAAAAAAATGATACATACAGTTGTATTAGTTTTCTATTGTTGCCATCACAAATTACTACAAAATTTGCAATTTAAAATAACAAAAATGCATTATCTTGTAGTTCTGTAAGTCAGTAGTCCAGAATGGATCTCATTAGGCAGAAATCAAGGTTTCAGAAAGACTGTGTTCTTTCCTGCAGGGTCTAGGGAAGAATTCATTTCCTTGATCATTTAGATTGTTGGCAAAATTCAGTTCCTTGGAATTGTGGAACTGACATCCCTGTTTTCTTGCTGGCAGTAAGCTCAGGACCATTCACAGCTCCTAATATAGGGGCTACCCACATTATTTGGCTCATGGTGCCCTTCCTCAATTTTTAAAGCCAGCAATGGCAGTTCAAATCCCTTTCATGTTTCAAATCTTGACTGCCTCTTTGTCCAGTCTCATCTCCCTAATTCTTTTTGCCTCCTTCTTCCACTTTTAAAGGCCCAAGGAATTACATCAGAACCAGTTGGATAATCCAGGATGTCCTCCTTAATATTAAGATTTACATAGCTTCTATTTGGGTTGATGCAAAAGTTTTGGTAATGGATGGTGGTGATGGTAACACAACATTGTGAACATAATTTTTAAAGCACTGAATTGCATATTTTAATATGGTTAAAAGGGGAAATTTTATGTTGTATATATGTAATTAGAATAAAAATTTAAAGAAAAATAGGACTTCACAACACAATGAACTCTATTGTGAACAATGGACTATAGTTAATAGTACAATTACAAAAATGTTCTCTCATGAATTGTAACAAAATGTACCATACTAATGCAAAACTTTCATAACAGGGCAGTATATGGGAAATTTGTATTTTATTAATGATTTTTCTGTAAGCCTAGCTTATCTAACAAAACTTAAATAATTTAAATAACATAAAAAAGATTTATATTATTTTTTTACCATATAACATGACATAGTCAGTTTCTAGGTATTAAGGTGTAGACATTTTTGGGAAGACATTCTGCCAAGCACACTGATATTCAATTTAATATTATTTTCCACCCTATTTGTAATATGTTGGAAAAAATTGGTGTAGTAATATGTACCTTATCTGGTCAGAATTTTGTGATGAGGTTCAAATGAAATAATGGACAGTAAATTGTTACATAAAGTGGCATTTAATAAAACTCATCATATTATTATGTTTTACAGTTAAAAGATTTTTAAACACATGGTATATATTAAATTTTTTAAAAAAGGATATATTAATGAATTAAAAGTAAATTTTCCAATTTAAATTTTGACTTCTTCAATCTCATCCTTTCCAACCATCCTCAATATAATCTATATCTCACCCATGGTAATCTTTTAATCCTTGAAAGTCCTCCTACTCTGTCAACTATTGAGCACTACTATTCTCTGTGTCTGAAACACACCTCCTTCACTTCCCTGGCTTTCCAAATTCTTCCCTTTTCTTCCTACTGCTCCTTTACCACTTTTCAGATATCTATATTTATCCTTCAGATTATTAAACTTTACTTCCTTGGGTACACCTTGCACAAAAATCCTAAATTAAATTGTCTCCTTGCTGTATACTTCATATTTGTTGATTAGATAAATGAGGTATTTTTTTTTTTAATCTTCACACTTCATTCTAAATATATTTTATCCTCTCTTTTCCATGCTTGACTCTAGAGTCTGTGAAGGCAAGAAACTTGTCTGTCTTGTTCACAACCATATAAACAATGCTTAGAACAAGACCTAGAAAATAGTGGCTTCCCAATGAATATTTGTAAAATGAATGACTGACTAATGAGAACAGAATCCTCTGAGCATAAGAATTTAAATTCAGGATATTCCACTGCTAATGCAATTCTTGCAAATGTTTTGAATATCCTGGATGAATCTTTCCTATGGGGTACCTAGTTCATCTTTTCTGCTTTAGCGAACTTCCCAAAATCCTGTCTCTGGCTTAGAAATCCTTGTTTACTGCCCTATCCTTTCTGCACTGTCTGGTCTTGACTTACTTGACAAACAGAAGGTATTTGCGAGAACCATCTTGCAAAGCTGGATTTCTGGTTCTGGGCTCTTCTAACCCACCATGAAGAATTACCTCACACCTCACTCTCAATTTTCCCAGGATAACTTTTAAAAATAGCAAAAAAAGGAAGACTTACACATCACCATCCAATGAAAAGATATCTTTATTTTAGTTCCTATTTATTTCTAATCTTTTCCTTTACGCATTTAAACTCCCTCACATACATTCTATTATATCCTATTATTGTAACTGTCCACTGAATAAATAAAGAAAATCACAGGATTGTCCCTAATGTAAACACAGTGAATATGCATTGGAGACAGATGTATACTGTAACCATGCAGCTGCAGCTCACACAGAACAACATGGGGTGGGAAGATGCCAGGGAGATGCAGTTTTCGGAAATGACTGACAAAACCACAAATAATCATTGCATGGTAATCATGGCTCAGTGGTTGCTCCACACAATTGTTGATGTGGCTGCCTATGAGGATATGATTATAAGACAACAAAGTCCATGCAGCTGGACTCATAATAGAATGGAATTCTTTGCAGAAAATTGGTTAAATGCTGGCAGCTCCTAAATCCAAAGTAAATGAGGACATGAAAGAAAAGATTTATGTTTTTAGACTTATGTGTAAGCAGGCTAACCACATTTCTATTGCTGAGGATGAAAAAGGTAGCTAGACAGTTCAGATCAATGTTCAGATCTCTGGTTCCCAAGTCTCCTCCTCTCACATACATAAGATGGGGAAATGGGGTCCTCCCAACTGTAAGTCATGAATAAAGCAACCTGTCAATTCAGCTGATCTTCTCATTCAACCTTACTGATTCCAGCTTGAGCTAGGTTTACTTCAGAATCTAACTTTTGTCTGTGAATATACTCAGTCTGCATTGAAAAAGAAGGTGGGTGTTTGGGAGGAGTAGGGCCTTATAAGAAATATCCAAAAAAACCATTTTAGTATTTAGTCAATGAAATTATCTTGGGGTCCACAAACTTTGAGGATATTCTTCCTCAAAGTGTTGTAAATAAGTCAATTATATCAGAATTGTCAATTATTTCTGAAGTGTTTAAGTTCAGATTCCTATTCTAGTCTCAATGACCTCCAATGTCTGGAAGTAAAGCCAATGGTTGTGCATTTTAACCAGCACCTTAAAGTGTTCAAGACACACTAAAGGTTGTGAAGCCTTACTAAATGGAGCCTGTAATGGGCTTCAAGGGGCCCTCAAATACACAGAATTGCATGTAAAATTTTATGCAATTGCTGAATAGGTGTTTGTGGCCCCCAAAATGTTCTTATTTTTGAAAAACAGATTCTAGTCTGTGGATTTTAGTTACAGTTACAGTAGGGTAGATTGTATTGGGTTAATTCTCCACAGGCAACAATAATAGACTTTGAACAAAATGCAAATAAAACAGGAAAGCTATATGAAGGCACTGGAGAATGACCAAACTATGAAAGAGTTGACCCTTAGAAAAAAAGAAAGCCATAGGAAAAGATGCATATTTATATGTCAATTATTCTGAGGGCACTCCCCATCTATAAATGACAAACCTCAGTATTATGGCCTTAGGAATCAAAGAGTGGAGTTTAGGTGGAAATTGAGATGGGAAATCGTGGAGCAGAGAGAACTGCAAGAGGGGTGCCCCAAAATATGCATATAAAATCCCCTCAAATACTTGGCCATACCTAACTGCACGCATGAGTGAATTGGAGGAAAAGTAACAATTGGATGGCAGAAAAATCTGAACAAACATTTCAGCTACTGACCACCACACAAAAGACAGTTTGGATTTGTAGCCCTGTAAAGTAAGAGTTGTAATAAATACTTTGGTTTTCTATTGAAACTCTAGGTGTACCACACTTAGCAAGTAAAAACTATGTCCCAGGACTTAGGGATTCACCCTGGAACTAAGAGAAATACCAACACACATCTCCCCTAAAGAAGCCTAAAAACAAACATCAAGATGTTCAAAGATGATATACAGACAGTGATAAGTTAAACATATGTGTATTTGTGTGTGTACACACACACATATATATATATATATTTCTCTCCTCTCTCATAAATATATCTATATATTGCAAACCCTACAGAAACAACTAAGAAGTAAAACAAAGAGTCATGGCTAATAAACCAATAGTGGAAATCAAGTAGAAGCATTTAAAAGGGCTTGTTTGCTCCAAAAGAAAGCAAAAAAATAAGAGTAAACAGGAATAGAAAACAGATGTAGATCAATACCCAAATATATCAACAATTACACTAAATGTAAATGGTCTAAACACTCCAGTTGAAAGATAGAAAGGATAATATTTGATTAGAATTTTTCAAAAGCCAAAGTTGAATTATATGTCTTAAAATATGCATTTTAAATATGTAAACATAGACAGTTTAAAAGTACAAGATGGGAAAAAAGATAAAATATACAAAGTCTAAATCTTAGGAAGTTGGAATGGTTATATTATTATCAGACGATATAGGCTTCAGAAGAAGAAATATTACCAGTGATAAAGAGGACTATTTAATAACATTAAATGGGTGCATTCAACAAGAAAGCATAGCAATTCTAATTGTATATGCATCTATTAACAGAACTTCAAAAATACAAAAATATATAAGAAAAAACTTATAGAAATGAAAGGAGAAATAGATACATTCACATTGTGGTTGGAGATTTCAGCAACCCTTTCTCAGTAATTGATAGAACAAGTACACAAACTATCAGTAAAGGGCATAGAAGTCTTGAATAATGCCATAAACATATTTCACCTAATGGAAATTTATAGAACATTTTACCCAACAAGAGTGGTTACACATTCTTTTCAAGGGCACATAATAATTCAACAGAATAGATCAAATTCTGTACCATACAATGAGTATCATTAAATGTTAAAACAATTAAATCATACAGAGTACTTTCTCTGAACACAGTGGAATTAAATTTTAAAAAAGATGTAAAATGCTGGGAAAATCTCCAAATATTTGGAAATTAAATAACAAAATTCTAAATAGCCTGTGGATCAAAGAATAAATCACAAGGGAAAATATAGAATATTTGTACTGGATGAAAATGAAATAATTCAGACTAAAATTTATGAGATATAGCCATCTTCTAAAGCAGCAATTATAGGGAAATTTATAGCATTATGTGCTAGAAATGGAAACCAACTGCTTAAATCATTGATCTAAGCATTCCCCATTAAAAAAAAAGGAAGAGCAACATAATGCCAAAATAAGCAAAAGGAAAGAAATATAAAAGGCCAGAGAAGAAATCAGTGAAGTAGAACACAAGCAGTAGATAAAAATCAATGAAAGGAAAAGCTTTTTCTTTGAAAGATTAATAAAATTGATAAACTTCTAGTCATATTTATCAAGAAAAAAAGAAAGCATGAATTAGCAAGAAAAAAAGGATGATTCTACAGTTATTAAAAGAATAAAGAAACATGATCAACTTCATGTCAACAAATTTGAAAACTTAGATAAAATGAACAAATTCCCTGAAAAACACAAACTATTAAATCTCACACAAGAAAAAAATAGGTAATTGAATAGTGTCTTATCTATTACAAAAATTAAATTTATCAATATAAACTTTTCTGCAAATAAATGCAAGTCCAAGGTGGCTACACTGGTGTTTTGTAACAACTATTTAAATAAAAATATTATTACTGAAGGAGTTTTTCTAGAAATAGAGGAGGAGAAAAATGTATTTTATTATGCTAGCATGATCATTATAACAAAACCAGACAAAGCTATTACTACAAAAGAAAATTCAGGTTAACATTATGTATGAATACAGGTGCAAAAATCTTCACCAATTTTAGCAAATTGAATCCAACAATATATTGAAAAAGAAAATACATCCCAACCAAGTGAGAAAATCAGTGCAATTCCAATCAAAATTATGGGATCTTATTTGTAGAAATTGATAATATGAATCTAAAAATGTAGACCTAGAAAGCAGACTTTAACAGTTACAAAAAAAGAACAAAATTGTAGGACTCACATTACCTGATTTCAAGACTTACAAGAATTCTACGGGAATTAGTACTGTGTGATATTGCATAAGAAAACACACACAAATCAATGGCACAGAGTATGGGGGGCATAAATAGACAAATCTATAGTCAATTGGCTTTCATCAAAAATGCCAAGATAATGTAGTGAGTAAAGGATCATCTTTTTAACAAATGTTCTGGAAAAACTGGATATGCATAAGAGAAAAATTAATAAATCTTGACCCTTACCTCATATCATATATAAAATTTAACCAGAAATGAATCATAGTCCTAAACGTAAGAGTTAAAATGATAAAAATTCCCAGGAAAAAACATAGCAGAAGTCTTTGTGACCTTGGATTAATTAGGCAAAGATTTTTTTGATGACACAAAAAGCATGAACTATAAAAGGAAACATTTATAAATTGAATTTCCCCAAAATTGAAAATGTTTTGCTCTTCAAAAGACATTGTTAAGATAAAAAGTCAAATCAGAACTGGGAAAAAAATATTTACAAATTGTATATTTGATAAAGGACTTGCGTACAGAAAAAATGATGAATACTTTCAATTCAATTTAAGTAGAAAAAAAGTTATAAAATGGTAAAAATTTCAATAGATCCTTCATTAAAGAGGATTTATGTGTGGCAAGTGAGTACATAGAAGGATGACCAACATCATTAGTCATTAGGAAAATGAAGATCAAAACCACTGAAATGGCTAAAATTTAAGACTGTCGAACTCAATATTGGCAGAGACATGGAGCAACTGGATCTCACTTCCATTACTGATGGAAATGTAACATGGCCCACACATTTTATAAAATGGTTTGCATGTTGCCTATGAGGTTAATATATATTTACCATACTATCCAGCAAATCCATTCCTAGGTATTTTCCCAAGAGAAATGAAAACATTTGTGCACACAAAGACTTGTATATAAGTGTCTAAAACATCTTTATGGATCCAAAGTGGAAACAATTCAAATTTCCAGCAATTGTTGAAGGCATAAACAATGTGTTATATATGGACACAAAGAAATCATACTCAGCAATAAAGTGGAAAGAAATTGTATGAAAATATAAAATTTCCATCAACAAAAAAGTTCACTTGAGTTCCCTTGCAGTCAGTATTCTTTCTCTAAACCTTGCCTCAGGCAACCACTGATCTGCATCGTGTATTTAAAGTTTTTCCTTTTCTAGAATTTTTTATAGATGAAATTTTACAATACATAGCATTTTGTGTTTGGTTTCTTTCATTTAGCATAACACAAAATGACAAATATGAAGCTGAAAAGCAAATATTAAGCATTAGAAAGCTAATGTGGCTAAACTGCTATCAGACAAAGTAAACATTAAGGCAAGAAATATTTCCATGGAAAAAGAGGGCCACTTCATAATGATAAAAGGATTACCTCATCAAGAAAACAAAATAATACTGAAAGTGTTTGACCCTAATAATTTCAAAATACATGAGGTGAAAATTAACACCCTTTTCTCAGAAATTGATGGAATAATAGAAATAATTAGTAGCTATTTAAAATATTTTAATCACGATCAACCAATTTGACGTGACTGGCATTTATAGATTACTATAACCAACAAATGCAGAGGGCATGTTATTTTCAAATGTTCACTAAATGGTCACCAAATAGAACATATTTCAGGCATGAAACAAGTCTTAAAGCATTCCAAATACTGAAACTACAGACAGCACATTGAACAAAACAGAATTAAATTAAAAGTCAGTTTTGAATGAGATATCTGGAAAATCTAAACATATTTATAAATTAAGCACAATTTTGAGTTATTGACCCATTAATAACTCAAATAAATCACATGGAATATTGCAAAATCTTTCCAATTGAATGATCATGGACAACATATCAAAATTTGTGGGATGCTCCAAGAGCAATGCTTGCCAGGAAATTTATAGCTTTAAATGCTAGTATTAAAAAAGAAACAGGGTTTGAAATTGATGATCTAAGTTTCTACCTTAAGAAGGAAGCGAAGAAGAGCAAACTAGGCCTAAGAATAGTAGAAGGAAGGAAATACTAAAATAAGAAAAGAATGAATAACATAGAAAACAACTAAACGAGAGAAAATAAACAAAGCCAAAAGTTGGTTCTTTGAAAAAATTAACAAAATGGATAAACCTTTAGCTGGATTAAGTTTAAGAAAAAAATTGCCAATATCAGGAATGCCAAAGGGAGCATCCCAACAGAGCCTATAAACATTATGATAATAATAAAGAAATATTCTGAACAACAACCTGGCAATAAATTTTACAACTTCAATGAAGTAGACAAATTCCATGAAGGGCACAATTTATGAAAACAGACAAGAAAAGAACAAAAAACTTGAATGGTAAAGAAATTAGAATTTATAGTTAAAAAACTAACAGTAAAACTTCAATGGCAGATATCTTCACTGGGGAATTTTTCCAAAATTCAAGGATGAAATAATACCTATCTTAAACTGTTTCATAAAATAGAGGAAGGAAAAATACTTCCCAACAAACTTTGTTCAGCAAGCATAATTTTTATTCTATAAAACAAACATAATATGGATATTTCACAAAAAGAGTAACATCAGGCGAAGATCACTCATGAGCACAGATGCAAAATTCCTTAATATAATATTAGCAAAGCAATAAACATATTTATATGCAAAGCAGTATATCAAAAGAACTATACATCGTGGGTAATTCCAGGAATGCAAGGCTTTAAACCACTGTAATTGTTTATATTTAACCACATCAACAGAATAAAAAAGAAAATCTATATAATCATCTAAATAGATACAGAAAAGACATTTGGCAAAACTTAACACATTTGTGATAGAACTGAGGAAAATAAAAAAAAAAGGAAATTTCTTCAACTTGATAAAGAACATGTATTAAAAAAACAAATGATATCAGACTTAATGGTAAAATGTTGAGCACTTCCCCTCAAGGGGAAATAAGGTAAGGATATCTACTCTTAACATTTCTATTCTTCATTTTGAAGATAATAGCCAGTGCAATAAGGCAAGAAAAATAAATAAAAATACATAAAGATTGGAAAGAAAGAAATACAACTCTTTTCATTCATAGGCAAAATGATTGCTTACACATAAAATCCTAAGGTATTAATTTTAATGAGACTGAAACTAATGAATGGATTTGACAGGGTACAGGATAAAAGGTCAATAACAAGAAATTCAATTGTATTTCTATTTTCTACCAAACAAACATCTGGGAAAAAAAAAGGAGTTAAACATAAAGCACCATCATTCCTTTTGGCTTACGCAGGAGGAAAACAAATTTATATGATATTAGCTAAGAGAATTTCCCAGGAAACAAAAGAACCAAACTCTGAAGCTATGCTGCCAAAGCATTGCCTAAAAATTCTGAAGGGGGTGGTTCTCTGGCAGTAACACCACTGCCACCACCACCTGCATTGAACACCAGAATTTCTGCACAGTGTTACTATGGTGCCAGGCAAAAGATTGCTCACTTTCAAATCCAAGCCCTATGTATAAGTTCATTTGATTGACAATCTTGGGTCATGTGCCTGCTTCCTAAGTACAAGGGATTATTGATATGTGACTTCTATGGATTCTGCATTTGGAAGGTGGGGATTATCAAAATATAAGTAGGATATTTGAAGACGTCAGCTAGGCACATTTAGAGGAAACCTAATATAAAAAGACTGCTTTTCCTGACTTCCTTGTATTTTTTTTCCTAAGACCGCTTCCCTGAAATATTAACCAGTACCTATGAACCAATTCCCAAGCAATCTAGGTCTAAAATTGCTGTTAGTTATGAATATCATTGGGAAAAATCCTTCAGTTTTTACTTAATCAATTCCTTCCCTCATCTTTCTGCTCCCTTGGTCTTCCTACGGTTGGAAAGGTAGACGTTCCCAGGCCCAAACCCATTCTAGATTTGGACCATGCTAACAAGACCAGTCAATATATTAGAAGCCCAGAATCTCATCTGGATTGATCTGGAATTTGTTTTTCTACCAACAGACCTACGATCTTGGAAACCATATTTGATACCCATATATCTCTATAATAACAAAGTTACAACATTTTCTACCTACTTTCTTGTCTTCCTTTTTTACGTGCTTTTTACTATATAGATTTTTTTTTTATTTAAATTAAATCTGGAGACCAGGCTCCCATCCTTTAGGCTGTTAAGAAATTCAACCTCAGATATTACTGCATTCCTTCAAATGCCCAAAACTGTGCAAAGGTGTCCTAGAATATATAACCCTGAAGAATATATTAGGTGAGGGCCTTCCAGTTGTTAGGAAAAACTGCTCACCACTGAGGTATCCATTGTCCCTACCTGCATGCTCATTTCAAGTTCAGCTTTTGTGCACCTTATGTGCCTTGCATGGGGTACAGGAAACTTTTCTGAAGCCTGGGGTCTTGGTTCCAACTTCCCCATATGAAACATCACATGGACAAAGGTCCTCACGGTTTTTGGAACTCCAGACCTCTGTGTCCCCTCTAGGTATAAGAAATTGATTTTTTCCCTATTTCCGTTACCACTTGTCCTTACTTTAGTAACCATCTTTCCCCTTGCACATTCTTGTCTATCTCCTCTCCTGACTAGTATGTTCCCTCCAAAAGGTCAATTTTTAAAAAGCCAGGAAGAGTGTTATTATAAGCAACTTTTGCTTTTGGATTGTCAAATAAATGCCCCTAAAACAAGAGCTCACATAAGGCCTAGAAACATTCTAGACTAGGGGGAAGAAAAAAAAGCAGAAAGAAACAAACCATAAACTAAAATCTCAAGGAAGTATTCCTCTAATCTTATCTCATTCTTAGTTCCGAGTTCTACTGGAGTTTCACCCTTATCCAACTTATTGAGAAGCTACTCTTCTGTACTGTCTTTCAACTTTCTTTGTTTTAGAGTCTGAGAACAATTGAATTCCCAATCATAGACCTTGATTTTGCCATGCAAGGACCAATCACCCTTCATACCTTCAAAGCTTTGAATATTGGCAGCAGCCTAGATTTTGTACGCTCCTTGTTGGCAGACAATTCTCTATGGATCTTATGTGTTTGCCTGTAAACAGAGGCATTGGCTTCCTTTATTCTAGATTATCTTTGCAATGACATTTGTATAGAGAAGAGCTTTCGAAGATAAAGATAGTGTCTCCCTCTGGATTAAAGTATAGATTTGCTTGATGAACAGTATCATAAAAATATTGTCTCAGAAACAAAGGGAAGGTTTTCTCATAAACTTGAAATATAGAGGCAGTGCTTCTCTTTGGAGTAATGAGGAGGCATGCATTAGGTCCAACATAAAATATATGGGTTCCCTAAATTCAGAGGTCCTTTCCTGTTACACAACCTACTGCATGTGCACACCTGACCCTCTTTTCATAACTCCACTATTGCTAAGAGTAATAAAGTCTTATCTCTGTCCCAGGTGTTTCATGTCTTCTGCTACAACTTTATCTGAGTTTATTATTAGAAGATGGAGCAAAATACCAGTATCTATAAACTTCTCGGCACCCCTGGGCTCTATCTGCTGAGTGGGACTCCACCCCTAAACCCAACAGCAATATTTGTTCCAAACAAGTCTAAGTTTGCCAAATTCCTTATGCATAGTGCATGGGACCTGCCAATAGTCTCTACAGGGTCAGGGACAGATTTCCACAGATCTCTATGCAAAACCTTGGTACTACCTGCTCTTAAGTTCTTCCTGTCATCTCTAGACTTTGATGCTGAGATTCCAGCAAGCAATACCTTAGATTGCCCACATTTTGACAAATTAAATGTAAATCTAGTATTTGATTGATATTATATTTTTTCAGTGTACTTACCAAGTGTCATAATGATACAAACTTTGGTTTAAATTAAATATCTATTTTATTTATCTTTTAGGAGCAGGTAATTGTGCATTACGATGGAGAGGTGAGATTAGCATTCTTTTTTTTTAACACAATTTATTTTCTAAACTCAAGTTATGCTTTCTACATTTCTATTTTTTCCTGTTTACCTCCAGGTGCTTCTCCTCTTCTCTACATATTTTATGACCCAGATGGATCACTGGCCATAATAGCTTTCTTCCTGCTCATGCACAAAACCCAAAACAACATACAACTGTGTACTATGGCTCAGGGAATTTTCTAGGCTGCAGCTTCTATCTCCCTCTTCTACTGAAGCACTTTTGTTCATGTGAAGTTCATAGGTTTCTATCCTTCAGTCTCATATACAAATGCATATACACACATATACATGTATGTGTACACAAACATACATTCATATATATTGCATACAAAAGAACACATTAACATACATGTGTATTTAAATAATTTTAATAAAATTCATTCACCCAAAACCCAGCTTAAAAAAACTAGAATATTACCAATGTATTCAAAATTCCCTGTATGATTCTCTCCAATCCCACCTCTACCCTAAAGTTAATTGCTATTTGAAACCAGTGCTTTGCTTTTGGAAAAAAAAAAATGTATAACTATACTTCATCTTTGTATAGAATACTAAATAATATATGGTTTTAGATTTCATGGGTTTGGGCTTTGTATGAAAAGAATCATATGTACTATTTTGTGACTTGTTCCTTGCGATGTTTGTGGTAATAATTATTCATGTTGTTGCATTTGTGGATATAGTTCATTAATTTTCACTTGATAGTTAGATTTTTGTGCTCTCTCCAGCACCTTTTGGTCACTGATTCTATTGCCTTTTCTGCCTGTCTTTGGTCCAAGTGTTGGTCCCAGAAAGTGATGCACGCATCACCCTCAACATGTTCTACAGACCTGGGACAGGTCTTTTCTCCTATTCAACCCAGACCCCAGGAAACCCTATCCAAATTTGGGTCCCGCATCCAAAATCTCTCTCTTCTGTAAAGAAGGACAAAAAACCTCACATCTTTTTGTGAAAACCATGAAGTATCTTAGTCATCTACTCACTTTACTGCCCAGTGGGATTGTGGCAGCTTGTTGCAGCATCCACACATGGTGGTGGAAGGTTTCAAATCTGCCCTGATTCCTCCAAGTACTTTTCCATCTCCCTCATAGCAGGATGCATGTCACAGATGCTCCAGCCTCTCATAGCACAGCAAAGCTACCCATCAAAGTTTAACTCAGCTCAGTCCAGCACCCTAGTCCAAGCAAGGCAAAAAGCCAGGTGAGGTGATGAACATACAAAATGGAAAACACACTCAATGAGAGTTATCAATCTAAACAACAAAAATCTAACTTATAAACTCCTTTCAAGAATCAAAAACATATCTTAATTTTGAATTTGGATTGGGAGAGGGAAAACGAATTGGATATAAAAAGACCACCTCATCCCCTCATATGGAAAGACCCTTTTTCTCTCCAGTCCCTTTATGTTTCCTTCTAATTCCCTCTTACTCTCTTCTGCTCTCCACATCACATGCCATGTGCACAGAGCAGGCACGTCACTTAATATAGAGCTAAATTAAATTAAGTACTCCAAGCCCTTCCTTCCTCTATTTTTTTCTGTTGAGTTTTACATGATTTGTCTGAGGTAAATTGCCATAGTTTTTCGTGCAGCTAAATGTTGGTTCAGTTAGGTTAGGAAATTGATAGGACAGAGACTCAGCGACATTGAAGAGAGAGAGGGATTGGCATTGGTGAGTTGGGTAAAGTCAATGTCAACAGAATTTTGGCAGTTTTGATGATTTTTGAAAATACATGCAAGATGAGTAGATTAACACAATCTTGCAAAAGCTGGGGCCAGCTTGTCTCTGATACAACGTTCGGGAGGAATGATACTTTTCTCTGAACTCCTCTTTCAGGTGTCAAATCTTACTTTGACTCAATTTAATTCAATTCAATTTAATTCTACAAAATTTATTGAAACTGACTTTGCCAAGTCACTGCACTAAAGGACCTAAAGAGCATATAATCTAGAATTAAGATTGTTTTAGAACATTAATAAGAATATTCGAAGTAAAGAAACAATAGTTCTCAACCCTTTGTCCCAGCCTATGGTTTCTGCACCTGACTCTTGTAAGCATGAGCAAAAAAAAAACTACAGTAAGTCAGGATCAGAGAGAAGGCAGGAAGGAAGAAAGGCAGGAGAAAGAGTAGGAAAACAGTAAAATAAAATGCAGGAGAAGCAGAAAAATAAGAGATGCAAGGTGGTTCAGGAGCCATATTGGTGAGTGTTATGAGCCCCATCTTTGTCATTTTCTGATGAGAGGCAGCATGATGCAAAGCAATGCCTGCTGAATAGAAGTTGAAAGATCTTACTTAACTTGGGCAAGCAACTTCAGCTCTCTGAGCTATAGTTTTCTTAACACTGAAATGACTCACTATGACCTTAACATTTCAGAATTGTTCTGAGAGTCTAATTAAGGAAAGTTTTAAAGAGTGCTTTATATACGAAAGGTTCAAATTTGAAATTACTTTGTAGTCATGTCTATGTGTTCTTTTTTCTCAGTGATTCTTTTCTGCAAGAACCCTTCCTCAAGGAGCAGCTTGAGCACCAGTAAAGATACCTTAACTCTCAAAGACTGTTTCCTTATATACAATATAAAAAAGATAATGGTAATTTTATCATTGAGTTGGGGTGGGAATTAAATGAATGTTAAGTGCTTAGTTCATGCAGCATGTCCTTGATGAATGTTAGCTATTATGTTTTTCTTCATCTGACAACTTGAGAGATTAAAAAATGTATTCATGAAGTATTGTGAGAACATATAAATAACTATATAAATGATAGCTTTTTTGTTTTGTTTTGGTTAAATTTTGGTATATTTAACACTGAACAAAGTGCACTGCACATGATAATTTCTCAGTAGATATTTGCTGAATCAATGTCTTATTTAGAATTTCATCAAATACTACTTCTTTTTTCATCTCCGTTTTCCCTTTAATATTCTTTTCACTCTTGGCTTTTCTTTTCTCTCCTCTGTCTGATGAGAGTCATATTTCCTTATGAGGCCATGTTCTTAACAGTTCTCACTCTCACTTTGCAAAGATGTCTGTAGCTATTTTCAACTGCTTCTCTGTATTGGTTCCCTGACTCTGGTCAAATTTTATCCTCTTTTCCTCTATACTCCTTGCTTAGGTGGTATTTTTCAGTCCTAGGTTTCCCTAGGGGACCCAATATTTGCATTTGCTGATTAGATTCATTCAGATTCACTTATTTGCTAAATTGTTTTGGCACTGAGCTAGAGTCAGAAGCCACAGTGGTGGTAAGGTTGCTCCAAGATATTGGACAATCATGGCCCTTAATGAGGTGGGTAATTTCTATGCATTGGAAGATGAAAAAGTCAGGATAGCTTTAATTAAAATACATTCAGTAGAGAAATCTCAGTTATCCATTAAACGTAAAGTATGTTCTGTAGGCATTCAAGTTGTGCCATTTCATGATAATAGTTTTGACCCACTGATTTATAAATACGCAAAGGAAATATTGTGAACAGAAAAAAATTTTTTCAAAAATTATTTTTCTATTGAAAGAGATTTAAGGGTTCTATCAATGACCTATGTCTACTATGCACCAATGTCCAAGTTATAAGCCTATGTACAAAAGCCTTCCTCTGGCAATGCTTCAGTTGATAGTTAAGCACTTTATGAATTCTCTATGAATCTTTGCTTACTGCATTTTATGAGATGCAGCTGAGATTTGACTTAATAAATCGCTCCAGAAATTTGGTTCTCCCTCACCTGCCAACTGAACTTAACAGATTTTGGTAGAAATGTCATTGATGAGTTCAAGCACATAAAAATGGAATTTCTGGGGCAATTGTTCAATAACTAAAAATGTCCAAATCATGATGAGTTAGAAACAGGTGAGATCCAGGACCCTGTTGAAAAAGGTAAAGAAAATGAAAAAGCATGCTGTTCTAGTTTGCTAATGCTGCTGAATGCAAAACACCAGAGATGGATTGACTTTTAAAAAGGGGTGTATTTGGTTACACAGTTACAGTCTTAAGGCCATAAAGTGTCTAAGGTAACACATCAGCAATCGGGGACCTTCACTGGAGGATGGCCAATGATGTCCGGAAAACCTGTTAGCTGGGAAGGTATGTGGCTGGCATCTGCTCCAAAGTTCTGGTTTCAAAATGGCTTTCTCCCAGGACGTTCCTTTCTAGGCTTCAGTTCCTCAAAAATGTCACTCTTAGTTGCACTTGGGATATTTGCCCTCTCTCAGCTTCTCCGGAGCAAGAGTCTGCTTTCAACGGCCATTTTCAAAATGTCTCTCATCTGCAGCTCCTGTGCTTTCTTCAAAGTGTCCCTCTTGGCTGTAGCTCCTCTTCAAAAGTTCACTCAGCTGCACTGAGTTCCCTCTGCCTGTCAGCTCATTTATATGGCTCCACTGATCAAGGCCCACCCTGAATGGGTGGGGCCACACCTCCATGGAAATATCTCATCAGAGTTATCACCTACAGTTGGGTGGGGTGCATTTCCATGCAAATCTAATCAACACCAATAAGGTCTGCCCACACAAGATTACATCAAAGATAATGGCATTTGGGGGACACAATATATTCAAACTGGCACACATGCTTTAATTATTAACTGCATGGGAAAATGTGAAGTTCTAGAGTCAGATGATAGAGGTCAAGTGAAAACTTTTGGTGGGAAAGTACCACCCGCAATCCCCATCCATGGACTCACAATTCATCCCTATAAAGCAAGAAACAAAGGACTGAAGAATGAGGCATGTTACAGCTCCCAGATGCCCCCAATAACCTAGTAGGAAATTGAGAAATGTATTTGTTGATATAATTTATTAGCTGCCCCAGTCAGTACTGTTCATTAGGATTTCTATATATGAGAGACATAAAATTGGAAAGTGGGAGAAAAAGACTTGACCAATTGGAAATGTAAAATAAAATGTGTTTAGCACATTAAATAAGTTTGAGAAAACATCATTATTCCAGATTTTAAAAATGGAGTGATGCTGAGGAAGATTATGGGAGGCCAACTCCCTCCCAAGATTTCCTTCTTTGGTGACGACTCCTGTCAATCCATGGTTACCTCCAGCTCAAAGCTCCCATCAGTGAGATTCTTGACTGCAAAGCTCAGAAATGCAGACTCCTCTGGTAAGGACTTTCGATCCCACCCATAGAGCAAACACTTCTATTTATCATCTTTCAATGCACTTAATACACATAAATTACATTTGTTTGTTTCTTTCAATAATATTTATCAAGTGCCTATTTGGGGTCAGGCACATTCTAGGTACTGTAAAGATAAATTATATATGGCTTCTTTCCTTAGGTAGCACATACTTTTGTGAGGCAGTCATACAAGCAGATTTTCCCCTATAATTTAATAAGGACACTATAATTTAATAATGCTTCTGAAGAGTGTGACAAATTAGGTGCCAGTTGAATGAAAAGGTAAAGGAAAATCTAATTGAAAAAATGGATAATGGATATATATATATATATATATATATATATATATATATATATATCTTTTCATAAAAATAGAACATTTATTCACAAATAAAAAGGCATTTCAGAGCAACCACTACATCATAGAGTACTAATTTTCTATCACAAATGCTGCAGACATTTAAAGAAAAAGTTGCCTTCAGACTGAGGCAAAATAAGTGAGTTCTCGTTTAACCACTGTTCCAGTGTCCTAAATCTGCCATTATGCAGAATGCCAGCAATGGATTGACTTTTATAAAGGGGGTTTGTTTGGTTACAAAGTTACAGTCTTAAGACCATAAAAGTGTCCAAGCTAAGGCATCAACAAAACTTAAATCATTTCAGTAATAATAGGTAAGTACAAGATCCCATCAAAATCCGTTACAGGCCTGGTCTGTCCTAAGGAAAAATTTCCCTCTAGCTGTGGACCTGTGAAACTTAGAACAAATTCTCTGCTGCCAATGTACAAAGGAGGGACAGTTATAGGATAAACATTCCCATTGCCATAAAGAGAAACAGTAAGGAAAACGGGGTTTAAGGGACGAAAACAATTCATAAAACACACAGGGCAAACTCCATTAGATTCCAAAGTCTGAGAGTCATTTATAGAACATCGTTTTATTTTGGGGCTTGTGAGAGTAGGAGTCCAACCCTTTCCAAAAGCTTATGTGTCGGCCTTTTTCTCTCCAAATGCTGGGGTGAGTGCTCCAACATATCCAAACACTGGAAAGACCAGCTTCTCGCCCCACCCTCCTTAAATAGTGGGGTGCCACCCAGACTTTGCCTCTCCAGGGCAAAGACTCTCCCCTCTCCTTACGGTGGGGTGGTGGCCAGCCTTTCTCCATCCCATAGGAATGTGCTCCACCCTCTCTGGGGCCTGGGGTGGCAGCACTCTTCCTGAGCATCAAGGTGGAAGGCCTGCCCTCTGCCTCCAGGGCAAATTCACCCTTTCCACGTACATGGGCTGCTCCACTCTCCCTGCCTGAGACCTCTTGATTCCAGACTTCAATCTCCATGGCTCTGACCTTGAAGAAATTTTTCCTTCAATTTGCTCCTTCTTCATCTCCTCCAGTCCAGACCAGCAGCGTTTCTGTTTATACAGATTTTGCAAAAATTCTGCAGGCTTGGCATGCAGTTTACAGCGATCAAAGCCATCAGACAATAGGACTTTCCACAAATCCTTTCTGGATAACTCCATCTCCAATCCTGGCTTATACTAAAATGGTGGTCAGAGTCCATGTTTGGTTAAATCCTCATGTAGGGCTGTAGCCTCTGGGGTCTCACTTTCTGAAAGCCTGGAATTATCCAAACTATGTTTCTGTTTTCTTTGTACCCAAGAGTTCATTTCTCCGCTTATCTCTGCCTTGTCACATTTTACTATAAGCTGCAAGGAGAAGCCAGGTTACATCCTCCACACATAATCTGCAGATCTCCTCAGCTAAGTATCCCAGCTCTTCGCTTTCAAATTCTGCCTTCCATCTGACTCCAGGACACAATTTTGCCAAATTCTCTGCCATTTTAAAATAAGGATTCCCTTTCTTCCAGTTCTCAATGCACATTCATCATTTCTGCTCAAGTCCTCATCAGAAGTATCTTTAGAGTCCATATTTTCACAACAGTCTCTTCAAAGCAGTCTAGGCCTTTTCCATCAAGCTCTGCACAGTTCTTCCAGAGTTTTCCCCTTATCCATTTAAAAAGCTGTACGAACATGTTTGGTATTTGCAACCTCAGCAGCACCCCACTTCTCTGGTACCCAAATCTGTTCTGGTTTGCTAATGCTGCCAGAATGCAAAATACCAGAAATAGATTGGCATTTATAAAGGGGGTTTACTTGGTTACAAAGTTACAGTCTTAAGGCCATAAAAGTTTCCGAGCTATGGCATCAACAATAGGGTATCTCCACTGAAGGATGGCCAATGATATCTGGAAAACCTCTATTGGCTGGGAAGGCACATGGCTGGCATCTGCATGCTCCTAGGTTGCATTTCAAAATGGTGTTCTCCAAAATGTCAGTGTCAGCTTTCTACACCCATCTTCAAAATGTCTCTTTCAGCTGCAGCTCTCTAAAATGTCACTCACAGCTGCTCTGAGTTCCTTCTGTTTGTCAGCTCTTCTATATGGCTCCAGTGATTTCATTCAGACCCACCTTGAATGGGTGGGATAACACATCCATAGAAATTGTCCCATGAAGGTCTTGCCCACAGTTGATTGAGTCACGTCTCCATGGAAACAATCAAAGGATTCCAACCTAATCAACACTAATACATCTGCCCCCACAAGACTGCATGGCATTTGGGGGGGTTGTAATGTATCCAAACAGGCACAAACCCTGTCATTCATTCATCTCTGCTGTCATTTAAAAAAATTATTTAACATCAACATGTGTCAGGGACCAAATTAGGCCAGTTACTTCTCTTATAATTGATCTTGGAAAAGTCATTTGATGGCATATGAACCTCCTCATCTGTAAATTGAGCATTATAATTTTTATTTCACTTAGGTCATTATAACAATTAAGGGTCATAGAGCTTGACAAATACCTATGTATTATTTATTACTGTAACTTGGAAAATTATATATATAAGAAGAAATGATCAGGAATGCCCTAATTCTATTTAATTCATAAACTTTCCATCCCTCTATTCATTGTTACTTCAGCGCTCCCTGATTGATTCTCAATTATTAACTCCAAACTTGAAATAAAATCATATGGGGAATGTCAAGTTTCCATTTTCAATGTAGAAAAATTGAAAGAATGATGCTCCCACTCTAACAATAAGAAAAGTCCAGATAATTTACAAAATTATAACTTTTCTTGAATCTTCCAGAGAGCTGAGGTCACAGGATGATCACCTAGCTTGACATTCAAGGAAAGACATGTGCTACCAAGTAAAGATATGATGCAAGCACTTGCTTACCTGTGGTAGAGCACAGGCAGAAGAGACCTTAGGCATCATGCAAGCCAGTAAGAATAATTCAACTTAATTTTTTACCAGTGATGAAAGGTCATGTATGGGCTAGAATGAGAGTATAAAACTCCTGGCTGCCACAGACACAAAGAAGTTTGCACCACTCATATACTTTTTGAGCTCACCAGGGGCTCAAAAGGAAGATTAAGGCAGAGAGAAAGTGCTCCGAGAAACTCTGGTGCAGATCTAGCAGGTAAGGCACAGTAGTTGCTGCAGGAAAGGATCTGCACAGGGGTCCTTCTCCTCTATAAACACTAAGGAACAAAAGATTTAAGTCACTGTGGAAAGGACAAGAACCCGTTATACTCTCAGGTCACTGGTAAACACCCATTCCATTTGGGAAAAGGGAACAAAACTAAATCTTTACATCTCGGCAAAAGACAGGAAACTATCATGAGCCCAGACCATTAGAGATCCCCTATTTCTCAGGGAAAGAAAGGATCACTGAGAAAGCCCCACACCAAGATGAGGAACAGAGGGCCTTCCTAGGACTGAATGCAGCCAGAAGAAAGCCCCTCCAACAAGCACTGAGTGAGATTTAACATCAGTCTATGAAAGGGAGAGGTAAGAACACAAAGAAATAACTCTGAAGTAGAGGCTCAGAGAGGGAGTAGAAAACAGAGTGAAACAGGAACAGTAAGAAAAACACTCCAGCAATAAAGAGCACTTCATCCCACTAAGCAGAAGAAGAATTTGAAGCTGAAGTTACACTCAGGATAACCCTATCAACAACAAAACCCAACCCAGATTCATTCCTGACTAGATTGGCTGAATCATCCACACTAAATGCCTAGCAGAAGATGGATGCCCATTTCCTAAATTAAATACCATTTACCCACTCTCAACTGACCTGCACAGGATATTCAGTTTTCGACCAAAAATTATGAGCAGGAAAATAAGCAAGGAAGCAATACAAAAGCAACATTTTATTAAAAGATACAGTAATCAATAAAACAATATGTAGATATGACTGGGATTTTGGAACTATTAGACAGGAATTTAAAATAACTAAAACAAACTTATTAAAGTCTCTAATGGAAAGGGGAACAATATATATAAATGGACGGAGATTTTCAGTAGAGAATGGATGCTATAAGAATCAAATGGTAGTGCAATTAACAAATAAAAACACATGGTAACATATATTAAAAATGTCTTTAACAGGGACATAAGTGAACTTCAATTTCAATAGATGAAATAGAAAAAAGAAATCCTACAAAGATGATTTACATAGATCAAATACTGAAATACAAAGTTGAAAGAGGAGAAGAATACATAATTGAATGTAAAAGAACTGTGGGACAATATCACACAGGGGCACATATGTGAAATATAAGTACTAGAATGAGAAGAGAGAATGAAACAGAAAAAATATTTGAACCTTAGAGAACACAAAACAAGATAAATCCAAACATACACATACACAACACACATATAGGCATATTATATTCAAAAAGTTGAAAACCAAAGATAAAAAGAAAATCATGAAGACAGCCAGACCAAAAACAAAACAAAAACCATACATTGCGTACAGAGGAACAAAAAGAACTACAGGAAACAGTCATAAAAATTATTTAAGTCTAAAAGAAATGTGGTGATATCTTCCAAGTGCTGAAAGAAAAAAAATTGTCAACCAAGAATTCCATGCCCATTGAAGATAACTTTTAAAAATAAATAGGGAATAAAGACTTTTCTGGAAAAACAAAAACCAGGAAAATTAATTATTAGGAAGCTGTTGTTCTAGTTTGCTAATGCTGCCGGAAGGCAAAACACAAGAGATGGATAGGCTTTTATAAAAGGGGGTTTATTTGGTTACACAGTTACAGTCTTAAGGCCATAAAGTGTCCAAGGTAACACATCAGCAATCGGGTACCTTCACTGGAGGACGGCCAATGGCGTCCGGAAAACCTGTTAGCTGGAAAGGCACGTGTCTGGCGTCTGCTCCAAAGTTCTGGGTTCAAAATGGCTTTCTTCCAGGATGTTCCTATCTAGGCTGCAGTTCCTCAAAAATGTCACTCTCGGTTGCTCTTGGGGCATTTGTCCTCTCTTAGCTTCTCCAGAGCAAAAGTCTGCTTTCAATGGCTATCTTCAAACAGTCTCTCATCTGCAGCTACTCTCTCAGCTTCTGTGCTTTCTTCAAAGTGTCCCTCTTGGCTGTAGCTCCTCTTCAAAATGTCACTCTCAGCTGCACTGAGTTCCTTCTGTTTGTCAGCTCATTTATATGGCTCCAGGGATTTAATTTAGATCCACCCTGAATGGGTGAGGTAACACCTCCATGGAAATTATCCAATCAGAGTCATCACCCACAGTTGAGTGAGGTGCATCTCCACAGAAACACTCCAAGAATTACAATCTAATCAACACTGATACATCTGCCCACACAAGATTACATCAAAGATAATGAAGTTTTGGGGGACATAGCATATTCAAACTGGCATGCCTGTATTATAAGAATTGTTGAATTTTTCAGTCCAAAGGAATATAATACCAGAGAGAAACCTGGAACTCAATAAAGAAATGAAGAATTCTGGAAATAGTATGAATAAAAGTAAGTAAAAACTCATAGTTTATTTTTAAAATTTCTCTACATTAAGACTGTCTATAGAAAAATAGCAGCAATTAATTTTGTGTTTATAGCATGTATAAACATGGAACATATGAAAATAATAGTAGAAAGGGAGTAAATAATTTGGGATATAGTCTCCAAAGTGTATTGCACTGTACATGAAGGACTATATTATTTAGAGGTAGACTATGATTAACTAAGCATGCCTATTTTAAACTGTAGGACAATTTCAAAATATTTTTCAATAAGAGGCTAATAATAATTCAAAAGTTCAGATAAAATGGAATTATAAACAATAGTAAAAAGAAGGCAGAAAAGAGATTAAAAGAAAGAAAAAGCTAATGGAATAAAGAGAAAACACCTAGGAAGATGGTTGATCTTAATCCAAATATGTCAATATTGTGTTAAATATAAATGATCTAAATACATCAATTAAAGGATAGAGATGTCAGGTAATATTTTAAAAGTCAAGACCCAACTACTTGATGTCTATAAGAAACACACTTTTAATAAAATGGCGGGGGGCGGGGCAAGATGGCAGACTGGTGAGCAGTATGTTTTAGTTACTCCTCCAGGAAAGTAGGTAGAAAGCCAGGAACTGTGTGGACTGGACACCACAGAGCAATCTGACTTTGGGCATACTTCATACAACACTCATGAAAACGTGGAACTGCTGAGATCAGCGAAATCTGTAAGTTTTTGCGGCCAGGGGACCCGCGCCCCTCCCTGCCAGGCTCAGACCCGTGGGAGGAGGGGCTGTCAGCTCCGGGAAGGAGAAGGGAGAACTGCAGTGGCAGCCCTTATCGGAAACTCATTCTACTGATCCAAACTCCAAACATAGATAGACTGAGACCAGACACCAGAGAATCTGAGAGCAGCCAGCCCAGCAGAGAGGAGACAGGCATAGAAAAAAAACAACACGAAAACTCCAAAATAAAAGCGGAGGATTTTTGGAGTTCTGGTGAACATAGAAAGGGGAAGGGCCCTGAGGCGCATATGCAAATCCCGAAGAAAAGCTGATCTCTCTGCCCTGTGGACCTTTCCTTAATGGCCCTGGTTGCTTTGTCTCTTAGCATTTCAATAACCCATTAGATCTCTGAGGAGGGCCCGTTTTTTATTTTATTTTTTTTTTTAATCCTTTTTTCTTTTTCTAAAACAATTACTCTAAGAAGCCCAATACAGAAAGCTTCAAAGACTTACTATTTGGGCAGGTCAAGTCAAGAGCAGAACTAGGAGAGTTCTGAGACAAAACGCAATAATCCAGTGGCTGAGAAAATTCACTAAACACCACAACTTCCCAAGAAAAGGGGGGTGTCCGCTCACAGCCATCATCCTGGTGGACAGGAAACACTCCTGCCCATCGCCAGCCCCATAGCCCAGAACTGCCCCAGACAACCCAGTGTGACGGAAGTGCTTCAAATAACAGGCACACACCACAAAACTGGGCATGGACATTAGCCTTCCCTGCAACCTCAGCTGATTGTCCCAGAGCTAGGAAGGTGGAGCAGTGTGAATTAACAAAGCCCCATTCAGCCATCATTTGAGCAGACTGGGAGCCTCCCTACACAGCCCAGCAGCCCAGAACTGCCCTGGGGGGACGGCACTCACCTGTGACATAGCACAGTCATCCCTCAACAGAGGACCCAGGGTGCACGGCCTGGAAGAGGGGCCCACTTGCAAGTCTTAGGAGCCATACGCCAATACCAAGGACTTGTGGGTCAGCGGCAGAGACAAACTGTGGCAGGACTGAACTGAAGGATTAGACTATTGCAGCAGCTTTAAAACTCTAGGATCACCAGGGAGATTTGATTGTTAGAGCCACCCACCCTCCCTGACTGCCCAGAAACACGCCCCATATACAGGGCAGGCAACACCAACTACACACGCAAGCTTGGTACACCAATTGGACCCCACAAGACTCACTCCCCGACTCACCAAAAAGGCTAAGCAGGGGAGAACTGGCTTGTGGAGAACAGGTGGCTCGTGGACGCCACCTGCTGGTTAGTTAGAGAAAGTGTACTCCACGAAGCTGTAGATCTCATAAATTAGAGATAAGGACTTCAATTGGTCTACAAATCCTAAAAGAACCCTATCAAGTTCAGCAAATGCCACGAGGCCAAAAACAACAGAAAATTATCAAGCATATGAAAAAACCAGACGATATGGATAACCCAAGCCCAAGCACCCAAATCAAAAGACCAGAAGAGACACAGCACCTAGAGCAGCTACTCAAAGAACTAAAGATGAACAATGAGACCATAGTACGGGAGATAAAGGAAATCAAGAAGAACCTAGAAGAACATAAAGAAGACATTGCAAGACTAAATAAAAAAATGGATGATCTTATGGAAATTAAAGAAACTGTTGACCAAATTAAAAAGATTCTGGAAACTCATAGTACAAGACTAGAGGAAGTTGAACAACGACTCAGTGACCTCGAAGATGACAGAATGGAAAATGAAAGCATAAAAGAAAGAATGGGGAAAAAATTGAAAAAATCGAAATGGACCTCAGGGATATGATAGATCATATGAAACGTCCGAATATAAGACTCATTGGTGTCCCATAAGGGGAAGAAAAGGGTAAAGGTCTAGGAAGAGTATTCAAAGAAATTGTTGGGGAAAACTTCCCAAATCTTCTAAACAACATAAATACACAAATCATAAATGCTCAGCGAACTCCAAATAGAATAAATCCAAATAAACACACTCTGAGACATATACTGATCACACTGTCAAACACAGAAGAGAAGGAGCAAGTTCTGAAAGCAGCAAGAGAAAAGCAATTCACCACATACAAAGGAAACAGCATAAGACTAAGTAGTGACTACTCAGCAGCCACCATGGAGGCAAGAAGGCAGTGACACGATATATTTAAAATTCTGAGTGAGAAAAATTTCCAGCCAAGAATACTTTATCCAGCAAAGCTCTCCTTCAAATTTGAGGGAGAGCTTAAATTTTTCACAGACAAACAAATGCTGAGAGAATTTGCTAACAAGAGACCTGCCCTACTGGAGATACTAAAAGAGCCCTACAGACAGAGAAACAAAGAAAGGACAGAGAGACTTGGAGAAAGGTTCAGTACTAAAGAGATTCAGTATGGGTACAATAAAGGATATTAATAGAGAGGGGAAAAATATGGCAAACATAAACCAAAGGATAAGATGGCTGATTCAAGAAATGCCTTCACGGTTATAACGTTGAATGTAAATGGATTAAACTCCCCAATTAAAAGATATAGATTCGCAGAATGGATCAAAAAAAATGAACCATCAATATGTTGCATACAAGAGACTCATCTTAGACACAGGGACACAAAGAAACTGAAAGTGAAAGGATGGAAAAAAATATTTCATGCAAGCTACAGCCAAAAGAAAGCAGGTGTAGCAATATTAATCTCAGATAAAATAGACTTCAAATGCAGGGATGTTTTGAGAGACAAAGAAGGACACTACGTACTAATAAAAGGGGCAATTCAGCAAGAAGAAATAACAATCATAAATGTCTATGCACCCAACCAAGGTGCCACAAAATACATGAGAGAAACACTGGCAAAACTAAAGGAAGCAATTGATGTTTCCACAATAATTGTGGGAGACTTCAACACATCACTCTCTCCTATTGATAGATCAACCAGACAGAAGACCAATAAGGAAATTGAAAACCTAAACAATCTGATAAATGAATTAGATTTAACAGACATATACAGGACATTACATCCCAAATCACCAGGATACACATACTTTTCTAGTGCTCATGGAACTTTCTCCAGAATAGATCATATGCTGGGACATAAAACAAGCCTCAATAAATTTAAAAAGATTGAAATTATTCAAAGCACATTCTCTGACCACAATGGAATACAATTAGAAGTCAATAACCATCAGAGACTTAGAAAATTCACAAGTACCTGGAGGTTAAACAACACACTCCTAAACAATCAGTGGGTTAAAGAAGAAATAGCAAGAGAAATTGCTAAATATATAGAGACGAATGAAAATGAGAACACAACATACCAAAACCTATGGGATGCAGCAAAAGCAGTGCTAAGGGGGAAATTTATAGCACTAAACGCATATATTAAAAAGGAAGAAAGAGCCAAAATTAAAGAACTAATGGATCAACTGAAGAAGTTGGAAAATGAACAGCAAACCAATCCTAAACCAAGTACAAGAAAAGAAATAACAAGGATTAAAGCAGAAATAAATGACATAGAGAACAAAAAAACAATAGAGAGGATAAATATCACCAAAAGTTGGTTCTTTGAGAAGATCAACAAGATTGACAAGCCCCTAGCTAGACTGACAAAATCAAAAAGAGAGAAGACCCATAGAAACAAAATAATGAATGAAAAAGGTGACATAACTGCAGATCCTGAAGAAATTAAAAAAATTATGAGGATACTATGAACAACTGTATGGCAACAAACTGGATAATGTAGAGGAAATGGACAATTTCCTGGAAACATATGAACAACCTAGACTGACCAGAGAAGAAATAGAAGACCTCAACCAACCCATCACAAGCAAAGAGATCCAATCAGTCATCAAAAAGCTTCCCACAAATAAATGCCCAGGGCCAGATGGCTTCACAGGGGAATTCTACCAAACTTTCCAGAAAGAACTAACACCAATCTTACTCAAACTCCTTCAAAACATTGAAGAAAATGGAACACTACCTAACTCATTTTATGAAGCTAACATCAATCTAATACCAAAACCAGGCAAAGATGTTACAAAAAAGGAAAACTACTGGCCAATCTCCCTAATGAATATAGATGCAAAAATCCTCAGCAAAATACTTGCAAATCGAATCCAAAGACACATTAAAAAAATCATACACCATGACCAACTGGGGTTTATTGCAGGCATGCAAGGATGGTTCAACATAAGAAAATCAATCAATGTATTACAACACATTAACAAGTCAAAAGGGAAAAATCAATTGATCATCTCAATAGATGCTGAAAAAGCATTTGACAAAATCCAACATCCCTTTTTGATAAAAACACTTCAAAAGGTAGGAATTGAAGGAAACTTCCTCAACATGATAAAGAGCATATATGAAAAACCCACAGCCAGCATAGTACTCAATGGTGAGAGACTGAAAGCCTTCCCTCTAAGATCAGGAACAAGACAAGGATGCCCGCTATCACCACTGTTATTCAACATTGTGCTGGAAGTGCTAGCCAGGGCAATCCGGCAAGACAAAGAAATAAAAGGCATCCAAATTGGAAAAGAAGAAGTAAAACTGTCATTGTTTGCAGATGATATGATCTTATTTCTAGAAAACCCTGAGAAATCGACGATACAGCTACTAGAGCTAATAAAGAAATTTAGCAAAGTAGCGGGATACAAGGTTAATGCACATAAGTCAGTAATGTTTCTATATGCTAGAAATGAACAAACTGAAGAGACACTCAAGAAAAAGATACCATTTTCAATAGCAACTAAAAAAATCAAGTACCTAGGAATAAACTTAACCAAAGATGTAAAAGACCTATACAAAGAAAACTACATAACTCTACTGAAAGAAATAGAAGGGGACCTTAAAAGATGGAAAAATATTCCATGTTCATGGATAGGAAGACTAAATGTCATTAAGATGTCAATTCTACCCAAACTCATCTACAGATTCAATGCAATCCCAATCAAAATTCCAACAACCTACTTTGCAGACTTGGAAAAGCTAGTTATCAAATTTATTTGGAAAGGGAAGATGCCTCGAATTGCTAAAGACACTCTAAAAAAGAAAAACGAAGTGGGAGGACTTACACTCCCTGACTTTGAAGCTTATTATAAAGCCACAGTTGCCAAAACAGCATGGTACTGGCACAAAGATAGACATATAGATCAATGGAATCGAATTGAGAATTCGGATATAGACCCTCAGATCTATGGCCGACTGATCTTTGATAAGGCCCCCAAAGTCACCGAACTGAGCCATAATGGTCTTTTCAACAAATGGGGCTGGGAGAGTTGGATATCCATATCCAAAAGAATGAAAGAGGACCCCTACCTCACCCCCTACACAAAAATTAACTCAAAATGGACCAAAGATCTCAATATAAAAGAAAGTACCATAAAACTCCTAGACGATAATGTAGGAAAACATCTTCAAGACCTTGTATTAGGCGGCCACTTCCTAGACTTTACACCCAAAGCACAAGCAACAAAAGAGAAAATAGATAAATGGGAACTCCTCAAGCTTAGAAGTTTCTGCACCTCAAAGGAATTTCTCAAAAAGGTAAAGAGGCAGCCAACTCAATGGGAAAAAATTTTTAGAAACCATGTATCTGACAAAAGACTGATATCTTGCATATATAAAGAAATCCTACAACTCAATGACAATAGTACAGTCGGCCCAATTATAAAATGGGCAAAAGATATGAAAAGACAGTTCTCTGAAGAGGAAATACAAATGGCCAAGAAACACATGAAAAAATGTTCAGCTTCACTAGCTATTAGAGAGATGCAAATTAAGACCACAATGAGATACCATCTAACACCGATTAGAATGGCTGCCATTAAACAAAAAGGAAACTACAAATGCTGGAGGGGATGTGGAGAAATTGGAACTTTTATTCACTGTTGGTGGGACTGTATAATGGTTCAGCCACTCTGGAAGTCAGTCTGGCAGTTCCTTAGAAAACTAGATATAGAGTTACCATTCGATCCAGCGATTGCACTTCTCGGTATATACCCGGAAGATTGGAAAGCAGTGACACGAATAGATATCTGCACGCCAATGTTCATAGCAGCATTATTCACAATTGCCAAAAGATGGAAACAACCCAAATGTCCTTCAACAGATGAGTGGATAAATAAAATGTGGTATATACACATGATGGAATACTACGCGGCAGTAAGAAGGAACGATCTCGTGAAACATATGACAACATGGATGAACCTTGAAGACATAATGCTGAGCGAAATAAGCCAGGCACAAAAAGAGAAATATTATATGCTACCACTAATGTGAACTTTGAAAAATGTAAAACAAATGGTTTATAATGTAGAATGTAGGGGAACTAGCAATAGAGAGCAATTAAGTAAGGGGGAACAATAATCCAAGAAGAACAGATAAGCTATTTAACGTTCTGGGGATGCCCAGGAATGACTATGGTCTGTTAATTTCTGATGGATATAGTAGGAGCAAGTTCACAGAAATGTTGCTATATTAGGTAACTTTCTTGGGGTAAAGTAGGAACATGTTGGAAGTTAAGCAGTTATCTTAGGTTAGTTGTCTTTTTCTTACTCCCTTGTTATGGTCTCTTTGAAATGTTCTTTTATTGTATGTATGTTTTCTTTTTAACTTTTTTTCATACAGTTGATTTAAAAAAGAAGGGAAAGTTAAAAAAAAAAAAAAAAGAAAAGAAAAACAAGGAAAAAAAAAAAGATGTAGTGCTCCCTTGAGGAGCCTGTGGAGAATGCAGGGGTATTCGCCTACCCCACCTCCATGGTTGCTAACATGACCACAGACATAGGGGACTGGTGGTTTGATGGGTTGAGCCCTCTAACACAGGTTTTACCCTTTTCAAGACGGTTGCTGCAAAGGAGAGGCTAGGCCTCCCTATGGTTGTGCCTAAGAGCCTCCTCCCGAATGCCTCTTTGTTGCTCAGATGTGGCCCTGTCTCTCTAGCTAAGCCAACTTGAAAGGTGAAATCACTGCCCTCCCCCCTACGTGGGATCAGACACCCAGGGGAGTGAATCTCCCTGGCAACGTGGAATATGACTCCCGGCGAGGAATGGAGACCTGGCATCGTGGGACGGAGAACATCTTCTTGACCAAAAGGGGGATGTGAAAGGAAATGAAATAAGCTTCAGTGGCAGAGAGAATCCAAAAGGAGCCGAGAGGTCACTCTGGTGGGCACTCTTACGCACACTTTAGACAACCCTTTTTAGGTTCTAAAGAATTGGGGTAGCTGGTGGTGGATACCTGAAACTATCAAACTACAACCCAGAACCCATGAATCTCGAAGACAGTTGTATAAAAATGTAGCTTATGAGGGGTGACAAGGGGATTGGGAAAGCCATAAGGACCACACTCCACTTTGTCTAGTTTATGGATGGATGAGTAGAAAAATAGGGGAAGGAAACAAACAGACAAAGGTACCCAGTGTTCTTTTTTACTTCAATTGCTCTTTTTCACTCTAATTATTATTCTTGTTATTCTTGTGTGTGTGCTAATGAAGGTGTCAGGGATTGATTTGGGTGATGAATGTACGACTATGTAATGGTACTGTGAACAATCGAAAGTACGATTTGTTTTGTATGACTGCGTGGTATATGAATATATCTCAATAAAATGAAGATTAAAAAAAAAAAAAAAGACATAATGCTGAGCAAAATAAGCCAGGCACAAAAAGAGAGATATTGTATGTTACCACTAATGTGAATTCTGTGAAAAATGTACAATGTTTTATACTGTAGAATGTAGGGGACCTAGAGATACCAATTAGTGGAGGGGAAATGATAATCTAATAAGAACAGATAAACTATGGAGGGTAATCTCAATGTTATGGGAATGCTCAGGAATGATTATGGTTTGTAAACTTTCTTGGATATAGTAAGATCATGTTGGAAACAATAGAGTTATTTTAGGTTTTTTTTTTTCTCTTATTCCTTTGTTTTCTTAGGGGTTGTTAATTTTCTTGGGGTATGGTAGGAACATGTTGGAAGCAATGTAGTTATTTTAGATTATTTGTTTTTCTTACTCCTCTGTTTGGACATGGTTTATTAATTTTCTTGGGGTATGGTAGGAACATATTGGAAGCAAAGTAGTTATTTTAGGTTATTTGTTTTCCTTAATCCATTGCTTTGTTTGAAATGTTGTGGGGTTTTTTTGGTTGTTGTTTGCCTGTTTGTTTTTAATTTTTTGATAAACAAAGTTAAAAAATTGAAAGAAAATCAGTAGAAAAATGGGAGTAAAAACTAAATGACAAATAGGGTGGGATGGGGGGATGGTTTGGGTTTTCTCTTTTCACTTTTATTTTTTATTCTTATTCTGATTCTTTCTGATGTAAGGAAAATGTTCAGAAATAGATTGTGGTGATGAACGCATAACTATATGATCATACTGTGAACAGTTGATTGTATACCATGGATGACCATATGGTTTGTGAATATATTTCAATAAAACTGAATTAAAAAAAAAATGGCATACATAGATTAAAAATAAAAGAATGGAAAAGATGCATACCATGCAACACTAATCAAATAATGCTGAGAAGACTATATTGCCATCAGACAAACTATAATTCAGAAAAAGTGATATGTAATATTAGATAATAATAATCATCAATTCTCAAGAGACTATCACAATCCTAGAAAGGTATATACTTAAGAAAGCTTCAAAATGCAGAAATGCATGAAACAAGAACAGATAGAATAGAAAGAAAAAGGAAGAAAATCCACAATTAATACTTGAAGACCTCAAAGCTCCTGTCTCAGTAATCAAGACAATGAAAAGAATATCAGAAGATTTCAACAACACTATCAAGCAAAATGATCTAGTTGACATTTATAGAATTCTTCACCCAATAAAGAATACAGTTTATTTTCAAATGTACATGGAACATTCAAGCATTCACCAAGATGGATCATATTCTGGGCTATAAAAAGGACATTAACAAATTTAAAAGACTTGAAATCATACAAAGCATGTTCTCAAATATTGATATAATTAAATTAGAAATTGATAACAGAAAGATCATGGACATTAATTCTATGAGTCAAGAAGAATTCACAAGATAAATTAGAAAATATTTTGAATATACATAGAGGGAGAGACATAGCATTGTGTCTATATTAGAAAAGAAGAAATACCTCAAATTCATGATCTAAGCTTCCATCATAAGAAATTAGGAAAAGAAGAACAAATTGAACCAAAGCAAGCAAAAGGAAGATATAATAGAGATAACAGCAGGAAAAAAAGAAATAAAAAAGAGAAACACAAAATACAGAAAAATTAATGACACTGAGAGCTCATTCTTTACAATGATAAATAACATTGATGTTCCGGTTTGCAAATGCTGCTGTTAAGCAAAATACCAGAAATGGATTGGCTTTTAGAAAGGGGTTTATTTGGTTACACAGTTACAGTCTTAAGGCCATAAAGTAACCAAGGTAAGGCATCAACAATCAGGTACCTTCATGGAAGGAAGATCAACCAGGAAAACCTCTCTAAGCTGGGAAAGCACATGGCTGGTATCTGCTGATCCTGGGTTGTGTTCTAGCTCCTCTCTCAGCTCCTGTGTGCTCTTCAAAATGTTGCTCTTTGGGCATTTGTCCTCTCAGAGCAAAAGTCTGCTTTCAGTGGCCATCTTCAAAATATCTCTCTCAGTTGCTCTGCAAGATGTCACTCATAGCTTCAGGGGCTCTGAGATCCTTCTGTCTGTGAACTCCTTATTTCAACTCCAGTGATCCAATTAACACCCACCCTGAATGGGCAGGGTAACACCTCCATGGAAATTATCCAATCAAACAGTTAACTCAGTTGGTTGAGTCACATCTCCATGGAAACACTCAATCAAAGGATTCCAATCTAAATAACATCGATAAGTCTGCCTCCACAAAATTGCATCAAAGATAATGGCATTTTGGGGATCATAATACATCCAAACCAGCACATTCCCTGGACCCCAAAATGATATGATATTTTTGTATACAAAATACATTCAACCCATTACAATATCACAAAAACTTAAATCATTTCAGTAACAATAGGTAAGTACAAGATCCCATCAGAATCAGTCACATGTGTGGTCTTGTCCTAAAGCAAAATTTCCCTCTAAGTGTGAACCTGTGAAACTTAGAACAAGTTATCTGCTGCCAATATACAAAGGAGGGACAGTCATAATAAACATTCCCATTGCCATAAGGAGAAACTGAAAGGAAAACAGGGTTTAAGGGACTAAAACAATTCCTAAAACCCACAGGGAGTACGTCATTGGATTTCAAAGTCTGAGAGTCACTTAGAGAATGGCATTTTATCCTTGGGACTTGAGAGAGCAGGAGTCCAACTCTTTCTAAGGACCTTCGTGACAGCCCTTTTTTCTCCAAACACTGGCGTGAGTGCTCCAACATATTCACACACTGGGGAGACCACCTTCTTCTCGGCCCCACCCTCCTCAAGCATCAGGGTGCCACCTGGACTCTGCCTCTCTGGGGCAAAGGCTCTCTTCTCTCTGAACAGTGGGGTGGTGGCCAGGCTCTCCCCAATCCCTGGGGAATGTGCTCCATCCTTTCTGGGGCCTGGGGTGGCAGCATTCTTCATGAGCATCGAGGTGGAAGGCCCACCCTCAACATGCCAGGCAAATTCATCCTTTCCTAGCACGTGGGCCCCTCCAAGACCTCTTGACTCCAGACCTCAATCTCTGACCAAGGAACCCATTTCACAACAAATGAAGTGAGGGAATGGGCACAATCAGTAAAACTCTAACCAGAATAACATGAAAAAAGAAAGAAGACATAAATTACAACCATCAGGATAGAAAAGATATCACTACTGACCTTACAGAAGTTTAACATGATACTGAAGAAATACTATGAATATATTATACCCATAAATTTGACAATTTTTAATAAACAGACCAATTCCTTTAAAGGCACAAACTACCAAAAATTTCTTTAAAAGAAATATATAACCTGAATAGTAATATATCTATTAAATAAATTGAATTATAGTAGAAGCTTTTGAATATGGAAAACTCCATCCCTAGATGACTTCACTCATGAATTCTGTCAAAAATTTAAGAAAGGAGAAAAACCAATTCTTAGAGGAAATACTTCCCAACCCATCTAATGAGGCAAGCTCTGTTACTCTGTTAATAAAAACAGCCAAATACATATAACATTGTTCTTCATGATGAAAGACTAAAATGCTTTCCTCCTGAGGTCAGGAACAGAACAAGGATGCTTGCTTCAACACTACTATCAAAAACTGTATAGACAATTCTAGCCAGTGCTTTAAGGCAAGAAAAACAAATAAAAAGCAAATAGCTTAGAAAGGAAAAACCTGTCTTTAACTGCAGAAGGCATGGTTATCTCCCCCAAAGCTCCTAGAACTAATAAATGAATTGAGCAAGAGCATGGGATAAAAAGTCAATGCACAAAAATCAATCATATTTCTATATATAATTGTCTCCAATGTACAACTGGGAATTAAATTTTTTAGAAGTGCAATTATACCAGCCTCAATGAACTGAAACACTTAGATATAAAATGTTAAAAATATATGGAACGAGATTATTTTGAAAACTACAAAATACTGATAAAAGAAATTTAAAAACTCTAAATAAACAATAGACATACTATGTTTGTAGACCGAAAGACACAATATTGTTAAGACATTAATTCTTCCAAAACTGATTTATAAATTTAATGCTGTCCCAATTAAAATCTCAGAAATATTTTTTGTAGAAATAGATAGCTGCTTCTAAAATTTACAGAGAAAGATAAAGAAGCTAGAATAATCAAAACAATTAAAAAAACAAATTTGAAAGTCTCACATTATCAGATTTCAAGATTTAATATAAAGCCATAATAATCAGACAATACAGTATTGACAAAAAGATAAACTATATGAACTAGCATATAGTCTAGAAATAGTCATGTACCTATATGGTCAAATGATTTTTAACAAGGTTGCTAAGAAAATTCAAAGGAGAAAGGATAGACTTGTCAAAAAATGGTGCTGTAATTTTTGCTTCATATTGGTATGAAGAAAAAACACTTTGATACATACCTTTGCAAAACATATGTCTAATAAAGGACTTGTATCCAGAATATATAAAGACTTAAAACTAATGAGAAAGCAAACAATTCAATTTTTAAAATGTGCAAAAGGTTTGAAAAACCTCTTCATTAAAGAAGATATATAGATGGAAAATAAGCACATGAAAAGATGTTCATCTTCATTTTTATTAAGGAAATGCAAATTAACACCATAATAAGATACCATTACATCATTTTATAGTGTAAAACAAAACAAAACTAACAAAACCAAGTGCTGGTGAGGATTTGAAGCAACTGAAACCTTCATACATTGCTGGTAGGAATGCAGTTTGGCAGTTTTTTAAATAAAATGAACATATGTTTACCATATAACACAGCATTCCTACCACCAGGTATTTACTTAAGGAAAATGAAACTTAAGTTCATGCAATTTTATTCATAAACTTCAGAAACTGGAAACAAGCCAAATATTCCTCAAATGAGTAATGGAGATATATCTGTTTGTTTTGCAGAGTATTATGTATATATAATAGTACATGTAATGCAATTCAACTCAGCAATAAAAAGGAATGAAATATTGATGCATACAATATGTATGAATCACAAATGTGTTATATTAAATGAAAGAAACCATCATCACAAAGTTTGGCCCCAAAGTCTGGAGGAAGGGTAGTTAATACATCAATCAAAACCATATTTGTATAATTTCATTTATGTGACATTCTTGAAAAGGCAAAACATATCAGTGATTTCTAGGGACTGGAATAGAGAGGAGGAGTTGACTCAAAGGGGCAATTTTGGAGGGCAATGGAACTTCCATATCTTGTCTGTGGTGATGATTATATTACAGTAAATTTTTATTCAAATTCATAGAAAGTAATAATGGTGAATTTTACAGTATATATATATTACATCTTAATAAAAATAATTTTAAAGCATATTTGTACTTTCTAAATACTCATGAATGTAACTTCTCATAAATATGACTTTTTTCCTATTCTGATAGGATAGATTTAAGGACAACATTATTCCTGATTCATTTTTCTCTAAATGGATTGCCACCAGAAGATGTCCATGTTTCTTCTCAATCTTGTACTCACTCCTCCCAAGTGGCAATGCATCAACTTTCTGATTGGTGAGGGAGAATCTGCCATTCACTTATCTGGGTTCTGGATTGAGTGGAGGTAAAATAATAAAAGCTGCATCCACCTATGCCCTCTTTCTCTTGATGCTTGTTTTTCTCTGCTTTCTGTGTTTGACCGATAGAAATTAGTGGTGTCCCTTCCCATTGGCTAGGTTCCAATGTCTGCCCTGCAGGTCCCATCATTAAAAAATTGGCCTCAAATCTGGGGGAGGAATAGTTTAGAAGGAATCCAAGTCAAACCAAGATCCCCATCACAGCTTTACTAGTAATAAAGTTATTATTTGTACCCTTCTTGATGCATAGGTCTTTTTTCTGAGTTTGAGTGCCAACTAGAAGAGAGCACAAAATTATGACTGAATCAATAAAAGGAAATCTAAGTTTAGTGTCTACAAATATCTTTCATTTGTAGAGTCCAACTCTTCAGAATATTTTCATATCCGACTTACAGAAATATAAGAAATATATAGAAATCAAGCTATCTCTGACTCTCCCAAGTAGAATTAGAACCTCTTGAAGGCAGGGCCTGGGCACATATAAATTTAGCAAATTCTACAAGTGGATCTGATGCAAACCAAAGCTGGGGAAAACATTCATTTAACAAATGAGGAAACTGAGATAGACAGATAAAGAAACACTTTGCCAAAGTCATATGGATAGCCGTACAAGAACCTGAACCCAGGAGACCAGATGTCTATTACAATACACTTCCATATAAGTTTATTCTACTCTCTTAAGAACCACATGAGTTCACCACATGTATGATATACTTGAATATTTATCTGTTGATTAAAAAGACAGTTGAAAATGGTGAGATATATTATGCAGTATAAGATCAGCCATATAATGCCTACTGATTTAAATTCAGTTCAACGAACATTTATTGAGTGCCTGTTATGAAGCAATAAAACATAGACCCTGCCTTCAAAGAATGAAGGTAGAATATATAACCACTTCTCAGAGGAATCTTTTCTACCTCTGAATACCCATGGGGTTTAATTTTTATCTCTTGTATTACTTACTACCTTTTTATTAATAATAAAAATAGCTAACATTTATCAAGTCTTATTAAGTGCAAATCCCTATTATGTAATTTGGATGTGCTAGCTATTTTATGTGAATTATATAATTTAATCATCACTATAATCTCATGAGGAACTATTATTGCTTCTATTTTTATGAGAGGAAACATGTTTGAAAAGTTAAGAAAATATAAATATTACAGAGCTATTAATAGGTGAAACAAAGTTGCAAACAGCATCTGTATGCACAGTCTGAGGAGCTGCACAATAGGGAGCAAACTGGAAAGGAATTATACTTCACTGAATGAGTCCAGACAAGTCACTTAAAAAGAAACAAGCAAATAGCAATTAAAAAAAAACAAAAACAAAAACATATGACGGAGGATCAGTACCCAGAGTAACTGCAATATTTATTTAAAATGTCAAGTTTCCAACAACAACAAAAAAAGAGATCAGGAAAATATGACCCATACATAAGAAAAACACAGGGAATAGAAATTGCCATGGGGGGTGAGAAGTTGGATGGAGTAGACAAAGACTTCAAAAGAGCTATTATAAATATGTTTAAAGATCTAAAAGAAGCAATGTTGAAGGAATTGAAAGAAAGTATGATGACAACATCTCATCATATAAACAATGTCAATAAACAGATGGAAATTATTAAAAATAACCAAATGGAAATTCTGGAGTTAATAAACACAATAATCAAAATAAGAAAGGCACTAAGAGGCCCAACAGTAGATATAAGCTGGCAGAAAGAAAAAATCAGTGAATTGGAAGATAGAGTAATAGAGATTATGCAAGCTGAAGAACAGAGGGAAAAAGGAATGACAAAATTATCAGATCCTCAGAGAAATGTAGGACCCCATTTAGTACAGCAATATTTGCATGTGGGAGTATCAGGCAAAAAAAGAGAGTGATATAAAGATGTAGAGAAAATGTTCAAGGAAACTATAACTTAAAATATCCTGAATTTGTTTAAAAATATTGATCTACAACAAAAGTACGAAGCACAAAAGGGTCCATACCCAGACGCATCATAGTGAAAACGTTGAAAGACAAAGTAAAAAAGATCTGGAAAGCAGCAAGAGAAAAACAACTCATCACATACAAGAGAACACCAAAATGATTAACAGCTGGTTCTCATAAGGAAAAAAAAAAAACAAAAAAAAAACAGGAGGCCAGAAGGCAGTCAAAGCCATATTTAAAGTGCTGAAAGAAAACAAGTGTCAATCAAGAATTCTATTGCCAAAAAAAATATATTTCAGAAGTGAAGGCAAAAAAAAAAAAAAAATCCTAAGAAAAAAACAGAATTTGTTGCTGGCGGACTCACATTATAGGAAATATTACAGGAATGTCTTCAGGTGAAATCAAGTGATGCCAAAAGTAATTTGAATGCACATAGATATGTAATATATTTGACATATAGAAATGTAATAAGGGAGACAGGTGGAAACAAAGCTGTTTTGAAGTAAGGAAATGAAACCAGATGTTAATTAAAATCCAAAAGAAGCAAAGAAATGAGAAATAAGTTTACTTTAACAAACTCTGTCAATTTATACTTGTTTGCCTTTCTACTCTCAGCTTCTTTAAAAAGACAAATATGTATAGTAATTATCACAACATAAATGAGTTTGTAACATATGTAGACATAACTGTATAAGAATATAGGAATACAAGGAAAGAATTGAGCTATATAAGTGTAAAGTTTATATTAAGTTAAAATAAATCCAAGGTAGATATTTATTAGTTAAGATACCCATTGTAAGAAACTCAAAAAAGTTTCTAAAAAGTCATAATTAATTAAACTGTTATACCAAAAAATATTTAATTAATGCAAAAAAGGCAGAAAAGAAGATGTGTTAGGGTTCTCTAGGGAAGCAGAATCAACAAGAGATATCTATAAATATAAGATTTTATAAAAGTGTCTTATGCAACTGTGGGTATGCACTAGTCCAAATTCCATAGGGCAGGCAGCAAACTGGCAACTCCGATGAAAATGTTCGATAAACTCCTCAGGAATGAGCTGGCAACTTCAATGTACTCCTCAGGAAATGCTTCGCTGGTTAGCTGAAGAAATGAAGGTCCTCTATCTGTCTCACTCAAAAGTCTTCAACTGATTGGATTAAATCCAGCTGACTGAATTCTCTCATTGTGGAAGACACACCCTTCATTGATGTAATCAGTCACAGCTGCAGCCAACTGAGTGATGATTTAATAAATCAGCCACAAATGTCCTTGCAGTAATGGTTAGGCCAGTGCTTGTTGATCAGATACCTGGGTACCATCACCTGGCCAAGCTGACACATGCACCTAACCATCACAGAATGTAAAGAGTAACAAAAAAAACATAACATGTAGCAAAATGGCAGATGTAAATCCAACTCTGTCCAAGGCACATATTGTCAGACTTTCTTAAGAAAAGAAAATCCAACTATATGCTATCTGCAAGAGGCACAAATTAGATTTCAAGACATAAATAGGTTGAAAATAAAAGAACCAAATGAAGTATAAAACACAAGCAACAACCTTAAAAAAGCTGGAGTGGTTATGCTAATATTAGATAAATTAGTCTTCATAACATAAAATATTATAGCAGTTAAAGAGAAACATTTTTTAATGATTAAAGGGTCGATCTATTTCAAAGATATCCCAATTATAAACATATATGCACTTAACAATAAAAACCCAAATTCATGAAGCAAATTCTGACAAATTTGAGTGAAGAGTAAGGCAATTCACTTATAGTAGTTGGAGACCTCAATATTTCCTTTTCTGTAATGGGCAGAACACTAGGTGGAAGATGAACAAGGAGACAAAAGAGTTCAACCACACAATAAACCAACTAGAACTAAGGCTATCTATAGAACATGCCAGCCAATAACAGCAGAATACACATTGTTCTGAAGCATGTCTGGAACACTCTCCACACCATATCATAAAACAAGCCTCAGTAAGTTTTAAAAGGTTGAAGTTATACAAAGTATATTCTCTGACCACAATGAAAAGATATTATAAAACAATCACAGAAACATGAAAAATTCACACATATGGAAATTAAAAAACATTCCTAATAACCAAAGGGTCAAAGAGGGAATCACAAAGGAATTAGAAACTACTTCTAGATGAATGAATATGAAAACACAACATACCCAAATTTGTGGTATGCAACTAACACAGTGCTTAGAGGGAAATTTATAGCTGCAATGCCTAATTTTAAAAAGAGGGAAGATCTCAAATCAATAACCTAACTTTCCACCTTAAGAAACTAGGAAAAAAAAAAACTCAACTGAAATTTTCAGAAGGAAGGAAATAATAAAGAATACAGTAGAAATGAAGAAAAGAAGAAAAAACAATAGAGAAAATCAACAAAACTAAGACTTGGTCTTTGAAAAGATCAACAAAATTGGCAAAACTTCAGTTAGACTGGCCAAGAGAAAGAGAACACTTAAATTACTAAAATCAGCAATGAAAAATTCAACACCACTACCAGCAACCAACAGTATGCCAACAAATTAGATATCTTACATAAAGTGAATAAATCTCTACCAAGATGCAATAGATTCAAGAAAAAATAGAAAGACTAAGTAGATCTAAAAAAATAGAAATTGAATTAGTAATTTAAAAAACGTCCTACGAAGAAAATCCCAGAACCAGATGACTTCACTAGTGAATTTTACCAAACATTTAAATAAGGATTAATATCAATCCTTCACAAATTTGTCCAAAGAAGAAGAAGAAGAAGAACTGGAAGAAATACTTCCCAATTTATCCTATGAGGTCAGAATTACCCTGTTCCAAAAACAAAGACTTCACAAGAATGTAAAACTACAGGCCAATGTCTCTTATGAATATCAATGCAAAAAACTTCAACGTCATTGTAGCAAACTGAATCCAGAAACCCAGAAATAAAGGAGTATTCACAAAGGCCAAGTGCAATTTATCCCAGGAATGCAAGGTTGGTTTAACATCCAAAAATCAAAGATCAAAAACTCAAAAATCAATTAATATTCAATAGAATAAAAAACAAAAACCACATGATCATCTCAATAGGAACAGCAAAAACATTTGACAAAATGCAACACCTTTTCATGTTAAAAACCCTCAACAAGCCAGTAATAGAAGAAAACTTCCTTAACCTGATTTAAAAAAATCTCCTAAAATATGATACTTAATTGTAAAAGACTAAATTTATTCTCTTAAGAACAGGAACATGACATGGGTATTCTCTTTTGTCACTTCTGTTCAACATTGTACTAGAAGTTCTAGCAAGGGCAATTAGGTAAGAAAAAATAAAGAAAATCCAAAAGTTTGGAAAGGAAAATTTCAAACTATCCTTTTGGCAGATGACATGATTTTGTATATAGAAAATTCTAAGGAAAACATTTTAAAAATTTATTAGAGCTAAGAAATGATTCATCAAGGTTGCAAGATAAAATATCAATACATATAACCTATTTCATTTCTATATACTAACAATGAGCAATTCAAAAAGAAAACCATTCAGAAAACAATTCCATTTATAATAGCTTCAAAAAATAAAGTACCTAGAAATAAATTTAACAAGATAATTCCAAGATTTATTCACTGAAAACTATAAAACATTGTTCAAAGAATTGAAGAAGATCTAAAAAAATAGATGTTCATGGATCAGAAGTCTTAATATTGTTAAAGGGACAATACCTCCCAAATTTATGTATAGATTCAACAAAATCCCTATGAATATCTCAGCTGGATTATTGCAGAAATTCACAAGTTAATCCTGAAATTCATATGGAAATGGAAGAGACCAAGAATAGCCAAAACAATCTTAAAAAAGAACAAAGTTTAAGGGTTTACACATCCTGACTTCAAAACTTACTTCACAGATGCAATAATGAAGGCAGTGTGGTACTGGCATGAGACAAATTAATGGAATAGAATTGAGAGTTCAGAAAGAAACCCTTAATTTTTAGCCAATTGATTTTCAACAAGAATGACAAGACAATTGAATGGAGGAAAGAATATTCTTTTCAACAAATGGTCCTTGGCAACTGTTTACATACATGCAAAAACCTGAAGTTGTACTCACCATATAAAGAAATTAACTCAAAATGGATCATAGAGCTAAATGCAAGAGCTAAAACTATAAAACTCTTAAAAGAAATATAGGAGGAAATCTCCATGATCTTCAGTTGAGCAATGCCTTTTGACAGATGACCCCAAAAGTACAATCAGCAAATGAAAAAATTGATAAATTGGACTTGATCAAATTGAAAACCTTCATGCTGATACCATGACAAAAGTGGAAAGACAATCCACAAAATAGGAGAAAATATTTACAAATCATTTATCTATGAAGGGTCTTGTATCCAGAATATATAAAGGACTCCCACAATTAAATAACAAAAAGATAAATAAGCCAATTTATAAATTAGTAAAGGATATGAATTGGCATTCCTCCCAAGAAGATATACAAATGACCAATAAACACATGAAAAGCCACTCAATATCATTAGCCATTAGGGAAATGCAAATTAAACCCACAATATGATACCACTTCACACTCACTAGGAATACTATAATCAAAAAGACAAACAATAGTAAGTGTTGTCAAGGATGCAGAGAAATTGCAGCCCTTGTACGTTACTGGTGGAAACATAAAATGGTGCAGATGCTTTTGAAAAAGGTTTGGTGGTTACTCAGAAAGTTAAACATAGTTAATATATGATTCAGCAATTCCACTCAAGTATATAACCAAGAGAAATTAAAGCACACATCCATTAAAAAACATATGTAGAAATTCATAGCAGTATTTTTCATAATAGACAAAAAATGGAAACACGCTAAATGTCCATCAATTGATGAATGAATAAACAAGTTGAGATATATTCATTAATGGAATATTATTTGGTGATGAAAAGGAATGTAGATGGATACTGAGCACAATATTAGATGAACTCTTAAAATGTTATGCTAAGCAAAAGCAACTAGACACTAGAGACCATATTTGTGTGAGTCCATTCATATGAAATGTACAGAATAGGCAAATCTATGGAGATAGAAAGTATATTAGTGGCTGCCTAGGACTGGGAAGCAGGAGTAAAGGGATGTAGAAATGGGGAATGATGGCTAATGGGCACATAGGGTTCCCTTTTGGGGAGTTGAAAATGTTGTAAAATTACATTGTGGTGATGGTTACACAACTCTTGAATATACTGAAAACCATTAACTTCTATACTTTAAATGGATGAATTTAAAGTGAATTACAAATTACTTAAAGTGAATTATGTGTCAAGACAATTAAAGGAAAGAGAGAAGGAACATTCCTGAAGGTACAGAGATGTGAAAGTTCTGAATATACATTAGTTTAGCAGAGTCATAGGGTATATAGGACTGATGTTAAAGGAAGAGTTTCCAAACATATTTTTGGGCCACCATTGGAAAGCCTCAGATACTAAAAATGGAGTTTGAATTTTATCCAATAGGTAATTGGGTGACAGCAGGTCTTTTACTAAGACTATAGTTACAATCAGGAGGAAATACCAATATCTTTAACTTAGGAAGATCATAGTTGCAGCACCTGAGAATAGTTTGGAGCGGGGAGGGGAGTGTAGCCTGAGATATCAGTGAGAAGGCTCCTGAAATAAATGTCATTCTTACGGTTCAGTTGGAATACACTACAGTGATTCCATATCATTTTGCAGTTACAATACACCTACATTATTCTCCATGAATGCATTTGGTAATTAAAATAAATGTAATTGAAGTATATTTTCTGATACTATTTCCAAAGTTTTACAATCCATCCCTGGCACTAAATGAAGATACCCAGGGCTATTTCATTATTGCTTTCTATGTCCAAGCAGTTCTACTACAGCTGTGTGCTGCTATGTTAAGCAACACCTTGCTAAACAGACTGCAAATGACCTTATCAAAATCATGGTATTCAGTTGGTATGTCTTTACATTGATGCTTGTAATCAGATAAGCACAGTGTCAAGCACAGAGTAGGAATTCATTTACTAGTTATTGTTGCTGTCATGTATCAGTTATGCCACATGCCAGATTTCTGATTCTGATTATAGTACCATTTAAATGGTTTCTGAGAACTTGGGTTTGACTACATTGCATTGTCGTTCTGACTGACCTATGCTGCTGAGATCCAGTTTGAGTTACCATTGTTCATTGCTGACTCAGGTATAAAGGAATGAGATCTTACTACTTTTGGGTAAGTTGAGTTGTCACAGTTTCAGCGTTAGCCAATATGATGGTTAATTTCATGTATCAACTTGACTAGGTTATGGTGTCCAGTTGTTTGGTCAAGCAGGCACTGGTCTGATTATTACTGTGAGGATATTTCATAAAAGGATGTAAATCATTAGTCATTCATTGCATCTGTGGCTGGTAACATCTATAGTCAAAAAAGGAGATTGACTTCAGCAATGAGAAGAGTCTTCATCCAATCAATTGAGACCATAAAGTAAGAACTGAGGATTTCAGCAGTCAGAAAGAAGAATTCCAATCTCTGTTTCAACCAGCCCTCTTCTCCTAGAGAGTTCAGCTTCACCTTCATTGAGTATCTAATTTGCGACCTGTCTTATGGAATTTGGATTTACCAATCCCCATAGTCACATGAGCCAATTCTTATAATAAATATCTTGATATTTACATATATATATACACTCACACACATATGTACACACACACACACATACACCCCTGTATACTCCCATTGGTTTTATTTCTCAGAAAAACCCTGACTAATACAGCCAGGATCTTCATTGCACCTCACTGCTAGTTAAAGGAAATGTTCTAATTGTCCTTCAAAATTTTTCCTCTAATATGCACTCATCTGTTATTGCTAAATATTTCTGAAAATAGGACCATGCTCCAACTTCATGATAGTTATTTCTTTCTTTTTAGACCATGCCATTTAGCACCTAAATTTAGCAATCCACAGAAATTCACAGAAGTAAATGGCAAATTAAAAGCTAAAGGAAGAAAGGGACTCTCAGCTTATAGATAATATTTCTCAGATGTATAAATTGACACACACTCCAGGGCATGTCATATTCTTCAAGAAGAGAGACAGTATGAGCCATATTTCTTCATCTGCAAAATGGGACTAATAGTGTTTACCACCTTCCCATGTCACAGGTGTGATGAGAGGAAAAAGTTCACTCATGGAAAATTCTCAACTGCTTAGAAGACGGGGAGCTCGTTAACCCAGAGATCACTTTGTTTTGAAGCAAAACAACTGAGCTACCAACTTTCCTGGAGGAGTAAGATCTTATTTCCAAAGTGTATGTCTTTGAAAGACTGAAAAAGTTAAGAAATAACATTCTATGAGTAATAATTCCACATTTGTCTGATCCAGTAAGAGACAGTAATAATTTAACCAGCAGGGAAATATATAATTGGAGTAGTTCTGGCAAAATATCTGTATATATACATTCTTGTGCCTTCCTCCCCACCTCTAACCTCACCTGCTCCCTAGATTCTCCCTCACAACTAGAGAACAATTATCTTTTATTCTGTCATCACAGTTTCAATCATACGAAACTACTGCAACCCAATTCTTCTGGTTTTAGAAGAGAAGTAGCACCGTCCTATCATCTATCAGTCAGAAGCCAGTGCTGTGTTAGGAGGTAGTATGGCGTCATGGTTATGGAACTTGCTCTAGAGTCAGAGCCTGACTTGAAATGCTGGCTTTCAGCCATAGTTGGCTTACCTCCTTGCACCTTGGTTTCCTTGTATATAAAAATAACACCAGTTACCCATAAAGTACTTAATGTGCCTCGCACACAAAATAATCACTCTAGTATCTTATGTTACCTTCCGTTGACTTATGAAAGGGCTCAGGAATGAGGGCCAGCTCAGTTGGACCATCTACTTCCATTCTCCGGAGCTGAGGTCTTATAAGTCAAGGGGGAAAGGAGTTTTACCGAGTTTTTCATTAGAATGATTAACAATAGAGATAAAACAGATGGACTAGGGAATAGAAAGTTTGGTTTCTAGACCTACTCTTTCACCAAGTACTGAACAGGTTGAAATAATTTTAAGACTCTGTGCCTCCTCTTAAAGAAGAGGTGACTTTAACAAACAGTTGGCAAAATCCCCACTCCTCTCCATCAGCTATGTCACATTGATAGAAAGGAATATCAATGAAAGTACTTTGATAGAGGAAGAACATATAACTTTCTCACATAGGCAGAATAAAGTTTTAGAAATCAAAGCTCCAGCTGTGCTCATTCTTAAACATAGGCAGTTATTTTCAGTAGGGTCATTTTTACCAAGAGAAAGAAAACAAAGGGGAGAGACCTTTTTGATTAATGGGGAATCTTCTAGGAAGTTTTTAACACAGATGTATTTCTTTTCCCCACGTGAAGACAGGGAGTTGTACAAAATCCCTCTCATTGCAACAACAGAGAATGTTCACCAACATCCTCACAACCACAAGAGAGCTATGCAGAGCTGTGCAACGGCAGTTAGAAACAGAAATGGAGAACGCGTGATCCATGGACATGCTTTTGATGAATTTCGAGTAGTCAGGAAAGATGGTCTGTAAGGACAGATCTTGGAGAAATTACTGATAGAAAGACTGAGTATTTATCACACCTAGCATCTCTGAGGAAATGACCTGTCCAATGTTGATGACTATAGGTGACATCAGCAACCAAATGACAAAAGAATCAGGATCATAGCCTATGAAGAGACATGGCACCAGGTACCCTTGACTAGGTACTTATCTAAATTAAGTGCCAAGAGCTTGGGTACGTAATGCAAGATCCATGTTTAACACAAGATCCATGGTACATTTGTGTCTGTACATTATTTTTAATAAATACATGGTTGATTTCATAATGGTTCCAGTTTTAGCAGCAATTGTGTGTGTGTGTGTGTGTGTGTGTGTGTGTGTGGTTGTCATTAAAAAGTATTTAGACATTATTAAAGAGAGGAGTGGGTTGGAGTTGATCATGATCACCACTGATGGGCTAATGCAGAAGGCCGGGTGAGCCTGCCCCATATACAATGGTATCTGAATAGAGACCAATCTTTACATGAGCACATTGAAACAATGTTCTTAGTGTTAGAAGAAATGGATTAATAAATTAGCAAAGGCAGAATTTTGCTCAACATAAGGAAGAATTTTCTGTTTAATTTATATAACCATGAGAGAGCCTGTCTTATGAAATAGCATACTCTTCATCATGTGGAGATGCTTTAATAGCAGTAGGATAGTAATTTGTCAGAGATGCTGCTGAAGGGGTCATGTATAGGGGAGCTATTCCTTCAGTCATTCAAGAAATATTTATCGAGTGCTAACTACGAGTATGGTAAGTAGGCTTTGTGTTGCATGCCAACCCCAGTGAATTTGAAGAGTCTTCCTGGGACAATGCTGAGAGGCTCATACCAACTCTATAGAGGAGACTAACATAGTAGATTAGTAATGTCTTTCATGGAACCAGAAGTGGGGAGAAGTGCATTAAACTCTATAGATTGCTGTGTTCCTGACCTACGTATTTCCAGGCACTGATAGATACTGAGAATACAACAGTGAACAGCAGAGGGATAGTCCCTGCTTTCATGAAACATAACAGATCTCATAGCAGAACTCACAAACAGAGCCCTAAGAATTTCTACCAATGAGGTTTATTTAGTTATATTTGAAAGCTTTTGTCCTAATATCTCTGCACTAAGCTAACCAAAAATAAAGTTTCCATGTATGAAATAGTGAGAGAGAATGTATACCATAGAAATATAGAAGTAGAAAATTTCTGTGGGGTTATTCAGAAGCTTTGCAATATCATTTACTTCTGAAATGTCTTCAAGGCCCAAAAGACAAACATGCCCAATGAGTGGGCGCCTGGGTTCTGGAATGTCTTCCATGTTCCACCATTAGTGAGTCAGCAGCAGCCATCTCAGGGAATAATTAATTTTTTTTTCTCTGAAAAGAAAAACTACAACATATCAAAGTCATGGGATAAGAAATAATGGTATGAAGTATCTGAGAGGAAAGATTTCTTATTAATTTAAACAGACAGATATGGAAACACCAGCTGAATACAAAAGTCTTGATTAAGGAGCTCAAGCTGCCTGGCATAGAAACAACCAGGCAGGCCTGCAAAGAAGTAACTGACCCCGGAAGAGATGCACAGCCAGGCCTGCTCAGGTGATGGAGTCCCCAAAGGAAAGTTAGTAAAGCAACAGATGTCAGAATGGTAGCAGATCAAGTGAACCTTTGAGAAAGTCAGGGAAGAAGACATCTCAAGCATTGAAAGATGTCCTAGATTGTCAGGTAGAGGCTGTAAAGTCTTCCCAGTCTCTCCTTTTTTACCTGATTTTACAAGAAAATGGGGGGAAATGTGGCTAAGTCATTTTATTGAAATGAGACTCCCCTGCGTAGCTCTTGAAGTAAAGCTAAAGGACTCTCAAACCACCAGAAAATGTGATATCTAAAATATCAGAGAGTTGCTATAAGGAAACATGCTAGTATGTGCCACTGTTCCATATGCATTAACTGGCTGTCATATAACCAGAACCAGAACAGGTTTTGCAGGTGATTCAAATAGTATTTGAAATAGTCTCTTTCTATGATACTCTAACCTAGTTGGAAAGACAAATTATTCAGTAATAATAGAATAAGACTGAAAGGCAGAATTTGATAAGGCACAAAAGAATAAGGAAAGATTAAAAAATCATACCTAAAAGTTGGGGGGGGGGTGAGTTTTTGATTAGAGGAGGGGAAAAAAAAAACAGGTTATCTTGATTATTACCAAAAGACAATAATCAAGAGCCAAAATCACTCATCATCCAAAAACAACACTGCCTAATCATATTATGATTCTCCAAGTCTAGATGCATATTTCACATGATATCTTATTTAAATTTTAATACCTTCACAGCCTCATTTTCTGGTAAATCTCCAAGCATGACCTTCTGGCTACACTGTTCCACTCCTAGAATGCAATATATCATGCATTCCATCACTATTCCATCTCTCTTCTCAGCCAGGAATGCCCTCCCCTTCCTTCCCTCCCTCATACCTGGTGAGATTCATTCTCTGATCCATCCAGTAGGAATGAATTGCTCTTTATCTTCAATTCAGCAGGTTCCTTGTGTTGCATTTTACTTGTAGAATGTATTGTACTATATTACAATTAATTGATTGCATGCCCATTTCCTCCACTAGATTGTAAGCTCCTTGATGAGGGTTGGATCATTTCTCACTCATTTCTGAAATTCCATAGTTTCTGGTGTAGTCCTTTTCAGATAGATTCTTGCTTGTTGAATAGGGGGCTGAGTTGACAATGCAACCATGCCACCTTCACCATTTTTCCAACAAGTACTATTTGTTTTTGTGGGGTACAGCTTTGTTAGCTGTTCATGTAGAATGGAATATAATTTAGAGTGTAGTTTTAGGCCCAGATGCAAGGGCTCAAATCAGCCACTTAAAGCTGTATGACCTTAGATAAATTAATTAAGGGCCCTGTACTTCAGCTTCTTCATCTGTAAAGTGGGAATAATAACAGTACTTACATTATAAGTAAATTGTGAGGCTTAAATATTTTAATCCATGAAAAACCCTTAAAAAACAGTTCCTGGAGAGGGGTGTCATCAACATGGCGATGTAAACAGCTATTGAAAACTTCTCTCCAGAGATTCAATGAAGGAAAAGGACAATTCTGTATTGTTCAGAACTCTGGAGGAAGATGAAGACTGGATAAGGACCCTACAAATGCCAAATTAATGAAAGAGAAAATAAAATCAGAAATGGAAATGTTTTCATATAGATTGTGGTAATGAAAGCATAACTATGTGATTATACCAGGAGCTACTGATTATTCACTTAGGATGGATTGCATGGTGTGTGAATAAAGCTGTTTAAAAAATAAACAGAAAGATACGAGTGCTGGAGAAGATGTGGAGAGAGATATATACCTATTCACTGCAGTAGGGAACTAGAACAGAGCAGCCTCTCTGGAGGGTAGTGTGGTGGTTCCACAGGAGGCTAAGTATAGGGTTGCCATATGATCTTGAAACCCGTTATTTGGTATATACTTGTAAGAACTGAAAGCAGGAACACAAATAGCATTTGCACACTGGTGTTTATGACAGCAGTATTCCAATTTGCAATGAATGGAGGCAGCCTAAGGGTACATCAATGGGTGATTGGAAAGGCGAACTGTGGTGTATTCATACAACAGAATATTGAATGGCTGCAAGAAGGACTGAAGTCGTGAGGCATGCAACTAAGTGAATGAAACTTGAAGACATTATGTTGAGTGTAATAAGCCAGAAATGAAAGGACAAATGTTGAAAGGACTCATTAATATAAACTAACTATAATGAGCAAATGCTGAGAATTGAATTTGAGGGCATAGGTTATCAGGGGATAGAATATGGGTACAGATTGGGCAAATGATGATGCAGGAGTACAGAGTCTTCAATGAGGCATCTTGTAGAGGTTCATAGATTGTAAGTTCTTACAGCAGTCACATCTATTCATGAGTTTTGACTGTTATTTAAGAGATGTTTATTTGGCACAAAATTTATATTCTCTGTATACACTTTCTAATATAACCTGTATGGTCATTTTATTTAAACAACATGGTTGAATGGGAACTAGAATGGGGAATGAGATCTTGTTATTCTGTACAGGTTATTGTGATACCCCCATGTACCCCAGAGTATCTTGGGCAGAAAATTAAAAAGTATTTGCAAAGTCCCCTTGAAGGACTGGGGGGGATATGTGGAAATATTAAACTTCCCCACCTGGTGTCTCCCAATTTAGTAAGTCAAGCCCTTGATCTTGGGGCTTGCCCTTATGAAACTTACTCCTGCAAAAGAGAAACTAAACCTACATATAATTTTGCCTAAAAGTCGCCCCAGAGAGCTTCTTTCGTTGCTCAGATGTGACCTCTCTCTCTAAGCCAACTCTGCAAATAAATTCACTACCCTCCACCCTAAGTGGTACATGACTTCCAGGGATGAGTCAGGCCCTGCCATCGTGAGATTGAGAAAGACTTCTTAACTGAAAAGGGGAAAAGACATGAAACAAAAGAAAGTTTCAGTGGCTGAGAGATTTCAAATGGAGTCAAGATCATTCTGGAAGTTATTCTTATGCATTATATAGATATTCCTTTTCAGATTCTAGTGCATTCGACTAGCCAGAAGGAAATGACTGAATCTGTTGTACTGTAATCCAATAGATTTGATTCTTGATGACAATATTATAACTATATTGCTTTTATCATGGCCTGTGTGATTGTGAAAACTTGGTGACTGACACTTCCTTTACCCAATGTATAGGCAAATGAGTAATAAAATGATGATAAAATATATATATATAAATTATAGGGGCAATGAGGGGTATGGGATAGTTTGGGTGTTCTTTTTCATTTTTATTTTTATTTTTATGTTTTTTTCTTTATTTCGGAGTAATGAAAATGTTCTAAAATTTATTGTGGCAATGAATGCAAAACTATATGACGATATTATGAGTCATTGATTATATGCTTTGGATGGATTATGTGGTGTGTTAATATATCTCAATAAAATTTGTATTTACAAAATGTAAAAAAATAAATAAAACAGTGTCTATCATTTATTAAGCAGTCAGTAAACATTAGTTATTTGCTTTCATTATTCTTTTCCTATCAAACTTACTGTACTGGTAAAATGATTGTATTTACCTGTACAAACTTGCAGTAGACACCATTGTCTTCCCATTTAATCCCATATCATTCTTTCTTGGAATTTGGATGATCATCCATCTGTGTAAAGCCACATGCTAAGAAAAAATGAACTATTAACAGCTCAATGGCAAATTCTGAATATTGTAAGCCAAATATGGTAATTCCGTTCTCTGTGGTTTAAAGGTGGGCAGTTCTGCAATGAGACAAAAGGAGATATCTACTGAGGAATGTCTAAATTAGGTTTGTTTCCTCCAAGCCTCCTTTCTTTCCTACTGTTCTTTCTTTCTTCCTTCCTTCCTTCCTTCCTTCCTTGTTCAATGAAAGACACATACTAGAAGAGACACTTTCTCTTCTGCTGCTGAATGTGATTCCAGGACTGCAGCAGCCATTTTGTGACCAAGAGTATCCTGGTCACACTGATGATAGACACAATGGTGATGGCAGTGCAGATGGAAAAATCTAGGGCCCAAGTTGACACTGATGACTGCATTTGTCAAGCATCTGTAAATATAAGAAACACCCATGGTAACATTTTAAAAAATACAAATTCCCTGGCCCTCCCAACTGCCAGAATCAGAATATTTAGGAGCAAAGCCTAGAAAACTGCAATTTTAACAAACTCCTCAGGTAAGTCTTGTCATCAAAGAAGTTTGTAAAACACTACTTTAATCTATTTTGTATTGAATTTTCTATTATTTCATCAACAGCATCCTACCTGATATAACAATTCCTTCAGTTCTTTGCTTTATTGTACTGATACTGAACTACTGAAATGTTTAGAGGGAATAATGCCTTGAACTTGGGCTAGGATGAAATAACCCATCACATTTCCATAGCAGGGACTGTGGTTAGGCATCTTCTTCTTCTCCCCTCCCTATGCTCTCCCATTCCTATTACATGGTCGTCCTCAGTAGAGTACAACCATGTAGGAATGTTTAAAACACTCTGCAACAGTAAAATACACTCTGCTGCACTAACAGACACCCGTCTAGCAGCAAGCAAATATATTGTGAAGTGAAATATGGCTAAACCAAACCACATCTCAACTTAGCTCTTAAGCTGGCCCCTAGCTAGCTACCCTGTCTGGTGTCAATTTGCTTTCATTTCAGGACTTGGGATTTCTGACTCTGCTAATCCTACTCTTGGTACCCTTTATGTTTGTATGCTAGCAACTAATCTTTCTGCCTACTCTGATATCAAGCTCCTGAATCATGGGCAAAGCCTGTCACCTTACTTTGTGGTCTTGCTAAGAACTAAGCCCACATTAGGATCCTGTTTTTACAAAAACCAGTCACTCCTGGGCATAATACTGAAGTCAAAACTACATTTTATTTTGTAGTATTATCTTTGCTGTTTAATTCGAACTTTTTTGAGTATAGAGACTAGACTTTCTCCTTGTTCATCTCTTGTCAAAATCCACTTCCACATTCTTTCATTTTATAATTGTCTGTTTTTGTGACTTTCCCTTCCACTGATTCTGTCTTGAGGGTGAAACCTGTTTTGCTTACCTTTATTACTAACATCACCTATCACAGTGTACATTATAGGCACACCAGAATGCTTGTTAGAGAATGAATGAATGAGTGAATGAAAGGATGAGTGAATGAAGCTCAAGTAACATGCAGCTCAGAGAAACAGTAGACTATTATGCACCAACTGGGCATTTGATAAATATACCAGCTAACTGACTGGAGAACAGAGCAACTCCGTAAAGATAACAAATTGCATCGCTTTTCCCAAGCTAGATTGATTATACGTATTACCGTGGCTATTTCTTTCCTGCATCATTTTTCATTATGGAGAATATTAATGAGTTAACAAGGACTCTATCTCTGTTTATCTCCTTCCACATTTTAACAAGTAATTCTGATGCTAATTGACATATCTCTGGATTTATAATAATCTGGCCAATGTGAAAATACTGGTGTGGGGCAACTTTTTTCCCTATTTTCTGAACAGAAATAATTATTGGAATTCCTTGGTAAAATTTGAAAGCATACCAATGACAAATACTATGCATGTATAGGTAGGTAAATTTTCTGAGATTTTTGGGTCACAACATTTTCATCATTATCAATTGATATATATTTATTTAGCACATAACATTTTCAGTGCACTATGCTAGGCACCAGTGAAGACAGAAAAATGATATAAAATGCTGGCAATCTAACTAAAGGTCTCTTACCTTAAGTTACTTACAAGCTGATGGTTGAAAAAATAAATACAAGTGAAAAGTTTAAATCAGTTTAAATAGCACTATAGGCTTAGCAATTGTAAATAATTTATGCTTAATGTGTAATAAACTTGACATAAATCATTTATGTTTTATAAACTTTCCTGCAATATACTTAATTTGGGGGACTGTATATGAAATATATATATATATATATATATATATGTATATATGAGAAAATTATTGTAAGTAACAAAAGAATATCAGACTAGAAAAGTAGATACCAAAATGTAGTATTGGCAGATTGAGGATTGCTTTAAATGTCCTCTTTATGCTTGTAGTATGTGAATTTTTTTACAATTGTATGTACAATACCTTTCTTTAACTAAACATATAAGGTAATGAACTGTAGCTACCAAGTGAGGGGTACAAAGGGTGTTTTGGTTTGGTAAAGCTGATAAAATGCAATATATACCAGAAATGGACTGGCTTTCAACAATGAAGACTTATTTTTATTAGCTTACAAGTTTACAATTCTAAGGCTGTGAAAATATCTCAATTAAGGCATCAACAGGATGATACCTTCTCTGAAGACCAATCACCAATGAGCTTGGGCTCCTCTGTCAGATAGCAAGGCATGTGGCAATATCTGCTGCTCCTTCTCTCTCTGGTTTTGTTGCTTCAGCTTCTAGCTTTTCCATCTGTGGCTTTTTCTCTAAACTTCTCTGGGTGTATCTCTCTGTTTTCTGTGTGTCTTTTATCCTTTTATAAAGGATTCTAGTAAGAGGATTAAGACCCATCCTGGGTCACACCTCAACTGAAATAACCTAATCCAAAGGTCCCACCTACAATAGGTCTACACCCACAGATGGACTAAAAGAACCTGATCCTTTCTGGCGTACATGTAGCCTCCAGACTATGGCACAGAGCAAATGCTAAGAATTCAAAGAATTGACTGGGGATGGATTATTCAGGGAAAGCTGTGGGGAGGAGGTTGGACTTGCACTAAACCTTGAATGATGGGTAGAATTGGGGTAGTTGAAGATAATGGAGGAGATTCATAGCTGCACATAACATCACCTTTAAGTCAACACATAGTAATGCCATACACTGGTCAGCTACAGAAGTGAGTAGTATGCCCCTCAAGAATAGATGAGAGTAATTTTCCAGAGCATGCTTGTTTATTCCCTGTTTTGTTCCTATAGCCATATGGCCTCAGAATCTTATTCTTGCCCTATGTTTGTGATCCCATGACTAGGCTTTGGGCTAAGACTTTGCAATAGGTGTTTCCTCTTTGGCTTCTGCTCTTCATCTGACCCAGATTTTCCCCTCTTACTTCTTGCTTCAGCTCACAGTAAGTAGCATGACCCAACATAACCAGCCCTCAAGATCCCTCCCTCTGTTCTGGCACTGGGTAGCCCCACAGTGATGTGTGCCAGGTCCTCATCAACCCTGGAGGAGAAAGTGTTTAATTCCAGACATTGGAAATGGAATAACAAAGTCTGGAATGCAAAAGGCATGTTTAGAGATGAGCATTCAGAGTTCAGAGACAGGGTTCATGTAGGGAAATTAAGGACAAAAGAGGATAACACTGTACAAGACCTTGAAGGCCAGTGTATTAGGTTACTACTGCTGCTGTAACAAATTACCCTAAGCATAGTTTTATAAACTGCACAAATTTGTTATCTTACTGTTCTGTAGGTCAGGATTCTGATGGAGGTAGGCTGAAATCCAGACATCAGTAAGGCAGCATTCCTTCTGGAAGCTCTAGGGGAGAATCCATTTCCTTGCCTTTTTCAGTTTCTAGAGGCCACCTACATGTCTTGGCTTGTGGCCTCATTGCATCTTCAAATCCAGGAATGGCCAGTTGAGTCTATCTCACATCATAGCACTCTGACTCTGGCTTTCCTTCCACAAGATTGTTTCCATTTGCACTGTTTTTAAGGACCCTTGTGATTACATTGGGCCCACCTGGATAATCCAGGATAATCTCCCTATTTTAAAGTCAGCTGATTAGTAAATGTAATCTCATTTGCTACCAGAATTTCCCTTTGCCATGTAACATGATATCTTCATAGGTTCTGAGGGCTGGGATGTAGACATCTTTGAAGCAGGTGGACATTATTTGGCCTACAGCAGCCAAATTAAAGATATGAATGTTGTTCTCTAAATAATGGGGAATTTTTGAAAGTTTCTAATGTGACAATGCCAAAGGAAGATTAAAGTACATAAAGTACAGTTTGGGTTATTTTTCACCAGAAAATTGAATATTTCCCCCTTAAAGGACAACTTTCTAACTCATATCACCAGACAATCCATGTCTACTTTTTGCAACTTTAACAAAGAGAAACGGGTTCAGTGGCAACTGGTACACTAGGTCAATTAAAAATTAAACCAATAGAATTACCTGACAAGGCCAATGCTGTTTTTATCTCCCAGGCTCAGATATTTCATGTCTGTGTTCAGAATGATGTCTTTCTTTGCAGCAGATGGTAGTAGATTTGACTCAACCTATCTCAATTCTCCATACTACTTCTTTCCATCTTCCTCTGACTTTCTGCCACCCCCAAAATTAATTTCAGGCAGGCATTTGTGCTTTGGCTGACATTCAAAACTGTCACCTCTGTGCACACATTAACTCCAAGGCCTCTGTCATCCCTCACATTAAAATTCTATCACTGAGAGTCAGCACAGCTTGACTCAGCAAGCTAAGGGGCTGGTTCTGAGCAAGATACAGTGACAGCAGGCTTCATGTGTGACAACCCCAGTCAATTTGACAGCAGTAAGATGCCCTCCTTAGAAACAGTTGCAGCTCTTGTTGACCCAAATGGGAAGGTCATCTTTCTGAGCAATTCTCCAGCCTTCCCGTGAGAGAGAAAGGCCAGGGGTTACAAGACCTAGGTTGTGAATATTTTATGGTTAAATGACCACAATAATGAGGAACACTTAGTAAATTCTGGAATCTTGGTTTATATTCTAATTATGACAAATAAAAAGGTTGGCTTAAGAGGGACTCTGAAATGATAGCCCAAGGAAATATATCTATAGTATGGTTGATAAACTGTTGATAATTCTATGTAGAATCCTAGAATGGAAAATGATTTGAAGCCCATTTGTTAGTCTTCCTCAATTTACAGATGATACCATTTTGCCCGTGGTCCTGTTATTAATCACTGCCAAAGCAACTGACACCCTTGTCCCCACACCCTCATGCCTATCTCTCATGCAACCCACATAGTGCCACAATATTGTGATTGGGGAGAAACAGTTAATGATGAACATATTTTAAGCATTCATTCACTTGCTTGTCTTTTTATACTATGTTAAAACACACAAACAATACATCACAAACAACAAAAGCACTGCCTTCAAAATTCGTATCTCTACGAAGTCTTTTATGACTTCTTTCCATTCCTCAAGAAACAAGTTGCTCACTCCTATTCACCCCCACTGTAGTCGTTTATCTTAATTCAATTTAATTTTGTAATATGTAAAACATTTACACAGTTTAAAAGTCAAAACTACATAAACATATACTCAGATAACTCTCAAAACTATCCTTGCACTCTCAACCTCATTCCCTGGCCTCCTATACATAATCATTTTTATTCGTCTCTGGTTTGCCCTTGCCCTACTATAGTCTACAGTTACCTCAATCATAAAAGCTGGGATTCTTTAATAACCATAGGAGAGACATATGTGTCTCTCCTACTAAACTGAAAGTCTTTTGTTTTTTTATTGTCATATTTTTTATTGTAGAATATAACATATATAAATAGAAGTGATAACTTTCCAAGTGAAATTCAACAAGTAGTTAGAAAACAAATTTCAAAGGTTACAGCTCCAGTTTCAGTTATTTCCTTATTGTGAAATATAACATATGCACAAAAAAGGTAATATGTTTCAAAGTATGTTTCAACAAGAAGTTGTATAGGAAATTTCCAGAGTTGTCATGAGTTATAGTATCATAGTTTCAGCTATTTCCCTACTGTGAAATATAACATGTATACAAAAAGGTGATAGCTTTCAAACTACAATTTTGAAAGTCTTTTGATAGCAAGGAATGTGCTTTGTCATTAGCATGCCAGTGCCTAGCACAAGGTTGGGTCCATACTAGGCTCATTAAGTGTTTGTTGTAAAACACTGAGGACTCCTGACTCCATGGAAGCAAACACATCCCATTCAATAGGCTGGATTTTTATTCTTAAGTGACTGTCACAACCACAACGTTACACTGCCTATCATTTGGGAGGAAAGAGGAAGAGAATGAATATAGCAGATGGGACACTAGGCTCAAAAATGAGTATGGGCTTGGGGCAAAAAGCTTAAAATCTCAGAATCTATTTCATTATCTGTAAATTTTTGTTGGTGGTAATGCACACTTCGCCGAAACTTTGTGGAGATAAAATGCAATAGTCAGTGAGGAGGAGCTCTACTTTATTTGTACATTTGGAATCATTGTACATTGTCTAATTTTTCATGCTGCCTTTTAGAGATAAAGTGTGGGTTATTCTGAACTCTTTCCTGATGTGTATCTCCTCAATCACAACAGCAAATTTGCTACAAAATTTGCTCCCAGAACTGACTCTAGTTGCCTTTTTTCCCCAAAGATTTTATGTCTTTTATTATAAGACAAATAGGTAAAAACTTGCATGTTCTGAAAAAGATAGAAAATGGAAATAAAATGGACATTTTTCTTGTTAAGAAACTTGTTCACAAATATACTTTATCAAATGTTAAAATGGTTATTTTGCAAAATGATAATAAATAAAGCAGGGCTGTGGTATACAAGGGTCAATCCAAAGTACTGGAAGTATTTATGATATGTAGTTATAAAAATTCAGACCACTGATTCTATTTTAAAATTTGGCATTATTCAGATTTTTAAAATATGGTTGTTATGGCTCCATGATTTCAAAAATAAAGAAACATAAAAGGTAGTTTGACTAAGTAAAATTTGATTTAAAAAATTTTCTCCTAAATAAAAAAAAATGTAAGCCACATAAGTGAGATATAATTTTTGAACCCATAAATTGTAAATACATCAGTTTCCAATTCTATAAATCTCTGGATTCCTAACTGTGAGTATTGAACAGAAACTGTTTGCTAAGCTTTAGTTTCCAGCAAGGTCCATCATTTCTTTTCACAGCTCTGTGGAGCAATAATAGTCATGATCAGGATGAGCCCAGTTTTATGATTCTAGCTCCAGGGAGTATTAGGAACATAGGAAGTCCTCTCTCCTTTGAATAAGCCCTTCCTTGGCTTTCCTGTATTTCATTGTGACCTACTGGACTCAAAATCACTTATCAAAATACTGGGCAAAATTTTAATAATGAGAAGCTCTTATTCTAGGCTTTCTTTTGTAGGCTTCAATTTTCTACTATCCAAAGGAGAGAGAAAACACATGTGAACACCAAAGACATCCTCTATTGAGTGTTGGGTGTTCTAGTAGCAAAGGGCAAGGCTTTTCCTGTGAAAAAATAGAGACTCTATAAAGATGGCTCATTTCCCATGCATTATGTTGCCTATGAGGCTAACTCGTTAATTCCCAGCTGCAATGGGGGAAGCCACAACTAACGACACCTAAGCATCCAATCTAATATAGATTATTGGTCCAAACGGCCATCAGCAATGTCCGGGGGAACAGCTTGGTGATTCTGGGTGCCTAGAGAACAGAGAGCTCATGGCAGGATTTGGACTTGAGCTTGAAGGCCTTATTTATGTCGTTTTGACCATGACCTTGCCCCAAATGCCTGGCTTGCCTGGGGGATACTCTCCCTCTTCTGGTAGGCCAGCTGCTGCTGGTTCTTCTCCTTGCTGTCCAATCGAAGGTGAACCTGACACACAATGCCCTCAAACAGCTCTTTGGCGTTGTGCTGGACAGCCGTGGAGGTCTCAGTGAACTTGCAGTTGAACACCACAGCACATGCTCTCCCTTCTGATACAGACACTTCTTAACACTGCACCAGGTCACTTTTGTTGCCAACCAAGACTATAGGAATGTCCTCTGTCTGACAGGCCCTGCGCAGCTGGATTTGAAGCTCAGGTGCTTTCTCAAAGCTCGCTCGGTCAGTGATAGAGAAGACAATGAAGTACGCATCCCCAACTTGCATGCAGTGGTCTTGGAGCCATTCATTCTCTCCCTTATTTTCCCATATGTCCAGGAGTATAATTGTTGCACTTTCTCCATCAACAATCAGGGTTCACTCATATGTATCTTCTCTGCACCTCACAGTCGCTTTCCATGCTGTTGTGCATGCCTGCAAAGATGTTGCCTGCAAAGATGTTGGCTAGAGTGGACTTGCCCACCCTCTGTTCCTCACCCAGTAGCACCACCCAGTAGCAGGTGTTCCCTGATTCTGAGGAGATAACTGAGTCTGTGGAGTCAGAGGACCAGCTCCAGCAGCAGGGTTCCTCAGAAGCAACAGAGTGACAGTCACGGTGGTTGTATGAGGGGCTTTTTCTGAACCATCAGAGGCCTGCCATCAGCTGGCATGCTCCAATGCTGCTGCTACTGCAGCCGCATAGCCCGGTGCCCTGGCACATGATGACATTATTCAGAGTCATCGTCGGGTCTTGGCACTGCTGAGTCAACCAGGTCATCATCAGTGCATCCCTCTAGTTGCCTTTTAACTTGATTCTTTCTTTGATAGAGATTTTAAGCACAAGTCATCACAAAATCACAACTGGATGGGACATTGGGATGTTATATAGTATAGTGGAGAAGGAACTGGGAGGTAAGCAGAGGAAAATCAAGTTTAAAGATATCCCAGATCTGATTTCTTCCAGACACTGTTCACAATTATCCTAGGTTTCCGGCACTTCAAAACACTAAAGTTGTCCCTGGAATATCTGGTATTATCCAGAACTTGGTGTGTCAGTGAGAAACTGGCCAATTATATAAATGAGTGGTAGTGAAGCATTTGGGAGAAACTTTAGCGTAAGACAGGTAAAGCAAGTACAGACTTAGGCAACTCCACTCCAACAGGATGGATCTGCTGTCATATGAGAGCTTGTTGCCCAGAGACGATCACCAGAAAAGCAGTGGGAAGGTTTCTCCTTTATAACCATAGCAGTTAATGTTTCTATAGCCCTTTGACTTCACAAAGAAATTTCATATACATTATCTCATTTGAGTCTTTCCACATCTTGTATGCACTATTTTCCTACATTACAGATGATGAAACATAAGTTCAGAAAGCTCAAGGGATTCAATGAAGCTCATATACCCTTAATTGGCAGAGCTGGGATTCAAATGCAGCTCTTTTAACACTAACTTTGAGGCTTTTGATCCACAGTTGTAGGGATGGGAATAGTAGAATGAAGCGTCTGGTGATGCTTATTGTTTTCTGGACTATTTTGGAAATTCCCTCTTCCCTTTGGGTTATTGTGTTCTGCTGTATCCATTCATTTCCTGGGCCTCTCTACCCAGCCCTTCCGGCCTATATGAATCTCAACTAAGTCAAGGCCAGTTTTAATTTGAGAGGTATCATGACTGTCCCAGCACTCATGGAGCTTCCCCCTCTGAACACCTATGTCTCATGTTATCCATATACTAATTAGTTCTCATCTATTACTGACTTCCTCTGTAGCTTTACTTTCCATGAGGCCACCTCCCTAACTAGCTGTTAAGCTTCTTCAAGGAAGGAATCCATGTTGTACATCCTTGAACCATCCTTAACACCTAACAAAAGTATTTTTGGACATAATAGACACTAAGAATTTTTTTTTTTAACTAACCAAAAATCAATACCCTGGAAAGCAATTCATTTAGAACCAAGGCCATATTTTTAATCAGCGCAAGATTAACTAAATAGGGTAATCAGGATATTCTAGTTACTACTATGAGAGGATCTTATTTTCTTGGCTTCAGTTTCTTATGTGTAAAATGTCTGGTATAAAGGGCAAAAATTCTGTGATTCAGAAATCATTTTAGAAGTTTGTGAAAGGAGAACTAACCTCTACCATCTAAAAATTGTATGCCCTTGGCATCCCCTCCCCAACTTGGAAGAAAGCAAAATCTTATGCCTAACTATATTCAAGAACTATTAGTCTGCAAGAGTTAGGACACCAGAAATTCAACTATCACCAAATTAACAAAATGCTTTAATTGGTGAGCAAATTTTTTCTTTAACAAAGGTTGTTAGAGTGTAAAATGTTGGAAGCAACATTGCAGACAGAATTCAGAAGACTTAAATTGAATTCACTCTGGTATTGTACCAGGTCCAAGTAGTCAATAACCCTATTCAGTCATTCAACACATTCATTCATTCATTCATTCATTCTTCTCTGGCTAAAAAGGAAAACTCAGGGTTCTTTGTATTGAAGTAGGGTATGTGCATGTGGAAAATGAAAACTGCCAGAGTCTGCAAATGGGGCTTAGTGAGGTCATGAGGTGACCTCAGTCAATGGATTCCAGATGTCTAAGTATTTCCATGTAATTTCTTTGGGTGAGGAAGGATTCTGGTAGTCGAGACAAGACCTGAGAGAACAGTACAGCTAAGACAGAGGCCATGTCAAGGACCTTTTCCATCTGTTAAATTGTCCAGGGGTTTACTTTATAACAATGTTTAATATACCAAAGGTTGGAGATGTTTGTGAAGCATGAAACATAGGGATGGGGAGAGAGGGGAGGAGAAGAGAAAAACCAAAAACAAATCAACAAATCCCAAGCATTATGAAATGTTCTCATTAGTTTGCCAGTTTATTTCAACACATGCAGTAAATTGGTACGTAGGTTTGGCAAATCTCTTGTGTATTGAAAGGTCACATTAATTCAGTAAAAAATGTATAAAATATGAGCAATTATCACTATCAGTACTGGAAGTTGATCACGGAATTTGGAATCCCATTAAGCATCAATTTTTTGTAAAGTTAACCAAAGACGTCCCAATCTAAAATAAAAGCATTTTAGATGCTGCTCATTTCATTTTTGTCAAATGAATTATAAATGATTTATTTAAAAATTTTTAAAGAAGGTCCTTTTCTATTAATATTCTGATTATTTCCCCATACCAAGTGTATAAAAATTTCAACTTTATTTTCCAGGTAATCCTCACATATGTAATTAAGAGGAAATGTGTTGAATGTAAAACCACAGCAGTTTTGGGGAAAAGAAAAACAATAAATTGACATATGCATTTAATAGCCTGAAAAATAAACAACATTTCAGATATAAAAAGTGTATTGCGGGCATAAACATGTCTGCATTCTAAATTTAATGAGTTTCCTGGATGTCCAGGGTTAGGTTGAATGCACTGATCCTTCATTAAGTTCTATGCACCCTTAAAATAAGATTACTTGCATTTTGTTTTTCTAATAATTTACATGATAAGTGTTGATAGCGTGAAGAATGTTTTTACATTTTGCATCATTCCTTCTCAATTACATACATTAGGATTACCCTTGATGCTAGAAGACATAGATTAAATGCATGAGTCAGCTTTCTGTTGGTTAAGCTGCAGTAAAAAACAACTCTACAATTTCGGTGGCTTACAAGACAAAGGTGTATTTCTCATTCACATTACATGCTGATAGCAACTTTATCTTTGCTCTGCAAATCTTCTTTATTCCAGATATCAGAGTAAGAGAGAAGTCCCTTTCTATTCAGGCAGAGAGAAAGAGCAAGAAGATTGGTTGAAATGTCATAATGACTGCTTAGAATTCACAGTTCATTGTCCAAAACAGGTCATTTGGCCTCTTGATGTCAATGGGAGGGTAAACTCTTCTCCCAGGAAGGCAGTAAGTCACATGGTGAAAGGTGGGACTAAATAAGCTTCCTGTAAGGAAAGGAGAGGGAATAATTGGGAACAGTATTTATATACACTATACCACCATAGCACCTCTCCCAATGTTTAAGAAAGATACATATCCCTTGGTATGGGAGAGATCATAATTGGCCTGTGCATAACCTAGTCTGTGGAATGGTGTAAGAAAGTATAACACATTTCTTTCATTTGTCCTCCCTCCCTCCCTCTCCTTCCCCCTCCTTCCCTCCCTTTCTTCCTTCCTCCCCTATTCAGAAACCCAGGGATTGCTCTGAATGATCCATTCTTTGTTCCAAAGTCCAGGTTAGGCCGAGCCTGCCTCAAAGTAGTTAAAGTTGAATAAAACTGTGTAGTGTAGAGTGGATGAGAGAAAAAGGTCATAGGCTTGAATACATATTTCATTATAGGATCCTAGGCTTTTGCTTCTGGAAACACAGAGCAAATCTGAGCTATCAGTGACCTAGGTCAGTGGTTGTTACACAAGATGTTTACAGGGATCACCTGGGGATCTTACTATGCAAATTCTGAGTCAGTAGATCCAGGGTGGGACTAAGGATTCTACACTTACAACAAGCTTCCAGGCTAAGTGAATGCTGCTGGTCCAGGGACCACACACTGAGTAGCAGTGGACAAGATGACCCCTGAACTTCTTTCTAACCTGGGTACCCTCGGAAGTCATGTCAGTTAGTTTCCCACCATCACATGCCATCACACTGTACATATAATAATACATAAAACTGTACATAATATGTGGTGGTTAAATGGTTAAATTGCTTCTTAAGGACAGGAATAGACTTTTACCCATCTTTGTGTCCTTCATAACTCTTGCCACTGAAAGATACAAATAACCAATACTACAAAGCAGTTGGATAATTGAAGTGCTGAGCGTATGCAAAGGGAGGAAGGGATTGCAGAAAGGAAGGAGGGAGCCTTTAGGTCTATCAGAGTTAATATCCTCCCAGAAGAGAGAGCCTTGCTCCCTTGGCAGGCCCTATGATCATTGGTATGGTATGGATTTTGCTAAGACTTTATTTATACTTCAAGTACGTCTTTGCCTCAGGGACTCCCTGTGATGAAGATTTAGCATATCAGTCTTGGGAATGGGCTTCATTTACTAGGAAGACAAGACCATACAATTCCAATTATAACTGTACAGTTCTTGTGCAAAAAAACAGAACAAAATGAAACAAAAAAACTTGTAGACTATTTAAAGAAAAGCAAAAGCCCCCACCCTTACTTTTTCATAAAACAAAATCATCCTGACAGGGCTTTCCTGTTCTTTTGAGTCCATAAGGCTCAAAAAGTTTAAAAATAGATGATAGTTTTACATTTATCATTTGCACAAACGTGGGAAACTCAGAAATTATTGCCATGGAATTCCGGAATAATTTTTCCATTCCTGCAGTTGGTAAAATGGTTCTTAGGGAATAGCAGACTACATAAATGTACAGGCTGGGGATGTCTTGGCTTCTAGCCTCCCAAGACATAATGTCATTTGAGGCCAGTCGCACTTGGAGGGCACACTAGTGATTTCAAAAGTCCTGTTAAGAAGCACAGTGATATTTAGAAATTCAATGAAACTCGCTCTCCTGGGGGCAACGAGTGATACTAAGATACCACAAGTACTTCATTTTCAAATCACATTATTTCCTCCTATTCCCAGGTCTATGTTGGAGAGAAGGAAGGAGTTAAGAGTTAAGGGGTAAGCCAGTATAGAGAAGTGAAGGATACTGAAAAGGCCACGGCTCTAGAAAATTTGGAGATAATGGATTCTAATTTAAGATATAACACTAATTAGATGTGTGACCTTGGACAAGTTACACATCACAGCCCTCCCTTTCCTTATCTGTAAAAGGAGAGGATTAGATGGGATTTCTAAGGACCTTTTCAGTGTTAGCCTTCTAAAAAGAAAAGCAATAGCATTTTTATTGGCAGTTAAATGGGAGGCTTTCTTGTATGAGCATTTAGGCAGCATAATTTATGCAGTGTGGTGCTTATGCACATAAGGATGAATTAAACAGGGAACAGGAAAAGTAAAGACCTGTCATGGAAATTGGAACTGGAAGTCAGAAGAACCAGTTCATTCATTCATACATTCATCATTCATATACCTTTCATTTATTCAAGAAATAGGTCATTAAGAGCCAGTGCTTTGCTAATCACTATACCACTATACTGGGACAGGAATGTGACTGTGAAAGACTTTGCTGCTCTTTTGGAATTTATATTCTCCTGGGAGAGACAGGTAACAAATAAAGAAAGAAAGAAAGAAACAAGATAATTGAAGATTGTTATGAATATCACAGAGGAAATAAATAAGGCTCAGAATCCCCGAGTAGCAAAAGAACTTGGTGTATCTGAGGAATAGAAAAGAAGCCAGTGTGGTTAGAATGCAATGAGTAGTAGAAAGAATATATGAAATAAAGTTCTAGAGTTAAACAAGAGTCCAATCATGCAAGACCCAGAGGTAAAGATTTCAGATTTTAATTCAAGAGTAAAGGGAAATCACTGAAGGGTTTTAAGGAAGAAAGTGACATCTTACATACATTTTAAATCAATCTTCCTGGTTTTTGTGTGGAGAAAGACAGAAGGATGGTGGACAGAACAGAGATAATCATTATAGACTCATGGATTTTATTTCTTTAATATTTTACAAGAAGCCAGTCAGTATTCTGGCTCATATTCAAATACCCCCAACCCCCCAAAAAAATTGACCAGGGAAGAGGGGCTTCAAGCTGTCTGTTGTGACTTTGGACATGGCCCATTTTGAATGCTTCTTTGCTTTTATGTATTTTTTTCCCATAAAACAAAAGATTCCCTTTGCACTTTCCCTTATCCAGACCTGGAATCAGCCATCTCCAAGTGTCCTTGCTTCCAGGTATTTCCACTGAATGTGTAGTCATATTCAGAAAGGCTTCCTCCACTCCCAGCTTGTGAAGGAATTTACTCATGTCTTCTAATAACTTGATTGTTTTTCATTTTAAATTTTTAATTCATTTGGAGTTTATTCTGGTGAACAGTGTGAGGTTTGCCAATTTTATCTTTTTTTAAATGGCTGCCCCGTTGTCTCAATATTGTTTGTTAATAACTCGTTTTCCCTCAGTGGTTTTTAAATACTACCTTTACCATCTACCAAATTTTCAGGATCTATATCTGGACTCCCTCTGTTATTCCATTGCTCTGTCTATCAATTCATGTGTCATGCTATCTTTATTTTAGAGTTTTTATAGTATGTTTTAATATCTGCAGGGCTACTCCTCAGGCATTGATCATCCTTTTTGCATGGTGTTTCTGGCTATTTTTACCTATTTACTTTTTCATGTAAGATTTAGAATCAACTTGTCTCACTTTATTTTATTTTTTTTAATTCAATTTTATTGAGATATATTTACATACCATACATACCATGCAGTCATACAGAGTATAATCAATTGTTCACAGTACCATTGTATAGCTGTGTGTTCATCACCAAAATTAAATTTTGAACATTTTCATTACCACACACACAAAAATAATACGAATAAAAATTAAAGTGAGAAAGAACAATTAAAGTAAAAATGAACACTGGGTGCCTTTTTTTTTTTTGCCCCCATTTTTCTACTCATCTGTTCATACACTGGACAAAGGGGAGTGTGGTCCATATGGCTTTCCCAATCACATTGTCATCCCTCATAATCTACCTTTTTATACAATCGTCTTCAAGATTCAAGGGTTCTGGGTTGTAGTTTGATAGTTTCAGGTATTTACTGCTAGCTGTTCCAATTCATTAGAACGTAAAAAGGGTTGTCTATATTGTGCATAAGAGTGCCCACCAGAGTGATCTCTCGGCTCCATTTGGACTCTCTCTGCCACTGAAACTTATTTCATTTCATTTCACATCCCCCTTTTGGTCAAGAAGATGTTCTCCATTCCATGATGCCAGGTCCAGATTCCTCCCTGGGAGTCATATTCCATGTTGCCAAGGAGATTTACACCCCTGGGTGTCAGTTCTCACGTAGTGGGGAAGGCAGTGAGTTCACCTGCCGAGTTGGCTTAGCTAGAGAGAGAGGGCCACATCTGAGCAACAAAGAGGCATTCAAGGGGAGACTCTTCAACTTTTCTCACTTAAAAAAATATATATATTTGTAGTTATTTTTGCTAGGGTTACTTTCATTTGTAACTTGTAGGGAAGTATCATCTTTGTGAAGTTGAATTATCTTATCACAGAATATTGACTAACTTTCTATTTATTCAATGCTCCTTTTGTTTCCTTCATGAGTATTTTAAAGTTTTTCTCATTTAGGTTTTGAACATTTTTTATTCTAACTCATGAGTATTTTTTCTTTTGTTCTTGTTCTTCCATTAATCTTCTAATTGTTTATTATGTTTGTATATGAAAGCTATTTGTTTTTATATGTTAATTTAATATTTTGCTACTTTGTTAAATTCTTTTAATATTTTAGTATTTTTTTCCTATGGGTTATTTTTGGTTTTTAAGATATACAGCTATATCATTTCATGTACAAATACAGGTAATTTTAAGTCCTCCTTTCCAATTCATATGCCCTAATTTTTCACACTTGTCTGGACTGGTGGCTCAGAGCTTGAGTATAATATTAAATGATATTGAGAAGAGGCCATCCTTGCCTTGTGCCAGATTTTAGAGAAAATGTGTTCTGTGTTTTCCTATTAAGTAGATTCCAGTTTGGGGTGAGGTATATATATTTTATCATGTTAAGAAAATATCCATTGTTTACTTTTATTATATGTTTTGATTGGGGATAGGTGTTCAATTTGTAGAATGCCTTTTTGGTATGTATCAAGATGAACAGAAGACATTTCTCCATAGATCTATTAATATGGTGAAAGTGTATTAATGGACTTCCTAATATTGATACATCTTACATTTCTGGTATAATTCTAGCTTATTCTGTCTTATTTTATTAACATGTTATTGGGTACTGTTTGTTAATATTTATTTTGGTCTACTGCATCAATATGTGTAAATGAGATTGGTCTATAGATTTGAGGAAGATCTTTAAAATTTTTTTTTATTAGATAAGTTACAGGTTTACAGAAAAATCATGCTGAAAATACAGAGTTCTCATATACCAGCCCCCACCCCTACCCCATGCAGTTATTCCTATTATTAACACTTTGCATTAGGGTGGTAACATTATTACAATTGATGAAATAATGTGATTATAATTATACTATTAACTGTAGTGCATAGTTTATATTAGGGTTCACTGTGTTGTACAGTCCTATGGTTTTTTTTAATTCTTATTTTACTAACATACATACAAACTAGAATTTCCCCTTTTAACCATATTCAAATATATAATTCAGTAGTGTTAGTTACATTTACAATGTTGTGCTATGATAAATGCATTTTTAAAATTGTTTGTTACTGTTACATTATTTTTGTCAGAAGGATTTGAAAGATTTCCTTTTTTTGTTTCTCCCATGCTCTTGTACAGTCATGGTTACCTGGATTTTGAAATATGAAATAATCTTGACTTCCTGCTTATCTGGGACTTGGGGGTGGGTGGGTGGGAAGTAACTCTATAACTTTCCCCAATTCTTTAATGGAAACTGGTCTGTTTTCCTTGCTGAAGTCATTTTTAGTAAATTGTATTTTCCTAGATAATTGTCCATTTTTGCATTATGTATATCTGCTCTGTTTCAATGTTACTTGTTTGTCATTTCTTATCCTGTGAATTTGTGCTTTCTCCTACACCAATCCTTCCTCATGTATAACCTTACCTTTTTCCTCAATTAGATTAATCCTGTTGATTTAAAAAAAAAACCAATTTTTTATTTATTGGTATGTCTCTCTTCCTTTTTTTAATTCATTAATTTCAGCTATTATTTTTATTGTTTCCTCTCTTTTGCCCTATTTATTAACTGTATTGTTCTTTCATTCCAAATTTTGATGTTGTATATTAATTCATTTGTTTTCATTCTTCATTTTTATTAATAGATACTTAAGAATATAAAATTTCCTCTGACCACTGCTTTAATTGTATCCCATATTTTCTAATAGATTTTTTTTATCATTGTTTTTTAAATGTCTGCAATATGGGTTTGTATTTTCTCACTTGAACCCAGTTTGGTTGCAAATAATCAGAGAAATTTTTGTATTATTACTACTTTGTGTAATCTATTGAGTTTTTTTAATTATGATCTAATATTTGGTGAATTTTCATAAATGTTCTTTGTGCATTAGGAGAGAAGATTTATTCTCTATTGTCATGGTGCAAATAGCTCCATCTTATTTATTATAATTTTTGTGTCTTCTATACCCTTACTGATTATTTGTCTACTTTAGCTTCCCAGTCTGAGCATGGTGTGCCAAAATCTCTTAATGTTTGCGCACTTCTGTCTTTTTGCATTTCCTGTAGTTTCCATTTTAGGAAGTTGGCTGATGTACATAAAGTTTCTCTCTTTGTTGAGAATCGTGGTCTTTGCCTTTGTAGGTTTCTTCTTTGTCTTGTTTATTTCTTTATGTTGTGAATTCTCCCTTGTCAGATAGCAAGATCCCAAGCCCTGCTTTCATTTCATTTGCATTTGCCTGGTACACCTTGCTCATTTTTTTTTATTGTTCAGGCTTTCAGCACCACTTTGTTTTGGTGTGCCTCTTCGATACTGCAGAACTGGTTTTACTTTGTGAGTCAGTCTGAAAATATTTTTCTTTTAATGTGTGTAATCTCATTTATCTGGACAGGTATAACTGATATGTTTCATCACAGTTCAAATAATTTACTATGTATATTGCAGTTTCATTATATGTTACCTTGAACTATGTGACCTGGTTTTGTTTTTCCCTCTTTGTTTTGCTTGTTTATTTTGTTTTTGTTTATTTTGTGTGTGTGCGTGTACATGTGTTTCTTTTGTTATTTAGGAAGGTTTGTATTTGTGGCCAGGTTATTACTTTATACTAATCCCTTTCTGTAATGGCGAGAACCACCTTTTTCCTTACTTAGTTTTAACTAGTTTTTTTTGTCAGCTTTAAATGATACTCTCTGACTCTACCCTGCCTTCTTCTCTCTTTTACACAGCCTGTACCTAACTCTCTGCTACGGAATGGGCTTCAAGCCAATTCTGCTGGGTTAGTTTGCTTATTTTCCCATGTAAATTAAAATTTGTAGTGCTCTTTTTCTCTGTGTTATGTTGTAGGGCAAGATGTGAGTGATTTTATTTGCTCTCTTTGTTGAACTTCCTATTTTTTTGTTTTGTTTTGGACAGATTCTAATTTAGTCAGCTGCCATTATACTATGGACCTGAAAGCTTCTCATAGATTTTTATTGAGAATAAGAGAAGAGATGCAAGGAATGACAAAGAAAAAATAGTCAGCCCCAAATCCAAGGAAATCTCCAACTCTTTACGTAGGTGCAAGACATCATAGACTATGAGAGCAGGAAGGTCTCAGAGGAAAATGACTCTAGCATTTTTGCTTTCTAGAGATGTAGAAACAGAATTCTTCCCACTCAACCCCTGCCCTCTCCCTCTCACCTAAAGTCAATTACTTGGCCCAGTGACAGAACTGAAACCAGATTCCAAATGAACTAATCTATGTGAAAGTAAAGATTCCTGACTACCCATTAGTGGGTAGACTCTAGTAATTTGTTTTCTTGCATGTAGGATACACATTTTCATAACTACTGCCCATTAACCTGTTTTTTTTCTGAATTATTTTGCCCCCTTTGGCTTCCTAACGTGTCCTAAGGGGAGAGTCTCAACAACCCTCTCTTCTGATAAGTAAAAAGGCCTAGGAGATTGAAAGGAGGTTGACATCTCAGTGGGCTTCCTGAAGAACAGGAATAAAAGGAGGAGCTGGAAGAGAAAGCACCAAAAGAAGAGGAGAGATTGGCAAAAAGAAAAATAAGGAGGAGAAGTCCTTAGTTCCCTTGCGTTTCTACTAAGGGCTAGCCCAGGCTGTGAAGGTGGCTGAAATATCCCAATGGTTTTTCAATGCACCATTCAGCCTAGGTTAAAAATGAGAACACTGGAGATGTTTTTGAGCAATAGATATATTTATTGAACATCTGCTACAGAGAAGCCATTGTACTTGGACTCTGAGGAACAAAGATTTGTGATGTATAGTCAATGACGTCAGTGAAAGTTTGAAAATATATATTAGAAGATAAGCACTAATCTAACATGCTCATAACAGCTCAAGAACTTTGAATTTTTATCATCTCCCTTTTAAATGTGAGAGAAAAGATTTCAGATTTGGAGAAGTTGAATGAATGAAAATAATATAATTAAAAAGGGGCAAAGCTATGACTCAATTCAAAGGCTTCTTTGTTCAAATCCCATCCACCCTCCATTATAATAATTTATAAAGAAGAGTGGCTGTGAGAGACATGCTCTAGATGCTTAGAAGAGAAAGTTGCCTGTGGTCAGAAAGCTCTGAGAAAACTTTTCTGAAAAGGTTGGATTTGATTTAGAACCTGCCCCCTCCCCACCACACACACACACCAGAAGGGCAATGTCTGTGTCCTTCCTTCCTATGTACCCCACTGGCTGTCTGGTTGGACCAGCTATGGAAATGGACATTCAGGCACTCCTTCGCTCTGTGACTTAACCAGGAGTGGTTCCCTCTCCTTAAAAAAATAGACTCTGCACAGAGCCCTTCAGCCAGAAGCCCCTTTTAGAACAGAGATTGTAATTAATATCACTGGGTCCTGAGAGGGGAGCTTGATGGAGAGTGCAGGAATAGAGAGTGACAATATACAGATTGCCTGTTATCCGATCAGGAGGGCTAGTGTTTGACTTCACTTGGAGGAACAAAGAAGAGCTGTGCACGGATCCTCAGAGCCAGATAAACCTCAGCAGGGTGTGAAGTGGTCTTGGAATTACCTAAAACCAAATCTGTTTTGCGAATGGGGAAGGTTTATAAATATCAGAGCAGTAGGGGAGGGGGAAGTCATTCTAATGGAATTAGGTGAGATTACTGACAGGACCTGGCTCTGAAAGTGTGACTTCAACTTTCCAGAGATGCTATCCCTGAGTTAAACCCCTTATTTAGGATTGAGAATAAGAGAAGAGATGCAAGGAATGACAAAGAAAAGACGGTCAACCCAAAATCCAAGGAAATCTCCAAACTTTGTATGTAGGTGCAGGACAACATCATAGAATATGAGAGCAGGAAGGTCTCAGAGGAAAATGACTCTAGCATTTTCCCTTTCTAGAGATGTAGAAACAGAATTCTTCCCACTCAACCCCTGCCGTCTCCCTCTCACCTAAAGTTAATTACTTGGCCCAGTGACAGAATTGAAACCAGACTCCAAAGCTATTGAAGGCCATTCTTCTTTCCTCTACAGCTCTTTGTGGACTACTCCAGAGAGGGAGGGAGGCAATGGAAAGGAAAGATTACAAAATACTAGAGAGACCTGCATTTGAATCCCACTTTCCTTACTTATTTTGAGCTGTGTGGTTGTGAGAAAAATCACTTATTTACCTGGTGCCAAAGTCTTTTAATCCACCAAGTCTAGACAATATTCCTTACCTTTTAGGAAAAGCCGAGAGGAAGGAGCTGTTAGCTCTACTTATGGAAGATCACAGTAAAAGGGCATTTTAATCTGGTCATCAGAGACTGGTTGAGGCATTGAGAAGGAGGGAGTGGAAGTAGACATTTCAGGCACAGTGAGTCAGAAGCAATGGCATGAGTGAGAGAAAACATAAGTCCTTGAGGGTGGTAGGCTGATCTGGTTGAGCGTTGAGTGCTATAATAAGTTAATAAGGAGTTTAATCTTTACCTGTTAGTAGTAGTAACCGTTGTCATTGCAGTAGTAGTAGTAGGTAGCATTTATTGAGTGCATACCATTGGCCAGGTGCTGCTGTAAGGATTTTCCATTTATTGTCACATTTAATCCTTGCAATAACATCAGGCAGGTGGTTGTATCTTCAATTTACAGATGAGAAAACTGAGACAGAGAAGCTGGGTTACTTGCCCAAATTCACATCGATAGATATAGTTACAGAATCCATGCAGTAGGCTATGGGAGGACAATGAAAGTTCTTAAGCAATGTGGTAGAAGAGTCAAATCTTCTATGTGTGTGTGTACACCCACACAATATCTATACACACATACGTATGCGCACACACACACACACACACACATGTTCATTTGGAGAAGGAGGTATGAACTTCAGAAAAGAAAGCCTGGGCCTAGAGAGACAAAGAGGAACCAGTTAGAAGTCTATTTTAATAATCCAGACAAGAGATAATGCTGATTTAAACAAGTGTAGTGGATGTGAAAATGACAGGGTAAGTGTCAGAGGATATATTTAGGAGAATCAAATATTAAACTTGACAGACTGGAGAATGCAAAGTGAGAAAGAGGGAGCCTTCGGGGATCACTGTGAGATGAAGAAATTGGGAAAATGGTGATGACGATTGGGAGGATGGTGATCTCTTAAAACGGTTGTTCCCAAGCCTTTGATGTGAATGTAAAGAAGTCTCTCTACCAAAAAAGACCCAGGCATGAAAAATTTTACAATAGTAAACAAGTGACTTTTCTACAGACGAAAGAACTACAAATCTCACAAAGAAGGCTCTGCGAGTTTCTTCCACTGAAACTCTGATGATCTACCTTTACAGTTCTGGTGCTCAAACCTTAATCTGAGGTTTAATCTTAGGGTGGTGACGGATAAGTATTTGGGGTCTGGATTAAGAATAATATTTTCCAGGATTATGTCTTTTGTGTATATATACATGCTCACATTTATACTACACTGGGAAGTTAAACAGGAATGTCAAAATTATCAGCACCAAAATATGTTCATTATGTGCATATTTTTCCCAGTGAATTCCATCCCTTCCAGACAGAATTTTCTTTAAAGAAACACAGTGAGAAAGACACTTTCCTTTTTTTAAGGAAAAAATCTAAATGGTCCTCTATAGGGAAATTATCAATGGAATATTATGTAGTTATTAAAATAACATTTCCCAAAAAATAGGTGACAAAGAAATGTTTCTTACATTAAATAAATCAAAACATAACAAAATGGTATATAGAGTCTACAGAATACTTGACCAGTACTTCTTTAGACTGTCAAGGTCATCAAAAACAAGAGAAGTTGGAGAAATGTCATAGCTAAGGGGAACCTAAGGAAACATGTTGACTAAATGTAATGTGGTATCCTGGATGGAATCCTGGAACAGAAAGCATACATTAAGTAAGGACAAAGGAAATCTGAATAAACCATGGACTTCAGTTAATAATGCATAATGTATCAAGATTGGTTCATCAGTTGTGACAAATGTCCCATAGTAATGTAACATATCTGCAATAGGTGAAATTGGGTGTGGGATACATGAGAATTCTCTGTACTATTTTCACAACTTTCTATAAATTTGAAAGTATTCTGAAATTAAAAAGTTAAAAAGTATATAGAATATAATTACAACTTTGTTAAAATAAGCATATAAAATACATTTAAGTAAAAATAAAAATAGAAATATCAAAAGTGGCTCATCCCTTCCACAAGTTTGAACTGAGCACCTAATATGTGCTGAACACTACAAGCCTCTGGGGAAGCAACAGTGAATGAAGAATTAAACGCAGTTCTTCTCTTGGAGTGTAAACCCTAGTGGTTATCTTTGGATGGTGGCACATTTAGTGTTTGTTTTTCTTAAAGTGGTTTTTCTGTGTATGTTTTCCAAGTATTCCATAATGCTTTGTGTTATCTTTATAAAAGAAAGTATTGGCTTCCATTCTTTATCTGAAAGGATATACCCAAATACTTAATAGTGATTAATAATGAGGGTCTGGGGTTCTGAATACATTTTTCATAGCATGTAGTATTACTATTATAATTAAAAAAAAAACTATTACAATAAACCTAAGGAAATGAATAAATTAAATAGTATTTGTTAAATGATTTAAGTATATTGGTTTAAAAAAACCACATTGGTTATGGTGTTGGAAATTTTACAATTGTGTAAAAGCCCAAATAGTGTTTATTAAATAGATATAAGCTGAAGAAGAGAAAATGCCCATATTTTTAATAAATTCATATTTAAAACAGACCACAAGATGCAGGCACCCAGAAACAGAGCATATAAACATTTGCTTTTATATGAATTCCTACACATCAGACTAATTGGGAAAATTTATCAAAGGCCTGAATTGTCATATGATGACTACATAATTATTATTTTTTTTTTTTGAAATTTTGCATGTCAAATTCTTTCAGAAAAAAATTGGGGGTGTTAAAAAAATAAAACCAGCTCTTTAAGTGGCTTTTATTTTATGTTTTTATGTTTTATTTTATGTTTTATTTTATGTTCTTGATGAGTTAGGGCGCCTAACCAAGCTTTCTTTGTGCCTCAACTGATTTGAGGGTTGGAGGGGGGGTCGGGTGAGGTTAGAGAAGGGAGTCAAAACCCACACTAGGCAGAATGTAGAAGTGGGTTACCCAGTACACTACCCCATAGGCAGACAAAGCACCTGATTGGAGCAACAGCAAAACAGGGTACCAAAATCATTTATGTGAAATGAGTTGATACTTCATGTGACTATAACTGAAAATGGTTAGGTACTATTATTATTTTGAATTAGTTTGAATTACATGAAATTGCCAATATTCAACTGTTTTGCCCTAAGAAAGAAACAGATACTTTTATATGGTTCAATCTAATACATTTGAGGGATGGGGACAGCCTAGTCTCTTTGTTGTTTGGAGCAGCTAAAGAATCGGTGCCAGCTCTTAATAAGCTGCATGTTACTCAACATCTGAGCTGTCAACCTTGTAAAATTCTGCCTAGTGTGGGTTTTGACTCCCTTCTCTAACCTCACCCGACCCCCCCTCCAACCCTCAAATCAGTTGAGGCACAAAGAAAGCTTGGTTAGGCGCCCTAACTCATCAAGAATATAGGTAAAGGAAAAGTGGATTTTGTGGAAAGTTTTTTGAAAACTTTGAAAAATCTCCATCTTCAGTGGGCTCTCTAGGACTTAGTTTTTGCTTGGGGGTACTGGGGCCTATTATATGGCATGATATTTCCTGAGGGGGGTGGAATTTCAGAAGAGAGTGAAGAAACATTAGGGAATGAGGGTCTGGAAAAAGTATTTGGTTTGTTAAAAGGCTCCCGCGCCCCGTATTTGACCTGCATTGCAGAGTCCTTAGTAATAAGGCAGTATTTTATCCCTGATTCATCCTGCTCTCCTTCCCCCTCCTTCCAATTCCTGACTTTTTTTTTTTTTTTCCCTGAGTAGCAGCCACGGAGCATGGGGTGAAAAGTCGCTGGAAGGACAAGTTGACAGATAGCATTTAGGTTGCTGGGTCACTGAAAGGCGTCGTGATCTGGACTCAGACACAGCGATTTCCTCGGTGATTTTAATCTTTCGTCTGTTCACACCTTATGCCACCTGGACATAATGCAGAGAAATGTGGAGGTTTAAAAAAATCCTTCCTCTTGCCCCAAAGAGCTCCCTTTGAAAAGAGAGAGAGAAAGAGAGAGAGGGAGAGGCAGGAAGAGAGTTACTTCTCTCCCTACTTTCCCTATCAACAGCAGAAAACCTGGGAGTGTGACAGACCACGCTGGCAATTAATAAGCTCAGGGCTTTGTCTGAGCAACAAGGGCCTCCTCTTTATGGAGACTGTAAATAATGTAACAAGTTGTCCCTTTTACTGCCTTAGACAAATATAAGTGGCAACTTTATCCTTTTTCGTTGACCTTTTGTCCAGGTTTTGATTTACTTTCAAATCTCTTGTCATAGATTCTTGGAAAACATTTATTTTGTGGGTGGTGGGGTGGAGTGCAGTGAGAGAAAGGATGTAGAGAAAGAGGACTATCCATGAAAGTAAATATTAATATCTTTCCTGTGACTCTGGCCAGACAGTCTGCTTTTCTTATATCCCCATAAGGTTCTGAGCTATTTCTGACCAAGGGTGTTAAAGCTTAGAATTAATGGATTTCAGCAAACTAGATGACAATGTTACAGAGAAATGCTTCTGCTTAACTTGTTAGAGATATGTCTCAGGCCATGCTTTATAGTCTTGGGCTGGGGGTTGGTGGGGAGGCAACCAAGGATTGCTGAGAAGATGCTCTTTCAGGTTTCTTCCCTCTGGACAAACAATAGGAAGAGGGAAAGGCTCCAAGACTCACCCCAGTTCCCAGATCACTCATCATACGTCTAAGGCATTCATTAAACATCACCATAGTTATTGGTTTAAATGTCAGCACTAGACTATAAACTGCTCAGGGGGAGGGACATTTGAAATGTTTCCTTGTTTATCAAACAGTATCTGAACACCTACTATTGCCAAGATATAGAGCTAGCCAATGAAGATACGTTGAAGAATACATAAGGGTCCCTTTTCACAAGTTGCTCATAGTTTGGTAGGTGAGACAGACATATGAAAATAATATTTACAATAAAATGTTATAGTTGCTTGCCTGGCTATACAAGATTCCATGAGGAAAATAATTAAGGAAGGGTCTATTCTACTGGGAAGGAGAAGGGAGGATCAAGAAAGATACCATAAATGAAATGTGTAGAGATGCAAGCCAGAAGACACACAGGCCAGTTGAGAGACTCTCTCAGTAGCCTATGAGAGAAAAACCAGGGTTTGAATAAAGGGCACTATCAATGAAAAAGGGCACTATCAGTGGGGGTGGAGCAGAGGGGACAGTGTCAGGAGATGTAAGGGATGCAGTCTCCACAGAACTTAGTGACTGCCAGGATGTAGTGCAGAAAGGAAAAGAAGAAGCTGAGACTGTTGGTTTCTGGCATCATTAATAGCATGTTTCACTGAGATAAGGAGAAGGAAAGAAAGACAGAAGTTCTTGATATCCGCAGTCATACAGAGGCCTAATATGGCAGAGTCTACCCAATTCCAATGGCCAACTTACCTGTGTTTGCTCACATTATCCCAGTTGTCGTGGCTTTGAGTGGATACAGCTTGCCTTGTTGCCATGAACCCTGGAACAACTCCATTTACTTGTGCCTTAATGCAATGGAAACACCCTAGGCAGTTTGGAAACCTGGATTTGAACTCTGGCTTTGAAATTCTCTGAGTTTCAATTTATTCACCTCTACATTGGATGCAAACTTCTCCCCTGCCTTCCTTATTAGTTTGTTGTGAGGGTTGAATAAGAATGCTTCTGGAAGTTATGCAAACATAAGAAATGAGATATGACTAACTCACAAGCCCTTCTAACTCAAGAATTTGGAGGGGATATGTTTTTTAACGAGACAGAAGGCTGAAGGAAATTATTATCGCCTACTGCTTTGAAGTTAGCAGGCTGCTCATAAGGATGAAACTTCTCTGTAAAGAATATTTGCCAAGTGGTGCCATTCAAAGCAAAGTATTCTGTCATTGGCTCCAGATTGCTGAGTTTCCAGGAGGTCCATTTATCAGAGGAAAGCCACAACCAGTTCCCCTGCCAAGCAACTCCCAACTTGCTCAGGTGGAAGCCCCAAGTATTGGCCAAATGCCAGTTTGGCTAATTCCATTCAGCTTCTTAACTGGGAACATTGCCCTTCCTTTCCTGCCCTACATGTGGATATTTCCAGTAGTAGAGAATATCTGACTATATTTTTGCGTGTGCTAAGTGGATTTTTCTTTACTTTGTAATAGGAACATTTTTGTTGTTAGAATAACTTCCAGTTAGTTTATTCTAGGGATCTAGTTCCCAGAACTTTTCTCACTAACAAGGTAAATTAGAGAATGATAGATCATAATAGCTGTTTGGGAACTTGATTGCTTACAGGGACTGCAAATGCAAAGACTTACTAGTAGCCAGGCAGGTAACATAGATGTATGAAGTGGTCAGTGGGGTGTCAAACAACTGGAGCAATGAGGACAAGGAATACATTCCTCCTTGACACTCATCCATTTTTTTTTTTTTTTTTTTGTAAAATAAAGCATTGTGTAGCCTAAATGAAACCTATTTGTGAGCCTAATTTAGCTTGTAGGACATCAGTTTGTAATCCCTAATAGTTTAACCCTTGAATCTTATAAGTTGCAGATATGTGTATAATAACAGGTGCAGAGAAGTGCATTTATGGAACCCATGGATGGCAACTCTGCACTATTGACTGGCCTTCTACCTTGAGCCCAAGGATGCTCTTCCATACCAGACTGTCTTCTCTTCCTGCATTTAGAAGGTTGTGTTGCCCCACCAAGGTGTCTTTGCTCACCTATGTTATTCTCCTCCCATCTCTTATGCTGAAGATAGGCATTTAGATGCAGAAGAAAGAACACTGAATTTTGAAAAGATATGGGTTCAGTTCTGATTCTACTATATATTGGCGGATCAACCTGGACCAGTCTCTTAACTTTTATGAGTTTATTCATTGGTGGGTACTATAACAAACTGAAGATTGCTCACCTAATGCATTTAGTTTAAAATTTTAATGGCATTTAAGTTAAAAAAAAGAAAAAAGTTTGCTGTCCAAATACTTGTGCAATGGGCCCACTCTAGGACACTATTCATTTGAAGCTCAGAGTAGCCACCTTTACTTATTAAACTAATAAAATTTTATGCAGTTAAGACCCCTCCCACCAAAAAATCTTGTCCCTTATTCAATAGGTATACACTGAAAAATCAGATTTACCATTTAGTCTCCATTAGAGCTATTTTAGAAACATTAGCAGTTTAATTGTTTAAGTGGCATTGGGTTGAGACAAACATGGAATTAAAAACTTGCTTTGCCATTTAAAACATTTCTGACTATGGATAACCACTAAGTCTCAGTTTCCTGATGGGTAAAATGGAATAATTACTTGATCAGCATAAGATTAAATGAGGATGCGTGCAATACACCTGGCGTATAATAATTGCTAAAGTGATAGCAATTTATATTATGTTTTCAAGAGTCTGCATTACCACTCTCCTTTCCTTCTCTACCAAAGTGATATGACCAAAACATTTATTCTAGTGATTTTAACTTCTTTGTTCATAGAAAGGTTTTTAACACATTTTGCTCACTGGAAAAAAAAAATTGGAAAGCTGGAAAATATGGTATAATTTGAAAGGAAGTAGCATTTGACTGCTTGGCATGAATCTGACTGTGATAAATTCATTTCCTCAAAGTTTCCAAGTAGGCCTGTTCTCTTCTGGTGACCCCCTACCTAAAATAACATACTAAAGAAGAATAAAGTATGTGTAGTTATTAGCTGTCTGAACTCATTATGTGCTTTTGACTTTCAAAGATATTTATGTTCCAAATGAATGACAAGTGAGAAAACCTCCTGCTATACTCTCCCACCTTCTCCATAAAGGAAAAAATTTCAAGCAACAGTTTTGTGTTCATATTCCTATCTTCAGAGAGCCCATTAAAGGGTTTCTTCTCTGAATATGTGGAGACTTGGTTCAAGTTGATTGGTGTGATTGGAGAATGACAGGACTCAGTCAAATGATGATGTGGGGGCTGGGGCAGGATCTAGTAAGGATGGAATGTGGGGTGGGAGAAGGGGTTCAGGGGCCCTTCTTGCATTATTCTTTTGCCCCAATCACTGAGTAACTCCTGGAACTTTTCAACTTATGGTGAAGGTAGCGTGTCTGGTCTTATAAAACTTTTGAAACACTCAGTTGGATCTGAGTCCATTGTGGCCTTTAGATTTCAAAAGAAGCTCCCTGGTTGAGGTTTGTTCATGGATTGGGGTTTGAATCAGATGAGAAATGCCAGTCACGATGATGCTAATAGGATTCACAGCATAACATAATTTCAGGTGCTCGAACAACTTCTGGTCGATGAATCATTGGATATAAGGTCAACTAATTTTATAGCTTGAAGACTTTCTGGCTCAACCCCCATATTTAATAAATAAAGAAAAGAAGGCCCAGAGAAGTAGAATGGATTATCTAAAACAGGAGTCTGCAAACCATGGCTCATGGATCAAATTTGTCTCACCACCTGTTTTCATAAATAAAGTTTTATTGAAGCACAGCCACGCTCCTTAAATTACGTATTGTTTCTGGCTGCTTTTGCACAACAATAAAAGAATGGAATAGTTGTGATAGGGACCATATAACCAACAAAGCCTAAAATATTTACTATCTTGCCCTGTAAGTTAAAGTTTGCCAACCTGTGATCTAAAGCCAAGCAACCAGTTAGCAGCAAAGCCAAGGCTAGAATTAAGGCCTTCTGAATTCTGATCCAGTGGTATATCTCTTGCACCACACCAGTAAAGCCAGAAATATTGTGAAGATGAAAAAGATAATTCATGTAAATACTTAGGGCTGTACAAATAAGATGGTCAAATCTGAGATATTTCTATTAGTCTTATTGCTACCAAAATCAATATTGGGAGACTCTTCCAAATCTACCAATCCTAAACTGGACTTTTAGTAAGGACAAAAAGATAGAGTGAACAATGTTATATGTTAATTCACTGGAATTCTCTATGGCTTCTGCATCCTGCTTATCCCAGATACTTGCCAGTCTGCTCATCAGACATGCTGTTGTCATACATCCTCTTTCTGTGCCTTTAAAAAAAAAATCCTGGTTAAAGATCATTCAGCATCCTAATAAGGATTTCATGAAGATTAAGCAGCAAGGGCATTTAAAGAACAAATCACACCCGACAAACTTCACAGCCTTTTACAACGTAATTTCAAATTAGCAGATGAAAGAAAGGCAAGGGATCTTATATCTCTGCCTTTTAGTAAAACACTTGTGACAGGATCGCTCACAAAATGGTAGTGGCAAAGCTATTTTATATCAGACTTTGCCAATTCAAATGGGCTTGAATGATGCCATCTAGACTGAAGAGAAAGAATGATGATAAGTGGTGATGTATGGAGTTTGGGCATGGATGTGGCTCCTCTGAGGTTAAGTAATATCATCACTGACCTTGAATAGGGCTCTTAAGGTCATGACCATCAAATATATGGGTGATACTCAAATAGATAATAAAATTTCAAGGAAGATCAGGCAAATAGATTTTGGTAAGGATTTGTCATTTATTTTTATTGAAAGAAGGAGCCATTTTAAGACAGAAAATTACACCTTAAAAAAAATCCCTCTTGTAGCTTGTGCCAGTCTGAATGTATTATGTCCCCCAGAAAAGGCCATATTCTTTGATGCAATCTTGTGGGGTAGATGTAATAGTGGGGATTCAGTAAGAGCGTTTGGATTAGGTTGTTTGCATGGAGATGCGCCCCACCCAACTGTGGACGATAACTGATGAGATATTTCCGTGGAGGCATGGCCCCACCCATTTGGGGTGTGCCTTGATCAGTGGAGCCATATAGGTGAGCTGGCTCAAGGAGAGGAAATGGAGTGCAGCTGTGAGTGACGCTCTGAAGAGGAGCAAGCTTGCTAGAGAGGAATGTCCTGGGAGAAAGCCATTTTCAAACCAGAACTTTGGAGCGGACGCCAGCCACGTGCCTTCCCAGCTAACAGAGGTTTTCTGGACGCCATTTGCCATCCTCCAGTGAAGGTACCTGATTACTGATGTGTTACCTTGGACACTTTATGGCCTTAAGACTGTAACTGCACAGCCAAATAAACCCCCTTTTTATAAAAGCCAATCCATCTCTGGTGTTTTGCATTCCGCAGCATTAACAAACTAGAACAGATTTTGGTACCAGAGGAGTGGGGTGCTTTTGCTGCTGAGTTTGCAAATACCAAACATGTTGGAACGGCTATTTAAATGGCTAAGGGGAAGATTCTGGAAGAATTGTGAGGAGCTTGATAGAGAAGGCCAAAACTGCTTTAAAGAGACTGTTTGTGGAAATATGGACTCTAAAGATACTTCTGATGAGGACTTAAGCAGAAATGATGAATGTGTTGTTGCAAACTGGAAGAAAGGTGATCCTTGTTTTAAAGTGGCAGAGAATTTGGCAAAATTGAGTCCTGGTGTCAGATGGAAGGAAGAATTTGAAAGTGACAACTTGGAATACTTAGCTGAGGAGATCTCCAGACTACATGTGGAGGATATACCCTGGCTTCTCCTTGCAGCTTATAGTAAAATGCGGGCGGAAAGAGATAAACTTAGAACTGAACTCTTGGGTTCAAAGAGACCAGAAGCTGATCGCTTGGAAAATTACGAGCTTCCAGGGGGTGGAATCCCAGAAGCTACAGCCCAACATGAGGATGTAACCAAACATGGAACCCAGCCACCATTTCAGTACAAGCCAAGATTGGAAAAGGAGTTAAGCAGAAAGGATTTGTGGAAAGTCCTATTGTCTGATGGCTTTGACCCCTGCGTGCTTCATGCAAAGCCAACAGAATTTTTGTGAGATCTTTATAGGTGGAGCCATTGCCGGTCTGGACTGGAGGAGACAGACAAGGAAAAAATTAAAGGAAAAATCTCTTCAAAGACAGAGCCATGGAGGTTGAGATCTGGAGTCAGGAGGTCTCAGGCTGGGAGAGCGGAGCAGCCCACATGCATGGAAAGGGTGAGTTTGCCCTGGAGGTCGAGGGCGGGCTTTCCGCCTCGATGATCTGGAAGAGTTTTGCCATATGAGGTCCCAAAGAGGGCGGAGCACATTCCTAGAGAATTGGGGAGAGCCTGGCTGCCACCACACTGTTCTGAAGGGGTTGAGCGTGTGCCCCGGAGATGGAAGGGAATCCGGGAGCTGCCCCGATGTTTCAGGAGGGTGGGGCCGAGAAGATGGTCTCCCCAATGTGTGGATATATTGGAGCACTCACCCAAGCATTTGGAGAGAAAAAGGCTGCCACAAAGCACTTGGGAAGCATTAGACTCCCGCTCTCTCAAGCCCCAAGGATGCAACATTGTTCTGTAAATGACTCTCAGACTTTGAAATCTAATGGAGCGTGTCCTGCGGGTTTTAGGAACTGTTTTGCTCCTGTTAACCCTGTTTTCCTTACTGTTTCTTCTTATGGCAGTGGAAATGTTTATCCTATGAATGTCTTTCCTTTGTATATTGGGAGCACATAACTTGTTCTAAGTTCACAGATCCACAGCTAAAGAAAAATTATGCCTTAGGACTGACCACTCCTATAATTGATTTTGATAGGATCTTGTACTTAACTTTTGTTACTAAAATGATTTAAGTTTTTGTGATATTGTGATGGAATGAATGTATTTTGTATTTGGAAAGAATATGTTTTTCTGGGGTCCAGGGGGTGGAATGTGCCAGTCTGAATGTATATGTCCCCCAGAAAAGGCCATATTCTTTGATGCAATCTTGTGGGGTAGATGTAATAGTGGGGATTCAGTAGGAGCATTTGGATTAGGTTGTTTGCATGGAGATGCGCCCCACCCAACTGTGGACGATAACTGATGGGATATTTCCGTGGAGGCATGGCCCCGCCCATTTGGGGTGTGCCTTGATCAGTGGAGCCATATAGGTGAGCTGGCTCAAGGAGAGGAAATGGAGTGCAGCTGTGAGTGACGTTTTGAAGAGGAGCAAGCTTGCTAGAGAGGAACGTCCTGGGAGAAAGCCATTTTGAAACCAGAACTTTGGAGCAGACGCCAGCCACGTGCCTTCCCAGCTAACAGAGGTTTTCCGGACGCCATTGGCCATCCTCCAGTGAAGGTACCCGATTACTGATGTGTTACCTTGGACACTTTATGGACTTAAGACTGTAACTGTGTAGCCAAACAAACCCCCTCTTTATAAAAGCCAATCCATCTCTGGTGTTTTGCATTCTGCAGCATTAGCAAACTAGAACATAGCTCTACGGAGAATAGAATATAAGGGGTCCAGGTAGAAGGAGGAAGACTAGTTAGAAGTTTATTTCAATATTTCAAGTGAGATATGTTGGTGGCTTGGAAATGGGTGGATGCAAGCAGAAGAGGTGATGAAAAATGGTTGGAGTATGATCTGCTTTCAAGGTACTTCCAATAGGATTTACTGCCGGTTTGGATATAGAGAGTAAGAGAATATAAGGAGTCACTGATGCCTCCAAGACTTTGGGCCTGAGCATCGTGATGAATGCACTTGCCATTTTACTCAACTGGAGAAAATTAGGAAAAGCGACAGTTGAAGGAACAGAAATCAAGAGTTCAGTTTGTACTAATTCAGTGAGCCACAGGAATACACATAAACCCTTCTTGTACATGATCCATCAGGACTTCTCCATCTTATGACCCTGAAAAGGGTATCATGAATTGAAGTTTGTGCCATGGCAACCAATATTAGTGAGCAACTAATGTGCTGAAGAAGAAAAAAGTTTAAGAACACAAACAGAAAAATTGCAAGCCACAGAGCAGAAGCATCACCCACCCTACCAATAAAGAGCCAAAAGTTAAATTTGTTGTGGAAAATTAGTAAGAAATGGCAAGGAACTATTTGTTTTTGGTGATGCTGTATTCTAAAACAGACGTGTTGTGGACAAATTTAGGGGTGGGCAAAGAAAAGAAAAGAGGACTAGGGAAGAAGATGTTAATTTGCATGCTGCATTTAGAGAGGAGAGAAGTGTGTGGGTTAGAATCTATTGTTCTAAGGGAACAAAGATAGCAAAATAAATAGTGTTAGATTGTGGAATGTCATGATTAGTTGGTCACGGTCAAAGTTATTTCCTTTCTGGGGCTTCAGTTTCTTTCTCCATTAAATATGAGCTTTAGACTAGGAAACCCTTTCAATACTTTTCCATTTTCTGTATTTCCATGAATTCTAAATTACTGCCACTCTCACTCTTTTCATCCTCACCTGATGATATATGCCCCTCCCACATTAGGTGTATGTCAATAAATGAAGAGGAACTGTTCCAAAACATTCAGTCGGAAGATAGCAAAGGCATCAACAAAAATTAGAACGAAAAACAATGAGGTCAGATCTACCCTCACTACTACAGGAGGTTACTAAACCTCTTTCCCCTGAACCCCCGAGTCCCCTCATCCTATGAATTCAAACTTCATAGCTTTCCCTCTAAGGCTATCTCCTTGAATTTCCTTTAAGAGATGTCAGCCTTAGGCTGCAGGTCCTGAACCTCTCCTACTCCTTCCTCCAGCATCTAACCATCCCAGACAGGGTTTCTCAACCTTTCCAGTACTGATATTTTGTTTTGGTCCAGGTAATTCTTTGTTGTGTGTGGGGGGTGGGGTGCGAGGTGAGGCGGGGGGGGGGGGGGGGGGCACTGTCCTCTGCATTGTAGAATGTTTGGTAACATCCCCAGGCTCTACTCAGCAGGTTCTAGTAACAATACTCCTGCTCCCCCATCCATGACAGCTATAAAACATCTCCAGACATCTTCAGATATCTGCTGGGGGACAAAACCGTCTCTGTTGGAGATCCAGGGATCTAATACAAGTAGGTACAATGGGTTCGATTTCCTTCCTTGAATGAAATGCACCATGGGCATCATGCTCTATGACCACTGCTCATTGAGAGAGTTTACAGATAACAGTATGTGCCCACAATATAAATTCACATCCATACAATTAAGGCAGACATAGTTTATTTGTGTATTAACATATCCAGCTGCTTGTTTGCCTTTGCTTGATATTTCAGACCAAGTATAGCGGTTAGACATAAATAAAACCCAGTCAGACAAAGGCCAAAAGGTATTGTAAATATCCAAGTCCTAAACTACTGTGGTTTTTTCAAGTATATTCCATACAAACCACTCTTCGCTTGAAAGGGAAGAGAAAAAACCCAACCCTAATGCCATTACTTAAATAGGCCCATTAAAAATGATGTGTGAGTGAAATACTGCTTTATTAAACAGATGACATTACATCAGGAATGATGAATCATAAAGTTTCTTTTTGGTATTGCAATGGTATACGACCTTTTAAACCTTAATCATTCACCTCATATTCTGAACTACCATCAGGTGTGCAGGCTTCTTGCTGATTACATTAACATGAGGCAGCTGGGGAGCGGTTGGCATCAATTCTCGACAGGCTTTCCCTGGTGTGGCTCAGTGACACACAGCCAGAGCTGCGGCAGCCCCAGACCTGTCTGGAAAGGGAAGCCTGGCCTCTCCCTGGCTTCCAGGGTCCAATTGCTTCAGGCATAGGACTGACAGGAAAAGAACTCACATGTCTCATAAATCATTGTACTCCCAGACCCTGGCATAGGGTCTAGCAGAGACTCTATAAATGTTCACGAAAAGATCTCAAAGTCTGAGATATCAGAATAATCTGTTATGTTTGGACAGGACTTTGTAATGTTCTTTACAAAGAACATTATCTTGGATCATCTTCACAGGGGTCCTGTGAAGAAGTCCCAGGGTCACCCTGGTAGTAAATGATTGAGCCAGACTCCAAGTTTGTGTTCTTTTTGCAACTTTACACGGTGGACACAGGACAATATTGTTTCTTGCTAAAAAAAAAAAAAAAAGTGGCTTGGCTTCTATCCCAACACTTTTGAGTAGCTGGGCAACCTTTCACAAGTCACTTAAAACTGTACCAGACACATTGTCTCCATAGGTTGCCTGTGGAGGTTATCTGAGATAATGATTTAAAAAAAGCTTGGCATGATGGCTGGCGCATGATAAGCATCCAAAAAATGTTATCTATAATTATTAATATCTTCATAAAAATATCCTAAAGGGAAACAGAAAACTGGCATCATGGGATTCTCAAAGGAAAAGCAGGACTGAAACTGCAGGGACCTCATGGACTATTACCCCTAAAAATGGACTTAAGGCTCAGTCTGCCCTCACCATATTGACCATTCTTTTGCCCTTTTACTCTCTTTTATGGTTATTAGGAAGTAGAAGAAGAAACATTTGCTTCTCAATAACTCCATCTTTCAACCTGGTACCAAAAAATATAGTGGGGCCTTTTTGAGACATTCCATAACATGATGTCTTTGTGTCAGTGATTATCAAAGTAGCAATATGTGTTTTTAATGGTGGTTCTCCTGCATCTGGTCTTCTCATAAACATTTTAAATAGCACAGAGAAAAATATAGAGTGGTTTAAGAAGAATTCTAATAAATTTTATATAATAGATCTGAAGCAGGTTAATAAAGTTTAGCTAGGAATTTTGAAATAAATCCCCAATCTTGTGAGTCATGGCCACGTAAGAAAACTATGATTTTTCTCCTTCAGGGTCTACAGATTTTTCTTCAGAGACAATATACAAGTTTGAGATCAGTCATATTTTGTCTTTGGATAGCATAAATTATTTTCCTTATGAGACTTAATCCAACATTAAAATCCCATGTGTCATTTAGGATGCTTCAGCTATAATTTCAGAAACACCAGCTAAGGTAACAAAAAGTCAGGAGATATGTTAGTTTAAGAGTACATTAACTTGTTAACAACATCAGCAAGACCCAATCTCTCTCCGTCTTTCATTCACCATTGTTAGCATGTTGCCTAAGTCCTTTGTCCAGCTCTCCTTTATGGTCTATCACACCTCCTCAACATGGTAATGTCCAGAGGTAGAAAAGAAAAAGAACCATTTCCTTTCAGAAATCTTTTTTGCTAATAGCAAAGAAACCTTTCCCATTTTCCCCTCCATCCAACTCCTTCCCCCCCATAGGTCTTCTTTTATATGGGTCATATAACTACTCCCAAACTAATTATTGGGTAAGAGATAACAATTATTACGGTTGTCTTAAAACAATCACAATTCACTCTTGCAAGCTGGGAGGGGCCCTGCCTCTCCTGATTCACATGGTCATTAAATGCCTGAACAAACCAAAGGGAAGAAACTGATTGGGAATGACTGTTGAGTGGACAACCAAATGTCTGTCATTATCCCATTAACTGTATCCTAGCTATGGATTCATGTGTGATGCTAGTAGGAGTCTTTTAAGAGATTTCCTGACTGGTCCATAGGGATCCTTTAGGTCCCATTCAATCCCACTGGGCACATACAGATATGTCCTATGATACAGTGTTGACTTGGACAGGAAAGGAAACATGAGAACATAAAAATATGCCATCATACCATTACTGACTCTACTTGATAGTCAAAATCTGGGAAAGAACAGAAAGTTCTTACAGATGAGCAGAATATTTTGAAGTATCAAATATTTTATGGTTTCATGGCTTTTTAACCAGATTAATATTTCCAAAGGATGATTAAAATGGGATAGGATTGCCCTACCTCAGTTTACATTACGGAGTTGTAGAACTTTAAGGGTCATCTAAAAAAGAGTCTCTACACTCCAGTGTGTTGATGTTTGTGAAAGTGCCTTGCAAATGTGCATTCCTATACAGCTATGAATTATTATTTCGAATTGGATAAAATACCCAGAAGCCCTTTGGAAAGTTAAATGGTCAATTAATGCAAGGCAATATTCAAAGTACTTTCCCTCTAAAATGTGCTTTTTCTTTCTCCCTCTTCGTCTGTCGCTCTCAAAATGTTAATATGGGTCTCCTCTATAAATAACGATAGTGGCATACTGACATCCAGATTTAAACGCTGCAGCACAGCACCCTGTACAAGGAGAAGGCTGACACAGAGCTTCTATTTTTATATGTTTAGTGATATATCCAAGTGTCACTCAACAACAACAGGAAAGGAGCAAGTGTGCTGATATCATTCACTCATATCTTCACCCCTCCTCTGCCTACCACTCAGACACATCCATGACAAGTGCTGCACGGCTCCACCTGCTCACCGCCTGTCAATATTTTGGTTAAAAAAAAAAAAAAGTCTCCAGCACATGACTCTTTATTTTCATTAGTATAAATGTGGATATTCTGAATAATAATCTATGTTCAGCACTTACACTGCAAGACCATGGAGATTCAATTTTGCTTGTCCCTTGAAAAGCTCTATTTTTGTGTCAAATGATCTCTACAAAGACTTTCTAAAATAGAAGTCAAAATAGATTCTGACCCTCGACTGAGATTACTGAAGAAATGCAAGGAAGTACTACTTGTACACTGATTAGGACTTCAGTCAAGACTGCATGGCCAATTCCCCCAACTCCAGGGAAAGATGTACCTATGGTTTTTTACCCTAGCTGAGCAAACCAATGCTACAGCCTCTCTCCTTTTCTCACAAACCTTCCAGAGACTGAACTGGTATGTATCTTTAATGCCGATTGGGATAAGAGCCTAATCTACTGAAAAGCACCATGGCTTGCTGTGGCCTCAAGACACCTGGGAACTTGTCATATGTAAAAAGATCCCACACAGCACACGAGTGATAGCTATACTGAACTGTGCTTACAGGCAGGAGAAGAATGAACACATGCCTCAATAATCCATTGTTTAGTGATTATTTGATATGCTATATATGATTTACAAGCTTGTCTGTCTTATAAATTTGATTGAGGTAGCTGGCTATAGTGTGTTAGAGCCAGCTATGAAACCAGACTACTGTGGGTTCAAATCCTGTCTCTGGCATTCCGGGCCGTGTGATTTCGGACTGTATTTTGTTTCTCCAAACCTGTTTCCCCATCTGTTAAAGTAGATATGACAGTGTCCTGCATAGAAGATTATTATGAGAATAATGTCAAATTATATGTGCACAGCACCTAACATAGTGACTGGCTTACAATAAGTTATAGTTACTACTTATTATGCCCTAGTATATTGTGCACACTGTTTTAAGCACTTTCTAATGTACTTCTAATTGTATGAATAGTGTAAGTGGCTTCTTTTTTCTATGAAACTTTACTTCATTCATTCAATTTTATCCAAGCTAACAATACTGAGCCTGGAGCTGTTTCCCCTTTTGTGTTCCAAGGACCGAAGTCTTAGGAAAAGACATTGACATACCACATATGATGGGTCTAACTAAGATGAAGTCATTGCTGCAAATGCAGTCCAAGAATCTTGGCTAAGTTGGACTGCCCAGACCACAGTTGGAAGGATCTGTTGGAAGGTGAAGGAGGGCTGTACCAGAGAGGCTGGCAGAGTCCTAGGTAGAGGAATCCATTTCTCTCTTGGGGGATCACTGTGGCCTGTTCAATTCAGGGCTTGGGCTTGGTGCTTGGGAAATGTCGTGGAGCAGCCCACCGAAGTGCTCCAGCTCTGTATTTAAAATCATTCCCCTGCCCTGGGGTTAGATGCTAGCTCTGCCTTGGCTCCCACAGGAGGGGCTGTGGTGCTGCCTGGGGTGCTAGCAATAGCATTAGCAGCACAGCAGTGTTGACCTGAAGTGAAGACACCCACAATGTTGCCCATTTTTACTCCAAGAGGACTTAGTCAGAAGCTTGTGCATCTACCATCAAAAGCTCTCCATAAAATTTAAATTCCTTTTTTTTCTTAATATCTTCAGTGAGTAGAGGTGTGAGAAGAACTATACAATGGAAAACTCCTCCCTTTTTCCCAAGTTCAGATTTGGCTACCTAAATCAAAGGGAAAACAATTAACATACATTTTTGGAACTTAATATAATCCAGGCACTAGGTGATTTACGTCTGTTATTTTTATTTAACATTTATATTTGATAATGCTATCATCTCAATTTTGTATGTAGGGGTATTGAATTTTTAAAATATTCAGTAACTTGGCTAAAGCCACAGTACTAGTTGGCAGACTGAGATTCAAACTCGTCTCTCTGACTCTAAAACCCTTTGTATGAAACTACCTTCAACGTAATTTCTGTGGAGAATAAAACTCTCTTAATTAACAATATTTCTAATCTGTCCCTTCTGTTATTGGGTCATAATTAACATTCAAATCTTTGTGTTAAAGGTTTGCTACCTTAGCTTCAAAATCTTACAATTAACCTAACCAGAAAAAAATAGTCTTTATGAAAATAATTACAGATGTACAGCACATAACAGATGCTCAAAGATATATACTGACTTGAATTTGAGAGAATTAGAACTAACAACAACAAAGTTGGGGTCGGGGTGGGAACTGAGGAGACCTAAAGAAGTCTCCAAAAGCAATTGGTGCCATATCCCTCAAAAAAACATTTCAAAGAACCTTACTTACTTTTTCTCCCGGGATCATAGAACTTAATGTGTCAGACTTATAAATGGCTTTAAAGGTCATATACACAAGCATGCATGTGCTATAAAGCCCTCAGAAGGGATCATCCAATCTCTTAGTGAACATCTCTAATGATACAGGACTGACTACCTCCTGAGATAAATACTCCATTTTCCAAAGCTCAAACTGTTGGGAAAATAAAGTAGTGCACCCACTTGCCTTTTCCTGTACATTATGGTGTTGTCTTCCCCTGTCTATTTATACGAACAGCTATAAGATGCCCCTGAGTAGAATATTGAGAATCTCTACCTTCATTTTGCAAAAATAGGCTCCAAACGTGTCTACATGCATATGTGTGGGCAGTAGTTGTTTCTTCTGGCTGGCCATGAATTCCAGCCTCCTCGGGGTTCATGGCTAAATGTCCTTCCATAGACAAAGACGATCCCTTGAACAAAAGGATTACAAAGCATGAAAGCTTTTGGCAGAAAAGGGGAACTGAAAAGGTGCCAACTTGTATGGGCATGCAAATGTGAGAAAACCTTTGATCAGTACTTCATTAGGGGAGGAAGAGGAGATGACTTGGAAAACTGGAGGAAAATCAGTCAATTTAGCAGAATTACAACTTTTAAATGCTCTTTTAAAGGATTTATTTATTTATTGAATTTTAATTTTTCAGTTCTCTTATGTGTTACTCTTTTTCTTTATTAGAGAAGTTGTGGCTTTACAAAATAATCATTACACCTTATATTGGTGTGGAACACTTGTTACAATGAATGATAAAACATTTTTTATAATTGTACAATTAACTATAGCTTATGATTTAATCTAGGTTTCACTGTTTGTGTAGCATAGTTCCATGGATTTAAAAAAATTTTTTTTTTCTGTTACCATATATGCAATCTGACATTTCCCCTTTCAATCACATTCAGGTATATATTTCAGTGCTGTTAATTACATTAATTTACTAATTTGCTCCTAAGCCAGTCAACCAGTGTTAGGTAGAAGTAGGACATGGTAATATGAGGGTATCCTACTGTATACATTTACGGGTGCTGTATGACAGAGTCAGGCTTGGTGGTGACGTTGAAGGCAAGGGGAGTTCAGAAAGGCAGAAATATAAGCTAAAAATAATATATTGTCCGGAAAAGGATAATTTTGTAAGAAAGTCATACATTCACAGAAGACAACTGTGCTGGTTTGAATGTATTATGTCCCCCAGAAAAGACCATATTCTTTGATATAATCTTGTGTTGGCAGACATATCAGTGTTGATTAGATTGTAATTCTTTGAGTGTTTCCGTGGAGATGGGACCCACCCAACTATGGGTGACAACTCTGGATAGTTTCCATGGAGGTGTGACCCCACCTATTCAGGATGGGTCAGAATTAGTTTACTGAAGCACTATATAAGCTCAGACAGAAGGAGCAAGCTTGCTAAAGTGAAGAGGGACACTTTGAAGAATGCACAGAAGCTGAGAGAGTAGCTGCAGATAGAGACAGTTTGAAGATGGCTGTTGAAAGCAGACTCTTGCTCTGGAGAAGTTAAGAGAGGACAGATACCCCAAGAGCAACTGAGAGTGACATTTTTGAGGAACTGCAGCCTAGAGAGGAATGTCCTGGGAGAAAGCCTTTTTGAAACCAGAACTTTAGAGCAGACGCCAGCCATGTGCCTTCGCAGCTAACAGAGGTTTTCCGGACACTATTGGCCATCCTCCAGTGAAGGTACCCAATTGCTGATGTGTTACCTTGGACACTTTATGGCCTTAAGACTGTAACTGTAACCAAATAAACCCCCTTTTATAAAAGCCAATCCATTTCTGGTGTTTTGCATTCCAGCAGCATTAGCAAACTAGAACAACAATCATCATACATTTCAACTGAACACATTGGGAGTATGTCCATATGGAATTCAGTTGCAGATTTACCTATTAAGGATTAGATTTACATCTTAGAGATTTACAAAGAAATCTTAGTTAAAGACTTATCTATAATTTTTGTTATTCCTATCACCTACAAGGTAAATTAGTTTTTGAATTATCTGAAAGTCAGAGCCACAGCTGTTGTCCCAAGTGAAGGCTGTTGTAAGCTTCTGGGAGATAAGCATGAATCTAGTTTGGGAAGTGGCATCCTTTCTAAAAGAGTAGTGAAGGAAATAAAGTCAAATTTAAAGCATATATATTACTAGGTTCCATCAACAATGACATAAGCAGTTAGATGAGACTAGGAAGGTCACTTTTCCAGCCTCTTGATCTGTACAAAAAAATCCCTTTCTCCATAGCGTTCTTGAAAGGTAATCTTCCAGTAACTCTTTGAATACCCTTAAACATTATAAGACAAACTGACAAACATGGAATATTTCTGCAGAAGTCAGAAAGTACCTCAGGATGTTAAGCCAATGTTTGTCTGACAATATGTTTCAAATGGCCTGATTTTTCACTGGAAAACAGAGATATCTCTACTTTATCTATTCATAACAATATTGTCATTAAAGACACAGTCTCAAAATTCCCTCATTGAAGTTGCTCTATTCCCAGTTGACAAGACAGCTTCTTTTGCTCTATCCACCTTTTTCTTCAAGAAAATGTTTGCTTATATGGGCACCAAACTCCCCTGGTTAAATTCTACTTTTATTTCTGGTGCATAATAAAGCAACATCTTACATATATTACTTGATATATTTTTCTAGTTCAATAATTAGATGCTATTTAGAAAAATTATAAATTCTGTCGTTTCTTTGCTGCCTCCCAGGGCTCATTCATGGACCCATAATGACATCCTAGAGTAAAATGCATTTATTTGGCACCATGTCTACCATTATTTGTTCTGAGATTCATGCTGATGACAGAGCAGACCCTGGAAGCTCTAAAAATAATTCTTCCACACTAAGAAGAATTTTAGTCTAGGATTCTCTAGGTTATTTGATGAGGGCCTTGTGGAATGGAGTCAAGTCTTGGAATAATGGTTGGTAGATATGGATTTCATATATTCTCCATCTCTGAATGTCAATAATTCTATGAATTTCTCAAGAAGTTCACATATACCAGGCAAAATCATCACCACATAGCAGTGGTGGCAGACAATAATAGCAAATCATTTAGCTAAAATTTTTCCCTTTACCTCTGGATGCAAACACATAGAGGGAAGCAGGCCTGAGGGTTTAAACACTCAGTGATATCAAATCACTGCTCAGGAATCCCCTTACAAGAATAAAGTGAGCCTGACTATCCAAAACCCTTTGGATTACTAATAAACTAACCTCTACAGAATAGTCTTCTAGGGATGAGCTAAGTTGTATTGTAATATCTGAGATCAATGCCCAGTTTCTAGTAATGTTAAATATCACTGAGTCACACTAAATCTAAAGAAAGAGTAAATTAAGAAAAATTCCAAATAATAGAAGATTTTATGGAAAACCTAGCCTTATTACATTTGAATACATGCAATATTTAGGACCATGTATTAACAGAATTTTGGGATGTTTTATCCCTAAAAAGATCTCCATTTTTAGATTTTATTAATAGATAAGTTTCATTTGTAATTAAGTATCAGTTTGCACCAAACACTATGTCTGACTTAAAAAGAACTGGGTTCCTAAATAGGCTGTTAAAGCCCTCAGACAGTCCTTTTTACACTATCATCTTTATAAAGCCTTTTTGTTCCATAAAAAAGGTAGAAAGTCAACCTCTTCCAAGTCAGATTTCAAAATAGTCCTCATTTCTCACTTAGTGCACTTAGCATGAGAAAAATTTCCTGCTCTGGGAGGGTTTCTTAAACAAAGAGTATGGATGGGTTTGCCCACTTTCCATAATAAAGATCTTTTTTCACATTTGTCTTATTCCTCTCATTTTGCTAACCACTTCCCGTCCCCTTCTTCTTTTCATAGAACTTATTTTCTCAAGCTGTTCTCAGTTAGGCAGTGTCTGCAAAGAGCGCTGATGTTTTCACTCTGAGCAGTCTCCAGTGATTACACCCAGTCTCTTTCATGCTAGAACTACATATTTATCAACCCCAGAGAGCAAATACGAGACAGCACCAGGATAGTGAGTGATGTGAATTGCTGTCACAGCAGAAATTGTGCTAAGGGAGGCCTCTAGATAGAAAAAAAAAAAAAGCAAAAACAAAATCAACAACAACAACAAAACTTTGAGTTGTGGAGGGGCAGAGAGCACAAAGAAAAAGAAAAGGCATGAGCAAAAATAATAATAATTTTTAAAAGCGAGAGGAAAGCAGTCAGTAATTAGAGAAGTCTCAGTGGTGTGCACAATTGCCAAACCCTGCTGGAAATGCCCTCCAGTGGCTAGAAGTGTGTCATAAGTGTAATGAACCCGGCAGCCTGACATCTGGACTCTCTAGTCCAGCCTCAAGTTTCCACCTGGGTATGATAACTTGAGAGCTTCAGAGCTCTGAGATAATAGGTGGATGATTTCCATTACTTCATGTTTCTAGTCTCCTTCATCAGCTGCAGTCACATATTTCTTTATATGGAGCAGAACCGAGCCTCGTTTACTAAGCAGAAGTTATCAGGGGACATTCAATCCAGACTGGAACCCTCTCTAGACCTGCACTGGTTTTATGGGAAAACTTGCTCTAACCCCTGCCCAAGCTCATAACTTACAGGTTTCTAATTAACGATATCCTGGGCATGTGAATTTGTAGAAATGCAGATAATGCTCATTTCTAATAACTTATTTCCTCTAACAACATCCAGAATCCTTGCAAAGGCTATCTATCTGTCTTCAAGAGAACTCGTCAAGAGTGAGTGCATGGGTCATCCAAACCATGGTTACTGCTTGTGCAGATTCCCAGGACACTTTTGATCCTGGCACTGGATTAGTATATCATTATCAAATACACGTATGGCAACCATATTTTCTGAACTCCAAACAGAGTCATACTGGTCTAACAATAGGACAGAATATTTGATATTGGAGAAATGGTTCCCATGTTACTCGTGCTTCTTAGACTGTCATGGTCCATCTTTACTATTCTTCTTTCCAAGACTTTCTAAACAAATCCCAGATGGAGAGTGCCTTTCTTCTATATATTCAATTTTTCTTCTCCTCCAGCTTTACCCTTACTACTCCAGCTTTACCTTTATCTTATCACCTTAGAGATAGCATTATTCTCTGTGAAAGTTGAGTATAAAATGTTCAAATGCTACTTAATCAGTGCTATACCATGGCTCCAAATGCTACAGGGCATACTACTCAATCAAAAAGGAAGACTTGGCAAGACACATCCAACCTCTATCAACGATGTTTCAGCTTCCTGGAATGGGTGGGAAACAGAACTTCAGGTTAAGTAGCTGGGCACAGGCAATACAAGCTTCCTCAGTTTCCTGGAAATTAGGGAACTAGAAGAGAATATGTCCACTTTCAGGGAATTTGTACTATATAAGTTTACTAGTCAGGGATCACTCTAGAAAAAAATTGTGAACTGCTTAAAGTTCCCTTTTGGCACTTACGAAAGTCGCTTTCTTTCTAGCTTTCTGTTTTCTCATTGCCTCCTTTTCTTTCTTAGTAGGTCTAGGGTGGAGCCTGGGACTCTGTATTTCTTATAAGACCCGAGATGATGACAGTGCTACATGTCATGGACCACACTTTGAGTAGCAAAGAACTAGATATTCAAGGAATAAGTCAGGAGAAGGTCAGTACAAGAATATGCACATTTTCATAGTGTCCTGAAAAGTGTCCTTTTGATAAGAACTGAAAGAATGGCTCTCTGATGGTTGAACAGTGAAGAGTAGACATAGCATGACATTTGGTATCAGAGAACATGGGTTTATATCCAGGCTTTTGCACTTGCTCTCTGAGTGACCTCATGCAATTTATTTAATATTTCTGAGACTCAATTTTCCCAACGGTAAAATTAAGAATCATAAAAATACCTATTTTCTTTGGTGGCTGTGAAAATCAAAAGTGATAATGTATGACACAGTGAGAAACACTAATATGGGTGAATTGCAGGACTTTAGCAGGCCACTGTAGAAGATAATTTTAAGCAAAGGATCTTTTGCAGGGTCCATCAAATCATATCAACAGGCCATGTGTATGTTCTGCCCCTTGAATAGGCAATCCTTACCAGGTACACAGAAATGCACAAAATCAAACACCATAAGTGGAGCCCATTGATTTAAGCAGGTGACTTTATTTTAATCAATCATCCAGTAGTTATGGGGTAATGTGATGTGTGTTTTTATCTTGTACATGTGCTTCCTGAGTTGTCTTGGGCCCCATAGCTTTGGCAAAACTAAGATAAATAGCAGAGCATAAATTCTCAAGTCTGTTCATTGCTCCACTGTATCTCAGTCCTTTTACTGTTATGGTTTTTCTAGAGGCAGGTTAGAAATGCTTAGCTGTCCCAAGAGGAAGAGTGGTGTGCTTGGTGTATAAAATACCCAGCTGGTTGGGATTACAGAGGACTCATGATATTCTTTGCATGACTTCCCAACAAAAGGGAGGGGGATGCATACTGATTCCAGAATAACTGGAGTAAAGTGGATGCCACCCCCTATTTCTATCCTGGGAAAACACAAGGACTGTCTCATGATATCCTGGATGACATTGAAAGGAGCATGGGAAATTTAGCCCAGTATCTGGCCCTGTCTGTTACTCTTTAATGAGCTGAAGCTTTTAAGGAACACAAACACTTCCAAAATGTGCTGTTCAGCTCCAGACAAGATCAAATGCAGGACTTCACAGCGAAAGCAGAGAGAACTGGTAGGCAATATCAGATTCAATCCATGAGGCACGTGAGTAGTAAGTAGCATGAGAAAAAACTAAGGACCAGTATCAGAAGTTCATTAGAAGATGACAAGAGCAGAACTTGAGAGTTCCCAAAGAATGGATGACAAAACCAAGTCAAGCATAAGTGCTCAGGAAAGCAGGTGAGGTGACAGGAGATGGTGAGGAGGAAAACAGGCACTAAGCCCCCGTCTGACAATTCTACTTGACTTCTTCCCTCTGGCTCAGGACTGTTTACATCAGTCTTAGCTCAAGGCTGCTGCTTTTGCTACTGGGCATCTTAGAGGCGCCACCCAACGCCTTACCAAGTAGCACATTGCCTTGCCAGCAACCCAAGTGCATCATGCACCTGTGCCTTTCCGGTCCTTTGAAAGTGAAAGCTGTTGGAGAGCAGACTTGTATTTCTTTCCCACCCTTCACTTCTATGCCCAGAGCAGGGTTTCATAATTTCATGAATAGATAAACAAAATTTTATGGTAAAGCCTCATGACTAACGCATTTGGGGTGAAAAGAAATTACCCTAATTTTGGAGCCTAGTTGCACCCATCATGTTCAGCTCTTCTGATCCTGTGCAGAAGCAAAGATCCTATCAGCATTACAGATGAGAAAGTTGCTCCTACTGGGTCCTTTGCCCAAACAGCAAATCATTTGATTGTGACTTTGGGCAGGGTTCAAGAGTGGACTCTTGACAGCTGAAACACTGGGATTTATAGAGAAGTCTGGACCATGTCAGAAAAGAAATCTTTCTCTATAATAGAAATTCCCAATTTCTTGCTTCAGGTGGATCAGAAAATTTCTCAAGTGCAAAATTCTAGCTAGAACTGAGTTTTCCTCTTTCCAGGTTAGATTATGATAAATATCTAACCCTATCACCCATGGATAGGAAGGGACTTAGTAAGTTGATGATGTGGGAGATTCCTTCCTGGTATTTGGCACAACGTGATTTCAACTCTAGTTGTCTTTATTTATCCTTCCCCCACTAGATTTTGACTCTCTTGGATTTAAATGACATCTTTAAGGGGGGAAACAAAGAATTTGCAATTGTTTCCCAGCCATGTGCAAATTGGCACTTAATTGAGAATTAATGGTGTGCTAACTGCTTTCTGCAGCCATTCCCACTGCAAATTGCACTGGGACTGCTTGCACTTTTGACTTTGACATGTTTTTTATAGGGGTACATGAGTAATTTGATCTGTAAAAGGGAGAGAAGAGATTCCACCTCCTGAAGGAAAAGTACTAATTAGCAGTGAAATCTAACTGCTTTTCTCCAGCATGGTCTCCTTCTTGCTATGTTTGGCTTAATGCAAACCCCTGCCATGCTGAGTTTCTACACATTGGATTGTCCAATACAGCCTGTTTAATTTTAATTTCCTTCAGCAGAGTTGATATTCAATTATCCACAGCAATGAAAGGATGCATTAGCACACGTAATAACCTCTTAACTTTGTATAAAGCTTTATAGTCTACAAAGTCTACAAAGCACTTTCACATTTGCTCTTTGTAGCTGATGTATTTAGCAACAATAATAAGCCCCATTTTACAGATGGGGAAATTCAGTTCTGAGATACCAAGGATATGTCCAAGGTCACAAAACAAATAAGTGAAAAAGGTAGATAATGCATGCAACATAGTTTTCAATCTAATGCTTTTTTTTTCTACTCTACAAAAAAAAAAAAAAATGTACAGTTGAGTCTATTGCCTCTGTTTCATAACAACATCTTCCTCTTCCCATCTCCAGATCATTCATTTAGCCATTCATTTTTTTCAATATGAAGTTTTACTGAACAGCACCAAGTACATAATACTTTTTTAAAACATTCTTGGAGATAAAGAAAATATAAGATGAGATTCTTGGCTCTCAAAGAGTTCTTGAAGACATGACAATTAAACATAAATGTAAATGTTAAAATTAGGCAAAAATACAATCCTTGAGGGTAGGAGCTATATCCAGTTCATCATTTTATTCTTTCACAGTTCTTAATAAAGTACAGAACCTAGCAGATAGTAGGTAGCACATAAATATTTTTTGGAATAAATGAATACCTAAACCTTATTTTCTTGCATTCGTTATCTTCTTTCCTTGCTTTATTTTTCCTTATAGCCCTTACTACTATCTGTTATTATATATTTTATTTGTTTATTTTCTCTCTTCCCCACTGGAATATAAGCAATATGAGCATGGGAATCTTTGTCAGTTTGATCCAGTGATATATTTCAAGCATGGAAAAAAATGGCTAGAATTTATTGACTAGATGGCTAAAAACTGAATGACATGATTTGCAAACTGGCTTGGTTGGCCAGAAAACTCTGCAATTAAATTTTGTGCTTCCGCTTGCCAGACTTTGGAAGCTATATTTTGAGTTTGAAAACTTCACTCCCATGACAAAGGAGAAAGTAACTCCAATCACTGAAACAAAAACTTTTTGGGGGAGTTTCTGCTCAAGTGTGCTCAAACAGAAGAAATAATGTTGGTATGGAGCCACAGTTCCATCCCTCTACCCCAGATATGACTTCGGATGACCTCCCTTTGATGGACCACTGAAGGTAGAAAATATCAGGAAAACAGTCTTCACATCCCAGAAATGCCTCCCCACGAATTTAGAACTACTCTCAGAGAGCAAATGTGCAAACAGTCAAGTGGATCTGAAAACTTTGGTGCCCCCACGAAAAAGCCTGGACGTGGACCACTTTCTGATTTGTGACAAAAACATCCTTCTCAGGATTTTTTCAAGAATGTGACCAGGGAATTGGGAAGATGTGAAGAACAGGCCTTTGCCTCCTGCTGTGAAGATGTGAGATATCCAGCTGTGCTAATCCTCATTAGCACCCAGTGTAGGGAAGGGGATGGGTCACAGAAGACTGGCTCAGAGCCAGCCTAAGTCCCCTGAGATTGTCTTTAATAAATCTCCTCGTATGGGCTGGAAAAGTTAATTAGCATGTACAAAATAGTTCTGACTACTTCAAATCAGAAGCAGTTGGAGAGTGTTAAATATTTTTAATCCACTTGTTTTATCAAGTGGGGGGTTCTGCTCATGGGGTTTTACTGTAAAAAGCATGGTTAATGTTGCAGCATGTGGTTGTTGAATGTGGCAGAGTCATTCAGAGCGTTATTGTTTTACAGGAGGACCATAACTTGTATTTTCTAGATCTGTGCTGTCCAATTCAGTAGCCACTAACCACATATGGCTATTGAGCACTCGAAATGTGGTTAAAACAACAACTGAATTTTTTATTTTATTTAATGAAAACTATCTTAAATTTAAAAATAAATACTCCATTCAGTTACTGGAAAAATGTTAAGGTATATTTGGAACAACCTGGGTACATGAATCTACTTTTTCAATTGTAAATTTCATGGAATATAAATTAAGTATTTCTGATGAAAATTTAGTCTCTGGATTGAGAAATGCTGTCAGTGTAAAATGCACACTGGACTTTGAAGACAGCATTAAAAAAATTAAATATCTCATTAATAATTGTTTATATAAATGGCACATTAAAATGCTATTTTGGATATATTGGTTAAAAAATTGTATTAAAAGTAATTTCATGTGATTCTTTTTACTTCAAAAAAATTAGAAATAATTTCAACATTATAGGATAGTAGCAAAAAAATATAAAACCAATACAGAGAACTCCAATATATCTCTTATACAATACCCAGATTTACCAGCTTTTAACATTTGGCCACATTTGTTATATCATTCTCTCTCTCTCTCTCCCTCCCCCATCTCTATTTTTATCTCTATCTCTATCTTTTATCTCTATCTCTATGTCTATTTACCTATCTATTTTCTAAACATTTGAAAGTAGGATGCATACAACATGCTGCTTGAACATTTAACATTTCCATGCATATTTCTTAATAACAAGGATAATCACTTATTTAACCTCATTAGTTATAATTATCAAATTCAAGAAATTTAACATTGAAAAAAGCATATAGTCTGTATTTCATTTTTGAAATTGTCCCAATAATGTCCTTTTGGGTATTTTCTCCTCCATTATTAGATTCAGTCTAAGGTCATGTTCTGCATTTAACTGTCATTGTCTGTTTAGCATCTCTTTTTGTAAATAGTGGAAAGATATATGCAACATGGAATATCCCATCCCAACCACTCCTAAGCATACAATTCAGTGGGATTAATCACACTCACAGTGTTGTACTATTCTCATCAGCATCCATTACCAAACTTTTCCATCACCCCAATTAAATACTCTGCCCCTATTTTGCTCAACACCCTATTCCCACTTCCTGCCACCCCTGGTAATCTCTGCTTCACTTTTTGCCTCTAAAAATGTACAGATTCTAGTATTTCATATAAGTGGAATCAATACAATATTTGTCCTTTCCTGTCTGACATTTCATTCAACATGGTGTGTTCAAGGCTCATTCATTTTGTACCATGTATCATAACTTCATTAATTTTACAGCTGCACGATATTCCATTGTATATATACATACATATACATACACACATACACAAATATATGTATACCACATTTTGTTTATCCATTTGTCTGTTGATGGACATTAGGGTTGCTTCTGCCTTTTGGCAACATTGGTGTGCAGATATCTGCCCAAATCCCTGTCTTCAATTCTTTCGAGTATATGGTTAGAAGTAGGATCTGAGTCATATAGCAGTTCTATGTTCAACTTTTTGAAGAATTGTCAAACTGTTTTGTCAGTAGCTGCACTGTTTTACATTCGCAACAACAATATTCTAAGGTTCTTACATCTCAGTATTCTTATCAGCATTTGTTATTTTCCATTTTTAAAATAATTGCCATTTTAGTGGGTATGAGATGGTATCTTGCAGTTTTGATTTGCATTTTCCTGATGGCTAATTATGTTGAGCATCTTTTCATATACATTTTAGACATTTGTATACCTTCTTTGAGAAATATCCATTAAAGCCCTTTATCCACTTTTAGATTGGAATTTTTGTTGTTGAGTTGTAGGAGTTTGCTATATATTCTGGCTATTAAATCCTTACCAGATAGATAGTTTGCAACTATTTTCTCCCATTTTGTCATTTTTTTCCCTTCATTTTCTTGATAAGGTCCTATGATGCACAAAAGTTTTTAATTTTAATGAAGTTTGTATCTAATTTTTTCTTTTGTTGCTTGAGCTTTCGGTGTAAAGTTTAAATATTCATTGCCTGACACAAGGTTCTGAAGATACATCTTTTTGTTGTCTTCTAAGAGTTTTATAGTTTTAGCTCTTATATTTAGGTCATTTGTCCATTTAGAGTTAATTTTTGTGTATAGTGTGAGGTAGGGGTTCACTTTGATTCTTTTGCATGTGGATATCCAGTTTTCCTAGCACCGTTTGTTGAAGAGACCATTATTTTCCCATTGAGTGAGCTCAGCACCCTTATCAAAAACAATTGGCCATATAGAAGGTCTCAGTTCTATTCCCTTGGTCTATATACCTGTCCTTGTGCTAGTAGCACACTTTTTTTGATTACTATAGCTTTGTAATAAGTTTTGAAGTCAAGAAGCACGAATCCTCCAAATTTGTGTTCTTTTTCAAGATACTTTCAGCTATGCTGGGCCCCTTGCCTTTCCATATGAATTTGATAATTATCTTTTGCATTTATGCAAAGAAGGCTGTTGCAATTTTGATTAGGATTGAATTGAATCAATAAATTGCACTGGGTAGTATTGACATCCTAATGACATTAAGTCTTCTGATCCATGAGCATGTAATATCTTTCCATTTATTTATCCTTCTTTAATTTCTTTCAGTAATGATTTGTAGTTTTCCATATAAAAGTCCCTTACACCATTTCTCTTTGGATTGTTCATTGCTGGTGTATAAGAACAGTACTTATTTTTGCCTATTAATCTTGTACCCTATGACTTTGCTGAATTCATTTATTAGATCTAGTAGCTTTCTTGTAGATTCTTCTGGATTTTCTGTATACAGGATCATGTTATCTGAGAATAGGGAAAGATTTATCTGTTATTTTCCAATTTGGATACCTTTTATGTCTTTTTCTAGCATAATTTCTCTGGTTAGAACTTCCAGTACAATGCTGAATAGCAGTGGGGAAAGAGGGCATTTTTGTCTTGTTCCTGATATTAGGGTGGGAGCATCCAATCTTTCACTGTGGAATATAGTATAAGTTGTGGGTTTTTCATATATGCCCTTTATCATGTTGAGGAAGTTCCCTTCTTTTCTTAGTGCTCTGAATTTATTTTATTTTATTTTTTTATTAGGGAAATATACAGAAAAACCATACAATAAATGCAAAGTCCCCATATACCTCCATTATTAACTCCTTATGTTAGTGTGGTACATTTGTTACAATTGATGAAAGAATATTACTCTAATTGTAATATTAATGATAGTCCATGATCTTATCAAGAAAGGGTGCTGGATTTCATCAAATGACTTCTATGCATCTAAAGAAATTACTATGTTTCTTTTTCCTTCATTCTATTTATGTGGCATATTACCTGATTTAATTTCTAATGTTAAAACACCTTTGCATTCCTTGGTTAAATCTCACTTGTATGGTGAACATTCCTTTTAGTATGCTTCTGTATTTAGTTTGCTAGTATTTTGTTGAGGAGTTTTGGACTTATATTAATGAGGTAAATTGGCCTGTAATTTTTTTTTGCTCTTGTGATTCCTCTGTCTGGTATTAGGAATTAGGAAAATGATGGCCTTATAAAAAGAGTTTGGAAGTTTTCCCTTTTTTCAATTTTTTGGAAGAATTTGAGAAGGCTGATGTTAATTCTTCTTTGAAAGTTTGACATAATCTCCAAAGCCATCTGCTCCTGGACTTTCCTTTGTTGGGAGATGTTTTATTACTAATTCAATCTCTTTGTATTTTATTGGTCTGTTGAGCTCTTTTATTTCTTTTTGAGTTAACTAATTTGTTCATTTCATCTCAGATAACTAATCCATTGTCATACAATTGTTCATAGCATCCTTTTATAATCATTTTTATTCCTATAAGTTCAGTAGTAATGTCTCACCTTTAATTTCTGATTTTTCTTATTGCACCCACTCCTTTTTTGTCAGTCTAACTATAGATTTCTCAATTTTACTGCTTTTAAAAATAAACAATTTTGATTTTATTGATTGTTTTTCTATTTTTTATTTCATTTATCTTCTCTCTGATCTTCATTATTTCCTTCCATCTCCTCGCATTGGGTTTGGTTTGCTCTTCTTTTTCTAGTTCCTCCAGGTATGAGGTTAGGTTACTTATTTTAGATATTTCTTTTTTAATGTAAGCCTTTATGGCTATACATTTTCCTCTGAACGGTTTTCACTGTGTCCCATAAGTTTTGGTATTTTGTGATTGCATTTTCATTCATTTCAGGATATTTCTTAATTTCCTTTTGATGCAATTATTGCTTAGGAGTGCATTGTTTAATTACCACTATTTGTGAATTCTTCTGTTTTCCCTCTGTTATTGATTTCTAGTTTCATAGCACTATGGTCAGAGAAGATACTTTGTATGAGGATGATCTTTTTAAATTTACTGAAATTTGTTTTGTGACTTAAAATATGGTGATAGAGAATGATCTATGTGCACTTGAGAAGAATGTGCATTCTGCTGTTGTTGGAAGAAGTGCTCTAAATATGTCTGTAGGTCTAGTTGGTTTATATTGTACAAGTCCTCTTATCTTCTTACTGATTTTCTGTCTAGATGTTCTACCTATTATTGAATGTGGCTTATTGAAACCTTTTATTAAGGTAGAACCACCTACTTCTCCCTTCAAATATGTCAATGTTTGCTTCATGTATTTGGGGACTATATTATAAGGTACATTTTATTTATAACTTATATTTTCTTAATGAATTGACCCTTTTATCAATGTATACATTGTCCTTCTTTGTCTCTTTTAACAGTTTTTTACTTAAAGTCTATTTTGTCTGATATTAGCATAGCCACCCCCATTGTTTTTGGTCACTATTTGCATGGAATATTATTTTCATCCTTTCGCTATCAACCTACTTGTGTCTTTGAATTTTAGGTGAGTCTTTGGCAAACAACTTATGGTTGAGTCATTCTTTTTTATCCATTCTGAAATCTCTGCCTTTTGATTGTAGAGTTTCACCTATGCACATTTAAAGTAAGTACTGATAATGCAGTATTTCCTTCTGCCATTTTGGCTTTTGATTTTTGTAAGGCTTATACCATTTTTATCAATCAATTCTTCCATTACTGCTTATTTTTGTATAAGTTGATCTTTTGTCGTGAACTCTTCTAAGTCCCTTCTCATTTCCTTCTGTGCACTTTTTCTGATATTTTCTTTGTGGTTACTGTAGGGTTTATATTTAATATTCTACTTGTATAACAATCTCATTTGATTTGATACCAACTTAACTTCAATATTAAACACAAACCATGTACTTACACCCATCTGTATCTCCACCTTAACATTGTTCTTGTCACAAACTACATATTTATACATTTTGAGTTCAAAATCATAAATTTTTCATTTTTATACATTTGCATTTTAGACATTATAAGAAGTAGAAAGTGGAGGTCAAACAAAAGATAAAATAGTAGTGGTATTCATATTTACCCATGTCATTACCTTTACTGGAGATCTTTATTTCTTCATGTGACTTCAATCTATTGTCCAGTGTCCTTTCCTTTCAATCTGAAGAACTCCCTTTAGCATTTCTCATAGGGGCAGTCTAGTGGCAACAAACTCCCTCAGCTTTGGTGCATCTGGGAATATCTTAATCTCTCCCTAATTTTTGAAAGTCACTTTTGCAGGATATAGTGTTCTTGGTTGGCTTTTGTTTTTTTTCAGAACTTTGAATATGTCATCCTACTGCCTTCTTACCTCAATGGTTTCTGATGAGAAATTGGCAATTAATCTTATTGAGGCTCCCTTGTACATGATGTGTTGTTTCTCTCTTTCGGCTTTCAGGATTCTTTTGTTGCCTTTGGCATTTGATAGTCTGATTGTACGTGCCATGGTTTTACTTGGATTTTTCCTGTTTGGAGTCTGTTAGCTTCCTGGATGTATATATTCATGACACTCATTAAATGGGGGAAATTTTCAGGCATTATTTCTTTGAGCACTCTTTCTGCCCCTTTCTCTCTTTCTTCTCCTCTGTCCCCCCATAATTGGTATGTTTAGTGGTGTCTCACTGATCTCTCAAGATTTGTTCACTTTTCTTCATCCATTTCTTTTCTACTCCTAAGACTGAAAATTTTCAGTTATCTTGTCTTCAGGTTCACTAATTCTTTCTTCTACCATCTCCAAAATGCTGTTGAACACTTCCAGGGAATTTTAAATTTCTGTTAACATGCATTTCAGCTATGTTGTTTCCTTTTTTTTATGGTTTATATCTTTTTATTGCTATTCTTTTTGGTCACCTATTTTTTCCCTGATTTTCCTTAGTTCTTTCTCAGTGGTTTCCTTTAGCTCTTCAAGCATATTTACGAAATTTCTTTTACAGTCTTTGTCTGGTATGTCCAAGGTCTAGTCCTCCTCACTGATGATTTCTAGTGCTTTATCTTGCTCCTTTGCATGAGCCATCATTTTCTGTTTACTTGCATGTCTCATAATCTTTGGTTGCACACTGTTTATTTGGGGATTTTAATGTGTTATCTCTGGAATTCTGTCACTGAGATACTGTTTCTTAAGTTTTTACTCCAGCCATGTTATGACAGAGAATTCCTTGAATTCCAGAGGGAAGCAAAATAAAAGAAAGAAAATGCTTTTCCTTGCTTTGAAGATTGGTCTCTGTAAGTACCTAACAAGGAGTTTAAATAATAGCTTGAGATAAAAGTATAGGGTCATCCTTGGTCTTTTCTGAACATGAGACTTGTCCTGGACCGGCATATGTTGTTCTAAGAATTCCCCCATTTATATGGAGGAGTTATTTCTTCCCAGGCTTGGATACTACACTGTACATCTCACAACTGGGAATCTTTGCCCCAGGCAGCTACAAATCCACTGTTCTCCCACAACATGATAGCTGCCCCAGGAGCCCTCTCTATAAGTAGGGCAAGTTCTGGGTTGGCAAGCCTGCAATGAATGACATGTTTTAGGTCCTTTAGTCTGCCACTAGATAGGTTGGCACATGCTTGCACTAGGTAGAGGGACCTGCACTGAGAGTGCAGACTGGTTCTACACCAAGCTACTGAGGGGGTGGGGAAAGAGCCAACAAGTGTGCCACAAGGTTTTACTACCATTTTTAAGTTGCCTTTTCTTGATTTGCCACTTTCACCATTACTGCAACACTGTTTTCTGGAGCTCTGAGAAAGATGGTTCTGCCAGATTTTGCTTGTTTAAAGCTTCTGTGGAGAGTACATAACCCTAGAGTATCTCATTCTGTCATCCTTTTGATATCATTCATTTCTTTTTACTTTTTAAAAATGTAGCTACTGGAAAATTTTTGATTACATATCTGAGTAACATTATACTTTTATCAGATAATAATTTTCTAGGTAACAGTGATTTACTGTTATCCACCAAGAACAAATGCCTCCATCAAGAACAAATGCTGGCACAACAGCTGCTGACTTTCTGTTAATTGTTCATTGTCTTTCTCTCCCACTAGATTGTAAACTATGAAGGAAGGGACTGTGGTTTTCTTGGACACTTATATATTTCCAGCACCAGGCACAGGTCCTGTCCTGAACACAGTAAATGTTCAATAAATTTTTGTTAATTGAGAAAATGATTATCTAACTCATTTAATCAATATGAACAGCTAATCTGGTTGACTGGGCATGAAAAAATATCATCTGTTTCTCATTTGCATGGATCTATGATGGGAATTTTTTTCCAATAAACTTTTGCCACTTATTTGAACTGGTTGACTCAAATATTGGATCTCAACACATGGTATTGGTTGGTTCTTCAAATACCGAGTAAGAAGCTGAATAAACAGGGTCTATGCTGTGGTAAGTTCTGAGTTGGAGATATAAATTTGTGAATCCTTTGCATAAAATTGATAACTGAAGATGTGGAGGTCTCCACTTAGTACAAAATACAGAGTAAGCAGTGGAGAGAGCCTAGGGCCAAACTTAAAGAGCTACAACACATGAAGGCAAAAAGGAAGACAGAACATGATTAAACCAGAAGTGTTGTGTTATAGAAACCAAGAGGGCATTCAAGAAGGTTAGATAGGTCAAGAGCTGAATGTTGTTGGCAGATCAAATAGGATTAAAACCAAATGGTTCTATATTGCTTGCTGTTACCTCATCCAGTGGGGCTTCAGTTGAGTGCCAACATTTTCATTTGGTTTCCTTTCTTCCTCTTTCCTTAGGTTGGACCCCACCTGAATAGTCTTTCCCCATTCCCCAAATTTAGGCTGCTTAACTCAGTGACCTTAAAACCAGGTATTGAGAATTGAAGAGCTACAAGAAGGAAGGAACCTGGGAATCTAAATTGCTGCTTAAGAAAAGTCAGTCAGGAATACTGATTTTAGACTTTGTCAAGGAGAAATAAATTTCTGTCATGTTTGAGTGATTATATGTTTTAGGGCTTGTCTTTACAGAAGCTAGCATTAGTGTAACTAATACATGTAACTAATACATTCCTCAATTACAAGCTTATAACTGAGAATACATTTTTCCCTAGTACTAGAAACACAGGACATAGGTTGATCAAATTTGTTGTGTAAATAGTCTGGTTGGAAATTTAATTCATGTTTTAAATTCCCCCTTGTATTAATATTTTATAGGTTATGCATTCTGAGTTTTAAACAACTAGCTTAGAATTAACTTCAGGAAACACATCCATTTCTAAGTTGGGAATTGCTTATATAGCAAAGTATTTATCACTGAAGGGTCAATTTGATATGCTTGTCATAACTACTAAACTATCCAGACATGGTCCTGTTATTCCAGTCAACACAAAGTCTGAATCGGATTGAAGAAATTAGATCAATAGACCTTAACCATCAACCTGAAAATGGTCACTCTGGACAGTCATAGAAAATCAACCAGTCCAGTTGCCTGAAAAAATAACATTGGCAAACAAATTATTTTATCAGTCATCTTTGTTTTTAGTGGGAAGTGACATGGTTTCAATTTAGAAAGTGTTATGGTCCACTAACCTATAGTGACTAACATCTAAAAAATTAATAGATGTGTTATATAACAAAGCTGCTAGAAAGTAGGAGTCAAGTAAATGCACAGTGTTTGCTAATTAAAAATAAATTGTTTTTTATAATGACTTGTTTAGAGCAATAATAGGATGTACTGGGCAATTATAGCATTTCAAAAGGGATACAAGGAAGGAATTGGAAGTATTCTTTTATGAGGTAACTTAACTACGTAGGAAACAGTGTTATTTTAAGGTGGATATAAATTAGTTTTAAAATGTGTATTATAAAATCTAGGGCAACCACTAAACTTTTTTTCAGATGTATAATTTTTACGCTAGAGAGAAGATAAAATGGAATTATATGAAATGCTCAATTCAAAACCAGAGAAGACAGAAAAAGAGGGGAAAAAGAAACAAAGAACAAATTCAATGGATAGAAAATGGTTAAAAACACAATAGATATTAATCCAATTATATCGTTAATCACTCTAAATATGAATAGTCAATGCACCAATTACAAGACAAAGATTATTGAAATGGATGGAAGAGAAAAACAAGACATAACTGTATGTTGTCAACAAGAAACCCACTTTAAATATAAAGTTTCATATAGGTTAAAAATAAAAGAATGGATAAAGATATACCATGCTAATACTAACCAAAAGAAATCTGGAATAGCTATGATAATTTCAGAGAAAGGAAAATTTCAGGGATCAAGTGGGACATTGCATAATTGTAAAACGATCAATTGTCCACGAAGACATAACAATCCTGAATATGTATGCACCTAAAACACAGTGTCAAAATACATGAGGCAAAAACCTGAGAACTGAAAGAAGAAATAGAAAAATCCACTATTATAGTTGGAGATTTCAAAACCCTGTCAGTAACTGATGGATCCCAGAGGCAATCAATTGATGAGGATATATGACCCGAATAGTACTAGCAAACAATTTGATTTAGTTGACATTTATAGAAAACTCTATCCAACCATAGTAGAGTTCTACTCAAGGGCAAGTGGAACATTCACCAAGACAGATCACATTCTGGGCCATAAAACACCCATTAGAAAATTTAGAAAAAATAGAAATCATATACAAAGTATGTCCTTATAAAAAATTGGAATTAAACCAGAGATCAATAACAGAAATATAACTGGAAAATCCCCCAATATTTGGAAAACATAACACAATTCTAACTAGTCCATGGGTCAAAGAAGTCTCAAGAGAAATGAAAGATATTTTGAACTAAATTAAAATAACAATACAACTTATGAAAAGTGGTGGGATACAGTAAAAGCAATGCTTAAGAGGGAAATGTATAGCCTTAAGCCATGGATTAGAAAGGAAACATCTGTAATTGATAACCTAAGCTTCTAACTTTTGAAAACTAAAAAATAAATAATAATCTGGCTCAAAGTTAGCAGAAGAAAACAGGTACAAACTAGAGCAGAAGTGATTGAAATTGAAAATTGGAAAACAATAGAGAAAATCAGCAAAACCAAAAGGTGGTTCTTTGAAAAGATTAATGAAATGATTGACCTCTAGCACAGCCAACCAAGAAAAAAAGAGAAAAGACACGAATTACCAGTATCCAAGATTTACTGACCACTACCACTGAAATATTACTACTGCCACATCAATGCCACTATGGATCCCATGGACATTACAAGAATAATAAATGAATGCAAAAAGGAACTGTATGCTGGCAAATGTGATAATTTAGATTAAATGGACTGATACCTTGAAAGACAAACTATCAAAATTCACACAAGGAGAAATAGTTAACTTAGATAGAGCTCTATTTATTAAAGACATTAAATCAATAATTAACAACTTCCAAAAAGTAATGCACCAGACCCAGATGGTTTCACTTGTAGATTCTACTAAATATTTAAAGAAGAAATGATATCAGTTCTGCACAATATTTTCTAGAAAATAGAAGCAGGATTAACATTTCCTAATTCATTCTGTGAGACCAGCATTACCTTATTACTATAATTAGATAAAGACATTACAAGAAAGTAAAACTACACACCAACATTTCTCATGAATATAGATGTTAAAATCCTCAACAAAATATTAGCAAATTGTATCCAACCGTGTATAAAAATATGCAATGGAACCAAGTGCAATTTATGCCAGCTATGCAAAATTGCTCCAACATTTAAAAACCAGTCAGTATAATCTACCATATTGACAGGCTAAATATGATCATATAGATAGATGCAGAAAAATCATTTGTCAAAATCCAACAGCATTCATGACAAAATCTCTCAGTGAACTAACAATAAAAGGGACACTTCCTCAATCTGATAAAGAGCTATGCAAAAACCTACATCTAACTTTATACTTAAAGGTAAGATGCTGATCACTTTCCCCTAAGATTAGGAACAGGGCAAGGAAGAATATACTCTCTCACCACTCTGATTCAACCTCATACTGGAAGTCCTAGTTAGTGCAAAAAGAAAGAGAAAAGAAAGAAAAGAAAAAGAAATACAAATATGGTAGTTTGGAGCTGTATGTTCCCCAGAAAAACACATTCTTAAACTTCATCCATTCCTGTAGGTATTAACCTATTGTAAGTAGGAACTTTTGATGAAGTTATTTCAGTTAAGCTGTGGTCCACCTCAATCAGGATGGGTCTTAATCTTATAACTGGAGTCCTTTATAAGTGGAATGAAATTCAGATAGATAGTGAAAAAGCAAGAGACTGAAAGTCAGTGGAAACTGGAAGAGAAGGGAGAGGCCATACGCTTTGTCATGTGGCAGAGAAGCCCAAGACCAAGGATCACCAGAAGCTATTTTGTAGATATACTCAAACAGATTATGAATTTTATAACAAAAGACAAAGACCTAAAATAATTAACACAAAACTGAAGAAAAAGAACAAAGTTGGAAGACTCACAGAATCCAATATCAAAATGTGCTAAAAGTTACACTAATCGAAACACTGGTATTGGAAAATAATCGACACATGAATCAATGGGACAAAGTAGAAAACCCAGAAATAGACTCCTATGAATATAGTCAACTGATTCTGATGAAGGTACAAACAGCTTCATTTTTTTTCATTTAAAATCCTGGAATAATATTCCTTAACTCTAAGGCTGTGGTGCGTCTCCAATGAAATAATTTGAAAGTCCTAAGATAATTGCTGTACCTTTTTACATCATTTGTTAGCATGTCCTTTTTTTTTAAAATAACGGGTTGATGGTATTGTACGATCTTTATTTAACACATAATGTCAATGTCCATTGCAGAGGGCTTGGAAGAACCTTGAGTGGACTGATACGGAAGCTAAGGCAGCAGAATGCAAACTCTGCCTTGCATAGCTCCAAGGGAGTGACATAAGAAAACCAAAGCTGCCAGGGAAATTCACTTACATCAGAGAAGAATCCGATTCCTAATCTAAGCAGAGAGTAAACTAAGGTCAGAATCTGGTTGGCAGTTTGGTTTTCAAGGAAGTCAGAAGGTCATAGTCTAGAAGATTAATTTATTTTTGTACAGCATATTATAATGTATAAAATACCTTTATATTTTTCTTACTTGATTCTCTCAACAACAATGGGAAGTAATTATTTTGAAATTCATTTTATAGGTGAGAAACAGTTTCAGAAAGATACTGTGAGCTGGCCAAAATTACGCAGGTGGTGAGTGGGAAAGCAGGCATTCTGAACATTGGCTGAAGAAGCCACCAGAGGGCTGAGGAGGCATCAGGAAGACAAGAGCAGAGGGTAGGTCACACAGAGTGGCAGGGCAGAAGTACAGGTGGGTCAGCAGCTCTCAGTGCAGATAATCTGCTCCAATACTGAATAGAGCACGGCTGATACAGTAATTCTTTGATTCCCTTAGGCCAGTCCCTCTAGTTAGTAAGGAGCTCAAGGCTAAGGCAGCTCCAGGACTCTGAGGGGTTTGGACAGATGAACAAATTAGAATTTTGATCTTCATAATTCTGCATGACAACATTGTTTCCAATGGGAGGCTTGTTTGAACTTTGGACCATAGATACTCAAGGGGAACATTCAGTGCCTGGTTGCTGACTGTCAAGTATTCTTTAACATCAGGTGCCCTCATTTGCCTTCTCAGCAAATAAAGTCCCTCACAACTGGACTTCTCAAATAGCAAGCTCCTTGGTATATCATTTTTCCATTTGCAGTAACTTAAGACAGACAATTTTTTGTCACACCCAGAGGGTTACTTTTTACTTCAATTATAAAATAGGTTTCCTGGCATTTTTGTCCCCAAATGTAGGTTAAAAGTGCTTGCTAAAATTAACTTCTGTTACTCTCACTCATGGGGCTTTCTGGAGAAGGGCTGTCCACTTAAAATAGCTTCTGAGGGAACTATTCAGGACACTTGTAACTTTAGGTTTTATTAAATGGCACAAGCTGCTGATGCTGGTTTTCCCTGACATGTAACTGAATATCCTTTAATCAGGAAAAAAAAAAAAACTGTTCCCTGTGTTGCTGGTGAAGTAATGGAACTCCATGGCCATGCTATAGTGCCATTTTAGCAATCTGGATTGGGGGTGAGTATAGTACAGTGTGGGAAAGTCTGAAGATGAGTGAATATGACAGCTTGGGGGAGAGAGTTTATCTCAGGCTGAAGGGAACTCCCGGACTTTGACCTTTCTCCTGGTGGCTGACTGTGTACCTTGGAAAAGGCAGGAGAGCTCAAATCACAGGATGATCTTGCCCTGTGATAAGAGTTAGCCACTTGCAGCATGCAAGTTCACAAATATGCACAGATATTTAACCATTTTTCTCCAGGCCACACCATCCTTGGAAGCAACTACAGCTGAATGTCAATCTCATTGCAATGGTATTTGGCTTCAACACACCGTGCTATTTCCTAACCATGTAACCATGTCTCCTCACTCCTGGTTGATTCACACTACTCTTCAGTGGCACTGGTGACTGTTACTTCCCACTAGAGGCCTGTGACTGTCCCTGCTGCCCATCCAAAGTGCCCAGTGCCACCAGCAGGGTCTCTTTATGGGCTGCTCTGTTCATTCTCTATTTCCCCCACTTTAGATGCTGCTGCAACCCATTCATTGCCCAGACAACACAGTGGGAATAACTGGCCCCTACTTTTTGAATAATGATGAACAGGGCCAGTAGAATATCCCAAATGGAAGACCAGTAGTACTAGCATCAGTGATTCCTGGCAAAATTTGCAGCCATTCAAGTCTTATGTTATGAATCACATGAAATGAATAAAGAAGGCAACTCAGTTCCTTCTACTCTTGGCAAGATTCCATCCTCTTTCCTCTCCCCAGCTCCATAACTGATACCCACAGTCTCACCACCACTATTTATCTTGGAGGCCAACAGAACTATCCTTTATTACTGTTTCTGGTAGACACTAGGAGACCCTCATATCGTCCTTCCCTCCCTATGCTCTAATTCCCATATCCATAGTACTCTGGATATTCCTAATAGGACCCCATTTCCAAGCCCTCCCTATATCCTGACACCTTTCTTTTGTACCCACTGGAACATTGATCCTTCATTACCACATTCCCTTTGTTTTGAAACTTTTCTCAAAATATCCTCTTCTTGCTCTAACTCAAACCCCGCTCTCCCATGAGGACATTGCTTCTCCTGAAGCCCCTTCCAGTTGTAGCAGTTTATCTTGCTCTTCATCCCCTCCCCAATGCCACTAGGTGGGATAAGTGTTATTCTTGCTCCCCTTGCTACTTCCAGTTCCAGACCACTATAACATCCCCCTTCCCAGTGATGAAATTCATGCCTTCAGAAGAGGCAACCAGCTACGCTTCCTTGCTACAGTCATCTTCAGACACCTTGGTTATTACCTAACCACCACCTCCTATTCATGCAGCTCACTTCCCCTTGCACCTAATTCCAACAATTCTATCATTCCACTGGGACATGTAATTAAAGATCCTACCACCTTTTAATTGTCCTTTACTTTCCTCATTTTCTCACATTCTCCCACACCCACCTTGCATTCTATTACCCATTATTTAATCATCTAATAATTGCATAACACTCACTTTCATTGTCCCCCTGTCTCTTTATTACACTGACCTCCCATAAATCCCAAACCCAATTAAATGCAATTCTCTGCCTACTCTGCACCTGCACTTACCCAGATGAATATGATTTGAGAAAAACGCACAACCATGCTGTTTGCTCTCACTTTAAAATTCATGACCACAGACTTCAAGTGGACTATTAATATCACTCAGCAATCCTACATTCCCCCAGTATATTTACTTTTGCACTTTCCTCATGACTATTTCCTGCCTCTTGAACCTTGACCTCCTTTGTCATTGTCATGTTTAACTGATGGCCTTAATTTCCTATATGACTAAAACATAAAAGCAATTAGAAGTCCACATTCTCCCACTATCACATTTACCAACCTACTCTCATCTATAACCATGTGCTCTGCCTTCCCTCCTGTTGCTATGAATGAACTCACATCTAGAGACAACCCCACAGCTTCTGCAAAGATCCCTTCTTCCCTATTGCAGTATTCTAGCAATATCTCTTCTCTGTCCTGCATCATAGAAGTTTCCTCTATTTTGGATATTCCTAACAGCATACAAATGTGCTAAATATTTCCCATCTTTAAAAGTTTTTCACTTGATCCCACATCCCTTTCCAGCTACTACTACATTTATTTGCTTTGCTTTATAGCAACAGTCCTCCAAAGAGATATATATTCTCACTATCTCCCATTCTTCTCCTTCCATTCTCAATTTAATACACACCAATTCTTCTTTTACCTTGGACTTCACTGAAATAACTCCTGACAAGGTCACCAATGATGTTGCAAAACCAATACACATTTCTAGTTCTCATTTTACTCATCTCATCAGCAGCATTTGACATAGTTGATCGTTTCCTCCCACTTGAACTTTCTTCCCTCTTTTCTTGGTCCCTTTCCTCTTTCCCTGACTGTTCCTTCCCTGTTTTCTTTGCTGTTTACTCCTTATCTCTCTAAACTATATATGTTGGAATATCCCAGGGCTCAGTTCTCAGGCCTGCCTTCTGCTCTATTTACATTTTCCCCCTGGGTAATTTCATCCTATTTCCTGGTTTTGAATGCCATCTATATGCTGATAATTCCCAAATTTGTAACTTTATCCTGGATATTTCCTCTTAAATCCAGATGTCTATATCCAATTGCCTACTTAATAGCTCCAATTATCATGGACACATGCAATCTTGAATTCCCTCACCAAACTTCCAGCCTCAGTAAATGGCAATTTCAGACCCAAGAGCTTGGAGTCATCCAGTCTCAGCAAATGCTGTTGGCTTTATCTCTAAAGAACATCCAGAATCGGAACCACTTCTCACTCCCTGCACTACAACCAACCAGGACCAAACCAACATCATCTCTCTCCTCTATTATTGCAACAGCTTCTTCCTGCCTCCTCTCCAGGCCCACTGTGGCCTATTCTCAACACAACAGCCAGTGTGATCATTTTAAAACTTGATCTGCTATGTCTCTCCTATACTCAAAACTCTCCAGTGACTTTCCATACTTACATAAAAACAAAGTCCTGAAATTCCAGATAAGTCCCTAAGTAATTGCCCTTCCCCCACCTCTCTAATTTGTCTCTGTCATCACTCACTCTGTTCCATCATACAGTCTTCCTTACCATTCCTTACTGTACCTCCTTCAGGTCTCTGCTCAAGTGCCATTCTATCAGTAAGATCTTCTCTGACCACTCAATGTGAAGTAGCAAGTGCCACCCCTAACATTCCCTTTCTCCCTTCTCTGCATTATGTTTTCTATTACGTCTATCACCATCTTCCATACTCTTGCTTTTATGTTTATTTTCTGTCTCCCTCAACTAGAATGTAAACTTCATGAATATAGAGATTTTGCCTGTTTTATTTACTGCTTTATTCCCAATGCCTAGAACCCTGTTTAGCACATAGTACACATTCACTACATATTTATTGAGAGAATGAGGGGTGAATTCATGGCAACAAAAATAAATGTTCCAATAAAAAGGGAAACAAACAAGGACACTTTGGATATTGCAAAATTGTGAGCTTTCAGTTTCAAGTAGGCTAATTTTTAATTTAAACCGTCCCCTTAATAAGAGTGAGACAACCTACTGAGATACTGGGTATAGGAGATGCCAAATTGACACTCAATAGGGAGTCATTTTATTTTGACCTTCCAATAGAAAAAGAGAAAAGGAGCCCTAAAGGAAGAAATGTAGTGCATGGAATAGCAGCAGCAGAAGGGAGAAACTGTAGAGTAAAAAGTCATTTGGACATTGGGGGGATAGTAAAGAGGACTCAAAGGCCCAGAAACAAATTAAGAGAAGAGAAGTAGAAAAGGAGGGAAGCTTGTAAGGGAGAAACTTGTTTCTGATAACCCGCCTTACATTAATTTAAGCTAATACTCCATTAATCTTCATAGCAGAATCTTTAATTGCGAAATCTTTCATCAGCCTTGTTATTTGCTGCACCTGTCATTGGAGACACTCAGTGGTTTTTGTTGTGTTGTTGTCATTTCTCACGCTAATTAGAGGGCTGTTTTGTTGTGTTCTCCTTCAGTGTGGTTCTGTTTAAACAGTAATGCTGTCAATTATGCTCCTGCTTCCTGAGAAGATTTCACTTGGCATTTTGGGCAGATTTCAAAGGATAGATTGTTTAAAGCATTAATTAAATATCCCCACAATATTAACAACTTTCTTAATGCCCTTTAACAATCCCATAATCCATCCTGCATCTGCTGCACAGTCGTTAAACCTCAAATATATGCGTTTAACGTTCAATTGGGTGCTTAATGATCTTACCTTAACTGGGCCTATTAAATTTAAGGAGATGTGCATAATTGAGTTATTGCACATTAATTATAAATACCTATTGGCTATTAAAACCACTTTCCAAGGGTTAATACCTATCACTAGATTTGGCTAAACCTTTCCCAACATGCATACGGCTTGGCAAAAAGACACATTCTGTAATAAAGAAATGATGAAGTCTATCTCTTATTGGGGTGGTCAAGTCAAATTGAAACTGCAGATCCCAGTTCTAACCAGATAGCCTGGGTGCCTCTTGTAGATTTACAATAGAAGATTAGTAATAATTTCTCACAATTTTATAGTACCTAGTACATTTGAAAGGACATTCACTAAACATTATTACCTCTAACCTTCCAAAAACCTTGGGATATATGCAAGAAGTACATTATAATTCGATATATAACAGATGGGAAAATTCAGGCACAGAGAGTTCCAATGACTTGCCTATTCCAGTCAGAGCTGACTAGGTACTGGAGCAATGAAAAATGTAAAAAGTGTCCGATGCCCCTTTGTCTACAAACCTCTGTTCTCCTCTTTGGCTGCTACCTCCCTTGACACTCTGGTCCTTCACCTCTTTAAAGATGATTCTGACTCTGTTTCTTTCTAAATTAATGAAGAACATAAATATCATCCCTATACATTTTCACAATCTCATCTGTACTGCTTGTTCAATAGTTCATAAACTTGAATTTCATATTTGGTTTTCAGTTAATACAAACATATTTCAGCTAATATTAGCCTACTTGATTTAGTTTAAAACTTGTCAAGTTACTGAGTCCACCATCACTTCTGATTCTTCTTATTTCCTCCTAATTCAAACAATTATGCTCAGTGGTGAGTGCTTAATAAATATGAGTAGATTAAGTCCCTTTATTGACATATTTCACCTTTAAGGTGGTGCCCCTTTAAAATATTTTGTCTTCTTATTTTGTACTGAGTCTTAAATTTGTCTTCAAGGCCGATGTTTACAAGTTTGGATGTCATAGGAGTAAGGTAGTAGTGTGTATCCGTCCCTCCCGTTTTTTTTGCCTGTGCCTGAGCTCTAAAGTTCCTCTGGGTGTTCCTCCTCTCAATAATAAAACATGACTGATAACAAGAAACGGCAGCCTTCCAAGTAGCTCCCTTTGCAGAAAATCCCCAAACACATTCAATTCAAATTTAAACAGCCACATTTGAAACAGAGAGAGGTGTAGCAAATGGACCCCCACTCTGTTTTCTAATTGTCTCCGGAAAGAGATCGCGTCTATTCAAATCTTTTTCAGCCCAGTCACATCAATGGAGTGACTGATCCCGTCCTTTTCCATCAGCGTTGGAGCTTTCTTTCTTGGGCATGGTGTAAGGTAAGCAGCATGATCAAGACTGGCAATTCAACTATGCTGTTGTGGCTTGCTCTAACATCCTTGTGGTTCAGCTTTGAAAGTTGGGTAAAGCATACAACAACAGCAAAGCTTGACAACATGTCAACTTGGGGTACAACAAGCATCTCTTTCCCATATCCAACTATCATTTCTTCTTGGTGGTTTTCTCTATCAGTTTAAGGAATCAAGAATTTTTTCAGTTCTATCTTCATTACTGTCTCATTTTGTGACTAAGAGAAAGTCACTAAACTTCTCTGTGCCTCATTTTCCTCAATGGTCAAATAAAGGGAGCAATGGCTGCCCAGCTTACCATATAGAATTCTTGTGATCCAATGGAGAAATACATATATAAATGTTTTGAGATGTGCAAAGCACCATATACTTGTAAAAGAATAGTATTATTTGACCCTAAAAACCAAGCTAATGAGGGCCATGTGTGTTTTTTCACAGGCCTAAAACTACTATAATTAAATGAATATCATGGGAAAACAACCTAAAGTTAGAAGACACGGCCACACAAGAGTGGCTTCAAAAAAGGGAGGTGCGATCACTTCTTATATAAGTATTTTTTTGTTTTTTGTTTCTTTCAAAAAATGACAGTGTGATGTAGTGAAAAGAGCACTGAACTGAGAGACAGGAGAACTGGGCTTTAGTTCCAGTTCTCTCACTCACTACCTATGTGATTTCAAACAAATCACTGAACTTCTCTGGAGCCTTTGTCTCCTCCTCTGTTAAATGAGAGGGTTGGACTTAATGACCTCCAAGAACCCTGCTGGTTCTGCAGTTCTATGTCGCTCTTTCTCCACCTCTACTCCCCTGGGCTACTTCATCATGCAAGATGTTGACTCGGACCTGGCATGTGGTAGAATTAAGGCTCTTTATCAATTAGGAGTTCTACTACCCACAATGCAGGTCAATGACTGCATTTCACATAACCCGGTTTTGGAATCCCTCCCACTGGGAGTTTTTCTGTGTGCACATACATGGCTCAGAGGCAGGTGGCAGAAGCCTACTTGATGGGGAAGCTAGGTAGATGAGGTTGCAGAGATGGAGTTGAAATGCTGTAAAAACACTCTACACTATAGCACCGTCTCCATCACACAATTACAACTACTTGCTGCCGTGTCTGCTCTATGACATCTTCATCATGCACGCCTGCTCCACTGAGGACACAGCATCTTCATTCTCTTCCAAATGCTCAGAGAGTGTATTTCTGGACTCCTGTTATTCACCACACTTGGAACCTTCTCATCTCATTCTCTTACTTCCACCTCCTCCGTATTCAATCTTGCCTGCTCTAAACTCCTCTGTACTCCTGAGCACCTTTCATACGCCAATTCTATTCTCTGAATTTCTTTTATCTTGATGCTTCAAACCCCTATACTATCTTATAACTTTCTTTCTTATTTAAGCATTTGGTAAATGTCTTTAAAACTCTATTTTAATTGAATTATAAATTTCAATCTCCACTTGGAATAGGCCCCCATTTGTGTGTGTTTGACATTTGCCACGTTACCATCTCCCCAGAAAGTTTAGTTTGATTTTATGTCAGATGCTGTTCACCCTGAGTAGGACACTTTGCAAATTAATTTTTAAAACATTGGGTAGACTATTACAAAACTAGGTTAAACCAAATTGTTAAAAGGCCTTGACAAAGAAGTGAAATAGTGAATGGTGAAATAGTTTTGACCATCAGTAGCATTTTTTTAGGGAGTGACATTTTATTATTTAGAGCCAAATATCCTATTCTAGGAGATGCCTTTTAAAAGTTCAGAAGAGAGGAAAGATTTTATTAAGTGAAAGTTGAGTTGGTAAGACTTTCCCTTTCCCATGGACAATTTCCACACTGTAATCTCTTACTGATGTGTCACGATGTTTTGAATGTTTAATTGCATAATTCCATTTTCCACCCAAGTTTTTGCAGATCGAGAGATGTCAAAGAGAGAGCAGATGACAGCTTCTAGCAGGGCCTCACAAGTGACAATAACTCTCTGAGGGGTTATCACAGGTCCAAGTTCTAATCCTCAAGTTTCCTGACTTGAAACTTGAGGGTTGGACCTTTATCAGTCCACCTAAAGGTCATCAAGATCTTGGACTCTAGCAAACTAAGAAACCTGCATTTACGAAATTCACGAACCAGAATTTTATTCATTTGGAGTGAGAGGTATGTATGGAAATATCATCTAAATTGCAAATTGAACCATGTTACGCCTCTGCTTAACATTTGCAATAGCTGCTTTCTGCCTACAGGATAAAATCCAAATTGCTAATAAGGCACTTCCTGATATAACCTCTTTCCACCTTATCTCCTTTCATACCTCTCCTCACATCCAACAATATTAAGTAATGCTTCAGGTTTTCGCAAACATGTCATCCTCTCCAATGTCTTCTTCATAGTGCATACATTTTTAACATCTGCTTTGAATATACTCCCCTCCTCTTTTTAATTTATTGCCAACCCTGCCTTACAAACCTAATCCTCTATGATCACTTCTAATCCTCACACCTCAAGGATAAATTCAGATCTCCTATCACCCAATATGGACTCCTTGACTCCTCCCCACCCCAGACTGGGTAAAGTACCTTCTCTCTGTACTCCCATCCATATGTGCATCTCTATCACAGATCCTGTCTCTTCAGATTATAAAGGGCCTGGCACATGGGGGTATTTAAAAATGTTTGTTGAATGAGTGAATGAACAAATGTTCTCAGGACTCTGCCTTCTGGTGGCTCAGACCAGAAAATACAGATCAGCAAATTGCTTGATGAGAATGGATTTGGGAGGAGAGTGCTGAATGTGTTTAACATCTATTTCTATTAAGTTAAGGTAATCAATTGAAATGTCCTTCATCTCTGTATGGATATTTTGGTTATTTAGCATCTCAATGCCTTTTTCCCCAGACAATGCTACTTAAACTATGATCCATTCTTGCTCTGCAGTCCTCCTTATTCCAGCCTCACCATTATCTCAGACAGTCAGGTTGCTATCCTTGGATATTATTTTATGAGCTATTGTTTCTAAACACAAGTTGCATTTCAGTACTGAGGCACCATGCTGGTCATCTTGATTAGAATGGGAGGCATTGTGGTCTTTTGTCTAGATTGAGAGATTTCTTGGTTCCCCTAGGTAGAGTTTGAGGAGTATCTTAATCTCATCATTACCGTATTTATCAACTACATCTTGAGAGCCAGTTACTTCTGCTAATAGACAATTTTCCCTATTATATGTTGATACTTAATAGCTTATATTCAGAGACTGACTTCTGCCTGGGTCTGTCCCTAATTCCAAGGGTGAACTAAAGCTCCTATACCTGCATATAATAGGCCTGGCTTCATAAAGTAGCTGCCAAATCATTTTAAATTTGCATAGCCTCTGAGCCTTGGTAGGGAAAAGAGCATAGTTCTACAAAACCTCCTTTCTAGGTTTCTGTGCTCCAGAGGAAGTTAGCCTGGAGAAGGGGTCCTATGGTAGATCCTTGGGAAGGAGGCAGCCTCAGCTGCTTCCTAATGACTTGACACCATGGGGAATCTCCCAACTTGCTGTGCAAAGTCTGCCCAATCTTGGCTCGCCACACTGTTAAGATAGCCTTCCTAGGGAATCTGGCTGTGCTTCTTGTGTTCATTTATTTTAAACACAGTGTCTTCTCCTCATCCCTTGATGCCTATTGTGTGGGTTTAATTGCTACCCTCTGCCTGGTGGTTGCCAGCATGATGTGCTGCGAGACCAACACACACAATGCAGTGTGCACTTGGAGGGACTGACAAGCCCAGCTTCCAAACCAATTCTCAAAGGAAGAGACCAATGAAACCCGTCGTCAAGAAAGTGATAATTTCTGTGCCATGCAATTATACCCTTTAAAAAATATACCTCTGGTGCACTATCCTGCCAACAGTTTACTGATGACGAGGAAACAAAACCAGCAGTTGACGCTGGAATGGCTATGGAAACCCTGTAATCATTTTAAAAATAGATTTATATAAGAAACCTGGTTGTTATGAGTGTGGTTTTACACTCCATTTCAAAAGAAAAAAAATCCTTTCCACAACTTTAGCCATTTTGATTTTGATTTCTACTGCCACCTCACAGACATTTGGGGTTGAAAGAGAGATGGGGGGAGGTAAGAAAGAGAAGAGGAACGAAATGTGCCACTGGGGGTTTTCTTTCTGTCACATGCTTATCCTCAAGTTACCCACCCACTGACGCCTCCCCACACACCACATCCCTATCATTACGGGAACATCTCCCCACTGATGACACCCACCAAGAAGCCATAAAAGCAAACCTTGTCACCACAACTACCCACTCACAAATAACCACTGCTCTGAGTTCCACTTTACCCCATTTTCCCCTCTTCACAAGCAATACTCTTCAATTCTTTCTTTCCACACACATGTAAAATGCATGGCAGATAACAGTCTTCCACTGGAGGATTCACCCACAATGGAAATGATTGCAGATGTGCCAATGCAGGTTGCCATCTGCTTTCCTAGCAGTTTGCAATTTAAAGTGGTAAGAGCCTAAAAAGTTCTAAGAGGTGGAATATACCCATGGGTTGCGATATGACCTTGGATGATCAGGCGGGCTGCCCTGAGAGTTTAAATGACATTTATTAAAGTCATCGATTAAGCGATTGGTGTCTAATCGATTATATGAGAGCCATACAACACATAGGTGAGAGTGAACTGTTTACATCAAGTATTTGGGTTTGAATTCAGGATCCTTCATTTACTTGTTTATAACCTTGGGCAAGTTACTTCTCTCTGTGTCTCAGTTCTCTCATCTGTAAAGTGGGAATTAAAATAGTCCATATTTCAAAGGTTTGTCATGAGAATTTAATTAGTTAATATATATGTAAAATACTCAGGAGGGTGTTTAGCACAGAGATAGTGCTTCTTCTTCTTTTGCTATTGTTATTGTTGTTACTGCTGTTGTTTTATATCAAGATTCAGAGGATTAAACCTACCAGTTAAGAATGTCTCATCCTATTTACATAGCTCCAGGAATATTCAGAGCCCATGTTCTTTAGAGAGCTTTATGGTATTCCTCAAGAAATACAAATAAATGGCTCATCAACTATCCTGTTTGCCCAGGAAAATTGCATCATATGACTGATACAAAATGATAAGACCAATTCCTCCACTATGAAATGAACTGGAATAGAGGATAGATGAGAACAAGAAAGGGGATAAAATTTTAAATTAAAAGGAGAAGGAGAAAAAGCATAAAAGAGATGGCATGAAAGATAAAAAATAAAAATCAAATCAGTAAAAAACAAAGAGCTCTAAATAGCACTGAGATCCAGGAACTTCATGCTTTCAGTTAAAATTCACCTGCCATTTGTGTGTTGTGTAGATGCGAGTAAAGTTGGAATATTTTATGTTCTTCAGAATTTAAAATTAACCATGGTACTTCAGGTCTATATTCAAATCAACTATATCCTGGAAGATGAGCTCGTTGTAAGCAGAGATCTTGTCTATCTAGTTCATAGCTGCATTCTTGTTTAAAATAAAGCCTATCACATTGGAGGCATACAATAAATATTTATGAAATGAAAGAATGAATGAATGAGTAAGTGACTGAGTGAATCCTCTCATTCAACTTTTGACAGAATAAGGTTTTAATTATGTGATTCAACTGTGACTTAGAGACCCATTGGATATAGAATCAGATGTGGAATCTTGTCCCAGCTTTGGGATTTACTGGCTCTCTCTGACATTTGCAAGGCATCTGAGAGTCTGTTTTTAGAGCAGTGAAGATAATACTTAGCCCTTCCTAGGAATCCTGCGCAGATTACATAAGATAAAGTGGGTGAAACGTTTTGTTAACTGTAAAGCCATACATGGATGCAATATCTTGTTTTTAATTGAGTGAACTGAGAGGCAAATGGCTCACCACCACTTAGAGCTTTAACAAGAGAGCTTTAATCCAGGTGGTGTGCTCATTTTGAAACCATCTTCACATAAAAACAGATCTACAGGAAGGAAGAGAAAGTTAAGAAATGGAGAAAGAAAGAGGAGAGGTGAGAAGGAAATGGGGAAAAGTCTAGGAAGCAAGGAAAAGAAAGCATTTTCACCTTTGCAGTTCCCCAGCGATGGCGAGAATAATCAATGTTCTGGAAATCAATCTTGAATAATGAACAATCTGCCCTTGATTCTTTTTCCAGATCCCCTTAAACAGTATGGGCTGGCATTTGGAGTGACTTTTCAATTAGCCCAGCCTCCAGAAGTCTAGATCCAGGTTGGGAGAAGCTTGCCAGGGCAATGGCTTTTATCTTATTCAGTCACAAGGAACATGGAAATCAATTTTTCCCAATCTCAGTTATAGCTGGAAATCCATCCTTTTTAAGTCAGCAGGAGGATTAATCTAGTGAATGGTTTTCTGGATTTTGCTGACATATAAACATTTTAAGAATACATTACATTTTTTCCCTCCCTCTCTAGCACTATTTTAAAAATGAAGTCAAGATGTATTGCCAGGCAGGGGAAGAAAGATGGCCACACATTTCCTCCCCATGAGAGTGCATACCCATTGTTTTCCAAAGCCTGAGGCATAAACTTAAATTCACATTGGTCAGTGCCTTCCTCTCAACCAACTGTCCCAAGTCACAGGAAACTTCACTTTTTTTCACATAGATATTTATGATTCCAAATAACTCCATCTAGAGACTCCCAGGCACTAGAAACTATTCTTTTCAAGTAAGTAGCCACTTCAATGATTTGATTGTTTTTGCTGCATTTAAAACTGGAGGTAAAGGTATACTAATGAAATAGTATTAATAAGCAAAATCTGTTGGGTCTGTAAACAGGTTATTATACTTGAAAAGTTTTGAAACAATTGATAAAGAGTTAATAAATAGAGACAAAGGTGGGCTTGAGTGGGATGTTGCTATTAAAAGAAAAGAAGTTGCAATTAAAGATTGTGTCATGTGATGGTACAGAATGGGGAGTGGGGGTGGATTTGGGGGAGAGGCCAACATGGCTCAAGCTATGGTCATAGATCCAATCAACTCTGTGAATGGCTGGGAACCAAATGAAGAGATTCCTGCCATTGGTGAAGCTGTGCAGAAATAGGAAAACAGAGACAGTTATACCACAAAAGTAATGAAGAGAAAGCGTCAGGGACCCTCCTTTGCATGGCCCCTTCCACAGCCCTGGGAGGGGCTCTAGCAATCATAAAATTTTGTGAAATTTGTAAAGGTAAAATATTTTAATATCAATTATTACCGATACTCTGCTGTCCTCTCAAATACACTTTCTCTCCTATCAGGTTGCATTTGAGTGATTGTGGCCATTGTGGGATCCAGGAACTTGAGGTCTAGGGTGTATTTAATTTAGTTTGAGTGGAATAGATTTATGTAGCTTGCAGTCACTTCTACATACAGTTAAATTACAAAGTATATAATTAAAATATAAATATCACCGTGTAGGAATGGCTCCTGGCAACATCTCTGAGGTTCACTGTGTTGACCCTACCTGTTATAAAACCAAGATGCAAGCTGGAGGCTTTAAGGTGAAATAAATGAATGGGTCCTGTGTGCCCACCAGGTATTGGTGGGCAATGGAAGAGAAACAAGGTTTGAAATATACAGAGCTAGAAGTTAATCCATGTATAATTCTGCCGATAATCAGACATCTAAAATTGTTAGCAGAAGATTCAATCCAATCCTCGTCAATGCCTAGTAAAGACGGAAATCCATTCTTGTTAAAATATACTCAATTTTCATGCAGATTTTACCATTTAAAAGCCACCATAGAATTTATGTATTTGTGGCATATGAACCTGTAGGAGTATTTTAAATGGGGTATGTGTCCCTGAGTGAGGCTGATATTTTATGTATGTCTATCAATAATAAAAAACAAATTTTGATCAGCCATGATGGAGGAGATAATGAATGTCTTTCTATTCTTCAGACAGAAAATATTACAAAAATTGCTGTCATATGAAGAGGTGATTTTTGTACCCACAATATGTAAGGAAAAATTGCTAGAGGGATGACATGTCTGTAGTTAATTAATTAAAATATTGTATTATTTTTCTATTTTTTTATGTTTTTGGTATTTTAGTTTGTTGTGATTTCTTTACTCATTCTAAATAGATCTTCACTTTTGTATCTAATGTATCCATAATTTTGCATCGTTTTTCTTAAAGATAGTCCCCTAAATTTCATAAACTGTAAAACCTGGATTCACCTCTATGGTAAGGAAAAATTGCTCACTCTTATCTTTTGATATAAAACTAGTGTAACCCTTATCAAGTTATGATATATGGTTAGGGTTAGTACTGTGGTTTAGTGGCTAAGAACTGTTAAGTGAATTAGCAAGGGCTAGAAGCAAACATGACTAAAGTAAACGCTAACTTGTCTATACATCTTGAAATTGCCCACACATGCCTAAAACAAATTATGTGTGAGACATTATCTGAGACTCTCTGACCTGCACAACTGCTAGACATTCCAACATTGTTTAAACCAGGTCTTGATTTCCCTGGAACCAGTACTTTTATCAGGGGTAAATAAGATTCCTTAGTTAGCATTCCTTCCCCTTATAAGGCTTGCTTTTCTTACTGTTTTTACTTAACCAGTCATTTTTTCTTTGTGTAACCACAGTGTATTTACTATGTAAGCTGCCAGTTTTTCAGGGGGAAAATAGAGCACTTTTGTCTTAGCATAGAGCATTCCCCAATTTGTAAGTTGTCTCCTTTTGGTGAATAAATGTTCTCTCTTTTCTGAATTCTTAAAATTTGTCTTTTATATGACAGAACTCATGATACAAAGTCATATAGAATTGGATTCAAATCCAGGTTCTGCAACTAACCACTGTGTGACCCTGAAGCATTTGACCAAATGCTCAGAGCCTTGTCCAACATCTGAAATACTAAAGCATTTTCATTGGGGATTAAATTACAGTACATGGAAAGCACATACTAGTCAACAAGGTAAGTGGGATGCACTCAATAAATGTGACTGAGAGATAAAGAGACACCTGTCTGCAAATACACACATACACACGTATCTTACTAAGGTCAGCAGGACTGGAAACGAAAATGTCTAAAATGCAGACTTGCCCTCAGGGTGCATTCTACCTCACTGACAGGATTAAAGTGAGTCACTTACTCCCTGGATCTGGACTATTTATGTTTTGATGCCAAAATATAGTAATTCATTGTGGGTCTAGTTTATTTTCCCACATGTGTACTTACCAGGATCAGGGTAGGTTGTGCAAGTTGATAAATTGTGTTTATTTATTGGCAAGGCTGCACCAAATAACATGCAAATGATATGTGAAATGACATACACGTTTACATCAATGACTCAGCCACTTATGGAAATAGCACTCCAACCCTGCTCTCCCTCTGATTGTGGCCGCGTTGTTGTTTCGTAAGTATCGATTACTCTTGACTTTTGCTGATGCAGCCAGACAGTTTGTCAAGAGATAGGCCAAAGAGGCCCATCCCCTCACAGTTTAATCTGTCCTTCATTCACCTCCTACATTTATTCCAGGACTTGTGACTTTAGGTTTTTGGTCCATCAGTATGACATCATTGACTGCTGTATGTACAAGAGCTTCATTCCATGGGCACTTATGTAGCCTTTGTTGAAGGTAAATGACACTTACATTTGGGTCCCCTAAACCTAACAACATAGACTGTAGAATGTAGCCAGATCATTCCTTTTCACCCCAGGAGGCCCTATTCTTGATGGCATCTGCCAGTCAACACCAGGTCTTACTTCTAAGCACTCATCACATGAGATGGCTGCATTCTCGGAGCAAGTAGACGGTCCCGGACCAGCCTCTCTCTCCATGATAAACATGTCAGGGTGTGACAATCATTTCTTTCCCTGGGAATGCAATGATGATGTGATTTCCAGGGCCCTGCTCTGGATGTATGAGTGGCAAACCCATGATCCATCATCCACAATAAACTGTCTTCGGATAGGTATTAATTTAGTCTTATGTAATATATAGAAGCGATTTGTAGGCTGGCAAGCAGAAAGCATGTGTTTAAGCAGGCCAAACATCAGGGCCTCTCCTACACATCTCTCTAACTTGATCGTACATACCATGCATATTGATTGCTGCTTCATATCGGAGGCTATTTTCTGAAATGCTTTTTCATAGTCTTCATTACAACACAATGCTGTTGTGGAGAAAAAATGGAAGATGGCTATGGCTAAGCACACTGGTGTTTTGAAGGCCTTAATTCACTAACAGTCATGAGAATAAAGAACAATGCAAATGGAATGGCTCATTTTTTTTCTCTTTGATGGCTTCTGAATAGATGTTAATTTACATGGGCTATTTATTAACCTGAATTTGGGACTCTTAAAGACATGCTCAAACCTTATGAAGGCCAAAGAGTTCAATATGTGCTTTAGGAAACAGATTGGAAATAAAATATCAGGCTTATCCTTTTTTCTATTCTTGCTATCATCTAGATCAGCTCTGACCAATAAAAACATAATAGAGCCATGCATGTAGTTTTCAGTTTTATAGTAGCCACATTAATAAAATGCCTTTAAAGGTAGAATTAATTTTAACATATTTTAACTCATACCAAAAAAAATTTCATTTCAATGTGCAATCAATGCAAAAATATATTTCAATGCACATTAATATAATGAGATATTTTACATTTCTTTTTTGGTAGTAAGTCTTATAAATACAATGTATTCTTTGTACTTACAGCAAAGCTCAATTCAGACTAGCCCCATTTCAAAAGCTCAGTAACTAGGTTGCCTAAGAGCCCCCGTATTGAACACCAGAGCTCTAGATAGCCACAGACAGTCATCTAACCTAACCTGAGGCTTCAGATTCCTCCTCTTTTAGCAGAGAAGAATGAGACATACTCCAATGAGATTTTGCAAATTAATTAATAACTGTCACCAATTTTTTTTGAAAATCAGAAGAACAATGGCTATAGGACTATTTGAATACCAGATTGACAACTAGGAGTTATACTTTCAATTCCTGACCCCATCACTATTTAGAAATGTGATAAAACACAGTTTTCTCATCTATAAAATGAGGCCCATGGTCTAAACAGGTTATTAACTCCCTTCCAAATGTAAAATGGTTTCATTCCTTTTTTATAATTAGTCTACCATACCTTTCAGAGCAAGGACAGAATGATTCCTTACCTCCTTTGTTATGACTGGCTGGGTTTTATGTCCTAAGTATAGGCTTTCCTACCTTGTCCTTGGAGACACTGTTGCTCAGATTGATGGCTCACATTCAGGAACTTTCCCCTCTTTTGTACTTATTTTACATTTTCTTTTTCTGCATTTACTCCCTTGACTCCTCATCATGATCTCTCAGACCTCTCTGAGCCTTGTCTCCTCTTCCTTGATGATCTCTGCAGGCAAACAGTGTGTTGCTCCCTCTTCAGCCTCCCCCAGCCATGTTCTCCCCATACACCAGTTTCCTGCCAAATCCCTCATCAGCCAAGTCCTTATTCATTCCCCATGGCTGTCTTTGTGTCCCTATCCAAGGGAGGAGGCAATGACTTTTGGACTAGAATGTAACCTCCTCTTTACCTACCTCCCTTATTTCTTTTTCTACAGGGAGAAGATGGCTTGTTGACTAGTGGAGGGGAGGAAAGGTGAACTGTTTATCCCTGCCTTCCCTTCCCAGAGCTTCCATGGAGAATTGTAATGTTTCTGAATCCTCTTCTATAAATTCTGCCTTTCTCAGTCTTGCTGTCCTCTAGAGGACAACTTCTCTATTTTCATGACCCATCAAGTTGGTGAGGTCTCCCCAAGCCCGCTTATGTGGAATTTAGAGGAGGAAGTCTCTCTAGGTCTGTGCCATCCAAAAGTCACGGGTGGCTATTGAGCCCTTGCTTTGTGACCAGTATGGGGGAAGAATTGAATTCTCAATTTTACTTGGTGAATTTGCATTTAAAAACTGATATTCAGGTCAGTTACTGAAAAATATTCAAGAATGTTTGGAACAACTTCAGTATGTGACTCTGCTTTTTCATCTGTAAGTTTTATGAAACCTAAATACAGATGCAATATTCCTGATAAAATATTAGTGTATGAACTGGGATATTCTGTAACTGTAAAATATGCACACTGGGTTTCAAAGATTTATTATTTTAAAAAGTAAAACATCTAATTAATAACTATTATATGTATTACATGTTGAAACAATATTTTGGATATATTGGGTTAAATAAATTTTATTATAATTCATTTTATCTATTTCTCCTTGACTTTTGATATAGCTACTAGAAAATTTAAACTTATCTATGTGACTTGCATTTTGTTTCTGTTGGATAGCACTGCTTGAGGCAAAGCTTCTCTGGAATCCTGAATCTTCTTCTTAATTTCCATTATTCAACATGCTAGGTACTCTGAGTACATTGTTTCATGTAATCCTCACAACAACAATATAGAAAGTTGATGTTTTTATCCTCATTCTACAAATCAAAAACAGGCTCAGAAAATTTACATAAATTTCCCAAAGTCTCATAGCAACACTTAGAAAGAGACAGTGCTAGTATCTGAATTGTCAAGTTTTGGTTCACTCCACAACTCATATTCTTCCTATTTCACTGTGCTGCCTCAGTACCTAATTCCATACACTGATATTTGTCAGCCTTGAGCTCATCAGATACCTATATCAGATGCCCATATCTGAGTCCATTTCTGATATCAAAAACAATAAGAAGAATGTCTTAGCCTTACAGCTTATAAAGCTTACTTACATTTATAATCTTATTTGAGCTACTTTTATTTTATATATGAAGGTGGTAGGTGACAAAGCCAAGACCAGAATCCACTGTTCCTTGTTATTTTTTGCTTATATCAAGAGTTAGTGAACAGGTATGTTGTACTTGAAGGGAGAGAAGTTTAAAAATATCACAAAGGCCAGATCTGAGGCAGCAGAGGAAAGGAAGCCTACTAAGTATTTTAGTTTTCTGGCTGCCAAAGCAAATGCCATATAATGGGTTGGCTTAAGCAATGGAAATTTTTTTGCTCACAGTTTTGATTAGGAAAAGTCCAAATCAAGGCGTCAACAAGGTGATACTTCCTTCCCAAAGACTGTGGCCTGCTGGGGCTGACTGCCGGTGATCCTTGGTCCTTAGTTCCTTTGCTATATGGCAATGCACATGGCATCTCTCCTGGCCTCTCCTCTCTCTTTCAGATTCCATCAACCTTCAGCTCTTGCTTCCATGGCTTTTTCCCTCTCTGTCTGAATACCAATCTGCCTACAAAGACTCTAGTAATAGAATTAGGACCCATCCTGATTGGGGTGGACCACACCTTAACTGAAGTAACCTCATCAAATTGTCCTGCTTACAGTGGGCTCATACACACAGAAACGGATTACGTTTAAGAACATGTTTTTCAGGCTTACGTACAGCTCCAAACCTCCATGCTAAGTTAAGAAGTCAAGAAGTTGGGAGTTAAGAAGACTCTCTTGGTTGTGTTTTAGAACCTGGAAGTAAAGAGGTAAGAGCATCCATCCTTCCTGATTTCTCTTCTGAAGCATCACAGGTGACTACTGGCAAATATTTTTAATGGCCTTCTTCTAGGCTAGCAATTTTTAAACTGCAGACCAAGACCTATTAATAGGTCATGAAATCAAATTAGTGACTCACAATCAGTAAGTTAAAAACTGAAGTAGAATACAATAGCAAATATCAGAGTATATCTCATGAATAAGGGTAAGTATTGTTTTATGACACTTTAACTTCAGTTACTTCAGTTACATGTGTATAACTGTGTGTGTGTTGCAAAGGAAATTGTATTTCTTGCTGTGAATCAGAGTAAAAAAAAAGCTGGAAAGCGCTGCTCTCTGCCATCTGAAGGATTATAGCTGTACATTATGCTTGCACTAGCCCTGGACCATCACTACAGTGGAGCTGTTTCTTCCAGTAAACCTTCTGACTGTACTGGATCAATCAAGCTGACTGCCTGAGCCAATTTCACAAGGCATAGAATTGTTGCAATTGGTCCAAGAAGATGTCATTCAGGATGATATACAGTCAATTATATAAGTCTACAGTTTGAGTTAACATTTCAATATATAGCCTCCTCTACTCCTCAAGATTACTTCATCATCATTATTTTTTACCTTCTGAAACTTAAAAAAATTAAACTCTGTAGAGAAAAGCTGTGAGTATAGGCTATAGTTTTGGATGCAGAATAGGAAGGATTTTAGATAGCAGAAGATGGGCCTGCATTTATTCACGGTACTTACTACTTTTTATGGAAAAGTATTAACTCATTGTGTAATGATAAAAAGTAATCATGATACTATGTAAAGTTCTCCACATAAACAGGAAAATTGACCAAGTCTTGAAATGACACAGAAGCCTTCCCTGAAAAAGAGATGTTTAAGCAAAAACCAGAGATAACTTTATGTTGTAGATTGAGTTATGTACTACAAAAAAAAAAAAGGTATTCTTAATTTTATCCCCCATTCATGTGGGTATGAACCCATTGTAAATAGGACCTCTTGAAGATACTTTATGTTAAGATGTGACTAACTGAATGAGGGAGGGTCTTAATCCGATTTACTAAGGCCTTATAAAGAGGACTTGGAAGTCACAGGAGCCAGAAAGAAGAGGACACACCATGTGACAGGACACAGATATACAATCCAAGGGAACCCCAAGGATTACTGGCAGCCAGCACCAACCAGTCATTGGGGAGAAAGCAAAACTTTCTGAAATCTTGATTTTGGACCTCTTTCAGCCTCAAAACCCTGAGTCAATAACTTCCCATTGTTTAAGCCAACCCATTGTGTGGCATTTGTGATAACAGCTCTGGCAAACTAAGACACCATCCCATGAGACTTTTTTGTAAATAGAAGGGGAAGACAACACATACATATAAAGTGCAGACAACCTTTGGAGTTTAGTTTTTGAAGAGGAGGAAAGATAATAGGCACTAGATAGACAGGGAGTTTGATTCAAGAAGAAGATTTTGTTTTGTTTTGTTTTTATAGATGAGAAGGACTTGATCATGTTTAAAGACAGAAAGGAAATTTCTAGGAGAGAGGATATGCCTCCTCATTTTCACCTCTTCCTTAATTTTTATCCATTCTTTAAGGCCTAAGACACATGTCATCTCCTGTGAAAAAATCCACTTGCATCCACAACTTTCATATCTCCTCCCTGCAACTGATGATTAATTTATTCCTCCTCACTCTTCCCAGGTCTTCTAGTACTTGAATATGTATTCATTATTTAACAGTAATGGCTTTATGCTGTATATTTCCTCAGCCTGTTTTCAAGCTCCTTCATTATGTTGTCAGTTTCTTGAAAGGAAGGACCATGTCTTGGTCATCTGTGTCACTCTCTATAAGATAACGGAAATTAGAATGCACTCAGTAAATGTTTGTTGATTGACTGAGCAGGAGGGCTTCTGAAAGCTGCTAAGAAAAAATACAGAAATAGAAACAGAGAGGCAAAATTTCTCCTATTCATTGTACCTCCTATCTCTCTCATACTCAGAAGCATCTCCATTCCCATTCATTTAAGAGCCTAACATAAGGACTTCAAAGGTTAAAATCAACAACAAACAGAAGCTGCCAGGTAATCCAGGGGTCTACTAGGTACCTAGAATTTTTTTTTTTTTTGGCTTGAAAAGTGGTTTTAAAACTTGTGAATTAGTTATGAATTTTTAAATATGGGAAGATTTCACATAAGACTTAAATGCACAGCTCCTTTTGAAAAATTAAAGCACTCAGTGATACTGGAGCCAGTTCCTCAACTGGCAACCAAACAGTCAAGGCAAGTCAGTGTTCCCCGATTCACGAGGAACCCAATGTACAAGCTGGCTACAATCCCCATCATGCTTGCTACATCAGGTGAGATGTCTGCCTGGCCCTGAAGACTTTTCAGCTTGTGACAACTGAATTCCAACCAATTGAGCAAATACTCCCAATGCTTTTTATCAGTGGGGAGGGGGAACAAACTATTCACATTTTGGGCAAAACCATTTTTTAATTTTGTGTGACTGACCACTCACTTCAGCATCCCTTCCCCCCAATTAAATGTTTGCAGTGGCATCCACCCAAAGTTCATGCGAAAACTAAAAACATCCCCATGCGTTTTCATTTCCAAATGAGCCAGGACCACAATGATTGAGAATCACTGCTTGGACACATAATACCATGATCTATACTATATTCCCATTAACTGAAAATATCAACTTCCCAAGTTTTCCCCAGAGAGATCTGTGGGGATGTCCTGGCTATAGGCCCAGAGGCTCTCCTAAGAAGCAGCCATGGTCTCACATCCACCACTTAAAGGTCCTTGGTCTTAGGTCATGCTGTCAACAATCCTATTATTCACTGTGGCAGGGACCACCCTGGTTGTCAGAGGATCCTCCAGTTCAAACAACCCCTGCTCCTTCCTCTACTGGCTCAGGACCCAAGATTAAGCTTCCATTAGAGTTTGCTTTATTATGTCCCATGAGAAGTTAAGCCCAGTTCTAAGCACTAGCCTTCTAAATTGGGTCCTGCTTGCTTCCCTAGCACTTGAAAGCCCCTTGCCCTGGAAACCTGGGGGAGAACTGAGTAGGAATATCATGGTGAGGTGGGGATGGGAGGACTTCTCATGACTCTTACTAATTTGAAGGGTCAAACAATATCCATGCAGCTGATTTGAATACCGTCTTCTACTTCAACTTTCCTAGGATTCTGCTTCATTGTAATACTGAATCTTTGGTGAGAAAACACAACAGAAGTTCATTTGACATCTGTTACATCAGATCTTGGCTGCTTTTCCCTTCCCAACGATTTCTATTGCTGAGGCCCCAGCATGCCCAATAGCCAATTTCCCAAACCAACGGTAAACCTGCCTATCATCGTAGCTTTCAACATGTTATATGAAGGGAACATATCAGTGTTGCACAGGGGCAGGAAATATCCCTGAAAAAAGTGGAAGGAAAACTATGAGAAAAATAGGAAATTACATAAGACCTTACAATTCTTGTGGAATTCTGTGGAGATGGTGAAACATGGACTCTCAGGCAAGGAAGGAACAGCTACTCAAATGAGAACATTCCCCCTACAATGTCCCACCAGGTCATTGTCCAGTCTGTGAGGACATAATCTATCTCAGTGATTGGGATGTCTTATGTAGTAGCTATTCGTAGTCTTGGACAGTTCTGATGACTAATATTTCTTCACATTTAACTCAAAAACACATCCCTCATTAGAATCATACTCATTTTTTCTCTACTTCTTGTAAAGTAGGAAAAAGTCATAACATAATAATACCAGAAACATCAACACTCCAAGTTTGCCTTATTGGATGCTCACTATATGTCTAAAAGTGGCTAAGCCGTCTGCAGGCATTAGCTCATAAGAATAAGATTAATCCTTGTTCCATATCTGTGGTAGGTAGAATAATCGCCACCCCTCCCCCCAAAGATGTCCACATCTTAATCCCTGGAAACTTTGAATATGTTATGTTACATGTCAAGGAGTAATTAAGGTTGCAAACGGAATTAAGATTCCCAATCAGTTGACTTTAAAATAGGGAAATGATTTTGGATTGTCCTGATGGTCCCAATATAAGCACAAGGGTCCTTAAATAGGGAAGGTGGGGGGAGGGGACAGAAGAGTTAATGTCAGAGCGATGTGATGTGAGAAGGACTCAACTGGCCATTGCTGGCTTTGGCTTTGGAGATAGAAGGGGATCACAAGCCAGGGAACATGGGCAGAAAAGCTGGAAAATGTAGCACCCCAAAAAGGAATGCTTTAAGACCCTTCAGGACTTCTGACTTCCAGAACTGTCAAATAATAATTCACATTGTTTTAACCCTTAAAGTGTGTGGTAATATGTTACAGCGGCAATAGGAAACTAATACAACATCAAAATTCCTTGCAAACACCAGTCATACCCCATTTTGTATTTTGTTCCCAGGCTAAGCATCCCCAGGCTTTACAAAGCTAAGACTGGCTTATACACAAAATATAAAATAATAAGGTCATTTGGCCTGCTTTGACTTGGTTGGTAATAAATGCCATATTTTTTATATCCAAACTGACTGTTTTCCAAAATAGTCATTTTAGGAATCATGATATATTCCTCCTCAGAGCTGTCATTGCTCCCAATATTTTGGAACTTGCCTTCAGAGTTTTGCAAGAAATGTTATTATATCATAGTCAGACCTTTTCATTGCTATTTAAAAACCTCATTTTGGAACCAGAGAAATATTAGTCAACCTTATCCACTCTCTTATTCACCTCACTTAGCACAGAAAGAATTTTGACTATTTGCAAAAATTAAATACGCCCCTCAGCAGATTGACTTTTGACACCACTGAGACTATTCCAAACAATGTGTTCCAAATTTTTTTTCCAGGCAGTTCTCCCAAAGGAGATCCCAAAACTCTTTTGAGCAAAAGCAATATCTTTGAATAAGGGGACAGACTCTGCTATCAAAGGGAGAACTTCATATAGAGAGTTATTGTATGATTCGTAAAGCACAAACAAGCACATCAATTTAACTCAAACTTAAATATACTTCTGTAGTAGGAATCGAAACACGTATTTCTTTCCACTGCTTAAAAGCAAAGGGAGACAGTAGGATCCACTTGTCTTCTCTTCTCACACCCCTTCTTCATTCTGTCATGAAGATAAAGATAAAATCTCTTCCTCTTTCCCCAGCCTCTGCCCATGCAAGAAAAAAGAAATGGGTCAGTATATTACTTAAACCATCCTGCTGTAATTATATATGGTCTAGGTGTGAATTACTTGGGGCACTGAGAGTCTGAGGAGAAAGCTAGCAGGCTCTCACTGCCTATATCACAGTTTTGTTTGTGTGGTTTTTTAAAATGTTGATCCCCAAACAGTAAGCAGCCTAATAACTCTCAACACTCCATCACTAATAAACTTGGTAATGGATTTCTTCTCTCTCTCAACATTTCATGGGTTTTGCCCAGGCTGCCAATGAAAATGAAATGTGCTTTGTGTCTGCTTCTCTCTTGCTCTCTCTCTTTTTCTTTGCCTTGTTCCTTTTTAAGTTATGGTCACTGGAGAGGCTTGATAAGTTTCTCTCTTATCTCACTAAGACATCTGAGACTGATCCATAGTAACTGAATAATCAATTAATTCTCCAGCAGAGTTCCATTTACATAATGAAAATGCAATGCGCTGATATTTTATACAAGTCGTTTTTGGTCGTCTAGACTGATAATATATTGCGTATTGATTGAGGAGGGGGAAGCCTAATGGATCTTCTGTTGTTGAAGTTGCAAAATTATGATTAAAGTAAAATGACAGAAGCAAGCATCTATTGGATTCACATCTATATATCTCTCTTTAATATAGATATCTAAATGTCTGGACCTGATTAAGGCTTTGCTCTCATTTGAGCAAAAAGGGCACATAATATGTGGCTGCTTGTGTTCACATTGCTAGGGTCAAAATCAATATCGCACTGTTTACAAACATTACCAGTGGCCATGGGTGAATCCCGTGTCCTCTACGTGACTGGGGCACCTGCGACTTCCATCACATTCTCTAATGAAGCAGTGACCTCTTAATCCGGGGAAGGGATGGAATTCAAGAAGAGGTTAGACCAAGGAGATGAAAATTAAGAATACTGCAGTCTGCATAGTCCTGTGGGGAAAATAAGAGTTGATTTTTAATCCTGGTACATCTGTCTTCACTTATTTATTGAATCAGAGAACATCATCAATGATTTTCTATTGTGGTCCTACTACTTGAGCGTAATGGTCAAGCTCATGGGTTCTGAGGCCGGGCTTGGTAGATTCCCAGCCCCACCTCCATCACTTAATAACTGTGAGCCACAGAATAATTTACACAGCTTCTTTGAGTCTTAGGTTCATCATCTATAAACAGACGTAATAATGATCACCTCATATTTTTGATGTCAGAATTAAATGAGATAATACTTATTAGGCACCCAGAACAAGATCTGTCAAATAGCAAGTACTCTATAAACATGAGCTATGATAACTAATTAATCTACCAAAAAAAAAAAAAAAAAAAAAAGACCATCATCGTCTTGGCCCTCCAAGTAGGGGGTGTGGCATTTAGTTTGGGAGAGCTGATGTACACATAAGATAATTCAAAATCACATGGTTAGAATCAAGGAATTGGAAGCCACTTATTCAAACATTAACTTTGGATGGTAGTATTATGTCTTCTGTTTTTCTTCTTTTTATTTTTTTGTGTTTTCTTTTGTGTATATATCACAAAGATATATAGTTCCTTCCATTTTGAATGGACAGAAACCATCAAACCAGAAAGAAGTAGTGGTATCTAAAGTCCATAACCTGTGATACTGTGTTTTGATCCCACCACATCTTACAGTAGCTCTTTCTAAAATACCATTATCAATGTACCCTCTCAGATCTCTCTGTGCAGCAACTTCCACCAAATTTCTAGATGTCCTCAAAGCAGGACCCCTTTGGAAAAGGAGGGTTAAGTCCAGCTAACCCCCCTTTATTTATATTCACATGTTCTCCATTTGCCCCTGTCCCTTTTCCCCTCTCATCACAAACAAAACCTCCCTGGCAGGATACTGACAGCAAGTGGCACTTGTTTTAATCTGCTTTTCTCGTGAGCAAGCCCCAGATCTATCACTGAGATGGGAGGAATCTCTTCAGCCCCAAGATGCTTATGATGATGCTCAAATATTAATGAGTCCCTCTTAGTCCTGTATTGGGACAAAACTTCCTTGGAGCTTATTCATCCCTGGAAACCCAGAACACATTTGAAGAGCAGATGTGGAGCAGTACTGACTATGAAATAGAAATTCAGTCAACACCGAAAACCTAGGAAGTTCAACACAACAACCAACAGAAAAGATAAAGCAAACCTACTTCCTATAAACTCAGTTTAGCCTGTGCCTGAACACAGCACTGGACTCCAACTTCAAGAAAAATTATTTTGACATGTGGAAAGGGAAGAGGAAGCTACACAACCTTTGTTTCTTGGTGATTCATGTATTTCCCTTTCCGACCATGGAGTATGAATTCAAGTTATTCAGAGAATTGAGTTAAAATTAGCTTTGGTGGCAGGCACAGTCATATTCTTATCCCAAGGAATGGAATTCTCCTATAAAGATAAGAACATGGTCTTGATTACACCATATGCTTTTAAGATGCGAAAGAATTTTTGCAGATTCATAGTATGTGCAGGATAAAAATAGATTGGAGCCTATTATTTGACATTTACCATTTATTATTGTCATTTTGCCCTAATTAATAAATAATAACACTTTGTAGGCATGCATGATCTACCCTCCATATATGGTGGCAAATTCTCTAACGTCTCAAATGCTGCAAAGCATCTTGTTTCAGTATTAGTATCATGATGTGAGAAAACAAACAAAATAGACTTTTCTTGATCTTGCACTCATCAATGAGTACCAATGACATTACTAACAATGAGTCCCAATGAAGTCCTTGTGAGAGAAGGATATAATTGTATAAAATGGGAAATCAAAGCCAAAAAAGTCAGTGGTAGATTTTGGATTCTGGACCAACTGGGTAAGATACAGAGGTCAGAGTCCAGCTCAGAGGCCATGAGTATGACAGGACCAGGCTAGAGGGTTTAGGCTATCCACAAGGTACCTGCAACCTGCCCCAGGAGTATGCTGCCAGAGACGGCCCCAACAGTGGCTTGCATGTTTGAATGGCTTTGGTTACAATTCCCCTCCGCCCTCCAAAGAGACAGATTTTATTTTCCCAGATATCTAAAAAATATTCCCTGAGCTCACGGAGGTTAGATGTAAATGAACATTAAATGAAGCATTTCCTGTTCCTCTGGAATTAGGAAATAGGATCTAAACCAGGGGAGAAAGAGATGTTGAAAAACAATACTCTACAGAAACCTATACTCAACTGGAATCCAACACCACTCCCAGGCATTCTTAGAAAAGTTGTCAGCCTGGGGAAAAAGATATGTGGCATTTTTCTGCCCTCTCTTTGAGGAGGGGAAGGAAGAGTTACTCTTTCCTACCAAAAGCCAAGGAAAGCAAGTTCCAAATATTAGCCATTTCTACAAGAAAGAGGATCAGGTGTCTCTCTGGATGGCTGTCTGCTCAGGCAATATGCTTGTTAGGTCTGATCTGCAACTACCAGAACAGAGGGAAAGGGATTCGAAGAAAAAAGGCAGCAGGAAACAACCTGATCTCCTTCTTTCCCCTGAACCAGGTGGACCCCAGAGAAGGAAGGCTGGCTGTCTTGCCAGGACCCTACTGGAGCAGGCTGATCACCAGTTGAGGGGAGCCTGGCAGCCAGAATGTTTCAATGTGTGTGGGAGTTCAGGGCTTGGAAGAAATTAGGCCAAAGACAGTTCTCCCACCTGGGGAGGTGGCAGGGGACTCACCTACCCCTATGGGACCCCCCAAAAAACTCACACATGTGCTTGTATTCCTACCATTAGGATGCCAGCTACACAGAGACTTCATGGCCTGCCAAAATCAGCCAGAGGATCCATGATAACCAACAGACAGTTTTAATAAAAATATGTTGGTTCTTCCCATGGTATTTCTCCTCTAAGTTCCTATACTAGAGAATTTGAACCTTGCCAATGAAGAAGTTTTCCCAGAACCAGACCATTCTCCGAAGTGAGGGAGAAAGCAAAGAAGTTACAGTGCAGACCTCATTTCTTTTCCATTTTCATGCCCCTCAATCCCAAACTTGGCTAATTCTTTGGGGACAGGGAGAGGGGCATATGGGATTTAAATTACTGGGAAATACAAGGTTTTAAAACTGACTAGAGAGAACTTAAAAAAAAAAAATGAATGTGATTTAAAAAAAAAAAAAAGCAATAGATCTCCCCAAGATAACAATGGCTTAAACCTATAAAACCTATAAAAATATTTTCATGCTCATCCCACCAATGGGTTAAGGCAGCTCAACAAGCTGGTTACATATATGATATGCATATAATGCCTTAGAATTGGAATGGAGCCTTAAATGCAGACTGTCTGACTCCAAACTCTGAGTTCTTTCTACTCTATTGAATTGCTTTTTTACCTCCCATACCAAGTGATTCACCTTGTCTCTTATAAGAGAAGTGACAAGAGTGGAAAAATATTAGTAAACATTAAAATGCTTTCATTTTAGAACCTCTGAAAGCACCACCTCCTCCAAGATGTTTCTTAAGGGATCATATATTAATCCTGCACTCATAGCGACTAAATAAGATTAAAAACAAATGGGGGTTGGGGTGGAGACAGTGTACCATTGTGCCCATCAACTTAATAAATGCAGTTATCCTCATCACTCAGGTTAGAGGCCAGCAAGACGCTGCAGTTTGCTGAGTCAGACCCAGCACATTTAATAAAGGGGATTGAAAAATAATGTTTGATACCACTCTACTTCAGATGAGTAAATTGTGAGGACATCCCATACATTAAGAGATGTATTCATTTCCATAATGTGATAGGATCATCTCCACTGATCCCACCCTGCTCTGAGGAAAGAAACTTGCCTTGGGCCGTTGTGCCAGGACTTCTCAGGGGTTCAGAGTACTTGACAAGAGGCATTGCACTAAACACCTTGCCCAAACCCTAAAAAACATTCTTCCTGAATTTTCTGGTTTAATAGTTTATATCCATCAGATCAATGGAAGATGCAAATTTTCCACTATCTTTTTTGCAGGATAGACTTCCCTGTAATTCATTGCTCTTAAGTAGTAAGTTCACCCCTATAGATCAAAAGCCATCTCAGTATGGTGGACTCATAGGTACAACTGAGTGAATTGAAAACGTGTCATCTATTATAGCACCCCTCAAAGTCATGCTCGTTTTTCCAAGCACTTTCCCTGTCCCTTAGACTGGAATCTATATCCAATCACCAAATTCTATAATGTTGTTTGTATATATCACCTACTTGGCTCTTCAGCACTGAGCTACTTCATATTTAATGCATTTGTTTCTCTGACCTGGATTATTGCTAGAGCCTTCGAAAAATCCTAATTCCATCCAACAACTTTTGAGAAATGTTTACTTGTTGAATATGATAAATTTTGGAAACATGATGTAAATGTGATGCAGCCTCTCTCCTCAAAGAATGAAGCTAAGGTAGAAAGATCCTCAGAGGGTCAGTTCAAATGAGGGGCTGATTATCTAAGTTGCCCCTGACAGTGATCCTGGTTGGAAAAATTAGGCTGGTTGTCAAGAGGAGCTAATATCCTTGTTATGGAAGATAACAGGAAATGCCAAATTCACAGAAAGAGGCAAACTAAAAATGAAATAAAGATCCATGGGTGAAATTGGTGGCTTAGATAGTTGAGAGCAGAACAAGTGAGTTGTTTGGATGGGGTGGAAGTGAGTCATGATGGGCTGATTCTGTGAATATCAAGACTCTGGAGCTAGACCATGTGATACCTGCATAGGCCAGATGCAGCAACAGGAAGAGTAACTTATAAAAGTATTTCCAAAAAAAAGTTTTTGCAAGTTATGATGACTCACTCTGTGTTAACAAAGTTTTCATAAAGCTTTAATATTGTTAATATTGTATTATCTTTAAATAATAACATTGGAAAGGAAATTTTAGAGAAGTATAACATCTTTTTAATTAGGATCCCACTTTACCACTTGGTAAATTAAGCACTGAATGATATAAACCTAATAAAGCATTTTTCTTCATGATTAAGTAAAATCCCTATAATGTAGGTATTATAGTTGTTCTCCCAACACATTTCCAGTTACAAAGTCTTGTTGGGCAAAGTGGGTTAGCAGGATTCCATAACTCAGAGATTTAGTGAATATGGTATACCATGGTTTCTGATGATTGCTTCATGAGCTATAAAAACTGGTGCTTTGAGTTCTACAAAGTTTGTGCAAGCCAGATAAGCAGAGACTCCATAGATAGCACCACACCCCAGCAGGCATGGTCCATGTCCTAGACTTCACAGGGCTACTTATTATTCCAGGGACAGCAGAAATGTTTCCTGTTCCAACATAGTCAGCATACCATGACAGAGGAAGGGGTTCCTGCCTCTAATTCACGTAAGGGCCATGCAGGCTATTGGGCCCTGCTCAGAGGCCTCGTTGAATCACAGCAAGACCAAGACCCATCAACAGAGGACAACCAAGTTTAGCTCTGCTTTGCCTGTGCCAGTTCACCTTCCTTAATGCTGCCACAGGAAATGGTGTTTATTATTCCTATTGTTAATTGGCAGGATAGCCTTTATCCATGAGAAAACTCAGCCACATTTATGTGTAGCATCAAGGTTATGCATTTAGTAATAATAGTTAACGTTGATTAAGCTCTTACTATGTGCCAGGAATCTTATTATTATTTCAAATCCTCACAACTCTATGAGGGTAAGTCATATTATTATCCACATTTTACCAATGAGGAAACTGAGGCTTAGATTAGTAACTCACACAAAGTTAATTAAAACCAGTAAGCAGCCTACCAATGGATATCTGATTCCAAAGCATAAACAAATGGCAATTGGATTGGAATCACCAAGAAAGTTTACTTGGCATAGTCTATTCAATTTCATGTTTATTAGGGTTGGAACTAATAGACATTAATAGTTACTAGAATGATCATAACATAGAATAGTAAGGAGTACGGGCTTTGGAGCCCATCTACCCTGTGTTTGAATCCTAACTGTGCCATGTACTCTCATTATCATTATCATAAAGATTAAACTAGCCCATTTTTTAACCTTCTTAATAATTACTTTGTATGTTAATAATATCAATGACAAAAATAATAATCTAACGCTAAAACAATAGGTTTCCTGGCTTTGAATATAACTGATAACATTGTTTTTAGAACTTCTTTGAATAGTTGCCTTATTCTGTAAAATTGTTTTCTGGGGTGAGATAGATTGGCAGCATTTTAAAATATTCACTGTATTCAAAATATATCTTGTATCTTAGTGACAATGATGCTTTGAAGCAGTGTAGTATGGTAAGAAAGTCATTGAGAATCTAGAACTTTCCTTAAGAAATAAGGCATCAAACCAGACTAATACTTAAACTTTCTATGAACTTCAGTGATGTGACACGTTCATGGAATTCACCATAATTTCAGGTCTCTCCATTTATCGAATCCAATGGAAATCTTTGGATAACAGTTAAACAGATGAAATAAGAACTATTTTTCCTGTTTTAAACCAATGAGAAAGTTTCATAGATGAATAGCCATACAAATGCATGGAAAATGGTACAAATTCATTTTACCTTTTTTTAAATGCCCCTTTACAATAATATTTATGGGCAATTTTTTGTATAGTAGATTCATTCATTTTCTAACAAATATTACTAGGGTTTATCTCCTTTGTGCAAGGCAACTAGAGACTGGAAGATGAAAAAGGCAAAGTATCTGCCCCTAAGATCTTAATCCAGGGGATGATTCAGCACAATGTTGCATCAGCAAATAATGCGGATCAGTTGCACTTGTGGGGAACAAAGGTCTGATCTGCATTTGTCATTTACGTACCATTTGGCCAGAGGTAAGTTGCCTTAAACCAGACCTTTAGACTCATTTACAAAATGATGGCTTGATCAAAATCAGACTATTGTTTTTGTCCTTCGAAAAGTGTTTGGTAAAAATCCTCCACTTCCTCCTCTTCCTCCTCATCAAACAATTTATGAAGCATAATGAGAAAAGTGAATCTTACCTGAAATCCCACCACTATTAATCACTTTGGTGACTGACATGTAACTCTGCACATGCAGTTTTACATAAATGGAATTATATCATGTGTTGCTTATATTTTGAACTATATTTTTAAAATAGCTTTTTTGCTTCATCTCCTTCTTCTCCCTACTCCCCACCAAAGGACTAACATTAATAATGTTAACAACTCCCCAACTTTCATCACAGTCATATAACAATATACATATGCATACACAGTAAAATATACCCATATGGAGGATTTGCATGACATTGTAAAATTTGGTATTATTAAAATCTACCTGTTCCCACTTAAAAACACATCTTGGTAATCTCTCCAAGCTAACTGGATCCTTTAACGACTGTGTAACAACATGTCATCCAATGAGTAGATGACGATGCCATTTCCTTATTGATGAGCATTTATTTGTTTCCAGGTTTTAGCCATTGAAAACACTGCTGCATGATCTAGTGCTTTTATTTCTGCGGGATAAATTCCCAGGAATTGGATTGCTGGATCATTGAATAGGTATACTTTTACTTTTAATATATGTTGTCAAAATTTTCCCAAAATGCCTTAATAATTCATATTTCCACCAGCAATATTCAACAGTACTCTGTGCCTTGCAGTCTAGTCAACTCATTTACAGATTGGCCACTGTGAAGGGTACAAAATTTTTATTTTAATTTGTATTTCCATGATTGCTAATGTGGTTGAATGTCTTTTCCAGTGTTTGCTGGTTGCTTAAACTTGTTCTTCATAATTATTGTTTTAACAGGTTTTCTCCAGGGGAAACATAAGTTTCCTCAGGAGGGCATGTGGGGAGCACCAAGGGAGGAAAGAGAGTGACCAAGATGGCAGGACTTCAGGACCCTCTGCCCATTTCAATCAGAACAGTCCATTCATTTGTTATGGAATTTGATTTGCAAAAATTTTTTGAGAACTAGAAAGACTAGATGCTTTCTAATGTTTCCTTATTGATATTTATCACTTTAAAAAATACTGTTTATTAATTTTATTTTTTATTAATTGCATTGTTATCCCATCCAGATTTTAAGTTAACTGTAGCCTAGAATCTTCATCTTACACTTCCTTTGCATCACAGAATCATACTAAGATAGTAAGTAGTTCTTACACTTTCATATGAATGAGAATCACCTGGAGAACTTATGAAAAATGCAGATGTCCATGTGCCAATGCTAGGGATTAATTCAGAAGGTTCTGGATGCTAAAAATGTGTATTCTAAACAAGCTCTTTAGGAAATTGTTACAAAGAAGGCCCAGTGGCCATGCTTTGAGATACTCCAGCACTTGGCATTTAGTGGATGCTCAGCAAATGTTTGTTGATTAATAGATTTCCTTAACCTAGCACTGAAATCTCCTTAAGTTCGAGGCTTTGGTAATGCTACATATGTGTTGGTACTAAAATGTTTAATTGAAAGTTCCACACTGAATTCAATTCAGCCTCGAGTCCACTGTCTTTAGAAGTGGGAGAAAAATCTTCACTTTCTAGAGGCAGCGGGAAGGCCAGTGAGAATAAACGTAGACTCTCCTGGTCTATCTGGATTCTTCCCAGGGCTCTTGTACTCTGGCCCTTGTTTCTTGCCAGTGAATTCTCCCTCTGACCCTCTTCCCTACCACAGTTGCTAATCAGAGAATGGGGTTATATGAAGAGTATGCAAGTTCTGGGACCGAAACCTAAAACTCATTGCAATAAAAATCAGCGCTGAGAAACCACCATATAAGGGAATCATGTAAAGCTTTATTTCTAAAGAGAAGTACATTAAAGAAAGAAACTTTCTCTCTGATAAGATGGGTCCTGTTCAAACTTACGTTACTGCCTCTAATCCTATCTGCGTCCCAATCACCCTGATTTACTCTGTCACTGGGTGATGGTACAAAGGGAAAGATTGCATATCTAATTAGCATAATATGGATAAGCAAATGAGGCCTAATCAATTACAGTTCACACTTGCTTTCATCACTCGTGCCAACAGTCGGCAAATTTACTGACAGTTCAAATGCGACATTTTTAGAAGCCATCAGTAAATCAATAACAAGTGACAGTAATTTAGATGCACACTTCGTTCTGCCTCCATTTCTGTCCAGAAGATGCAGTCTCACAACTCAGAGGCACCTGAGTTCAGCAGTCAAACCATTTCATCACCTGAATCTTACTCACAGGCCAAGTCTGTGCGTCCTGACTCTTGGCAGCAAAGCTGTCTGTGACGCCTCACAGGAGGTGATGCTAAGCATGGTGACTGGAAGTTTTTCTTCAGTTTGAATTAGATTTTTGGAACAAGCCTGATCCATGTGTTCCTGAGAGGTAATATGATCTTATAGTATATGCCGCAGGGTGGCAGATCTGAATTCGTATCCGGGCACACTTCTTTTATAACCTTGGAGAAAATCTCTTGCTCAGTCTATGTTGAAACTACACTGTCTTTTGAGAAGGAGAAAAAAATTGCTAATATCTGCCCTTATTTACCTCACAAGACAGGTCTGGAGATGAAATGAGGTGTCAATAGTGAATGTACTTTTCGTAAATATAAGGCCACTGGTGGAGCTTTGAGAGACCGGAGTTTTAGCTTTCAGAGTAAAGAGAAATGGTCTGTTCTCTTGTCTGACATTTATAGTCATTTTATTTTATTCCTATGGTATTCATGTCAGAAATCCCCACCTTAATATGACTCTCATAAAAAAGGCAGAACAGGAATTTTAAAGTTCAAAGTCAGTGTAGTGAAATAAAACCTGAGAAAGACAGAGTTGGAAAGAACCTTAGTCATCACCACCATCATCACTGTCATCATCACCAACACCACCTTATATTTCTCTAGCGCCTGCAGTTAACAAGGGCCCTCACATACAGATTTTATCTCTGGGCTTCATGCTTCAGGAGGAATGCTGAACAACTGCGATCAGTCAGAAATGGGTGATGTGGAGCCTCTAGCACTCCACCTAAAAATCTCCACCCATAGTGACATTTGTCATTCTGCCATTTGGGGGCTATGCCCATTTACCAGTTCTAAATTCAATTAAGCAGGTGCCATTCCATGCCTACCTCTCCATGTCATGTCAAGTTCATTTTCCTCTCTGGAACTCTTATTAACAAGAACCACAACCTCCCCTTAGCCTCTAGGTTAGTCTCATTACAATATTCACTTAATGAATCCATTATGTCTCCTAAAGATTGCTGTTCTTCATTTTAAGTGCATAGAAATTAGTCCTTTAATACTTAATTTTAGAATCTAGAAAATAATCTTATTTCAATTAATTTGTAGACATTTAATGAGTACTATTATTAAAAAAATGTTACTGTGCAACAAACAACTACAAAAACTCAGTGACCTGGAACAATAAATATTTATTTCTAACATATCTTTGCAGTTTATTTGACCTTGACTGAGCTTGCTCAAATCTCTGTGGATAGCTGGGGGGCCCAGTTGGAGAACTGTAGCTGGACATCTCTGCTCCTTACTTCTCTCATCCTCCTCCTGAGGATGACCTTCTCATGGTAAGATCAGGAGTATAAGAACAAGGGAGCCCAGTCACACAAGCCTTTTCCAAGTCTCTGCTGTCATTGCATCTACTGACATGCCATTAGCCAAAGAAATTCTCTGGCCAGGCCGAGCCACGCAGCAGAGAATTGTGTTCTACCCACAGTGAGAGGACATTGCCAAGTGACACGGTAAAGGGTGAGGAAATGAAAAGGAGAGGATAATTGGAGTCTTCTATGTAAGTGCCTTATGTGGAAAAGTCTCAGTCTGTTTCTACAGAAAATACAAATGTGAATGGAAAGAGATTTAGCCATGTAGGATTTTATACTCTAGTAGAGAACCTAAGAACATTTCATATAAGGGGGATATCATATTTGGTTGTGGAACGAGGAAAGGCTCTAAAGAAGGTGTCATCTGAGATGGACTTTGAAGAGCAAGTAGAATGCTAACAACCAGAAAGGGAATATGAGAATGTTTCACATAGCACAGGTGATGAAAGCAAACAAATGTCCAGAAAACAAATTTCCCAGATGGTAGTAGAGTGGTGTGAATGGCAGTAAAAGGTAGATTACTACAGCCAGGAAAGGAGGGCAGGCTCATGTCTTTTAGGGTCTTGACTGTATCAATAGAGATCTCATTTCTACCATTACATTGCCTATGACCAAATCCCAACAAAATAATTACACACACACACATTCATGAGCAGGTGACATGTATCTATTTATTTACTTATTTACTTATTTCCAAGAGGTAAGCCTAGGTGATGTTCTGGATGTTTCATCATTCAAATGCCTTCCTCAACTTTTCTAAAGAAACATTTGATCTGAGAACATCTGTGTTCTCCTTAAACATATTTTCCCAGTGTAGTACTTGACTTTAAGCTGACTAGAGATATCAAACTTTCTTTCACAGATTCTTTGACATTCTTGAACATTATTGAACAAATGTCAGTTATGTCTAACTCTCAAATTGTTGTCAATCTGAATTGAAAATGTGCTGACTTTTTTTTTTTTTTTTTTTAGCGTCATCACTCTGTTTCCATCGCAGCAGCACAATTGGACATGACTGGAAATATCGGTCACATCTATCCCTAGAATGTTTAGTTAGTTCTTCCACTGGAATTTTAGGACTTGACATTTACACTCATGCAGAACTATACCTGAGAAATTTTGACGGTAATTGCAATTCTTTTGTAATTATACAAATATGGTTGCTGATAGAATCCCAGTTGATAAAGTCATTAATTTTATAGGAGAAGTGAGAATTCTGTGGTTTTATGAAATTCATGTATCTTACTTCCTATAATAGTATTCAAACTCATTAATTTGCCTTGGTTGAGAAAAAGGACCCTCTTAACTACTGACAATTGGAATTATAAGACACTTTTGAAGTGAATAAGACTTTAAATTTTGAAGTGGTATAATGATAACTACTAACCTAGCAAAATGTTTTAAAGTAAAAGATGTATTAATAAGCAAATAATAGTAAATAAGAAGAGTACATGCCATTTATTAAAGGTTTGTTACTGTTCATGACCTGAATCAAGCATTTGTATATATTACCTAATTTACTCCTCATAATTACTTATAAGGGTAGTAACTGTTGTCATCCCCTTTACAAATGGTAAGACTGAGGCTGGGTAAGTAACTTGTCCAAGATAGTACAGCTGGCAAATAGTAAAAGATAACTCTGCCTCACTCAAAATCCCATTTACTCATAAAAAAAGTAATCGAGTACCTATTATATGGCGGGCACTATTCTAGACTCAGGGATCTTACTTTGAACATAACAAATAAAAATCTATGTCTTCCTAGAACTTATTTTCTAGTTTATTTTATACATTTATATAAGCAGGATTTTCAGTATCTCACAGTAAAGTGAATTTGCTTTCTCTAATTTTTATTAGTCTAATCTTCATGTTAGAGTATAAGTTACTTAAGGGCTGGTAATATTTTATATTTCATTTTTTAATTTCAATTTCTCTATAGCATATAGTGAAGAGATGATGGCCTGTGCTGTTCAATATGTGCTTTTTAATTGATATACATTTTCCCTGATTTCTGAGTGTCACATCATTAGCAAGCAGTTGAGAAATTACCAATCCAGGGTGGTTTTATTGTTTGTAGTTGCTACTGATTCATTGTAAGTACAGCAGAAAGGTGATTAATCCAGGTCCCTAGGGTGTCTGCAAGACTTTATTTTGCAGATGTTGTGTTGACTTGACTCATGTGTCCCATGCCAACATCTAGAGAAAAAAAGAAAAAGTAGGTTCTCTGGGCATTTAGCATCACATTGAGAAATATCCTTGTGTGATGTTGACAAAGTTCTTTGTGTGCCATGCACTTGTGTCTCCTTGTGTAGCCCTTTGGCAGAGAGAAGCGCTAGAAGGATGGGTTAGAATGACATCTGACCACTTAAGATAGCACTGCCCTCTTCTAATTAATGGATTGCTGATAGGAGCCATGCCCTTGTTAATAATCTCATGTCCTGTATTTTGGTGAATGCAGTGAAAAACAAGGATCCTCTCTGATTTCAAAACTCACTTAAAATGATGTCTAATTAGAATATTAGTTAATTATTCCTTCCTGATCCTCACAGGTATGTTAAAAAGATCCACTGATGACTTATGTTCCAGCAATGTGGTAGACTAAACATCTCTCAGTTCAGAATACCTTTGGACTGAATGCTAATGAAAACACCGTATGTCAAATTTGGGAGACACTGGGAAAACAGGATTTTGAGGGAAATTTAAATTAATGCTTATAATCAAAAAAGAAAGAAGACTAAAAATTAGTAACTTAAGTTTAACTTAGAAGTTATGAAAAGATCACACATACACAAAAGAAGAAAGTAAAAGAAAAACAAGGTAAAAGCTGAAACTAATGAGAGAAAAAACTAACAGACAATAGAAAGGAACAACAAAGCCAAAAGCTGTTTTTTTGCAGAGTTTGATAAAATTGATGTTCCAGTTTGCTAATGCTGCCATTATGCAAAATTCCAGAAATGGATTGGCTTTTATAAAGGGGGTTTATTTGGTTACAAAGTTACAGTCTTAAGGCCACAAAGTGTCCAAGATAGGCATCAACAATAGGGTACTTCACTGGAGAAAGGCCATTGGCATCCAGAAAACCTCTGTTAGCTGGAAATGCATGTGGCTGGCATCTGCTTGCTCCCAGATTGTGTTTCAAAATGGTGTTCTCCAAAATGTCAGTGTCAGCTTTCAATGGCCGTCTTCAAAATGTTTCTCTAAGCTGCAGCTCTTCTACTGTCTGAGCTCTTATAGGGCTGCAGTAAACTAATCAAGGCCCATGCTGCATGGGTGGAGCCACACCTCCATGGAAATTATCTAATCAGAGTTATCACCTACAGTTGGGTGGGTCACATCTCCATGGAAACAACCTAATCCAAAGGTTCCAACTTAATCAACACTAATATGTCTGCACACAAGAGTGCATCAAAGAACATTGAGTTTGGGGGGACATAATACATCCAAACTGGCACAATTGACATGCCATTTGCAAAACTAATCGCAGAGAGAAATCATGAGAAAAACAGGGTAGAGTGAAAGAAGACTCCAAAACAGAATATTAGGAATTAAAAGGGGAACATAACCACAGATGCTGCAAAGATTAAATAGACAATAGCTGGATAGTATGAAAATTTTGCACCAATAGATTGGACAGATTATTAAAATTGTATTAGAAAAATATAAATTACTCCCAAAAAGTCGATTTAAAAAAATGTTCTATGGTCATTTGCCTTGTTAAGTACTGAAACATCTATACACGGGCTTTTAAAAGTCCCACCCTTGAGCCTGTCACCTGAGTTACATTGCCCCCCTTCCAGGACCCTTTAAACCTCCCTACAATCCATTAACTGAAGGTAAACTGTCAGCTGAAGGGGTCCTCCAGATCTTGCTTCAGGGCTTTTGGTTGGCATCTATCCTGATTAGTGAAGCACCTGATCCAAATCACTAGTTAACTATTCTGCCTATCACTCCTGCCTGTAACTGTTAATTAAAATAAATCACAAGTTGATGATCTATCCATTAAGAACACACTATATTCAAATGGTTTTACAAATTAATTCTACTAAATATTTAATAAATAGGTAATTTTATATATTTTTATACATATTCCTCCAGATATTATAATGAGGAACAGCCTTTGATTCATGCTACAGCACCAATCTAGCTACAAATTAAAAATGAGACAAGGACATGTGTAAGACATGAAAATTACAGGTTAATTTCATCCACAAATTTAGGTGCAAAAGTTTTTAGCATAATATTAGCAAACTAAATTTAACAATGTATAAAAATAATAATACATCATTAACAAATTAGATTTATTTTAAGAATGTATCATAGCTTCAATATTAAAAATACATTGATATGATTTACCATACTAAAAGAGTAAGAGAAAAAACTAGAACCATCTCAACAAATGCAGAAAATCCATTTGATAAAATTTATCAGCTAGTCATGATTTAAAAAAACAGATTCTTAGCAAATTTGGAATAGATGTGACTTCCTTCATCCAGTGAAAGGATATGCAAAAAACTACAGCAAACTCTGTATTTCATAGTGGAATATTAAAAACTTTCTTTTTAAAATTAGGAAAAAGACAACTGTTACCACTTCTAGTCAACAAATTACTAGATCCTAGATAGCTCAGTTTGACTACAAAATAGCATAAAAGGTACAAGAATATGAAAAAAAGAGACTAACCTGTCATGATTTGCAGATGAAATGATTGTCTATAAAGAACGTCTGTGAAAGACTGCAGAAATAAATGATTACAATTAATAAGATAAATTAGCAATGTTTCCAGTAATAAAATGAATCTACAAAATTTAATTGCATGTCTCTAAAGCAGTAAGAAAACATTAGAAAATGAAATGTATAAACACATACACATACACACCATATATATATATATATATATATATATATATGTACACAAACATACTTACACACACATCTATTTATGATGGCGAAAATGATAAGAAATAAGTCTTTCAAAAGATGTGTAAAAACAATCTTTAGGGAGAATATAAAATTTTGTTGAAACACATTAAAGAAATCTTAAATAAATGGTTAGATACATCTTATTCATTCATGGATGTCAAGTCTCCCCGAATAGATTTTTATATTCAATTCAATTCCAAGGGAAATTCCACAGGTTTTTTTCAAGCTGATGCTAACATTTATATCTTGGAATAAAAGTGCTTCTTGTAAGACAATGTAGATTGGGGACAGGGACAGACAAATAGACAGAAACAACAGAATGGAAATCCCAGAAACCTGGAAACTTAGTATATGACAGAGCTGGCTTTGCAAATCAGGAAGTAAAGTAGACCCTATTCAATAAGTAATGCAGGGACAATTAGTTACCCATATGGAAGAAAATGAAATTGGAAACTTGTTTCCCATTTTTCGGAAATATCAGTCACAGATGGAATTAGGGCCTAAATATAAAAGACAAAACTTAAAACTTTTAGAGGAAGATAGGAAAAGATTTGTTAAATGAAACTCAAAAAAACAAAAATCATTGAGAAAAACAAATTGATAGCTTCAGCTGTATTAAGTTAGCATGTACCTTTAACAAAAGACGTCTTAAAGAAAGTGAATGACGTAATCCACAAACTAGGAAAAAATATTCACAACCTATATAATGAAAAAGGATTTGTATTCAGGAAAAAAAATTGACAGTTCAAAAAGCAAAAGACAAAATTTCAATAGGTAAATTAGCAAAAGTCATGAACATTCATTTTCCAGAAAAGAAAACACCAATGGTCAATAAACATATGAAAAGGTACCACATCTCATTAGTAATTAGGGAAAATAAACTAAAATCCCTGTGAGATATGCTACACAACCAACAGATAGGCAAAAATTTTAAAATTGGGCAATACCAGAAGTTGGCAAAAATGTGCAATGAGAACTTTATACTCTGCTGATTGGAGAGTAAACTGGAACAACTACTTTGGAAAATAACTTGGTAATAAACGCCTAGCAACATTGAGGATGCGTAAACCCTACAACCCAGAAATTCTGCTTCAGGAGACATGAACAAGAATGCTCAGAAAAGCAAGGCTTGTAATAGTAAAAACAAATTTCCAACAACAGTAGAAAGAATACATAAATTGTGGTATATGAAAAACAGGGAATACTATGCAGTGTGAGTGACTATAGCCATATGACAAAGGTTAGATGATCCTCAAAAATATAACATTGGGCAAAACACTCAAAATAGAATATATGCAGCTGGATTTCCTTTATAAGACCCAAAACCAGGTCGAAGTCAGTAACAGATTGTTTAGGGAGACATCCATGTGTGAAAGCAATATCAACAGGAATGATTAACAGAAAATCCAGATCATGGTTAACCCCAGCAAGGAGAGAGGGAATGCCATTGGCAAAGGGCATGCAGAATCCTAAGAGTTATGGATATTGTTCTATTTTGTATGCAGGCTGATGGGTACACATGTGTTCATTTCAATATTTTTCTTTAAACCCTGAGTATATGTTATATATACTCTTCTCTGTGGATGATATATTCTATAATAAAAAAATTTTAATATTGTGGAACTCCCATGTTGAAAATATGTTAGGAGTCTCAAAAGAAAAGCCCTGTGGATTGCATATCAAGACACAGTAGTAATTCAGTGTAAGGAATAAGCTCAGAGGCAATGTGCAGAAAATACAACTCATACAAAAGAACCCTGCTATACAGAGTAGGCAACCAGGCACAGAAGCAAAATGCAATTTAGGATCGCCTGAATCTACAAATAAATAAATAAATGACAAAAATTATATACTGGTTTCAGAGTGGAAACTCACATTTACATTTGATTGAGAATACCTCGTGCAATGAAACCACAAGGATGTAAACATGCATGCAGTCTGTCTGTGGACATTGGAAACAACTGTGAACTCCTCAGAGGGTCCTGGGCAGGGCATCCAGCACTTGCCCTAGAACGAGAACCCTGGGACGCCTGATCTGGGAGAAAGGAACAGCTGGCAATTAGAAGTCCAAGGGAGTGGGTTAGCCCACAGCTGGTGGAAATCCACCAAGTGACTAAGAAGACAAAGGAAAGCATGGGGGAAGTGCACAGAGAGAGAGAGACCAAGAGGGGAAAGAAGCTGACTAAATTAAACCAGACATCCATATAAATTAAGCTTTATTAAAACAGGGCCATAGTTCTGATTCTTTTAATACTAATTTATTGGTTTGATAGATTCATATAGCTAAAAAGAGCTCAAGGCACAGAAAGGCAGGATGTTTGTTGTACTCTGGACAAAGACCACTATGAGGCTTCCCATATTCTCCTTTTCCTTTCTTCCCCACATTCCCCCGTCCTCAAACAAGGATCTGGCCGTTTCTCTAAATAAAACCCCTGGAAGCATGCACCCACACACACACCCGAGAAAGAAAAAGACCTGAGTCAATGGCTTTAGTGATAAAGTGTAACACACACTGCAGCTGCACTATTCAGAAAACATGTCTTACTGTCAAATGCAACAGACTAAAATATATTTTGCTAAAGAGGCTGTTTTACCATTGAGGCACTAAAAGCTAAATGGGCCACATTTCTGAAAGATCTATAAAGCTTAAGAGGAATTAAAGGAGAAATATATCAACATTTATGGAAGATTAATGAAAGACTGCAAAAATGTGAAATGTAATGTCCTTAAATTAGTCTGATAAAAGAGAAATTGAACAAAGTGTTGAGAGAACTGAGATGAAATTCAGAAAGAAACCTCTTACACTTGAACATCAGAGAAATGAGGGACAAGGAGAAATCTACAGTGAAACAGGGGCTTTCCTGAGAAAAGAAGAGAAGTGGCCTGGAGGAGACAGATCATTCCGGGGCCCACTGTCAGGACTGGGTGAATGAAATGATCTGTTTTGTACTGTATCTTCCATCTTTAATGTCTCATTCCTGTCAAAACACACCAACTATCTATCTTATACCAGGACATTTCATCAAAGATGTGTCATTCCTGGGGTGGGCAAATTGACCTTAGGACAAAATGAAAATTCCGAATTTACTCAAACAGGAGCTCCTTTCCCAAGGGGCGTTCTTAACACCCTCTGACCAATTCTTCAGAGTTTTCTGGAGGTTGGGGAGAAGTGAGGGGGCAGAGGAGGGCAGTAGGGGGTAAATTGCTTTGCTTTAAATAAAGATAAATAACATCTTGGATTTTTGATAGAGCAAAAAATATTCCTGGGTCTATAATGTTAGAATCTCTGATAAATCAGAATGGATCTAATAAAAATACAAACAGGGCAGTTACTTAATTTCTCCCATTTTGTGTGTTTATTTATTTACTTATTTTCCCAAGTAGAAAAAAGAGTAATACCTCCTGGATTCCTGAAGAGCATATGAGAACTGATAAGTGAAAGTTCTTTGTAACTGTCAACAGTAAAACTTCCATAATAGAGAGGCTCCTTTGGAGTTAAGACAGCATATATGTTGAAACACTTTACATCATAAACTCTCTTTCTAACTAAATGTACAGTGAGGTAATTATGTTGACACCCTAACCAAAACAATACCATCCCACAACAAGGAGTGAGTGCTTTCTATATGCAGACATCGTCCTAAACACTTACTCATTCTGTGCAAACACCCCATGAGGTGGACACTACTGCTATCTTCATTTTCCAGAGGAAGAATGTAAAGAGATTAACTAATTTGCTTGAGGTCAAGTTGCATAAGTAATGGCAGAGGATCCAGGCTACTTCTGTCACTCAGCAACCATATGACCCTGGGAAATGTTCCTTGTCTATTAAATAGAAAAGATAGAACCTTCCTCTTGGGATTAATGGGGGACAGGGAGGAGAAGGGGGTAATGAAATAATTCTCGTAGGACACCTGGCACTAGGTAGACATTAAGCATTAATTATTTTAATTAATTGCAGAAAACAGCAGTTTCTAGATTTGGCTCACATTAGTACTTGCTGAGAAACCTTTAGGAAAATACAAAGTCCTGAGCTCCTCTTCAGATTTGTCCTACTGAGTCTAAATCTCCAGGAGTGGAGCCCATGAATTTATATTTTGAAAAATACAAAAAAAGGATTCCCTTTGCAATAGCTCCAGAGCCTCATATTTAGAAATTGTTGTCATTGGAACTCTATGCCATAGGAAGTCAGTGGAGTTTATCATATGCTCCCTGGTGACCTTCCTGCCCTGTTAAGATGCATAAGATTTAGGCTGATTGAGTCAGGTTAACAAGCACCTCCCAGTAACTACCCAATTGGTCAAGAGCATTCACTCTTCTCATTTGTGGAGCCTCTTCTAGATGTCCCAGGCAGTCAGGAGGGGAAGATCCAACTCAGATGGCTCTGCTTCCCATGCAGGCTGCAACTGGATGGGGACTTCTTGGACTCAGAAAGAAAACCATGTGGGAAGGAGGCTTGCTAGTACCTGATTCAACGTACTCAAGGTCCTGAAAGCCCATCTCACCTTAAAACTAAGGTCAGAGCAAGGTAAGGAGTCTCTGCTGACCTCAGTGCCCCCATCTAGAAAATGAGAGGGGTCAAATTAAATGACCTTATGGTCCTTCCTCCTTCCTCCTGTTCCAACATTCTATGAGCTTGAGGCTATTTATTTGTGTGCTGTGGCAGGGGGTAGTGGAGCAGGCAATTCATCTCTGGTTACTTTCTGTTATGGATTGAATCATGACCCCCAAAAAGATATGTTCAAGTCCTAACCCCAGTCTCTGTGAATGTGAACTTGTTTGCAAATAAGATCCTTGAGGATCCTTGAAGGTGTTACTCATTTAGATGAGGCCAAGCTTGGTCAGGGTGGGCCCTAATCCAATACGACAGGTGTGTTTATAAAGGGGCCAATTTTTTTTTTTTTTTTTTTGGGGGGGTGAGAGATAGAGAGAGAGAGAGAGAGAGAGAGAGAGAGAGAGAGAGAGAGAAACCTCCTTCTGACTGAGCAGAGCCAAGCCAAGGAACACCATCAAGGCTTGCCGGCCACCCACCAGAACCCAAGGGAGATAGATGCTTGGAACAGACTCATCCCTTTGAGAGGAAGCACGGCCTTGCTGAGCTCTTGATTTTGGACTTCTAGTCTCCCAAACTGTGAGACAATAAATCTATTTTATTTAAGCCAGCTAGTTTGTGGTACTTTGTTACAGCAGCCCTGGAAAATAAGATATTCCCCCATTTCAAAGCACCAACAATGTCAGGCACCCAGATTCCTACGATTCAAAATACTTCCCTTTTTCCCTTCACTGTGAATGCTGGTCCTCGCGTCTTTGTTTCTGCTATGGCTGCCCATCAGGAATCCCTCCTTCTTTTCACTACTGAGTATTAGTCAGCAGGGCCCTCTCCACATTCACCACTTTGGAAGCAGCTGTGATCTCATCTACACCCTCCCACTACAGTTTCTCTCCTGTATGTTTATCCTATTTAGAGCTATGCATGTTGTGCTTGAAATTTGACCTTCTCTTTTGTTCAGAAAATCGGCAGCACTTTCCCTGCTCCATGTATCTATACTAGTGGTAAATCAGAACTATAGTCTTCCAGAGTCCTTTCGAGCTACTAAGTTTTGGAGATCTGTTGATTCTGCATTTGCATATATATGTTAGTGAACATTCAAGCGTCTCATCTACATAAGCACAAGAAGAACATCTGTTTTCCTCTCCTAACTAGTATTGATCATAGATTTTTCAGGGGCTGTATTGCTGGGTACTCCTTGGAATCAGATCCCAGCGTGTATTAGAGAGCCACCTCCTGGCCAAAAGGAAGAAAGAAGGGAAGCCTTGCCTGTGGGAACAGCGGAGTCGCACCCCCAGGGCTTGTGCAGCCCACCTGTGAACCGAGAGTCCCTCCGACCCACGGCAGTTGGGGGTGCGTTCCCAGTGATGTTTCTGACCTTCCTTCTCTGGCAGCAGCAAATGCCATGGCCAAGGTGAAAAAGGGCTGTGAGCAGGTGTGATTTGGTTCTTAGTGATACAGGATCTCAGAGAAGTGCCGGGGACTCTGGCGGTTCCCCCAGGTCACAGGGTTTATATTACTTTTAACCCAAATCTGGAAACTGTCACTTGCTGCACTCCTAGAACCAAAATAAATCCTTTCACACTTTTGTCCAGTCAACATAAAACAATGCATAACTAGCATGCCTGACACAGAATTGTGAATTGGAAAGATAATTATGCAATTTAGCGAGACTGAAGCGGGGAGTTATGTAACTATTTTTAAAAAGAATAGCAAAGCATGTGGAGAGCACTGGACTAGGAGTCTGAACTCATGGAGTTCTTCGTGAGGAGTGTGAACTAAGCCCGTTTCTGCCCCTCCAAAGATGAATGAGCCTGGACGCCTGCTTCCTCTTCTGGCCTTAGTTTTCTCAACCATAAACAGATGAATTATAAAACCACTAAGAGCCCTTCCTTTTTATAATGGTGAGTCAGCGGGAAATCAGTCCTCTTCCCCCATTTTTATGCTTTCCCCCGCTGTTTAGCTCACCCAAAACACACACACACACACACACACACATTCACACATGCACGCATGCAGAATCCTTCGGAACAGTACCCAATGGTGACAAAATCCTCTCCTTCATCAAAATGATGCCTGCAGAGTCAAGCAATTCCTGACCTCAGTAGCTTGTATTCTTATAAGTAGAAATGAATGGAGGAGATTTTCACTGACTAAGTGAATTCCTACAATGAGGAAATAATTAAACTCCCATATCATATCATACTTTAACTTGGATCAAATCCTTCACTCTTTGAGAAAGCTTTTTAAAACTTGGGCTAAATACTAGACTTTTTTTTTTTTGGCCAGAAATGGAGACTTTTGTGGAAAATATATTTGAGAAGGGGTGGGGGTGGGAGTGCATTCAGGATACCTACTATCACCTTCTCGCAGAATATTTAGACCTCAGGTGAGGGAACTGAAGTCCAGATGTGGCACACCAGCAGCCAGATGCAGATTCAGGAACAAGGCCGGGTCTTCTAACCCCTGGGCTTGTGCTTTGCCGGCTTTCATCATATCTCTTCCCTTTGGCGTCCCCTGACATAGCAGTCACAGGAATTATGAAGTCATTGGCATGAGCAGGTGGGGTGTGTCAGGCTTTGGATGATGTCCTCCCTCAATGGGAGCAGCACAAGGGCAAGCAGAAAATGGATAAAATCTTGAACCTCAAGGGCAACAGAAGCATCATTTTAAGTTTTATTCCCAGCCATCCGGTCTCAGGCACAGCATCTGACACAGAGCAGGTACAATGAACAAAAGGTGATTAAGGAGAACGCCAAGGAAGCAAGAAGCTGAAAGCAGTGAAACCCGAAAGAGAAGGGAGAGATCAGCAGACACTGCTATGTGCCTTGCCAGGTGAAAGAAGAGTCCAGGATCACTGGCAGTCTGTCTTCTGATGATGCCTTGATTTGGACATTTTTCTCAGTCTTGAAACTGTAAGCTTGTAAGCTAATAAATTCCCACTGACAAAATCCAAAAATAAATAAATAAAGTGATTGAGTAAAGCAGGAATGGAGGCAAACACTCTGCCCCTTAGGGACCAACATCTGGCAGAACTGTCTCCTTGTTTTCTCCAAAAAGTAGGGCTAGGGCAGAGTTTCCTTGGCCATCATACAATTAAAGTGACTCATTCCTCTCTGTTGAGCTTGCAAATCCAAATGCCTACTTGGCATCTCCTCTTGGATGACTAATAAACCCACAACACAGCCAAAACACAGCTCTTGTTTGCCTATCGCCCCCTCCTACAACTTTGCACCTCTCCTAGTCTTCCTTGACTCAGTAAACGACAACATCACCCACTCAGTTACTAAGGCCCCCAAACCCAACTGTTGCCCTTTGTTGCTCTTTTTTCTTCACACCAGACATTTGATTCTTCAGTGTGTCATGTCAAAAATAATTCCAAAATGTATCCAGAACCTAGACGCTTCTCACCACTTTCCTTGAAACAACTTTATTCCACAGTGAGTGAATGAATGAATGATGTGATTGGACCTACAGAGAAAAGGGGGTTTAGGATAATATTTTTCATTGTTCCTATGGTGTAATGTCAGATCAGCATGAGGAGGGAGTTTATGAGATGTGAGCTCTGATATCTATATTCATCCTGGAAGGGAGGTCATGTCACTGCCATAATTCATTGGGGCTTTGGCTGAAAGCAAATTAAAAATTGAGTCCAGGCAGGTTTGCAAAGGTATCTTTCAGAAATTTAGAGCCCTGTTCTATTTAACCCTCTCTGTTTCTATGTACTGCAGATATCCCACTTCTTACAAAGATAAGCTTCTGGTAATGATAGCATTATGAGACTTCCACTTACAGACAAGTTGAAGTTACATGGACTGGATTTATTCTCCTCTTTGAATAAATAAAATCCCATACAAAAATATAGGAGACAACAATTTTCAAGACATTGGCTATCAGGCAAAAAACAGACAGGGAAACCTCAGACACAGGAAGCAAATGACGTGAGCCCTATGATTGTCCCAGCTTGCTGATAAGGAACCCTAGTGATCTTCTCCACTAACAATAACTAGCACTTACAGGGTGCTTACAGTTTGCCTGGCATTAGCTCAATAAACCCTTAGACCAACTCTTGGAGGTAACTATACTACTATTATCTCCATTTTCCAGAAGAGAAAGCTGTGAAAATAAAAAAAAGATTTAAAAATCTTACCCAAGGATACATAACTACAATATGGCAGAGCTGGGATTGAGCCTACATAGTGTGGCTCCAGTATTTGTGCTCTAAGCTACTACCTTAAACAGCTACTTCAATGAGATTTCTTGAGTGTGTGGCAAAGGGCGGGGTAGGGAGAGCTGTAAATGATGTATATGTAGTGAGGATGACAGAGAGGGATGAGATTTTCAAGTCAGTGTCAATGTGAAGAATTCAGAACATAAATTATCAACTAGCTCACAGGGAAGAAGACCATGTGAAGATGGAGGCAGAGATTGGAGTGATGCTGTCACAAGCCAAGGAATGACAGGAGCCACTAGGAGCTGGAAAAGGTAAGAAAAGAGTCTTTCCTAGAGGCTTCAGAGGGAGCATGGCCCTGCTGACACTTTTATTCCAGACTTCTGGTCTTCTGAACTGTGAGAGAATTTGTTTCTGTTGTTTGGCCACCACATTTGTGGTAACCTGTGATTGGCAGACTTGGAAAACTAACACAGATTTCAGTTTTCAGTGCCTGGGTTGAATGAGTGTAGCCTCTCTGAGTGCCTCAGACTGTATCGTGCTACCTGCCACTGTGGTTTTCTAGTACTCTAGAGTCATACAGCATCACATGGAGCTGCACAGACTGCGAGTTCTCAGACCCTTCTAAGAAAGGTGGAGGAGAAGTATGGTCTTGTGAACTAGAGCTTTGGCAGGGCTAACAGTTGACTTTGTCAACTGGATGAGGTGGCTTTGTGGTTTGTGATCACAATGTGAAATCCTATTTACTTTCTCAGTTGGCTCATGTCTCTCCACCATCAGCAAGGACTACCTTCTAAGATATGGAGACAATATACAACACCTTGATTCCTCTTGCTCTTCATTCCTGGAGCAGAATTTGTCTTAATACCATGATCTTTGTTTAATACCTAGCTTCAGTCTTTGTTACAACTCAGTAACTTTCAGCATATTCAATATGTCTCAGACTTCTGGTCAAGATTATATTGTGAGAATTATTCTTCCAGACAAGTGGGAGTAAAAAAGGCACTGGATTTAATCTCCCCCTTGAAACAAACAAAATACTATACAAAATATATTAAAAAGCACACTTCAAGACATTGTATATCAGGCAATAAGAGCAAATGAGGTGAGTCCTATGATGTCCCAAATTATTGTCTGAAAAGAGTATCCAGGCCAGTGTAGGGAGAGAGAATCCCTGAGTTGAGTACATGGAGCTGGAAGTACAGTTACATTCTGGCAACTAGAGTTCTCAGGGCACAGGATGAAAGAATAGAGAGCTACATGGAGATAGAACACACAAAATCTGAAGAGGGTCCCCCTGAAATCCTTAGCTTAGTACTGATCAACAGCTGTGTGTGAGGAAATATCAGGGGCCAGGGAAAGAATCACATGAAAGAATTAGAGAAAAAAATTACTTAGCTTCACACAGAGTCAGGAATAGTTCCTGTTTCTACCAGCCAGAATAGAGAACCTCACAAGTAATGGGTCATCAGAAGAGTCCTCAGAAGGTTCTGCTTCCAGAGTGGAGAAAAATTAACCCTAGATTAAACACTTTTGATCCAACCTAACAAATCTTTAAAAAAAAAACCCAAATGATTAAGCTATTTCCAAATAATGAAATCACTATGCAAAACAAGTTCAAGAATATTTACAGGAATATAAAAACATCCATCCCACACCAAAAATAACATTTACAATGTCTGATATCCAATCAAAAATTATCCAACATGTAAAGAAACAGGAAGATATGACCCATAGTGAGGGGAAAAATCAATCCATCAAAATGGGCCAAGAAATGACACACATGATCAAATTAGCAGAGAAGTCATAAAAACAATTATAACTGTATTTCATATATTCAAGAAACCAGAGGAAAGACTAGAACTCTAAGTTAAGATGAGAAATATGGTACATGAGAGAGAGAGAGATGCAAATTTAACTACTAGAGACAAAAACTGTAATAACTGAAATGAAAATTAATTGAATGGGTTTAACAGTAGATTGGATATTACAAATAAAAGACTAAAGATTGGAAAATATAGGAATATATAAAGATATTAAAAGGGGGGAGAAAAAAAAGAGTCTCAGTGATTTGTGTGACAACTTGAAGGGTCTGATATATGTGTAGGTGGAGTCCCTTGAAGAGGAGGAGAGGAGGGGAACAGAAAAAATATTTGAAGAAATAATGACCACAAGTATTTCAAATTTGATGAAAACTATAAACCAAGAGATACAAGAAACTCAACAAACCTGAAACACAAGAAAATCTACAAAACTACACCAAGGAACATCATAATCAAGTTGTTCAAAACTGGTGATCAAGAGATGGAAGAAGATGGTGGCATAGAGAGGAGTGGAAGTTAGTTAGTCCCCCTAGAGCAACTAATATACAACCAGGAACAACTAGCAAATGATATGGAATAATTGCTGGGGGACAGCTGTGACTGTCCTCACATAGTGCACCAACCTGGATTGGGAGGAATGCCTGAGATCATAGTGTGGAATCTGTAAATAGAAACTGCAGACCTGAGCCGAGAGCCACCTGATCCCATGGCAGTCTTAACTGCAAAGCCTCACTGTGATAGAGAGCAGCACTCTCTGAAAAAGCTAATATACAACAGTCCAGCTCAAACTGGTGTTTTAATTGGCAAACATGGACTGCTCAATACAAGCTATGAATCTCCAACAAGCAGACAGAGGCTTTTAGTCATGACTGACCTTGAAGAGCTAGGGGACTTCTCTGTCCTGGAGGGTGCTATCTCTGGTCAGTGGATGAAACTGGGGGCTGTTGACTGGCCCTGAAGGGGGGCTTTCTGTCCCTTTTTCTCTCTCTCAACCTGAGCATCTCAGTGGAGAAAGCCTCCACCATTTTCAGTTTGCAGTGCTCTGACATAGACAAGAGTGGAGACAGCAGAGTCAGAGAGACAAAGAACCTATTTAAATGCAGATGAAAACTCCTGAGGGTGTGTATCTTCCCTAAGAGGAAGAAGGTGGTGCCCAGATCTGCTACCCGCCTTCCATTCAGAACAAGACCCAAGAGCCTGGGAGAAAACAGCCAAAACAGAAACTAAGTGGGCCACACCTCCTTACATCAGTCAAGAGTGACAGGCTGAGAGGTGCCACCTGCTGGGTGGGTTAGGAAAAGTACAGTGGATTGAGGCCTCACAGGGTGTGTCAATCTTCTAAGACACACCCTCAGGGAAACCTGATACTGAATATTTCCCTCTTCTAAGACCTGAGCCCATTCTGGTCTGGAAAACCTGATTTGGGTAACCAAGGAAACCAGATGCTTGGACAACAGAAAACTACAGCCTACACTAAGAAAAATGAAGTTATGGCTCAGTTAAAGGAACAAACTTACACTTCAACTGAGATACAAGAATTGAAACAATTATTGCTAAATCAATTCAAGAAGTTTAGGGAAGATAGGCAAAAGAGATGAAGGCTATAAAGAAAACACTGGGTGTACATAAGGCAGAAATCAAAAGTTTGAAAAAACAACTGGCAGAATCTATGGAAATGAAAGGCACAACACAAAAGATGCAAGACACAATGAAGACATACAACAGCAGAACTCAAGAGGCAGAAGAAAACACTCAGGAAGTGGAGTACAAGACACCTGAAATCCTACACACAAAAGAACAGATAGGGAAAAGAATGGAAAAATATGAGCAATGTCTCAGGGAATTGAATGACAACATGATCTGCATGAATGTATGTGTCATGGGTGTCCCAGAAGGAGAAAAGAAGGGAAAAGGGGCAGCCCCAATAACAGAGGAAATAATCAATGAAAATTTCTCATCTCTTATGAAAGACATAAAATTACGGATCCAGGAAGCACAGCATAACCCAAACAGAATAGATCTGAATAGGTCTGTGCCAAGACACTTAATAATCAGATTATCAAATGTCAAAGACAAAGAGAGAATCCTGAAAGCAGCAAGAGAAAAGTGATCCATCTCATACAAAGGAAGCTTGATAAGACTATGTGCAGATTTCTCACTAGAAACCATGGAGGCAAGAAGGAAGTGGTGTGATATATTTAAGCTACTGAAAGAGAAAAACCACCAACCAAGAATCCTATATCTGGCAAAACTGTCCTTCAAATATGAGGGAGAGTTTAAAATATTCTCTGACAAATAGACTGACAGAGTTTGTGAACAAGAAACCTGCTCTACAGGAAACACTAAAGGGATCACTATAGACAGATAAGAAAAGACAGGAGTGAGAAGTTTGGAACACAATTATAGGTGATGGTAGCACAGCAATGTAAGTATGCTGAACAAAGATGACTGTAAGTATGGTTGAAAGAGGAAGGTTAGGAGCATGTGGGACACCAGAAGGAAAGAGGAAAGATAAAAACTAGGACTGTATAACTCAGTGAAGCCTAGAGTGCTCAAAACAATTGTGATAAAATGTACAAATATGATTTTTTCATGAGGGAGAACAAATAAATGTCAACCTTGCAAGGTGTTAAAAATAGGGAGGTATTGGGGGAAAATGCAATCAATGCAAACCAGAGACTATAATTAACAGAAACATTGTGTTATGCTTCCTTTAATGTAACAAAGGCAATATACCAAAGTTAAATGCATATAAGAGGGGGACATAAGGGAGGGGTATGGGACTCTTGGCATTGGTAATGTTGTTTGACTCTTTATTCCACTTCAGTTTAATGCTATCTTTCCTTTTGTTTCTTCTTAGCTGTCACGTTTATTTTTTGTTTTGTTTTTCTCTTTCTTTTTTCTTTTTCTTTCATCTCTCTACCTTCTTTGACTCTTCCTCCTGTTTTGTGGAAGAAATGGAGATGTCCTTATATAGATAGTGGTGATGGTGATGAATACATAAATATGTGACTGTACAGGGAAACATCAGTTGTTGACTTAGGATGGAAAGTATGGTGTGTGAAAAAAAAATCTTAAAAAAAATGGGTTGATGAAGAAAACTTGGGGGCACTTTACTGAGTGAAATAAGACAGACACCTAAGGACAAATATTGCAGTGTCTCACTGACATGAACTAATTATAATATGTAAACTCATAGACATGAAATATAAATTACCAGGATATAGAATGAGGCTAAAGAATGGGAAGTGGTTGCTTATTATGAGCAGAATGTTCAACTATGTTGAACTTAAATGTTTGGAAATGAACAGAGGTGACAGTAGCATGTTGTGAGAATAACTAATAGTGCTGAATGATGTGTGAATGTGGTGGAAAGGGTAAGCTCAGAGTCATGTATGTCACCAGAAGGAAAGTTGGATGTTAAAAGATGGGAATGTATAAAACAGTGAATCTTGTGGTGGACAATGTCTGTGATTAACTGTGCAAATATTAGAAATCTCTTTCATGAACCAGAACAAATGTATGACACTATAACTAGAAGCTAATAATAGAAGGGCATGTAGGGAAAAATATACCTATCACAAACTATATACTATAGTTAGTAGTATTTTAACGTTCTTTTATCAACTGTAACAAATGTACTATACCAATATTACGAGTCAACAATGGAGGGGGGTTGGTTAGGGGTATGGGAGTATTGGAGTTTCCTTTTTGTGTCTTTATTTCTTTTCTGGAGTAATGAAAATGTTCTAAAAATTGAAAAAAATTAGTTGTGTTGATGGATGCACAGCTGTATGATGGTACCGGCGGCAATTGATTGTACACTTTGAATCTTTGGATAATTGTATGGTATGTGAACAATCTCAATAAAAAAATAGAATAATAGGAATAATTATTTGAAAATTTTAGGCAATTCTCTTAATATTTTAAAATTGTCAGGAATCACAGAATTTCAAAAAACTCTTGAATAGTGAAATGAGGGCTGCTGTGTTTGTTATTACTATATATGGTCCCTTTAAATAGAACCCAAAACTTAACTTCCTTGCTTGCCAGTCTCCTGTACATGTTTTGTATGGCTTTGAAACATTTGTGACTCATCTGCTGACTTGTGTTGCTATTTTACTACTCAGTGTTGTTATAATTCAAAATATTTTCTTTCTAACCAACTCACCTAAGTATTCATTTAGTAGTGATGTTCATGATTGTGTTGCAAAATGTGTGTGAAAATTGATAACAATGGGATAGACTTTTTAAAATTTGATTTTGAGTATTGTGCGGTTAAATTGATAAAGGAGTCATCTGTGAAATCTGGGGAAAAGCAAAGCAGAATTAAAACAAAATTTCTTTCTAACATTTGTAGATTT